>NW_024505893.1:1085022-1685022 GCF_017590055.1 Onychostruthus taczanowskii | reverse complement strand
TTTACTGCAGTCAGTTCAAAACCCAGTGAAATCAGTGGGGCTTCGGCAGATCCTGCTATTACCAGCGAGACCCACTCAGCTGTACCATTCACTTACCCTGAGCTCAGTCTGTACTCCCTGATCCTCCACTACTGCAGGGAGGAACTGTTCTAAGTTATTCCCAAACCGTGTGCATTGGGAAATTCACACTTTCTGATGTGCTTGCACGGAGCACAGGGATAAAACAGTGGAGAGGTTCCAATTCTGGCTTGCCAGCCCACCCTTGAAGAAGGGGATGCAAAACCAAATTGAAGTTAAGTCTTGAAAAAAGAAATCAAATTGCATTGCCTGCATTCAGAATATTTTCCTTTTCAAAGCAGGAATAGAAATTTTCCTAGTGGGAAGTCTGGTGACAAATAATAGAAAAAAAAGCAATCTCTCTAAGGTTTGTTTTCATATCTTGAAACACATTTCACACCTATCCTGACACTGAGCCCTTTTCACATATTTACATCAATTGCTCTATTAGTAACACACAAAACTGTTCAACTTGCCTGTTGTGAAGTAAATGATAGAGAGTTTTGCATTAAAATTATTTGTTGGCTTTTGTGGTTTGTGTCATATTCCTAATTTTCTTGTTGTGTAGTTTTTTTCTGAACATAAAATTTCATTCCTTCACAAACACCTTTTCAAACACAAATAAATTTTGAGTTTGCAAGCCTTTTCTTGTCTAAAAGAAGTGTAATTTTCTATCTACATAATTTGTTTCTGTTTATGAATGATCCAGTTGAAACAGAGTAACAGAGTGGTACAAAGTCTGTTTTGGCAGTGTTCCTAAGTCTATAAATCAATCCTTAGTGCAATAGCAGCAATTTGGGAAAGCAGACAGTTCTGCAAATAACAGAGTATTGTGTATACCTGTGTAGCCATTTTAAATAAATTGTTGTTATGAAATCTATCAAATAGTTAACTTTGAAGATTAAAATCCCTCTATGGAATAGAAACAACAGGAACACATCTCATTGAGGAAGATTTTGCGCAATGCTCTGTTGTAATGACTACTTGCATTTATTCTTTTCTGCTAAAATAATGAAGACCTCAATAGAGACTGATCATGAGAAGGTGGTCCCAGCTTAATCATCCTTGTTAATTTCACCTTTTCATAGAAGAGAGGATCCTTTCTTTTAAAACTTTGACTAAGCAGATTTTCTTTCATTTATTCAACAGGAGCTTGGGCTGTTGTCCAAAGTTTGGCTCTTTATCTACTGGGAGGATACAGCCGTTCATCTGAGGTGAAACAATTTGTCATCTCTGAGTCTGTGCCTGAATGTGTGACTTGTGAGTGTAATGAGCTCAGTGATAGCTCATATACTCTTTGTTTTCCACTAAAGTAATAAAAATAAGGTTGATCACCATTCTTTCTGAATTGTCTTCTTTAAATTTTGAAGAAGGTTTTTTGTTTTTTCATTAAAGATACTATTGCAAGAGGAGCAGGTTTATTACACAGCAAATAAGTTGGCTCCTTACACACTAAAACCATTAAATATGAAGTACAGGAATTCACCTTTTGCTGCTTCTATCAGTAAGGATTTTACTATGAGAGGCTTCCTTCTATGATCTTGTGTCTGTTTGTGTTATGAAGTAGCTGGTGAAGTTACTTTGATCCCTCTCATCCAACATATGAAATGCAGAACTACAAAGATTTTGTGAGGAAGGGTCTGAGAGGAGAGATCCATAAACTATTGCAAAGTCAGAGCAATGGAGTGAGAACTGAGATGTTTGTGGGCATCACTGCCTGGTAAGGAAAAGAGGGTGCAGGCCAAGTGTGTCACTAAAGCTGTGATTCACAATAAATGCAAGAAGAACATGACAAAAAAAAAGAACTATTTAAAAGTCAACTTCTCTACTGTGCCATCCAAGATGACACCTATCAGTAACAATGATTTCACAGGGCAAGTAAGATAGAGGTTTTTATTTTCAACTGTGCTCCCTCCCATTCACTCACATTTCAAGAAGCTAATAGCTTTGCTGTCCTTTTCACCTAATTTTATAAAGTTTAATGGCCAACTCACTCAAATTTTCATTTAAGTATTCTGTCCAAAAGTAAAAAACCCCAACCCAATATGCTTTGTTTCAATACCAACCACGTTAAAGTAGCTTATGTTGTTTGATGTTTCCTTACAAAATATTTTATCAGATAAGTTGATGTATAGCTCAATATCTTCAAATAATCTCAGAGCAAATAAATTTTAAAAATGTGATTGATTTATAGCAGACCCTAATTTTTATTCAGTTCTTACTATGATTTTGTTTTGGATAATTCTTGATGATCCTCTGAAAAACTCAACAAGTTTTTTCTCTTTAATATCTTTATGATGACATTGACCACATAAAAATAATGGCTTCTTACTAAATGGCCACATTCTTTGAAAGCTGATACTTGTCAAAAAACATGAAGGAATCAATACTGTTCTGCTTTGTTTTATTTCAGAGTGGAAACTAACTTATCCAAGGTTCTTGATGCATGAAGGAAAGAGACAAATGCATCTGTCCCTTAGCAAAGAATATAAAGACCAGTGAAAAAAAAGCAATTATTTTCCTGAAACTTCTTCCTTCTTCCTGGGAAATCTTACCTTTTAAATATTAAATCAGATTTTTGTAAGCCACTCCTGGTGCAAGAACCATCACATAGGATAAAAACCCCTATTTTTTAAATACTTGTTTCTTTCCTCCTTTTCTCAAAGGTCAGTCTTTTCATATGCAGATAAGCTGCTTGATATGAATCAGGCACCAATCTGCAGAAAAAACTTGTTACATGCATTGATTTTGGATAGCAAGTACAATTTGAACTTACGTCACTGAGGTTCACGGTGTAAATACATTTTTTTAAATTTAAGTCTGCAGGATCATTAAAAATAGCCAGCAAAAGAATAATAAACACAGTTTGCATTATTTGTAAATTATTTATAGGGTGTTTTTTTCTTCAGACCATAACATTAACGTGAAATAAAGAATTTCAAAATAATGTACATCTCGGGGATAAGCAATGTTTGTTCTGAGTAATAGAAACCAATGTCAATGTTCTGTTTGGATTAATCTGTTTTTCTTGAAAAGCAATAAAGTCATATCTAAACAAAAGACCCTTTGAACACAGAAATATGCCTTATTAGTCCTGCCCCCTCTATAATTTGAAGAAACTTCAACAAAATTTTGAGAGCTGAGAAAAAAAATCCCTTGCTTAGGGCTGCACCCTTTTTAGTTCCCATGACAAAATTTTCTACCTATCTTTTGAGCAAATTCAGTGTTCTTGTACTGAGTTTTTTAGTCAGTGAAGGCTTTTTCTGGGAAGTGGCAGTGATCTGTTGAGAATGTTCATCACTTCAATGAGGTCACTTCCTCACTAGAGTTGTTTTTTCTGACATCAATTTTTGTACTATCATCAACTTTCTCACTGGAAGGAGAAGCAGCATTCTGAATACTTTTTTGGTTGTATTAGTAACAGACTGGGATAATATCATAATGAGATTTTTCCAAGGATGAGAGGTTTATATGGTTTTGAGCATTAAAAACAACAGCAAAATGTCACTTCCATGGATGTACTTTTAAAATGCTATCATGTAAAATATTTATTCTGCTCTCAGAACAGATATGATCACTGCTGAAACTGCTCGGCTTAGCTTTGTTTTGTGAGACAACAGTGAAACTTTGGGACCATGTCAGGTTCTGTCAGCAGCTCATACAACCACCAGATATGCCCCATACTTCTACCTGGCAGGTGGGAAACCAATGATTCCAAGTTTATTCTGTGATGTTTCTGATATTTCTGAGGCAAAATATTGGCAGATTTCTTTTTTTTTTTTTTTCTTTTGGTTGTTGTTGTTTGGTTTTGGGTTTTTTATTTGGTTGTTTGTTTGTTTGTTTTATTTTTTTTTCTTTTTCCATGTGTTTGGATTTCATTTTTATTAGATACATATATTTTTAGGAATTTTGGATTAATCAATATTTATTTTCTTAGCCAGAGAGATAATTTATTTTGTTAAACTTGTGTTATATTTAACTATGGCATAAACAGAACAGAACATGCAAATCACTTACATCTGTGTCATTGAAATATGCTATCTGTATGTTAATTTACATTTGAATTGAAGGATTCAAATGCAATTAAACTACTTACTCCACTGCTAAATGGATTGTTAAACTGGTCTATAATTTTTGGTTTCCAAAGACCCTTGGTTGCCTCTCACAGAATTGTTTACCAATGTTCTAGGAGTTCACTGGAAGTGCAATGACAGCACTTCTGTAATTGCCTCCCTTGTTATGCATGTGTGTTCTTGCTACTCCCTGGGTCAAAGGCTTCAGTGTCCCACTTTTCCAGCTAAACACAAATAAGTAGAATGACCAGGACATTATGTGGTTACCAGGCAAAAGCACCCACTGATCAGTGTCACACAGTATTTGGCAGGAAGGAAGTAAAAGACAAAAAATTTGTCCTTGCTACATCATCCACATTTGCCATTTGTTGCATTATTTGTATTAAAACTGTCCTGTTTAGGAGCAAGAGAGATGTTTCCATAATGGAATCAGAGCAACTGGTTGTTTGTTTGTTCCTGAAATTCAAGTAAGCCATTTTTAAAACTTTCTATAGCTTAATTTTGCTTCACTCAAATCAAGCCTGACACCTTAACTGAGCAAAATGCTTTGTTTTCCAATATGCAAAAGGTTTACTTTTGAGAGGAATGAGGGATTACTGGTTTATAGGACAGATGTTGTGATTTATCTTACATTCCATGAACATGCAGATTCCTCTAAAGCCACAAGTAGAACGTCTTTAAGAGAAACTAAAATCTTATTCTAACAGCAACCTGTGTCTAGAGTCAGAAATACTTTGAAAATTCCCATGTTTTGGAGGTTAGTGTCTGGTCAATGGCTTCCCCTCATTTTGTGTGCCAGCCTAGGCTCTACCTGCTTTCCTCATGTTGAAGAAGAGTGGTTTTCTTATTTATATCTAAACTCAGTGCATAAGGCCCTGAATTTCTTGGGGTACATTTTTAATTGCTTTCACTGATGGAATATGGAATAGAATATCTGCAGATTTAATTTTGCAGCAATGGAAATTGCTTCCTGAAGAACTTCCAAATGTTCCTGACTTTAAATAGTTTTTGCTTTGTAGAGACAAACAGAGCACCAACACTCAAAGAGACAGTTTTTTAGTTAAAGATACATTTTTGACAAAGAAAACCATATGCAGATGGTTTGCAATTGCCAAGAAGGGTGTTCATTAGAAAATTCATTAAATTTTTTATTGATATAAAAAAGTCAAAGGGGCTGAATTTGTATTTTCTCTACACTGACACAGGTCCTTGGAACTCAGGGGAGATTTGTTCATATTCAGGGGATCCATCTCATTCAGAGAGTTATTGCATTACAGGAAAAGTGGAGTCCCACAAGACTTCACAAGGTGATATTTCATTTTCATCTCAAGATTATTGTAGTAGGTCATCAGCTTTGACTGTATGATAAAGCTTCTGGAGGGATGTTACTTTCCTTGCACGGAGCCTAAAGCAAACAAAGCCTGCTTGTTCAAAAGTGGATATCCATTTTGACAAGAAAATGGAATCAACTCTAATAAAACTAGGAGAGAAGGTGAAAAACTATTACTTGCAGGCTGAGGATTGAAAACTACTGTGACTGTTCTTGCTGCTTTGATTTTTACAGGAAGTCTGATTGGGTTTTGGGTCGGTTTTGTTGTTATTTTTATTTTTGTTTTTCTCTCAATGTGGGAAAAAATAGCAACTTGAAAACCTTCTGTTTTCTGTAAGAAGCACACCATAAAGTATCCTTTGTGGTTAAAATGTGATTTATGATTTTATGTTGAGTTTTTAGCAGAGTTTTTTTTCACCTATTCTAAATAATGTGGAACATATTGAAGCATGTTTTTTAATAGAATCTGATATTCCTGTAAATTCAGTTTCTGATTCTTCCACAGGTTTCCCATGTGACTTCCTCAGCCACAGTTTGTCACCTTGTAACACTGAATTAATTTGTTCCATATTTTAGAGGTCTTCTGAGAATAAATCTACATATTCATGTAAAGTGGCAAGGTATCAAGTGATGACTATCCCTTTTTAGGGAAAAAATCTATAAATAAGAAACCCCTGGAAGACTGTAGCATTTTAGAACAATCCATTTTTGCATACAATGATTTTTTTTCTTCCTTGTTACACTCTAAAAGATTGCTGATTTTTATTAGGAAAGAAAGGCTACATTTACCAGGTACTGCAATGATTCTTGTGATCCTGTCTAATTTCCAGTAATGTTAACAGAACTTTCTAATTGCTATTGGAAGCCACAATTGGGTTCCCTTGTTCTGCAAAACACTTTGCCATCTAAACAAGGAATTACTGCTTTAACAACAGCCATATTTGTCCTGGAAGACTGAAAAATGATTCAGATGTCCAAGATCATTCCGTAGCTCCATATTAATTTAGAACATTAAATATAAATAACAAAAAAAAAATCAATCTTGTACCCTTTATAATTATCTAAAAGCAAAATAAAAATCTACTTTGAGCTTTCAGAATAATTTTGCCCCACTTCCTAGAATAATAGTCAAATTATGAGGCTGGATATGACAAAAATTTTGTTTATTACTGCAGTAAGGTTTCAAGCAATATCTCAGGAATTTGCTGAAGCATGTTGTAAATGCATTCTGTTGTTATTCCAAATCGATCAGTTTCTGATGGAATTGATGGAAATGTTTTCCATTATTTTACTTCAAATTTTGTCAGATTACTAATATTTAAAGTGAGAAGAATGAAAATATTAAAATATTTCTAAAGCATCTCATAAAATAAGAGGTTATACATATGCAAGAAATTTATATTTTTTTAAAAAAATAGACTGGCAGAGATAATGTTGGCTTAAAGGTGTTAATGCTGCATTTCACACTTTGTAGGTGTGTTTTCTTGTCCCATAAATATATAATGCATCATACAACAGTTTTTACAGCATTTTCATGCAAGAAAAATTCATTTTAAGCAAGCAGAAAAGAGAAATCAAGAAAAGGAATTAAATTTAATATTGAGAACTTCTTGAGATAATTCATGTATAAATTTAGTTGTGGATGTATTACAATTCTGGAGAAACTATTTTGACTTCTCCATCTAAAACCAAAAAATAAATCTAAGTTGCTAAGACAAAGCCTGGAGATTAATTTCTATTCATCTACTCATCCAACTTAATCAATTCAGAGACAGGCATCAGAAGAAATGGGACAGGTCATTCTGAAAGACAATTATTCAGACACATACAGTTATGTGTGTGTCTGCCTGTGCTTAGAACAGCACAAATGTCTATTTCAAATAATTTAGGAGTTATTCAACTTAAACTTGATATTAAATATTCTCAACTGCATATACAATATTTGCTGTTGTGGCTCTTAGTGTAACCTAGAGATTTCTGCTTTTAAAAATTAATCAAGTATGCTGGTAGCTCCAAAATAAGATTTTTTTTCCTTCTATTTAAAGAAGGAAATAATATCCTTTCACATCCTCCAAGGCATCTTTCCAGTATTCTCAAGGCTAAAATGCTAGCGGTAAAGGATGGGACACAATGTGAATATTAATGTCCTGGCTGAGCTGACAAATGTGCTCTCTTTGGGCCAGGGCCAGACATGAGCATTCAAAGTATGGAACTAGTCCAGGAGGCTGAGATTTTCAGAGAATCTGGGGAAAAGCCTGCCAAAAGTGCTCAGCAGCTTCCCCATAAAGAGATTGCTCTAGAAATCTGCAATGTGTGGGTGAAAAAAAAAATGAGTTGTGACAGGACTGGAATGAGTTGAAACTGTTCAGGATGGTGAGGGAGGACATGGTTTCCAGCGCATCAGGACATGGACAGAGTGGGAATGACAGATGAACTAAAGCACAGGAAGGCAAACTTTGCCGTGGTTGATTGCAGTGAAGTGTTTGAAAACCGCCACACATTTCACCATGTTCTAGAGTTCACCAATGTTACAAGGATCGGGAAGATTAATTTAACTTTTTTAATAATATTAGTTTATTTTCCTGCACAGCCAAGTCTGTTCCAGTGGTGTGCTGACCTCAAGAGCAATTTGGTAGCATAGTCAGCAATGCCATCACTGGGAACAGCAGCATCAAGGCCAGCGGGTTTGTAAAGGGAGCTGTCAAAAGACATTTTTCTCCTCTATCCTTTTAGACATCCATGTGCACAGAAGCCCTTCTTAAAACATCCTTTGTACAAAATTCCCAAATTATGGCATAATCTGGAGGCAGAGATGGCTCATTGAACCCTCTAATGAGTACAAATTGAGAAGGATTCCCCCCAGAGGGAGATGCAGAGATGATTTAGGACAGATTACTCCAAAGAAAAGGTGCTCTTGGAACAGACAAGCAATTTAGAAATTTTGTCTGAAAGCCACACAAACCTTTCAGCAACAGAGAAAACCTGCTGCGTCTATCAAGCTTAGGTTGGAATTCCATCTCTCCACACTCTCCTTCAGTGTTTCCAGCCTTCATTACTGCTGATTACTTCCCTCTGCTAATATTCACACACTGGGAAGATCAACTTGCTAGATAAAAGATAAAATACCTTTTACCATCAGGGTAAATGTTTGTGAATATATATTTTAGCCAGATCATAGAGGTATTCTGATTTACAAGAAAGGTGCCTGGCCTTTGTGAACATTTCATTGGAGCTGCTACTCGCATTCTCAATAGAGGGGAACATATGCTGATATTAGGAGGGGGAAAAAAGCTATGTAGAACTTCAGTTCTTCCCTGAAACCTTATATAAGCAGTCTTTTCTTCCCCAACTCAAAGTTCACCTTAGATCCACAAATTTTTATGGGTTTTTTTTTTTTTTTGTTTTTTTTTTTTTGGTTTTTTTTTTTTTTTTTGTTTCCTACAGAAGTCTGCATGTAATTTATTGGCCAACTATTTGTAGCAGTAAAGGGATTGGTCTTGCTCTGACAAAATCAGGACTGTGGCAGTTGAATTTCCAATAATCTGTTCTCAGAAATTCTCTTCCTTCTTATTTTTGCAATGCAGGTAGTCTACGTCTTCCCTCTATGCTTTATTCTAAAATTCACAAACTATTGCTGCAAAGAAAGTGCTTTGCTATAGCGTTACATACTTTCTTTTATGGCTTCATGATGAATGCCCTTCTCGTGTCTCAGGGAGCTCAGAAGCCAAGCTCCATGATGACTGCAGTAGATTTTTTGAAGGAATATTCAATGAACATGTATCCTAGAATAAAACACTGAAATCATCCCTGGTTGTGTGTTTGTTCCTTCACCTTTCTTCTAGATGTTGAGATTAGCATCAATTCACCAAAATGCACCCACAGGAGGTACAGACATCATTTTTAAAGGCAGGTCTTTATCTGTTAGAAGAAAATTTTTAGGCCTGACTCTTCTGGGAAACAACTACTTTTATCTACAGTCCAAATTAAGGTTTAGAAACTTTGGTATCCTGTTTCCAAGCTGGCTTTCCACTTACAGGAACTGTGTTTTCTGTATTCTGTATTTGGAATTTGCCTTATCCCAGCCCCCTAAACAGGTAAAACATAAAGGGAAATGTACAACCAGCTGGTGAAAGATGCATACTGTGGGATGTAGAAACATCTAGGGAGGCTGATCACAAATGGTGCAATTGGAAGAAAGGAAGGACCCTTGCAACAACACAGTATTAAGAAAAAATATAAATATTTAGTAGTAAGGAGAAGAGTAAAATTGCTAATAAAAATAAAATTTCACAACTCACCCAGACCTGTGTTTTGTTAACATTTGTTTTGATTCAAATGTTCCTTCATTAAAATGAGTGCACTTCCAAAGATTTCTTTCTATGTATTCATCAAATTCCCACCCTTCAAAAAAGGCTCAGACCCAAAAAACAGAAAAAAACCAAACCAAAATATAAAACCAACCCAAACAGCAGCCAAAAAATCCCCATGGCATTTTTCTCATAAAACCACTATTATTCTGACACAATATTTTGAAATAAGATTAAGCATTAGGAAAATACTTTGTTGTCTCCTTGATATTGATATAACTGTCTAATGATTAGAAAGTTGCCAAATCACTTTATTTCCCACTGCTTTTTAATACCCCTAAAGATAAGAAAGAGCAGAAATATTATGCACTGCTGCATATAACATCACAGAAAAATCCTTAAGGTTTCAACAACTGCTCTGAAATGACAAGCATTAAAGGAAAAGATCTCATCATTTTTTGAGATTACTGGTGCATAAATGTAGATAATTACTTTTCTGATTTGATGTCTGCCTAGTTATCCTATGATTTTTTAATGAGAAGGTTAGCAATTCCTAGCTGGGGTTACCCAGTAAATAGTAATGGTAACCTGTGGTGGAAATGAAAATGATGCTAACAACATGTAATAAAAAGCAGCAGTTGGTGAACAAAGGGAAAACAACAAAAATGACAAAAGTAGGTGCTTATTAGGTGTAACTGGCTACCAGTAAATTTTACAAAATACAAATACCTTTTCAAACAGTAGCTTGTAATGTGACTAAAACATGTATAAAATGATTTTAAGAGACACTGATATTGATCCATGCTGATCTTTATCAACATGACAGAGTAGCATTTCATTCAGTAGATCTTGCATTACAGCCCACTCAGAGTATTTTGTTATCTGCACTATCTTACACTTTACTTTTAAGTGATTTCCATAGCAATACTAGAAATCTTTTAACAGGGCAAGCTGGAAAAGAGAACTTCTGCTGTGGTCCCCTTTGTGCTGTATCATTAAAGTTAAAACTTTCCCCTCAGCATTTAGCAATGACAAAGGCTCCAGCCTTGGGAGAAAGGTTTCAGAATGATAAGTGGAATGGCTCCTTCCACGTGAAGTTCTTTTACCCACTGTATTGCTAGAGGGGAAATTATTTAAGTTTGAACCTTAAGGATGTGTTCTTTTATTCATTTGGGTGCATATTCTCAGGAAAGATGCAGAGTCCATGCCTTGCTGTTCTGCAAGCAGATTTAAAACAATGTCACTCCTGTAAAGGAACTCTTAAGGGATGTTGTTGATATTCTTTTATAGACATTCTGTTCCTGACAAGGCAATTTAAAGTTCAAATGTCACACCCTAAATTGTATGCTTTGTAACCGACATCATGTCAGAAAGGTCTTCAAATATTAATCACACTTTTTACTGAAGACTTAAGTTAAGCACTTGCTATATGAGTCAGGAAAAAACCTTGATGAGTACATCTTCAAAACGAGTAACTTAACTGCCAAACTTGTAAATAACCTAAAGTATGTGTGTGCATTTCCCTCCTTTAACTTCAGTCATTTTTCATTACAGCAGGGAATCTGGCTCTGAGAATTTTGAATGGAATAGCAGGCTCTCTGTGCTCTGATATAATTTTATGTATAAAATGTGCAAAAGGTCCCTGTCTCCCATGACCTACTTCTGGGTGCAATTCTAACCTCAGCTGTGGCTAAGTTAGAATAGCATCTCGAATTTGATGTTCCTATTCCCAGGCAGTGTCCCAGTAACCAGCAATAAAGTGACAAAAGGATGGACTCTTAACTCTCCATTCTCCATGCAATTAAGATGAAAATAATGAGCTGTGATGGGGCTCATTGTGAGACAGTAGTGAAAGAGATGGATATCAATTAGGTGACATTATTTTCAGCCTATGTCTCTCCATATAAATAGTAATTACATAGGTGTTAAAATACTGTTGGAAAAATAATTTCTGTATTAGCTTTTAAGCATTTTCTGCTCTATGTATTTTTAATGTAAAAATGTATATACCTTCAGAAGATTCTATGGCAAATTACTGTCAGCTCTGCTTAGGTTCTTTACTTATATTTTACCAAGGTTAAATGATTTTCAATGGATTTACCATTCCATGATTAAATGACCTGAAGAGCATTCCATATAAAATGTTAAAATTGGGTTATTTTGCAAATATAATTATGATATATGCAAGTTTACAATGGCATACACAGATGTATGTGTAGATGCAGAGTATACATGCAGTCATATATGAATCTCATTCTCATTTATGCAAAGTCATGTTCAAAGGACAAATTTAAACTCCTTTAGCTGTATTTTAAGAATATGGATATACAATTTTCTCAGGTAGATGAGATGCTTCATTGAGACTAACTTAAATAAAATTCACTTAGCAAATACACAATGACACATTTTTTAGTAATAATTTCATACGAGTGCTAAATGTTGGAAGATACTCTTGCACTTTCTGTCTGGGTAACAACATATTTTATATCTTAAACCAGTTTTTGCTGGAGTCAGCACCTTTGCTTTCAAGGGGTGTCAGCATGTAACATAGAATATTGTAAACGGTTTAGTATAATACTGGTCCTGCTAATGTTAGAAAATTTCACATTTGTTCAATGATGCACACTTATCTACCACCTTTCCTCGTGTATTTAATTTTAGGGAATAAATGGTTCCTTTCCTTTTGTTGCAAGGCGCAGCAGATTGTTGCTCTGGTTTTAGAATTGAAGGAGTATTAATAGATTCTAAACTGCCAATTTCTTTTTATCTGTGTATAGAATAATTTAACATTGCAAGGACTGTTTCCATGAATTAGGTGCGGATGTGTGCTCAGTATCAGTAGGTCAGCTTTGTTAAGGTGGAGAAACTGTCAATAATTCTGATTAAAAGAATCTAGGGAATATGAAATATGTCGAGGTATATTAGGTATATGGGTTAAAATATGATTTGGAGTAAACATTTAAGGGATAAGAGAAAAAAAGGGAAAAAATGTTAGTAGATCATTTAAAAAAAATTTGATACAGTTTTTGACAGTCATTTGGAATACTATATTGCACTTTATTAAAAAATATTATTATGAAGTAAGTGTCAAGAGGTATGGCTACTTTCACAGAAAGAGTTCTAAAATAAACCCCCTCTTGTTAGCAGAATGAGTCAGTTTTAAATAAGAAAATTAGCTTCCCACAGTACATGTTGATAATAGCCCTGAAAAGTACTCTGCAACTGTCTAAACAGTGATAGTGACAAGCTAATAATCTCTAAATTCCTTTTTCAAATTCAACATAATATTTTTTAAAAAAAATAAAAAATTCAGCATCAATATAAATATTCAGCATAAAAAAAATTGCAAAATGCATCTGGCATAAGATGAATGGGACCTGATTCCTCCATACATTCATCAACAAGTAAATTATACCAAGCCTTACGTACATGTAATTCCAAGTACATGAGTGGACCCAATTAAGTCAGTCACCTGGATTAGTTACATGTGTAGAATTAGGAAGATCCAAAAGCTCTAAAATTGAGCTAAAATATAATGTTCCCTCTCGTAAATTTAGGGAAGCATTTCATTAAGGGAATGCTCCTTTCTCCCTTCTCTATAATTTAGAGGGTTTGTATCTCTTCACTGTGTTTTAAAACAACAACTACCTTCACTAGTTTGTCAAGAAAACATTGCTTTTCAATTTCTCCTTCAACCACCAAGCCTTCTGGATAATTTAAGGCTCAGTAAAGAGTAATCAATTTGCTTTGTATTTGTGCAATATATATTAAGTAAAATGTGACATGGATTTAAATCAATGAAAGATGCATATCCTCATTACCCTTCTTAAGTCTTGACCCATTAAATATCTAATTCAGCTAAATTTTATATCAGAATGGCTGCAAAAGCTTACCAAGGACTCCACACTCCTTAGTATCTTAGTAAAGCTGCTTTAAAAAAGTGTTTTGGGAAACAGTGTAGCAGAACTGATAGCATTGGATCGCTTTCTTTCACCACTTTCCTCATACTTTGCCTGTAAATCATACCACATCCTGCTGCACACAAAATTATATTTTAAAGCTCATTTTATTGCTTCAGTCAAAGCAAATGTCCCTTGCAGTCTGCAAAGTCCATAATCACACATCATTCCTCTCGTAGGTGCTAGGAAACTTGTTCCAGATCTCAAAGAATGCTAGAATGCTCCAAGTTTGCTAAACACACCAAGGCCACATGGCCAAACATTTCAGGAAAAGTCTTGTTCATCTTCAAAACCAGTTTTCCTTGCTTGATGGATCTTCCCAGTAAATTCGGAAGTCGAAAATTTTCCATCTTTAATCTGTTGAAATGGTATCTTTTTAAGAAAAAGCAAAGGGAGGCATCCATCAAGTGATACCTGACTTCTATCTGCTAATCACAGGGTGGAGATATGGTTTCTAGCCCTCATCTCTTCTGTCAAATGCCCCTAAACCCTGGTTTTTTTCAAGGAGGAGGTTTTCAACTTTTAGCTTGTAAATTCAGCTAGAGTCTGGGAAAAAGTCAACTGATGTCCTGAAGTGAAAACCATATTTTTTGGTGAAAAACCCTGTTGAGGTGAACACCCCATGTGTGGAGACACAAGGCTTGACTCCATTTTCAGAAGGCTGATTTATTATCTTATATTATATTAAAATACAACATAAAAACTATACTAAAAGAACACAGAGAAAAGAAAGATCAGAAGGCTACAAAGAACAGGAATAGAATAGACTGCATAACAAAAATCTTGTGACTGTTCACAGCCTTGGCACAGGTGGCTGTGATTGGTCATCAATTGAAAACAATCCACATGGACCAATGGAAAATGCACCTGTTGCATTCCACAGCAGCAGATAGATATTGTTTACATTTCTCTCCTGGGGTTCCCAGCTCTTCAGGAGAGGAAAAATCCTAGCAAAGGATTTTTAATAAAATATCATAGCTACAAAACCCTACTTCAAAAACTCATCAGTGTCAGTGAAAATTTGCCAGTGTCAAAGCCTTTGCATTATTAATGCCTCTTTCTCATGAGCACAGTGCCACTGGGATTTGTTTGTGCTGAGCAGTGGCCAACAGAGGTTGCTGGCTGAAAGGAATTTCCTGTCCTCCAGAGGCCTAGGGCTTCCATACCTGTGGGTGTGCTGTGCCAGCAGAGCAGCCTGTGAGCTCTCTAAAAACATAAATCTGGGTAACACGGCCTCTCATGAAAGAGCTGCCTGTAAAATGTTTTTTTTGAAGTGCTGAAACACGTGCTGCACTCAGTCCTGCCATCTCCACTGGTATGAGCAGCAAGCTGTGGCTTTGGGGTTCAAACAACCAACTTGAGAGCTAATCTACTGCACTGCCACTTCTGGCAAAGAACTGCTGCCCTTGGGGAAGTCTGGCAAGCCAGGCTGGAGATATTTGGAAGTACTGGACAAACGGATGCTGTGTGCAGTAGGTTTGACACCAGAAAAGCTGGACCTGCTGCTGTTGGTTCTGCCAGCTCTGGCAGAGCTGCGGACCGTACTTTTCCAGGCTGTACATTTTCAATACACTCATGTTCCAGCTTTTCAGGAGAATGTCTGTCATCTGCAGAACAGATGCCCAGGGATATTTGTGTGAGTAGGGGAAGGTTAGCAGTGCTCAGATTTAGAGGAATTTGCCACACCAGAGCCAGTGAGCAGAGCCTCTGAGCTGCACGATTCTTCAATGACTGGGCATGAGGAGACTTCAGCAACAGATTGGAAGTTAAAAGAGTGGAGCAGATTGTTTGCAAAGAGTTTCAAAGTCACCAAGATTTGAAAACAATATGTTTTCTAGCCTTAATATAATATGAAAGAATCAGGATAATTAAGTCAAAATTTTATTTTAAATATTAGAATGTAAAGTTTAATAGCAAAGTTAAGACTCTTAATTTAAAAAAGGACCATTTTTAGAAAAATCTGAGTATATCTGACCTTCTCCCACTGCACTCTGTTTCTTTTAATTTATTATAAAAGCTTTTTAGGGTAGCTCAAATGTAAACCATGTTGCTGATCACTTCAAATGGATCCAGACAAATTGAAAATGTGGATGTGTTTTAACAGAAGTATGAGGTAGAGCCTGATCAAACTCCCCTGTACTATATACCACTCAACTGTTGTTGTAATGTTGTGGCAGGGACCCTTAATGATACTCACAAAACTCAAAACTGAGTTTTCAATAGATTTGGATGGATTCTTAAATGCTTCATACTACAATGTTCATAGGATCCATCAAATCTTGAAAAACTCATCAGGTCAGTCTGTTAGGCAATCACCCAGTATAGGTCATATACCTCAAGCCTTGTATGTAAGTCCAAAAGTCTATTCAGTAGCTACAGCCTGGAATAGAATTTGTAATCTGCTGTCCAGTTGTTAATGGTAGAGGAGATTTCAGGTCATGTAGCTCATATTTGAACAAAATACTCAGATTTACCTAACATCCTTTGGTGTTGATAGGTAAATTATAATGCAAAAAAGCACTGGTAGTGTCCTCACTAGATAGAAGATAATGCCATAAGTGTCTTCCACCCAACAAAGAGTGTATGGCAGTAATAAGTATTGAAAGCAGATAAAAAATACTTCTTTTAACTCTGGATGTCAAGAGGCATTAAAAATTCAATGATGTGTTTTGTCAACATACTTCTACCTGCAGTCCTAGTATGCTTAGAAAAGAATTATCACCATCTGGAGTGTTACAGAAGTATGAAGCTGTTATCTGTTGTTTTCACCAAAACTTAAAATGAAACGGTGGCAGCAGCATCCATTTAATCAAATTTATCACCGAGTTCATATTTTTGGTAGCAGCAGATGGGTGGCAGTCTGGAAGATTTACCTAGAAAAGACTCAGGGTAGTTCTGAATATTTTCTTAGCATTTCAGCATATGCTGGGAGTGAGTTCCCACACTTTAGCAAGTTACCACTCATTAGCAGAAGCTGTGCTAACTGATCATGTGCAGATTTAGACCATCCAATTGCAAAGTATCAAACATATTAGACTGTGGAGTTCGTATCATGAGTAGGTTTTAAAGATGTTAAAGCTGATCTGAGGAAATGGTTTTCATGCCATAAGTGGGATTGACTAAGATCACTCTGGTTCTGAGATTTATGATACATTAAAAAATAGAATTTTAATGTATCTGTATTTACAATACACTTACTTTTCAGTGTTGATCCATGCATTCTTACTGAGAAAATGGTGGTGAGTCATTGGAAAGCAAAATTCTCCTCTTCCCTTTGCCTGGACACTAAATTTACTTAGGTTTTCTGCCTTTTATTTTCCCCCTAAAAATTAGAATATAGGAAGGATTTTCTAAAGCTTTCAGTACTGTCTTACCAATACTTCCTTTTAAGTAGATAATTGCCTTTCTGAAAACACTTGCTTTTAAATGCCCCTGCAGAACCAGAAAGGTGCAAAGTTTATGTATAGCTTTTGTATAGTTATTATAGCTTGAAAACACAGACAGGAACAATGTTGTTAATTAATTTTTAGTAAGGTGACTGATCTTTCAATCTGAAGAGATTTATTAATAAAACTTTGCAAGAATTTTGAAAGTTTTTATTCCAAAAATTTGTGCCAGCACAAATTCTGATTTTGCACTTCAAAAAATGTCCCCTTTTTCCATGATCTCCCTCTAACTCACACATACCGATTCATGTATTGCAGTGAGTCCCATGCTTTGTCATTGTGCAGTGAATAACAAGGCCAGAAATCTGACAAAAAATCTCCTTTCTTTGTTGCACATTCCCACCGCAAAGCAATGTATAATACAAAATTGACACCACCACCAGTACATCCAAATGCCTTATACCAAATTTTCTTAAAGCCTCAGAGGAGTTTTAGAAATACAGAAATTCAGAAATGAGGCCTATCATTGCAAATCATAACTCAGTCTTCTTCCTTTCTGCCTTCCTCTCTTCCCCTTCCCTCTCCTCTTCTTCCTGTCCATCCACTTCTTCCTCTTCCTCTCCTCCCAGCTGCATCCCAAATATATCTCTGCCAATGACATTTATCATAATCCCCACCAGCATGTTTTTGTGCAGGTTTTTGGGTTTGGTTTTGTTTTTTGGGTTTTTTTCCCAATTGTCACTACTCTCTACACCATATACATCCAGGTGGTGCAGCTGCCAGTGACAGGCTTTTGTCATTTGTCTTGATATGGGGACTCTGGTGCCATCCCATTCTTGCATTTTGGAGGCCCCTATTAAGAATTTCTGAGATCTATGGTTTTGAGCGTTTCTGCCTTGGCAGTGTCAAAACAGCACCAGGGTAAATCAGGTTATGTTAAATAGTCAGACATTAAGAGCAGGTGGTGTTCAAGGACTCAGCAGGCTTTTATTCTTATTTATGGAGTCCTTACATTTTGTAGCCTGTCTGCAAGTTTCTTGGAAACCTCTATGAAGGGTTTATTAAAGCATACTTTGTAAAAGTCTACATAGACCAAAAATCAAACCCTACAGGGGTTTATGATGATTTCTTTAAATAATTTAGGCTCAGTTTATTTAAAAAAAATAATAATTATTGAAAAGTTGCAGTGGATTTAGCATTTAAAATTGAACTCCGCTGAAGGAGGTAGAATAATAAGGGGAGATATAGTCTATAAAATAGCAGCATATGCCATAATGTAAAATTTGAAGAATTTCTGGTATGTGTAATATAATTTCCAATTCTAAGTCAAATACTTATTTTTTCTTATGTCAGTAGTCCTACATCTCTATTAGTCAAATTGATATTTAAGACCATTTATGAGCAGATAAACTCAGGTAACCTCATGACTAAAGCAGTTCAACTACTATAATCTCCCTTTTTTTTTTCCATGTAAAGATTATTAAAGTTGTAAGTTTTCTGTGAGTTTTCTTTGTTTCTCCTTACATTAATACTTGTCTATTGTTAGGAATTTTTCTACTTAAAATTTCAGCAAATTAGGACCTTCTGAGAGAGAAATAATTTTGCAGTAATATGCTAATTTTGGTGAACATTTCAGAAGGAAAAAAAATTAAGGTTCTTGTAAACAGCTCATCAGAGAAGGGGGTTCACCACATGAAACTGGAGCTTGCATTTTTTAAAGCAAAATTTAAACTGTGAAGTGCAAACTAAGATCAGGATTTCAATGAAGTACTGCACCATTTCTCTGGAAGTTTTCCAAGAGCAGAAGAATATTGGTCCACAACTTAGAAAAATATGCAGGAGGAAAAGACCTTGAGAGAAATACAGAAAACCTATGGAGTATTGATTGGCTTCACTAAAGTTAAAATGGGCTAAGGCTTCTGGCATGTCAAATTAGGAAGCCTTTGGATCAAATCTTTGAAATAAAAACTGCTTGAAAGTCAGCAAGTGCTTCATTTTACAGGTACATGAATTAAAAAATAATAAAATATATATATATATATATATATATATATATATATATATATGCGCGGCAACACTTGATAGGGCCAAAATCAATAAATTTAATGTAGAAAACACTAACAACAGCCAACAGCTAAATGAAAATAAAATATCAAGTGTACATATACTTCTGTAGAAATATCAGAATCCAGAAATAATGGAATTAACTGAAAAACGTGATTTAGATAAGGTGATGCTACTTTGGGCACCAAAATTAAGGATTTTTAAAAAAATAAATTATAATCTAAGAGATAACTTAAATACTGTGGAGTAAAGAACATAAGAAGACAGAAATTAACTATAAGGATTGGTTCCAAAAAATGAAGAAATGAAGAAAGCATGGAATAAATGCAAAACTTGAAGAATGCCAACAAGCACCATAGTGCTTAAAAGAGTTTGAAGATCCAGGGATTGGTCAGAGGAGTGTAACAGCAGTAATACAAGAATGTTTGCAGTTACCTGTCACCCTTTTAGGAGCAGAGTGGGCAGAATTCTCAAAAAAACAGAATCTGTGCTGATAACATGAGATTTTGACTATTGCCATGTAAACTGGCTGTATTTTAAAAGATGGCTTCTCAGAGAAACAGGCCAAAATGAAAACACATAAGCAGAATTTAGAATGACATTGCTTCTTTCTGGAAGCGATAGGATGGTAGCCACATTTAAAATAGGAAAAGAAAGAATCCACCACGACAATGTTTCACTTCAGAGAGAAAAATGAAACAGTTGGTTGAAATATCTGTTCAAAAGGCTGGAAGGGCTGCAGCAGCACATTCATTTAAAGATGGGAGTGAATTTTCAGAGTAGATGTATTCCCTTCACAAACTGAAAAAGGGAAAGGAAGTAGAGGAAAAAACTTGTGTCTTTAACAGAATAGAAGAGAAACATATTGGAAATATAAGATCTTCTGATAAGAGATATGTCCATCTGAAAGAAAAAGCAAAAGGCATACCAGGAAGTTAAAACTTTGACCTGTCAGTTCTTTAACAAGGTAAGGAAAAAGTTACTAAATGAAAAAAACCAACCCACCAAGCCCTATGAATAAAATGTATTTTCCAAATACAGTGGACATTACAGAATTGGTATGGTTTAAAAATGGTCAATAAATTAAAGGATTACTCTTGGAAACTGTTCATTACTAGTTTACCATTGACATTTTTGGTGGAATTGAAACTGAACAGTTATTTTAAATTTAGGCATAAATGGCAAAGTTTGAGAGTAATAACTACTGACTATCCTGGATAGTATATGCATAAAGCTAATGAAATTTTCCTTAACCTATAAGATTTTGTGTGGTTTCTGTTGCTTTCAAATCAGGCTCAGGACCTGAAGATCAAACAATTGTAGATGCAGAGTCACTTTTTTGCGGGGGGTAAGAGAGACTATTGAAGAGCAATAGACCCAAAAATCTGATTTATCTACTGGATAAACTGGAAGAAAATGTAATGAAAACCATGGTTATAAGAAATATGGACAAATATGATTAAATGGCTGTACAGTCAGCAATGCTTTTGCAAGAATGAAGTCATGTCTGTGAAATTTTATTAAGCTTCTCTGAACTCACAGTTGTAAAATGGAATAAAGGTGACCTGGCTGTTCTCAGGAATTAGGACAGTCAAAAATGTCATGGTTTTAACATGATGCCTCCCTAAAGCTCTCAGCTAAACTAAATTAATAGAAGTAGATCAAATCAAGAATTAATAACCAAATAAAAAAGGGAGGGAAAAATTGAGTAACACATGGTGGCTCAAGTAATCAATGAGATCAGAAAACACCAGTGATGGGTCATTTCATATTTCTTTACTCTCCCATGTCTTCTTTAGTAATTTGAAAGTGGATAAGAATAGTGAAATGACAATATATGACTAAGATAACATTCTAGGTAGGAAAAATCAAAACTGATTATCAAGACTTGCAGAAAGATCTCTGTTATTTAGTGATGGTGATTTCAGTGCAGGAATAGCTGAACCTTCTTAAATAAAATGATGACCGTATTGTCCAGTATGCAGACCAGACCCATTCCTCAGGGAGCTCTGCTGCCTTTCTGGAGCCTGGCTGGAGGATGTGAGAAGAAAGCTTTTTGTCCTGATAAGGCTCTCAGGTTATTTTCCATTATGGATTTCACAGGTAGGCAGAAATTTCGGGGTTTTGATCATGGCTCAGTTTACATGACACCACAGGCCTGCTGATGGAGGTCACCCCTCCCAAAGATGGAAAAAGGATCTTTGCACAGGCATTAACAGGGCTCATTGACAGAGTTGTAAAGGATGGGAAAGGGGTAAAAGCAGGCTCACTAGAGATAAACCTGGGCCAGCATGCCAATGTTCTTGGGATAATTTGCTAGCAAGGTCTTTTGGTCTTCTGTGTCAGTAATTCAAAGGTCTTTTATCACCTAAATGATGAATATAACTCCAGATTAACCCATTTCTTGAGCACTGAGTGCAGTGCATATGCGATCATGGAATTATGGAAACATAGAATGGCTTGGGTTGAAAGGGAACTTAAAGATCATCAATCCCACTCCCACGGGCAGGGACATCTTCAACTAGACCAGGCCACTCAGAGCTCCACCCAATCTGTCCTTGAACACTTCCAAGGATGGGGCATCCACAATTTCCCTGGGCAGCCTGTTTCACCACTCTCACAGTAAAGAAAAATATAGAATCCTCCCGGATTTTCCAGGAAGAATTATCTTCAAAAATCCAGCCCTGCTTAACTCATGTGAGCTGACAGGAATGAAGCCTGATCTGTCGCACTCGTGCAAAAAGTTTATGGAAATGGTGAACCTGATTTACTTGAAATTTGAAGCTCAAATGGACTCTGGAGTGGAGCTATTCTTTGTCAAGTTTCATCCCACAGAAAGATTATAAAGCTGAGCTCTGGACTTGCAAAAATAGAATTTGCAAATGAAGTGCTGACACAAGTCTCAGGCATAAGTAGGATGAGCACTATCATGTATGAATGAGCCTTTCTTTCACAGTAGCATGCCATGCTGTATGCAAATCACTTGGTTTAATGAAGAGCTTCATTTAAAAAAGAGTTCATGTGGTTAAACACTCAGAAACAGTTATTAATGTTTTAATTTTATGGACTGAACTAGGATCCATAAAAATAAATCAAATAAAACTCTAAAAATAATTATAAAGAAGCCAGCTAAACGTAAATGATCTTAGGTTTGTTGGCAGTTCCTGGGTCAGGGTTTCAAAATTCAGGAAGCCAAAAGGAATATATCTTTCAGGGAGTAAACAATAAAAACATTCATACAAAAATACATCAAAATAACTTTGGTTTAGTTAAAGAAATCTACTATAAAGAAGCTCAAGATGACTGAATGGTGGCATATAGGGATAAGGTATACACTAGATATACATAGATGGATTAAAGTTACATAATAGCTACACATGCTACTGCATTAGAGGAATGAATATAACTTTACACAGCTTTAAAGGAAGAGAATCTCAGATGAGCAGCTTTGAATAAAATAGGCAAGCACAACATTGACAGTTTAAACTCATTATACAGCTACTTATATGCAAAATTAAAAAAAAATGAAATAGATCTAAACAAAGAAAGCTCCTGTGTATTTGCCTTGAGACAGTGAATGATACCTATCCTATCAGATTAGATTTTCCATGCATGATTGCATCAGGGCTGCATCCAGGCACAAATATGTGATAAACTACACCCTTCCTACCAGCTACAACACCCTGTATACATCCCTGACCTGAAGCAAACTGCTTGGTTTAAGACAATTGAAGGGCAACACTGCAAAAGGAGTTCTCCTCTTTTATTCATACCAACCCCTTCCCACCATTAAGGAGAAGAGAATATGAGTAGATATGACTGAAAAAATAACAGTATACTAAAAAAAAACCCCAGAAATAGCAACCCCTGGTCAAAATGCCACATCAGATCCACCCTCTCCTGGGACTGCCCTGGTGCTACTGCTCCAGCTAAAAACACCACTTCAGGCATTCTTTTCCCTTCCTTAGGCTCCATCCTATGTATATCTGTTGTACATGTAAATAAATTATTTCTTGATATTTCAATACCCTTTAAAAAAAAAAAAATGAGAGTTAATAACGTGCCAGTGGATCACTGCTAGAAGCTGGAGTTAAGTAATTGTTATCTTGCAAAAACAGTAGGATTATCCTCATCCTACTAATGACAATTACATGAAAATAAAAGAAGAAATTAATGCCATGCATAAAGAAGAGGTGGAATAACAGTCTGCTTGGAGGAAGTTTTGGAGGTGGCACCTTTCATACCCCACAGAAGTCCACCATAATAAAACACATGGGAAAATTTGAATTGAAAAGTTTGTGCTGGAAGTAATGCAAGAGGAGGGGCCAAAAAGGAGTCTTCAGTACCAAAAAAATTCAAATTATTTAGAATTTATTTTAGTAGAATACTTTGGGTGCATCATATCGGTCATAGAATAGGCAAAAAAAAAACCTAAAAAACCCAAAAACCAAACCCTGCTTTGTATTTCAAATTTAATATAAGATACAATGCAATTAATACAATCCTGCACACCTTTGCCACTCTCTATTTTTCTCTTCATTCCTACTTCTTTTTAACCTTTCCCAAGCTTGTTTCCCCGACATTGCTTCTCCTTATTTGTCTGTCATTCATCCAGCCACACCAATTTTGGTATGAGCCAATATTTACAACTGATAGCATCTCTATAATATTTTTACTTAAATGGGATCTAAACAGGTCATGTTATTCACAATGTTCCCATTGTAGATCTAAAGAATGCGACTAAAAAAATGAAAGAAAAAAAGAGAACATTCTAGTATAAGACTTTCATGCTTGCAAAAGAAAAATGAACATGATGGAGAAACAGAGACAGATGTCAGAATTAAACAACTGTTGTTTCATGCTGGGCTGCTGACTAGATGTGAGGAACAGATGTGAGGTTGACAGAAAGACTGAGTTGGTAGATACAAAAATTTTGGAGGTTTTGGTAAAAAGTTTTAAGAACAACTTGACCTGCACTGTCCTAAAGATGGAATAGGAGAAGCCACTGATTAAGTCTGGGATAGGGGAGAATAAAGTTGTCAGCAAAAACACAGACAGTCAATGCCGAATTGTGAAAACAAAGACAGTTGAAGAGGGCAGACCAGAGCAAGCAAAAAATAAAAGAGGCTTTCATTCCTTCTATCTTGTTAGACCAAATAATGAAACCTCAGTTTCAAGGATGATTTTTTTCTGACAGTTGGAACAATTTTTTCAGGTACATTGATGTGAGAAAGCAGAAAAGCTGTGCATTGGCAAGGGGAGTCTAAAGCAAGTTTTTTAAGCAAAGTTCTTTATGTTCTGTAAAACCTGTGTTATTTTACCTTCTTTGGTCAGAGGGTTGGAAACTAAGCAAGTATAAAATAAAGCATAGAGGAAGGAAAAAACACTTCAGCCAGTTGGGAATGGATAATAGCCACCAACTTGATTATAATAGTTTCTGCTTTATTTCATGGTTAAAATAAAGGTCATATTCTAATGAAGGTGTTCCCTCTTAATCTAGTGAACAGAGAAGTTGTGATCTAATGATCAAAACATGACTTCTGGTTTGCTGTGCCAATGAATCCATCTCTGTGGCTGCTTGGAATCTAATGGTAAGTTCAAAACCTGAACAGTACCACTGATGCTCTGCTTTCGGTCAATGTTTTCTAAGTCACTACAGCTCTGTTGATCTCCATTTTAGTATTACTATTTTAAAATAGCTTAATCATCTCTGAAGTTATCTAAAATGAAAGATGACACTTGGAACCCTAGGTCTGATTTAATTTAAACCCAAATCACTAGTATAATTTAGAAACATAAACACTTTGCAATTTGTTTTTTTTTAATTCAGCTAATTCTCTTCCTAACATGAAGATATAGTGAAATGTCTGTGTGCTTTTAGAAGTGTATCAATCTAGCAGTTTCATTTAATGAAATGTCAGATTTATCAGATAGAAACAAATTTACCTCTGCTGTTAGTGAGCAAAGACAATTGGAATAGGCTTCCCCCTGCCCCCCCCCTCATCAAAATGAAGCCAAATTTAATTGCAGACCTGAAATAGGTATTGGACTTTGTACACTCCAAGTAGGTTCTGGATGTAAACATGCTAAGCAAAAGGCTTCAGAGATACTGCTACTCTAAAATACTGAGGAGCTTCCCTGGGCTGCATTTCTTTAGGGTGTTTAAGAAGCACAATGCAACAGAAGTGAAGAAAATCAAACACAGCCTATAAACTAGTCAACAGAGATGAGAATCAAAAACACTTGTGAATACCCAAACCCCTGCACATATGTAGAAACAGATGATTAGAGTGTTGTATCTGTCATTTGGAAGTGGTTAAATGTTCAGCTGAACTGTCTCTTGAGTAAATCCCTTTTGTAGCCCAGGTTTTAGAATTCCCCTGATTTTACAGGATGGTGCCTTGATGCCTCTAAATGCTCTGGTTGGTTAATAAGAATAATGAGGAGCTGCTTGCCGTTCCATTCTTTCATCTCTGTTGCTACATTAAAATGCTCCCCTTCCAGGACATTCAGATGATCTTCTGTAACCTTTGCTGTTATTAATTCATGCCTCATTATTAGCTAGAAATTAATTTTTTCAAATAGTTGCTTCAACAATTTACAAGTCATGTCATGGATATTATAAAAAATAGGCTGTAGGACAAATAAAAAATGTATAGACATTATTTTCTTAAAAGAAATGCTGCCATTTTTTGCTTAAAATGGACTGTTTTGGAGAGCTGAACAGCAGAGGATAAGTTACTTTGAAGACCAGTGTGAAAAACTGCCCAAGGCAGACTTTATCATTAAAAAATTTGGGGTTTTACAACAATTTTCTCATTAGAGGGTATTAAATAAACATTTTGTCACATAAAATGTATTTCAAAAAGACAAAATTGGGAGATATCCTTTTCAGAGGTGATGAAGAGGAGGATAAATTCAACACAGTGTGTTCATTAGGAATGGTTCATAAGTTCAATATATTTACAGGATGCTTATTTAGTTCAATAAAATGTCATAAAATCAAGCTGTCAAGCAAAAATATGCTTTTAACAGAACAAAATTACCAAATTAAACATTTTTTTAAAAATTTCCATTTTAGCACATATGTTATGTAAAGTCAAAAAACTGTTCTACAGTGCAACATTTAATTTAATCATGCTTTCCAGTTCCTAATAATTTCAAGGAAAAATATATGCCTGCAAAAGGCAATTAAATTTGACTACTTTTTCTCTATTTACCAACAGTATTTATAGAGAGAAAATTCTTAAAAAGAAAGATACCCTCCCTCTTATATAATTAAAAAACCCCAATCAAACAGATTGTATTTCTTTTTGTAAGCCCATTATTTTCAGGTGATCAGATACAGAAAATTATGTATTTAACTATAAATCAAGTCGGTACTTTCTACTAAAAGGTATTAAAGTCTGAATATTAATGATGTTAGTTTCAAGGATAAAAACAACAAAGATATTAGAAAAGCTGTGAGGGGTATAATTTTTTCTAATAAAATATGAATTTTGAAAGTCAGGAAAGTTATATAATGTTATAGCTGCTGTAATAATGCTTTATTGTGCCTAGTTTATGGGGAAAATTATTCTGTATTATTTGGATTTTGACCAGCAGAGTTGTAAAAACCAAGCAGTATTATTCAAGAAAATAAAAATATTGGATTAGGAGTTAACTCATTACTTCAATATTAAGAGAAGTTTGGTTCAATGTATTGCAAAGTTAAAATGTGCAATACTATAAAGCTTGAATGCCATCTGTCTCTACAGGGCCCAGGTGAGTATCTAAGAAATTCATGTCCTGAATTATTTGCTGAAGTGACTAAAAGTTGTAACTCTTGCACGAAATATGTTCAGTGAAAAATACCTCAGTGACTGGGGAAATAATGGAGGAAGAAGGTGATTTTTTAAATGTTCTATTCGTGTGAGTTTGATAATATTTCTGTTCATTCTGGAATGAGAACACCAGTAGCTTCTTCATCTTTCCTGGCAGACATTTGACCTTGCTCCTGCAAACTTGGAAGAACATGATTAACTTTGTGTGTACAAGCAGTCCGAGCAAACCGCTCGAACAGAATGGTAAACAAGGGATTTTGAGCAAATTTGGAGAAACAGAGTGGAGTTTCTTCCACTAACAGATGGTTTTGCAGCAGGTAGCAGAAGAAGATAATGAGTAATCAAGTGCAATGACTAAGCTGTCTTGGACAGGTTGTGTTTTCTATTCTGCTCCCACTTCATCTTTCCTTCTCCCTGTGTATGGGGATTCAACCACTAACCTACATACTGGTGAAGCCCTCATCCTTAAAACAATTCCAGGTGAAAAAAAGAGATTGCAGCAGCATAAGTATAATGTGTTAATTGTAAAGAAGAAGGTTGGTAATCTGGAGTGAAAGCATTAACATGCTATTTGAGAAAACCAAGTTTTCCCGAGATGACATAGTTTGAGATCCCTGCCAGAAACACTACAAAGAAAAAGAAACAGATTGGTGATTTGATAACCAACTGCTAAGGAGAGGTAGGAGGCCTTCTGCCTTGCTAGGAATTTTTCATTTTTGTCATAGATTTGATGAATCATATAGTGAGATAGCTGTTTTGGAAGGACAAAAGACAGAGGTACAGGGAATATATTTAGTGAACGTTATTTGGCATGAAGAAGCAGGTATTAAGGGAAGTTATTCAAGCATGTTATAGAAGCAAGCAGTCATCAAGAGTTCTGTATTACAAATAGTGATAAAAGCCTTCTTTTTAAAAACAAAATAGAGAGCGGTCTGCATTTACATAGTCAAAATCACAAAAGCACGTTTTGACCAAAGTATAAAGGCATTTTACAGAACTTTCTGTGGGATATCTACTGTAAATAAGTTATGGAATCTCATGAAACTGCACACTTAAAAAATGTCTTTGGAAGATACAATTGCATGGGATAAAAATATGAACTGTCTTGAAGAAGTCCTTATGGTTTCATAAAGAAAAAACAGATGGAGGAAAATCCATGAGTTGAGCTGCTGTATGTATGGTCTGTGTATATTGTGTCTTTTCTCAAGAAAAACAGTTGGGTGTGCAGGTCAGCCTGTTTTCATAGGGAAGCACTGATCTCAGTGACAGGCAAGCAGAACCATCCTAGAGAACATTAAATATAAAAAAATCCTGTATAAATACAGATTGACAAAATTGTGAAGAATGGCAGTTTCTGATTTTCTTTATCAGCGTTAAATAAAAAAAGGTAGAAAGTCTCAGTGGTGTGAAATATTTTATATAGGTGGAATTATTGAAGATGATGATTGGAGTGATTCACATGACGAGAGTAATGTAAATTGTGTTCCCTCAGTCTGGAATTTAGAATGCTTGTTTGTGTGTGTCTCAGAAAAAAACCCTTTTCTGCTAGAGAAATCATTACCTGATTTAAGGCTACTGAAACCTCGGAACAACTAGATCTTGAATGCCTGCAAATTGATTTATTAATGAGCACAGTTCAATGAGAAATGCAGAAAGAAGACTGTTCTATACTAGTCAAATCAAATTAGAGAAAAGAATGAGCTACCTTTTTAAAACTTCAGTTTAATGTTAATAGAGACTATTATTAACAGGCATAAGCTGGAGAATGAATATAATAACTATTGTAAGATGTCTAGGTTTTAAGAATTGCAGTATTTCAAAGATAAAAAAAAAACTTTTGAGAGAGAAATTGAGAGAGATGGAAGAATTTCTTATGTGAATAAATATTGAGAATGTTTGATGCATCACAACTGCACAGCCCAGGATAAATGCTTTAGATAGAATACTCGATTCTTACATCATCCTTAGCACTAGGAGATGTCAATACATCTCATACAGAGGTGGAGGCTTTTCTCTGAAGTACCAGTTTCAGGTTGAAGACTTGTGTTCTTTTCCCACTTGTATAGGCATTCTTCTTTTGTGTGGTCTGGGAAAAGTCTGCCTTTCTTCTCTGTACAGCTCAATCCACTGAAGAGCACAGATGGTGAAATTAAGGCAACAAAGAGATATTAAAATGTATCATATGCTCAAAGGAAAGAGGAGATAAGAAAAGAACAGCCAGTAAAATTAGAAGTTTGAAGCTGTAGAAACAAGAAGAGGTATCAGGGAAGAGATCCCTGACTCTTAATGCAAAGAAATAAAATAGTGTGTGGGGTGAGGGATTTTTGGACTTCATTTGGAGCATAATAAAACCCATTGGGTCATAAGTCAGACACCAGATGGAGATGATGAACTGCTGAATAACAAAGTAGAAAAGGCACAGGTATTCACTAATTAAAAAACTTGTTTTGTCTTTGGGAAGTTATGGAATTACGGGGGTGTATCTGGTAAGCTAGGCAAACTTGAAAAACTACAGCCAATGAGTAATTATAGCAAACTAAAGATGGAATTATACGTTCCTCAGTTCTTGGTGTCTGGATTTCTTTTATTAAACTCTTATTCTTTTTTTTTTTTTTCTTCCTGTCCCGGGAATAATAATGGTTTGTTTGGGGTTTTGTGGATTTTTTTCTTTCTCCTCAATTTTTATCTTCTCTGTTATGTGCTGCATTATATTGTCTGATTGCATCAATCACATTGTGTCTCCTGAAGTAAATAATATATTGTCAAGTAATGTA
Organism: Onychostruthus taczanowskii; assembly: GCF_017590055.1. Classification (NCBI taxonomy): domain Eukaryota; kingdom Metazoa; phylum Chordata; class Aves; order Passeriformes; family Passeridae; genus Onychostruthus; species Onychostruthus taczanowskii. The sequence continues at coordinate 1,655,249 of NW_024505893.1, read as the reverse complement.
TTATTTAATGCTGAAGAGAGCCATCACATCTGAGTACAGAGGTATACACTTACAATGTTCTGTGGTGCTGGAACCTATATTTACCAGATGTTATAAAGGAAGAAATGAGAGAATTCAATTTGAATTCATTCAAGTTGAATTTCAAGTGTTGAACTTACTTCACTAGTGACTGAAAAGTTCAAGGTGAACTCTATTATCTATTTAGAAGAAATTATTAAATGTTTGTAAAGGCAGTGTCAGTTTTCTGTTGTGTAAATATCAGTGCTATCAAATCAAAAACCAAGTGCTGAAGTATATTTTAAGGCCCTCAGCTGTCTACAGTTCTTCTAATGATTATAAGGAACAGGGTTGGAGGTTGTGTTATTCCTTTGATTTTTAAAATGGCAAATTCTTGTACATTTAATGCTTAATCCGTATTTTAATCCATATCTGTTACTCCACTGAATAATTTCATCAAAGTCATATAAATAGCAAATTTGAGGCTTCAAATTCCTATATATTTATATTATTGTACAGATCCTGTGAAGTTATTTTCTGATAAGTTTCAGATCTGCATTTAATGACATGCACATGTTACTTCCAGTGTCATTTACCCACTGGAAACCAGGCCTCACACAGTGGTTTACAGGGGTACCCAAAGGTTTCCTGGGTTTTGCCGTGGTTGAATATCTGAATTTCACCACTTTGTGTGGTAAAAAGTCTGGTGTTGAGGAGCACTGTCTAAATTCCGTGGTTATAGTTCTCTCCGGTTTCGAGTAAAAGCCATGTTCCAATTGCCAAGGTGGTAAATTTGCACCTACAACTTCTTATTTCCGCTTCTTTTTTTCATTACAGGAAACATTAAGCAAATTGAGAACTAAGAAATTTGCTTATTAGCTTAATCAAAACTTCAGTCCTTTGAAGTAATGATGCCTGCTCTGCATGTGTGAGTTATCCCTGACTAAGAAGCTGCATGGATGAAATCTGTACCAACAGAAACATTGCTAATGATGATGCTTAAACTCAGGTCCTTGCCTGGGCTTTTTTAATCCTGCATTACCAAAAAAAGAAAAAAAAAAAGAACTATCAAAGCTTCATTTAACAGTGTTTCTCCTTCCAGTCCTCCCAGAGCTGAGCTGGGAAAATGGATACATAGCTGGTCATTGACACATTTGACTTGTGATAAGTCTCTGATAAGTGAGAGCACTAAATGCAGTGATTTATGTCAGATGTGCCCTCACTACTGATAGGATCAATGTTACTGCAGTGGCAACATGGCTAAAAGCTTTTTTAAAGATTGTTCTCTTTTCTGCATTTTGATTTCAATGCCAATATTTTAAAGATCAAGGAATCAAACGACAAATATTTTTTACTATTACATTTAGCAATCTTTTACACACATACCCGCCCCCCCTCTTTCGGCTTCTGTGGGTGTATTTATTATTTAGTTATTTGACCAATATTTTTGTAGAATATACTCAGCCAGTTAGTTGCCTGCAAACTCTTTGCTGAGTACTTTCTGTCTGTTGTGCTTTTGTTTATGATCACTGAAACCATGTTAATATTGGTTTAGCAAGGAGGTAACAGATGTGTCAGGGAAGAGGACTGTGAAAGAATTTTGGATAATTAGAGCAAACATTTAGTTATTTCTATTAAATTCCAGTAACTGTCAAAATATTTACCACTTGTGAATCTCATTCCTGAGTGCAAAATTATTACAAACATAGTCTGGTGCTTTAAATTAGAAAAATATTATTTTTATTTAACCACATTATTACCTTGAAGAGTAGAGCTAGACTATCTGATATCAAAACTATTAACTTAAATAATATATGCAATATTTACTTATGGATAAATACGTAAAAGGAAAGAATCTTGTGATGAAAAACAGTGAATTAAATTTTCATGTGAAAATATGTTTCATGTGATAAATATAAATATTTTCCCGGATTTGCTATAGGATTGCAGTATAAGTCTGGAAGAATACAAGTTATTTCCTTTGTGTACAAGACTTCCAACTATAAATTGGCATTCCAGCGTTTGCTTTCAGAGTTTTAATTTTAAACTTTTACTGGAATTATGACTTTGCTGCCATTGAGTTGAACACCAAAATTCTCACAGCTTTCCTGAAGTAAAATGGGCACCACTTTAAGAAGTTTGGTAGTTATACATGGGTTTGAATGTCTGAATTTAACACAAACAAGTTAAAAAACCAGTCACTTATGCCTTAATTATAAAAATTATAATTCCACAATTAGACAATTTTAATTTTCCAGTCATCATTGTATATGATGCTTAGAATCAACTGTTTGCGTGTGATATGTGTGTATTTTCAGATAATTATCTTTTATGTATTTGATAATTCATTTACATTCAAGAACAGCTTATTCTCTTTTCAAAATTTCATTATTTGTTAAATTCAATTGTATGTTAAACTGATCCATTACATGAAAAATAAATTCAATGTTATGTAAACCTGGAATTGTAGGTTAACACACTGTTAATTAAGCACTATAATTCCATTAAAAGCATGTACTTGAGAGAAAAAAAAGGGCAGGAGTTCCTAGTAAAGAACTATAAAATCATATAGAAAAATATTCCCCCAAAGTAGAATTTTAAACATTATTGTAATTTTTTCGTCTAAATCTTTTGTTATTGCTTAAATGCTTGAATTTTATTCTTCCTATGCAAAATATCAGAGCTTTCTAAGCTTCAATATTGACAAAGTCAATACTACTAATCAAAAAATATTTGGCAATAAATTCCTCTAGCTGCAGAACAGGTTTATGTACTTTTGAGACCTGTAGTGTTTGTGTACTGCTGATTTTGGTGCTTATCATAGAATTATAGCATGTCTTGGATTGGAAGGGACTTTAAAGGTCATCGTATTCCAACCCTGCTGTCGTGGGCAGAGCTGCATTCTAGACCAGGCTGCTCAGAGCTCCACCCAACCTGGCCTTGAGCACTTCCCTTTCTGTGCAAGCTGTCCCAGTGTCTCACCAACCTCACAGTAAAGAATTTTTTCCTGATATTCAATTTAACCCTAGTCTTTCAGATTGAACCCATTCCCCTTTTTCCTGTCACTACATGTTCTTGCAAAAAGGCCCTGACCCAGGTACAGCACTTTGCACGTGGTCTTAACAAACCTCATGAGATTCCCATTGTCCCACTTCTCCAGTTTGTCCCTTTGGATGGCATCCCACCTTCAGGTGTGTGTATTTATCATTGTGATAATGTGCTGTATTTATGTGTTCAAAGCTAAAAGTTGTTTTGTTTCATTTGATTGAATTTATTAACCGAATAGCTTATCATGACACATTAACATGCTACTACAATAACACATCTTTGTAAGTTAAAAACCATCATATAACATTTTGGATGGGATGTGGCTTTATTAAAATGAGTTACTCATTGCATTAAGCAGAGACCTCACTCATCTCAAAAATACCACACTCAAGGCTCTAATATTTGAAGTATAATTTTACAAATAAAAAGAATACAAACCTGTACAGCTGAAAGCACATTTGTTAGGCTGGATTAGGTCTCTGACTCAGTCAACTTTCTGCTGCTGATCCTTGACCAAGGTGTTTTTTTCAGAGTGCCTCTGGGGTCTCAGCTCTATGTATCATAGATGGTTTAAGACTTTTTTTTTTTTTCCTTTTTAAACTGCCACTAAATAAGCATCTGTGTGAGAGAAAATAAAATGTTTTAGTGCTATCAATTGATTTTATTATGCCATTCGCAAGACATGAAATTATTTGACAGAACTATAAACCAGGGGGAAGTAAACATTTCTATCATCCTTTAGAACAGTACCACAAGAAAGGACATGGTGCTATTAAAGTGCTGCTAGCTTTCCTGAATGCCAAAGGCCAGCCAAAGCCCTTCTAAAAATGTCACACAAATTCCTTATTCAAAACAGGGAATTTTATGGCACAGAATGTCGTCTGAATTAAAAACAAAATTATACAAATTATTACAGATATAACCTGCTAAGAAACAGTAATATCACTGATTCATAGTGATGTCTGCAATTTAATTTTACCCAGTTCTAAGGAATTATTAAGAAGAAATTGATCTGTGGCTACAATTTCTGCTCCCATGTGACCATATACTCTCCTTACTTACATGGTATCTGGTATGAACTATTCACTTTTTTGATCATAACTCAAGTAAAATCTAGGAGAGAAAAGTGCTAAGAAAAGTGCTTGAAAAAGATGGTAATCTGAAATTTTATGTTAAATGAGCATAGAGTCTAATTTCAACTGAGTTTTGACTTTACTATTCACATTTTAGTTTAGTTTTGGGGTTTTTTCCCAGAATTTGAAGCTTTTTTGCTGAGTAGTACTGGATACAGCAGGATAACAATGAGTCAAAAACATAAAGCAGTAAGGCTGATGGCAGTACATGATAGTAATGTAAATTACATATGCTATTCTGTTATTTTTCCATTATATACAACTATTTTAGGTCGGTCATATTTGATCAACCTCATCTACAAAGAGAAGACTGGCTCAGTGGATGAGGGGGACAGCATTTAATACTGCTTATCTTGACTGCAGCAAAGGTTTTGATGATGAAATACAGACTAGGTAAGTGAGAATTAGATTAAAATTGGCTGAACTGCCAAGAAAGAGAAAAACTTTGGGGTCCTAGTGGACAGTGAGATGAGCAGAAGTAATGAGCCTTTGAGCTGGCAGAAAATTTCCAGCAGGTCAAGGGGGACGATCCTTCTCTTCCATTTAGCTCTACTGATCCATGCCTGGAGTGCTGGGCCCAGTCCTGGTGCAAGAGGCATGGGCATACTGGACAAAGACTATTAAACACTGGAGCTTCTCTCACAGGAGGAGAGGATGAGAGCTGGGACTATTCAGACTACAAAAGAGAAGGCTGATGGGGGAAATCTTGATGGTGGGTGTAAGTGCTCTGATGGGTGAGTGAAGGATGGAGCCAGGCTCTTCCCAGTGATGTCCAATGAAAGCACAAAAGGCACCAGGCACAAATGGAAACACAGTTGAAATTGTATTCAAGACTGAGGGGAAAAAAATAGTGTGAGAGCTCAGCTAGAAAAGATTACCCAGGTTGGATGTAGAATCTCCCTCTGTGGAGATATTTAAGCACAACTAAATGCAGTTCTGAGAACCTCTTTATAGCTGATCCTGCTCTGGTCTGGAAATTTGATCTAGACAATTTTCAAATGTGTATTCCAGGCTAAACACTCTGTGATTCTGTGCATTTCTAAACATAAATGTAACTCTTTACTTCAGCCTGAAATGACATTAAAAAGCAAGATGTTCAGAAGATCAAAACAATGTTGAACTAATTACTCTCTGATGTAAATATTAAAACATTTGTAGTAACTCAGATGGTCCAAACCTTGGTCTTCTGTTTTACAGAACATGCTCATAATCTAATACTGTTTTTTACCTTACAGAAAGACTGTAAGCTAATACCAAGGGCCTTGTTGTTCTGGTGCAAATCTTTAATTTTATCCTTTTTATCTGAGACTATGTCTGTGAGAGTCTTTTAATTGGGGATAGTGGGAGGATTACCTCAGGAAACACTGGCCCAGAGATAATGTCATGAGTTTTTGTCAAGAATTGGATTTCACTTATCAGGAAGAGATTTGGCCTCTTTTGGTGGTGTGAATCAGCTGGCTATGAGTGCCATTATAAACAAATTTAATCCATTATTGATTTTGAATAAGAATTATAAAAGTGGCAAGACTGCCTCTAGACAAATTGGTTTAGATCTGTTTTGCTTTGTGGTCCTGCTTTATTAGAAATTATTATCTACACTGAACTAGAAAACTCTTCTCTGTGGACTGTGAGGACTGGGCAATCCTTCTTATTTCTCTCCTGTACTGGTTTTAACATCTACAGAGAAATAAATAATCTACTCCCTTTCCCTCCACTCCTTCCAATAACTGAGGAACAATAAGGACAGGTTATAAATTGGAATAACAATTTATTAAAATCACAATAACCACAGCAATATTATTAACAAAGAATATACAAAAGAGGTAGAGTGTTTTATCCACAAAAGGATATTTACCTCCAAGAACAAAGGCACTTCCTAAAATTAGTGCTTCCCACATGGTCTCCAGACAAAGGCAATATTGAAGGAATTCACTGAAGGAACAGAAAATGGGGAAGGGACTGGTGATGGCAGAGTACTGATCCCAGCCTCTTATCTCCAGAGTGAGACAGGCAAGGTGGGGAATTTCCAGTTTCTGACACTCGGCTTTTCTTTTCAAAACCATGATGTTGATAGCATGGAACAGAAAAGTGATAAAAACTTGACCCCCTTTTCTCTACAACCAGGACCTATCCAAAAAGGTTTTTCTCATTGTAGCAAAGCTGATTCAGTCACCAGTCCTAAGTCATGTCCAGACTATAAAAAGTTCCCAAGAAAATCCCCTTCACTGCCAGATGTGCAGAGCAAGTTCAGTGCTGGGAACTCTGAGCTAAGCGAGGCATCTCTAATAGTATAGAATTTATTCAACAGAGAATTCACCTGGTGTTTTTCTGAATGCTGCAGACTCTTCCTTGCAAGCTCTCTGAAGATTGGGTAGAGGCAGCTTAGCACTGGGCTTGCCCCAGGCTACTAAGTCCTGCAGAGAGACAGAAAATAATGTCTCAGCCCTGGGACTGCTTGTCTGGGTTTGTTAACATGCAAACTGCATTCACACAGCTTCCTGTTTTCTTTGCACCATGACCCAGGCTCTCAAAAAGAGCCCAACTGCTGAATTCTCATTGTTGCTAATGCCAGTGTAACGGAATTGCTCTTTAGTGCTGGTGTGAAATTTCCCCAGGGTTAACAAATACTTTGTCCATGACTACATGGCAAGTTTTTTAAGCCTATTGGCATAAGCTACTTTGAAAGTGCACACAAATAACCTGAAAGAAGCTATGCAGAAAGAAACGTACGTCTGAAATGCAGGAGCTGTTTCACTCTGGTCTTGCAGCCAGTGGGATGTCCAAAAACCTGCCAAAGGCTGAGAACTAGCAAAGACAAAAGCACATTACTGGGAGGAGGCCCCCAGTGTGTTATGAAGTTAAACTGTGGCATAAAGGATCCCCAAAGAAAGTCAGGACTCCAAGTAGACCTTAACAAGGCAAAGGCACAAGCTGAGCCAGATTGTCCTTCAAGGGACTACACTGAGAAGCCTTGGACTGTGCTGTCTCCTTGGCAGAAACTTCAGAGGTGACACATACCCATGGTTTTTGCCACTATTATAGCACTGCAGTAAACGGGGAATGAGAATACAGTTTATTCATCCTGCACGTCACAGTGTCTGGATTTCAATATTGCCTGTCTCAACAATGCTTGTTATTTAATAGCTGACATCTACTGACAAGTTTTCCATATACACATTGCATTTCCTGGCAGATTTTGCTAAACTAAAATTCAGATTTATCCATTGCTTTCAGTCCTGTATTTTCTATCTTTCCTCAGGCCCCCATAGAGTTCCCCATAATGGTGCCCAGGGTTAAAGGTAAATTGCTGTAAAATGGTTTTGCATTCCATTTTCCACTTATAACTACATCTATGTTGTTCTATTTTCTGCAGTGGTCTTCCATGTAGCTTGATTCTCCTCAATCCCTTTCTATGATCACTCTTTGCTTTGAGGAAATGAAACCTTGAAGACAAAACCAACACATCCAAGGCAGTATTGCTCTAGAAAAGTTTCATGGAATATTCTGCTAACTTGTGCAGTTAGAAGTACAGCTTGATTGTTGCACTGAATTATTTAGATTTTTATGTGCATAAAATTAAACAAATTATACAGAGTTATCTACTTCAAATAATGATGGTATTTTATTTTGATCTCTGCCATTGAGACTGCATGCTTATTCTCAAGAAGTGTTCCAAGGATCCTGTAAATAGGCAGGGAAGCTGATGAAGCTTTTTAAACAAAGGAATTGTAGGCATATTCTCTTATCTTTGACTATGCCCGCATGAATACATATTGTCAACAGCATTTTACTTTATGTCAAAGCAGGTTTCAGTTGTAGCTTTTCTAGATCTAAGAAGCAGCCAGGCTGTTTGATTTCTTGCACCTTCTCCAGCATTTTCCTTTCTCTTACTCTCAGTTATTTATCGCTTTTCATTGCTAACCACTAAGTGCCTCCAGAATTATTGTCATGCTTATGTCTTCTGATAGTAATTTCTTATCAAATCTTCAGCCCCATAATTCTATAAAATGCCGTCTTTTTCATAACAATATGCTAATTCATGTTCAAAGTATTGTACCCTGCAATCTGTTTTGTAGTTTCTCATAAGCATTTTCTTTTGATTCAATCAATTTATTTTTCATCACCTAGCAACCTCCAAATCCAGCAAACAGAAATGAATCTGCAACAGATATTTTATTAATTTTCAGCTCATTGTCAGAGGCATTCTATACTGTCCTGAGATGAAATTAGAAAGTTAGAGTTTGACTTTGAATAATATATTTATCAGGGAAGATTTTATTCCACTGGGGTTATGGCTCATCAAATGAATTTGTTTGCAGTTCAGCAGTCACCTGAGATATTCATTGAAAGTTTAGAACATCTGTGTTTCTAATCAGATTTGGCTGATAGCACATTTGGATTCATTCATAACAACCTGAAGAAAACAGTCATGTATTTATTCTTAATCTGCCTACACATTTAAAAGGAGCTTGAATTAAGAATTTATGAACCATACCTTTCATATGTACCATACGAAAGAAGATAAAGAGGAAGATGGTCTTGGAAAACAGAACAAAAAATCATTTATTACTCAGCATCAGCCTTATGTAGGGTCATTTCTGGAATTGTATTTCAAGTTTAAAGGAATATTTGTAAGGTAGAAGCAGAAGGTTATGAAGCTGGTTGCAGAAATATGATGTTTATATGGAATTTGAAAATTCCCAGTGGAATTTTATGTGAGAAAAGAACTCCTTAATCAAGGCCATGCTTCCATTTTCATTTTAAGATACTAAGTTTTGTAGATTTTGCACACTTTGTTACTTGTACTGTTGTCAGATACTTTGTGTAGGGGCTGTTTTAACGCAGCCATATGGACCTTCTGCAGCAGAATTCAAAAGATGACAGCATACAATTCCCTGTACTGCATACATTCTGCAAGATGAGACAATTGTGAATAGTGGTCATGAGAATGATACACCAGAAGAAGGAATTTCTCCAACATTCTGTAAGAAACAGATCTGAAATTCTACCTCTGGCACAGGTCTGACTGTGCATGAGATTTGAATTGGCAGATTGCAACAGCTGTGGTTGCAGAGGTCACCCTGTGGATTTAGTTGCTTTTCTCAATTTTCTCTTGAAAAATATAAGTGCATTTTTAGAGCACTGTCAAAGGAAAGGCAACTCCAGTTTTACATCCCTATTAGCCTTAGGTAGTTCCAATCTGCATCTCTTGTCTCTCTGCCCAGTCCTGGGTTTGATGGGTTACATTACAAGGGAAATTTCTTTTGTCTGATTTTTAAGAATGTGCAGCATTCCTCTTTATCTTCTTTCATATGGTACATAAATTCTTATTTCAAGCTCCTTTTAAATGTGTAGGCAGATTAAGAATAAATACATGACTGTTTTCTTCAGGTTGTTATGAATGAATCCAAGGGAAATTTCTTTTTTTCTGATTTTTAAGAATGTGCACCTGAGATAGAAAAATGTTTTTAACTGTTCCCCATCTCAGGAAGTGTGAAGGCTTTTTCACTTTTCTGTCCTTGGACTGAAAAAAACAAACAAAACCAAACAAACACACCCAAAAAACCAAGGGTAGGGGGAGAAAGAATGGAGAAATCATCAGAAAATGATTAGTGTATGCCTGTACACTTAATGGTAATTTAAGGTTTTGGGTACTTGTTTTGATTTAAATATTGTTTTCAAGCTCATAGCTCTTCAGTCATCCCATCCATGTGAGGTTTCATAAAAGCAAGATTATGGGTCTGAAATATTCACAGACTTAGGAGATGATGTGGTCAACTGTGCAGCTGCAGCTGAATCAGGAGAAGGGATTTTGTCCCTCAGGTTTCCAATCCTCTCCCCAGCCCTCATCCCTGGTCTGCTGGCAGGCTTTCATGTGCTGCAGTCCCTCTGCTCTCTACAAACAGTCTCAGTTTTGGCAAAAGCCAAGCCAAAGGTTAATATTGACAAGATTTATGCCTGCCCAGGGTGTTTTGACAGGAGCAGAAAAGGCAGTGGCTGCATTTCAGGCTCTGGCAATCCTGAGATGGTGCCTTCACTGGGAGCACAGCTGGGTGAGGAGGTGGCCTGGGGACAGCAGACCAGCCCCTGACTCAGCAGCCACCAGGACAGTGTGAGCAGGCCAGCAATGACCTTTTCCTTTCTTTTTTTCAGGTTTCTTAGCTTTAACAGTGCTGGTAACAGCTGTGTCTCAAGCAGACACAGTAGTGATTTCTACCATGAATCAAAGTAGCTCTTGCTGCTATTGCCAGTTTGTGTGGTCTCTGAGACCTGAATTAAAGACAGCATTTTTAAAAGGTCAGCTTTTCACTGAGGAAAGAATGTGGATCACAAGATGAAAGAGATTGACTTTGTACGTTTGGTGTATGATGTTAATCAATGCTTCATAATTTATTGATTTTTACTTTAAAAAAATTCCACTCAGTAATGTGTCTGTCTGCCACTGTTTTATTTTGTATTTGGAGGTTATGGAATTCTAGCATCAGCAGAAGTTTTCTTCCTTTTTCACTCATTTGAAAGAATTATAGTCACTTACAGCATCTTCATTCCACTCAGGTGATGCATTTTATGAAGGTAACACCTAATTTTAGCATAAGCAAGCACCCATCATAATTCATAAAACTGAAAAAAAAATGTACTTCAGCTGTTTGTTTTTCATGTTCCCAGCCTGTCATTTAGTGGTGATAGGACTAAACAGAGGCAAGCAAGGAAAGCAAATTTAGCTGTGAAGCCCTGTCAGTGAACTTTCAATTTTTTTCATCAGAATAATATATGTTCTGTCACGCATCTGCAGCTGCACTGTTAATTCAACCTTTTTTGCTTGACTGATTTCATTGCATCATAAAAAAAAAAAGAGAATGGACAGGTCATATAGGTGAAACAACATTCATAGTTCATATACAGACTGTTATATATAAAGCATAAATTACAATATTGGTAAACAACCTTACAAATTATTTTAACCTTTCCAAATGAGATCACACTGTGGAACTCTTGTGCACATTCAGTAAATCAGAGAGGTCAATATTTGGAAGATATCAGTCAGCATCTACTATTTTTCAGATTTTCAAAATGTTCCTTACTTAAAAGTCATCTATGGTAGCTCCACAAACAATTTGTTTTAGAGAAGTTCCTAGTATTTTGCAAACTTTTTTTTGCATTCTGGGAAATCTGGTCTTTTGAAGTATGAATTCTTTAAAGATGTGAGGATATTTCAGGACCACACCATTCACTCTTAAGGCATATCAAATTTTGGTGATACAGAAAGAGAGAAAATTAATGCAACTAATTTTTTTTCCCCCACAGCTATAGTGATTAACAAAGAGAACACTTAGCCATATCTTATTTGCCTAAGAAAAGCCATCTGTTTTTTGAGTTGGGTGGATTGGCTCACTGGCCTCTCCTTTGACAACCTGCTAAATGATATGAAAAAAGTAAAATTCTGGGTAAAGTCCACCGGGATTATTTGAGAATAATATTTCTTAAAAATAAAAAAAAAAAAAAAAAAAAAAAAAAAAAAAAAAAAAAAAAAAAAAAAGAGAGAGAAAAGTTCGAGCATGTCTAAAAAAAAAAAAAAAAAAAAAAAAAAAAAAGAGAGCGAAAAGTTCGAGCATGCCTGCAAACACCGAATCACAGAAGATCCAGATAAAGTACTTGGAATACTAGATCAGAGACAATTTTTTAGCTCCATGTCCAGAACTATATGTGTCAATGAGTACACTTCTGTGTTTCTTTTCACACTGGCCTCTTAGTCTGTGTTTGCATTATCTTCACCAGGATATTTCTTTCTCCTCAGTGACATATACTAAACCATTTCAGATGTTCTCCTTGATTTTTCATTCTTCTGCTTCATACTGTCAACCACCGCTCTTAAATGGTCATGAAGCAAGAAAAAAATGACAAAATGCCCTCCCAGTATCGTGTTATTCCTGCACTCTGTTTTTTAATAATGTTTTAACTTGTATTTTTACCTTATGAGTGTTTATTTCCCAGATATCTTAGAATCTGTTTTGTCTAAACTGTTTGGGAGAAGAATTTTGAATGAAAAAGTTTTGCTTGAATGACTCAGATTCATGAAAAAAGCTGTCCTTTCTCTGCCCCTGCTGCTGCAAATACAAGCGCACCACAAAGACAGACACAGAGACACACACATGATATTTTCAGTTTGCTCTTTTGTCCACTGTGCTTACTAGAGCTGCAACATGTACACCTATGACCAGGCTGGAGCTCACGCAGAAGCAAAGTCTCTTCTCCATCCCCTCTGACCTGAGACAATGTCATTGCATGGTGTTGATAGAAAAAAATTTGTCAACTTCTGGACAAGGAAGGGATCTTGCTCTTGGCAACTTGTCATCTTTACAGATTCTCTGTTACATTTTGACAAATCTTTGCTGAGTCTGGGAGTTCCATGGTATGAAATTCTGCCTAAATTAGTCTGGCAGGTATAACAGATGTGTTCATCAGAAGTTCTTTCTTTCCTGCAGTAAATTAAGACATGGCAGCTTGTGATGTTAAAGAGAAATGTGCCTCTGATGACTAAACCAATTCAAATTTACAGAAGATGGATTAAATCTTTGATTCTATCGACAAGTTAAAGAATATAGTTAACAATTCTGCAAGTCTTTTCTTCAACTGCCTAGCTTGTTCTGAGTATTTAACCTTGTTTGGTCCACACATTGTGTACTTTTGCTGGCACTTATATGCCTCATAACACTTGTACCTGAAACTCATACAACTGGATGTTTTATCTGCTGTTCACCATGTGGGAGTGTGCAAAACATCTGCTAAAATCTTGTAAAAATATTCATAAGTGTAAAAATTTCTGACTAATTGCAAAAATCCCCTTGATCTCAGCTGTAGAATATATGGTGTCAACATGCTCTTCAATAATAAATGGATACTTTCCTCCCCTAAAGTTGTTTAAATAATAATAGGTAAACTAAACTTCAATATCTAGGGTGGCAGTCTATTGCTTTTGAATATTTACCTATATTTTTATGATTATTAATATTGATATAAATGCTTAAACCAGAATTTCAATTACGCATTTTCACAGTTGAGGGAAAAAAATAATCCAAACAATGAAGACAAATATTATTATGTGGAATTCATAATTTTGAGACAAAAGAAAATAATTTCTGGGTTTATAATTGATCTTTTAAAAGACAACTGGATGATGTGGCCTAACCCATTTTGCAGCTATGCAGATGATCCTTTCTGATTTCACATCATGTCACAGAGTACAGTATAACCTTCTTAAATGACACTTTGCTAATCCTCATTCTTTATGAATCTGCACAAAAAAAAATTGGCAGTGTTTTCACTTCCACTAAGCAAAGATTAAAGATTAGGAAAAAGTGCTGAGAGAATGATTCATGTATTTCTGGGATGTCACTATCTTTAGAATGTACACTTAGTAGGATAAAGTACATTATTAAATAGCTGACATGTGTGACACACATCCTTATTTTCTGTTCTGCTTTCACGCCTGATAAATTTCTAAGGCTGGTAAAATATACAGACAACTTGGTAGGTATTGAAATTATAAAACTTTACCACACAGAATTCTTCATTCCTCATTTCAGAATCCAGGCATGAACTGGGCTTCCAGCTTTTGGAGGTTACAGTTTTATGTGCAGTTGTGGTACATGGGCTGCACAGTGCATCTGCTGAATCATAAATTAAAATTGAAATTATTCATGAGATTCCTCTTTTTTAGTCTTACAGTAAAAACAATTTCTAGACAATTGTGGGTTATTTAATTAGGAATTTCTGCTTGCAGTGATTTTTACTGAGAGGGATCTCATGGATAATTTTTTCCCCCTGCATACTTTTTTGGATATTAAAACTGGTTTGTTTTAGGACATCTAAATTCCATTTCGGGATGAAATTGTCTGGCATTCTGAGAATTTGTTGGGGTTTTTAGTTAAAATTAAAAGGCACAGCTGAATAGTGTGTAGATTTCAATTACTATTCCATTTCAACTTGGAGAACAGTCCCTTACTATAGAGAAAAATATCCCACAAAGTGCTGTCAGATCATAACTTTCCTGGCTTCCTGAACTTTGTCTGGTTCACCTGCCTTCACAGCACCTCTCATCCCTCTTCTCCTTCATGCATGTTTTTTCTGTACAAATGCACTCAGGAGTGGTATTCTGGATTTCAAACACTAAATTGAATTTGAAGTTTAAAACACCCAAAGTAGCATGTTTTGGAGGGAGGAAAGCAAGGTGCTGTGAAGGGAGAGCTGTCTAAATGTCAAGAAAAATGAGCATTTCTCTTCATTGCAGTCAAAAGCAATTAATATTGTTTTTTAAATTCTCAAGAAAACATGCAGGTTACTTATTAATTATGGTCAGGGCTCTGTGATCTGCTTGCCTGCAAAATACTCTTTAAAAGGGTGTTTTGGGAGTAGACTGCTATAATTTATGTTCAAATAAAAAATACATCCTTCAGAAATCATATGTCTAGTTACTAATGACCATGTGATCACCTTTAAAATAGAGTTCATAATTCTTTTGTTTCCAGAACAATTGAAAAATATTTAAATTACACTTGAATTAATATTTGTCTCATGTTAGGAAATTGCTTACTTAGATATTTTTATATCAAGTTCATAACCTTCATAAGATTTGCCTTACCAGCACTCCAAGATAACTAGAACACAGTGTACCAAAATCATGAATTGTTGATCAAATCAAAATCTATATAACATTCACCCAGACTAAATCTAAAAATGTATTTAAATGAATGATGTTATTGAGAGGATGTGTTTCTATTCTTAGATTTTGCTTAAAATGTTACCTCATTAAATAATGAATTACTCATTCTTTTAAGAACAAGACATACCTTCCTCTTTCATTTAGAATCTTATAGCAAGGTACATGTAACAATGATCTCATGTGAGAATGCTCACATAGCATTTGTTTGATATTTATATTCTTTTCTAAGTCTCTGGGTAGATATATGACCTTTTTACAATAATATCTACCACTATACTAACTTTTTGGCATTTGAGAATTGCCTTCCCTAATGTTTAAACAGAATATTTGTGTTGCAATTTAAGTTAAGCATATTTTATTTTCTTCTTATCCTCTCTCAGAAGTCAGAATAATTGAAGCCTGTCTTTTTATGACATCCTTATTACTACTTCCTGAGAATATATTCTTCCCTGAGTTACCTTTTCTTGACTCTAAGCATGCTCTTTATCAGTTTCCCTTTCCTAACTTTTAACCACTCTGCCATTCAAGAAGGTGAACTCTCAACTTTCTTTGTTCCCTTTTTGAACTGAGACAGAACAGCTGAGGCTGGGTCCTTAACTGTGTATAATAAAGGGAAGTATAATAATTGCTGATTTTACACAAAATGGTCCTAATAATGCAATTCAAATCTCCATTTGCTTTCTTGTTGCCTGTTTCAAAGTATAATCTGTTACCTAAGATATTGGCATTGAGATAGTTATCCTCTATTTTCTACTGTTTCTTCAGAACTCATTATTTGTCTCTATTTAAGTGTCTCTATATATCTTTATTCAACTACATAATTGATGCCAGTCTATTTTTTTCAATTTGTCAAGCTCTTATTATTATTCTTTTCCTGAAATATATTTAATGTTTAATTTCCCAGGCTTTAAATAGCTCATAAATTTGATTAGCTTACTGCGTTCTTTTCAATTCTCCAGTCTAAGATTTATTTGGATCCCAAGAATCCCTAACTAGGGTTTTCAAGGCCCAGTTCAAAATTCAATAGCCCAACATGGCTTCAGACACTAATAATGCCCCACGTGGACTGATATTTTTACTGGTTGCACTTTTCTATGAGCTTAACTAATCCCTGACATTGATGTGCTTCTAAAGGGTGTTTCAGATAATTACCAAAATCTCCTGTGGTTATAATCTCCTGTCAGATCAGCTAAAGGGAATTAGCTGAATAGCTGGATATAGTTGGAGGAACAATATTGTCCTAGATCTCTGCTGTGCATCCTTTGTCTCCATTCCTGCTCAACGACCTGGAGAAGGACCATTATGGCTGTGCTGTGACGGTAAAGGCTGTCCTCTCCAGTTCCCCATTCCCCACACCACTGTGGCACTGGGCTGTGGACTTCCTTGCTTGCTGGGATTGAAAGGGCACCAGGAACCCAGGATGTCTGTCAGCAGCAGTCACTCTTCCCTATGTCATTCCTCAAAACTGTTTTGGGCATTTCAAGATGCAGACAGTTTTTTGCTCCATAAAGGACTTGCTACAGCTGATCACTCTGGTTCTGCACCCTTTTTCACAAGGCCCCTGCTTTATACAAGAGAATTTTCAGAAAGTGGTGCATCCAGAGAGTTCTGCCTCTTTGTTTTCAGCTGGGAATCAAGCCCACATTTACCATGGAAGATGAAAAGGGAAGAAATCCTCTGCATCCCCTTTTGGCCTCTATCAGACAACACAGGAATAAAGCCACTCTGTGGGGTTTGGAGGTTAATCTTGGTGTGTGTTTCCAGTGCTTACTTAGCATATCTCTGTAATCTTCCTGACAGTGAGAATATCTCCAAGCAACCTTGATTCCCAGAGTGTCCATTCCTTACAGCTAGAGCTGCCAGGAGGGGAGCAGAGCTATTTCTGCTCTGGTTTCTGCCAAAGCTTTGCTGACAGTGGAAAGAGCTGCAGATATTACAATGAGGGGTAATAATACCAATGGGTTTACTCTGTGACCTGCAGTGTGAAGGCTTTCTTTCATGTCCAAATCCTGAAGAAGACCAGATAAGACCATAATGTCTTATTGGACCAGGTATAGATAATTTGTTTTGGTGGTCTCTAACTTTGAGGAAGGAGTTTGTGGCGCTTTGACACTTTTTTCAACATAGTTTTACCCTCCACCCTCCATTCACAGTGACAGGGGAGACTTTACTGGTTCCTCTTGATAAAACCACAGTCTTTCCCTCTTTATGCTGTGACTTATTAATAAAATCTCTTACTAAAGTTACACAAGTTGATTTTTAAGCAAAACATTCTCTGCTTTGTCCTGTACTCCTTCTCCCAACAAATTATTTATTTTAATTTCTTTAAAGTTTTTTTCCTTGTTAAGACTACATTAAATACATATATGCAATATGAAACAGAAAAAAAGTAGCAGATATTGTCTTGGCTGGTATTTTTTTTCCTATTTCGTAATCTCCAACCTGCCAATATACAACCAATTTATGAGGCAGAAGACTTAAGTTAAAAACATGCTGTGGAACTGAAGAGCATTTGGAAGAAGGAGAGAAACTCAGCTTAGTTACAACACACTTTGTTCAGGTGTATTGGTTGTTAAACTGAAGGGACAACTTGTTGGGCTGGCATGTAAACAGGTTAGGCAGAAAGGAGAAAGAGAAGGCTAGGCTAGCTGCAAGAGTAATTCTAAATTTCCTCCTCTTTGAAGTAAAATAACAATGAAAAAATCAGAAAAATTAAAAATTTTATATGTGTTTGTGTGGTGTTTTAATTTTGCTTGTTTTTTGGTTTTTTTTGGTCCTCAGACTTTCTACCAAGAAAATTTAAACTTACTGGGCAAAATTATTTTTATATTAAACAGACGAATCAAAAAGTCTATGAGAAATTCCAAATAGCTGCAAAGAAGTAAAGAAATTTTGCCAGAAAGTTTGGCAAGCAAATAATGGAAAGATTTGAGCATAACAGAGTGGAAAATGTTACATATGAAATCTGGGCTGGACATTTCTGCAGTATTGTGATGACTTCCAAAGTTTGACAACACTAATAAGGAAAGATAGAAAAATCAATAAAAGCATTGTAAACCACTCTTTTGATCTTACAGTAGCACAAAGCTGAATTTTGATTTGCTGTATTCCTATAGTTCTTCTTGGCTATTTCCAAGTTAGTGCCATATTTCTTTCAGATTTTTGGAAGCTAACTAAGATATTTGCTATACTGCAACGTGGAAAAGCAACAATTGGAGCAGTAGCTAGTTATAGACTAAACTTCTACTTCTTTTCAGTGGGATTTTAGGGACCCATCTCAGTAGAAAAACTCAACCTAAACTATTTTAAAATATATTCTTTTTCCCTGTTAACTTAACCATCACCTCTAACCATAACTTAGTTTTTGCTCTTTCCCCAGTAAGAAATCAATAACTACTTTTTATTGGTTATAAATATTATTCTTTGGTATAATAGCTAGAAGTGTTGCCAAAATACTGACATCACAGGAAGATTTTGAAAATTATTAACTCCCAGATAGTAGGGAGTGTCCTTACTTATCTTTCTGAGAGCGTGCACAAAAAGACCATCAACATTATTTCAGATTTTGAACTCAAATAACTGGGAAAAGGAATATCTTTGCAGACCTGCTTTCTGCTAACAGGTTTGAAAGATTAGTATTTTCCTTCACTCATGTAAGTTTTCTATTCATTTTATTGGAAGGAGTGACCTGGTTTTTCCATCAATAATGTAAGAAGTCCTTACATAAGTAAGAACTGAGAACTAAGTAAGAATTTTCAGTCATTTTTTTGCATGCCATAAATGAAATTGAGTGAGAGTATTCATCAGTTAAATGCTGGTAGGATAATTAAGAAACATTCTTACTTACATCTCTAATTGGTTATGGACCAACTCGGATCTTTCTGCAAAAATAGCAGTAAAATTTGGGGGCATATATATATATATATATATATATATTTGGGGGCTTTTCTATAACCTGCTATCTAGTTAGCAGCTTAAGCAGAATGCTTAATTTTTTTCCAGCTTTTTGGGTATTAAAATGAAGTATTCTTACTGGAAATTTTCATGAGAGGAAAAAACTTTCACCCTTCTAGTATTTGAAAGAAGCAAATATATAAAATGAATATAACCTAACTGGAGCAAGCTTATCACCAGAAGCCATTTGTGTCCACCATATTTTGTGGTAGGATCTTTTTTTTTTAGGTGACATAGGAACAATGAGAATGAAATTAATGAGATTCATTATTTTAATGTGCTAAATTGGTTTGAGCGCATTGGGGTGATTATTATGCAGATTCATCCAGTAAATAAAGACACCATCAGGACATGATTTGGCCTTTAAGGCCCTGACTGGCTTCACCTGGCACTTCCACCCACACTTACTGCCCCAGGGCTCCAGCTAAGCCTAGGATTGGGATTTGTTCCTTTTCTCAGCTGTGTTACTGGAGTGTTACCTCTTGTTTTTCTCTCTAGCTGCAGGCTCTGAGTAGTTTCTCTCCTGAATGGAGTCTAAATATCTGCTTTAGTCTTGTCTCCAGCCTAGTAAATTTTATTTTGGTCAGTTTTTGGCTCTGGCCTAATAGCCTTTTGTTCTTAGCTAGACCTTGGCCACAGCTCCTTTTGAAGCGCAGGGGGCTGTCAGTGGCTGCCTGTGTCTGTCCCAGCCCACCTGGCTCAGGTGTTGGGGTCTGCACTCTGTTAGGAGGGCCTTGCCATAGCTGGAGGCATCTTCCACTCAGGAAAAGTCTGTCCTTGCCTCTGCCCAGAGACAGCAATTATTTGACTGGAATCATTTTTCCAGAAAAAATGATCTTATTTTCATTCAGAAAAAGAGTTTTTGAGAGTAGGAGCTTGGCAAATAAACTTGTTGAACAGGTCTGTGTCCCAGTAAATCTTCTGGGCTCCTTAATTCAAGAGAAATAATTGGCTATTCATGCTTATATGGATACAAGTCAGAAAATCATTTTACCATTTAACAAACAAATTGCATGTTATAAAACTATGTTTACAACTTAAAAAACAGAGAGATTTAAATTTTTTCAGTTGCCATTGGGTTTGTCTTCACCATCCAGACTAGGTCAGGGTAATAAAGTAAATTCTGTGATTGGAATCTGATGCAAAGTGTTTGTTCAATTAAAAACAATATGCTTTTAAGATTTGTGACCAACAGATTTAACTTGTGGGCACAGATTTGTAGTTTGTAACAGGAATTTTACATGAGCACAAGAAAATTGAATTCTGTGTCTCTCTAGGATGCACCTCAGTGGGAAGCCCCTGTCTGCATTTGTCTGGGGCAGATTTTGTCTATAAAATTATTCCAAGACATTTCCCAGCAGCTACACTGGCACATTCTTTGACTATGTTGTAGTTCATGACTCTACAGAGCACGAGAAACAGAACAACAGCAGGAATATAGAAGCACTGAATCCTTGGTGACTGATTTTACTTGTGTTTCGTTCCTGTTCAGTGGCTGGTGGACTTGCACTGGAGAAACAACATCAGTAACAAATTTGCAGTCTTGTAAAAACAGTTTCAATGACAAAATATGCTTGTTTGAGTTTGACTAATTGAGAAATCTGTCATCCCTATTGAACCATATCCCATAGCCCTCTAATCTACCCAATCAAGTCTGAAACAGACTATTTAAGAATTATTGAACAGAACAAAACTGGAAAAAGGATAAGAGATTAACAAGGTCACAAAAAAACCTATTTATTTTGAGACACAAAATTACAAAGTCTTGCCTGTAGATTCAACTTTGGCCCAGTGAATAGTTTTATTGAATTCCACTAAACATCCTATAACATGGAGAGCTAAGCATGTGATATACCTCTGCAGGATCAGGATTTACTTCAGGCTACAATTCTGCATTTCAAAATAGCATATGAACTCTCTTTTAAACACTTGCAGTAATATTAAAATGTTGAGTTTCAAGAGAAGATTATCAAACCCTCATTTCTCTCCCTTGGTCTTGATATTGAGGGACCCCAAATTTACACTTCAGTTTGAAAAAAAAAATATATTTTTAAAGTGGATGTGATCCATGAGACCTGGTCTGAGACTTCCAAAGAAAATGACAATTTTAGATAGCTCGAATTTTGTTCATAGAAATTTTCATCTCAGCTGAACTTTTATAATTTGTATCTAAAAAGCAGTCACTTGCAGGTCTGACAAAGAAAGAAAAATAAATAATGATTGTAAGAACTTGAGACACAGAAATTAAATTATTTTACTGGAAGGAGGCAGTAAGAAATAGGGCAGAACCAGAGGACAAATGAGGTTAGTTTCTCAGTACAACAGATTGCACTTCAATTTGAATTGAAAATAGTTTGTGTCTTTAGTTGGTACTTTCTATTTAATTCATTAATCTTGCTGAGAATTTTATTGTTTTAGAAATGTATATATTTTTATTTACTGGATCTCTAATATCAGTTATTTCATATTTATATGTGTATTAGACAAGAAATAGCCCTAAAAATGTAGTAGAGGTCAACAGGCATGCCCCACTAGGACATAAAACTTCCTGTTAGCAGTAGGATATTTCAGTAAACTGACATTTTTTAATAACCTGGTTTGGGTAACAGTAGAATAAATTAATTATTCTGTTCTTCTAAGACCTTTAAGGATACACTTGTGTATCCTGAAAAAATGTGTCTCCTCCATGAAGAGTTGTTTTCTCTCTGAAAACATGATTCCAATAATTTCAAATGAGTTCCTCTGTTTTCAGAATGTAAATTATACTAAATTGTAGTATATATTTCTAAATTATATTCCATTTCAGAATGGAATTATACTTAAGATTTTGGGAGGGATACATCATTGAAAAACAAATCTGTTTAATATCCTTTTGCCATTGTTCATGAAATATGATGCTTTTATTAAACATTTAACCATTAATAAAGTGTACTGAAAGAGCAATATAAAACCAAAAAATCTGCAGTAATACACTTCAGATCATGTGGTCTTTAATCAGAAATATCATATTTATTATTCTTTCCAAGTGTGCTGAAAACATTGCAATTTAATGGTTAGAACTTGTTCCAAGCTTGCCTAAGCATATCCTGAAACAGAAAATGAGAAGCCTAAATTACCTTCTGTGATGTGTTTCTGCTAGAAATAACGAAGATGTTTTTGTCTGCCTTGTAGGCACTTAAATGTATGAGAACCTGAATCAAAATATTCTTAGTATACACTAGCATTGTCTAAAATAAATCATATTATCAATTGTATGTCTAGGGAAACTGTGGTTTTAAACAGCTAAAGAGAAAAATGAATTATCTTACTTCAAATGCTGAGGTGCAGTATAACAAAACTTTGTTGCTCAAGAGCTCGTCTTACTAACCTTACTTATGATTAAAGCTGACAGTCAATTTTTTTTTTTCTTTTCTTCAAATCCTGTTAAATCTTTTTTGTCCCTGAAAGAGCAAATTTTCCAGGAAGCTTAGAAAAGAGGCTATTTCTGCATTGGTCTTCTGTTATTTAGAAATTTTACAGAGTCCATTTTAAAGAAAACTCAAAAGGAAGCCTTTCTCTTACAAAATGTTACTACTTAAACAGAAACTATGACTCTGTTCCTCACCATCCATCTCCTTTATTAAACAGTATGGCCTCCTACAAAAACTACATGGGACAAATTATGAAAATTACAGTTCCATCACTTTAGAAAGCTTTCCCTGAAAAATGAGATTATTTATCATTTTCCTTTTAAAATGCCCTTTTCCTGCCAAAGTGCCGAAGGAACAGGCAGTGCAGCTCTCGTGTGTTCTCACTATTTATGGTTTGCCTCATGAGGCATTTTGGAGGACTTCTGTCACCAAAGAAAGCCAAAGGGAGGGAAAGTTCAGCAACACAATGGAGTTCCTCCAATGCACAGCAGAAATACTGGGGGGAGAATGTCACTAAGGAGTCACAGGAACATAGAGCTTACCAAAAGGTCTCTTGCCATAGCCTGCTACTTCTGTAGAGGCTTGGCAATGTCCTTTCTTGAGGGACTGATGAAAAATATATATTTTAAAGAGATCCAGACTTATTGGACAAGCAATTCAATAGATATGATTACATGTCAGTAAGGCATGCAATTGCTATTTTCAGTAATTTGATATTTTGCCCATTTTTATTGCCTTAACACCTTAAACACAGATTGTTTTGATGCCTTAAATTTTAGCTCTCATGTTTTTCAGAATCTGTACTGCATCAGTATATAATTCTGAACTTCATACAAAGTGTTAGCAAGTTATTTTCACAGTTTAGTTTGACAAAACAATCCTTTTCCAGCCTGTGAAACAAGGACACCATTACAGCTTCAGGCCCCAAAAAGTATAAACAAAAACAAACTGAGGGGAGCAAAATCAGGAGGATGGGACTTCATCACCTGAAGCTGTAATTGAACAATTAACCTCAATATACAAATGGACCAAAACATATAAAAATGTAAAAAATTAATTCATTTTCCATCTTGCGTGTAGCCTCTGCCAGGCTCCTCCACTGCCCGAGGTGTATCTTTTGAAGGCCTTTTTAATAAATACCTACTTTATTTCTCTTACTCTGTCTAGCCTCTGTTCTAGCTAGCCCCTCTAGGCATCAGTTTTGTCTGGTCAAGTGTGGTCACTGTGAGTCAGTGACACCTGATCTGGAAATCTTACCTGACAACTTGTAGCAGAATCTGTATTCTGTTCCAGGGCCAGGACTCTGCAGATTGGTACTAAAGAAGAAAATGTACATGAGCTTTCTTTATAGAGGTTAATGGAAATGTAAAATAGAAGCATCTTTGGCCTAGAACTGAAAGAAAAGTACAAAAGCAAATGTATTTAAAGACTAATATGCTGTAATTACTAAATTCCAACTTGAAGGATTAAGTCAAAAGACTTTACTATACTTGCTTAGGATTTCTTACTGGGTTAAGTATCAAATTAAAAAAAAAAAAAGCTGTCTCTTTAAGATATTAAGCCATCTCTTCGAGGCTATATTTTCTGATGTTTTATCTCCATTTTCTATTCTTTTTCCAGCTACCACTGGTGGACTGGCTGGTTGATGATTACAGATCCATTACTCATTGTTGATCGTGTTTTCCTGTGAAACCACTCTTTACCAGACTATTGTCACTTCAGCTGAAGGTTTTATCTGTATTTGCTTTTCCAAAGAAGACAACAAAAAGCATGGCTGAGATTAATCTTAGATGTTTATGAACCTTCCTGGTCTTAGTGTGTACCAAAATATTAGAAAAAATTCTCAAGAGAGGATAAGAAGTATTAAAGGACAAATGAAGAACAAAGGCACAAGTAATCATAAAGCAATATGTATTTGTCAGGCTTTCCTGCTAAGTTACTCTAAATAAATGTCCCATATTACATCTCAGAGGACGCCGTTATATTTTGTACTTTATCACTACTCCCAATTGTGTCTTGAATTAAACAGTTTTTCTGCAGGTTCTTGGGGATCAGCAGTTAATGACTAATCTCCATCTCTCCATTCCCCAACCACCCCCCTCTTTTTTTTTTTTTAATGAAACCAAAAGCAAAATAAAGCCTTGTGCTCAGCAGAAATAGACATGAATAAAAACACCCCGTTATTGTAATGTCAAGCACCCAGGAGGAAGGTCAAGACTGATGATAGCAGGCACTCTGACATGAGAGAGGATTATTCTGCCACTTCACAAACACTTTGATACCAGCAAATGGCCATAAGTAAAATGCAAATTCGTGGCTGTGGATATTAATGTGAATTCAAATTTCTACTGACACAAGCAATAAAATGGAATTTTGAATATACACAGCATTTATTTTCATGCTCAGGTTAGATATTTGTGGCCAAGTTGCAGAGTTCACCGTTGAAATTAATGATTGGAATAGTTTCAAGTGATAAATATACTAGAGAAAGTGTGGTCTTCTTTGGGGACTGTCTGAAATCAGAGAGAAAGACAGTAATTTGTCCAATTATGCACCTTACTCCAATATTTGCTATTGATACAGCCTCAGTCAGGGGCAAGAAATTTTGGTTCCCCATGTGCTTCCCAGCTGAAAGTGCCTGCAGCAGGGATACCTGTGCTTCACTTGATGCCAGACTCACCAGCTGAGGTCTTACAGACCTGATAATCCCTTTCTACCTGATGGTGGCCCCCATGAAAAAACAACATGGCCTGGAGGAATGGAGGCAGCAGGATTAAATTTGCTTCCCAGAAGATCTTGTAAGAACAATGAGGAAACCACATGTAAATCCTCTGTGATAACACGGAATCATCATAATGATTCATTGGAAAGTCACTTACCTTCATCTTTCTTGTACCTCTTTATGCCTTCCTCTGGGAGGCCACACCAGGAAGACACCACACTTTTGAAATCTAGACTGTCTTTAATGTAAGTTAAATTATGGCTCATATGCCATCTTCATCTGGCTGCCCATAAGATTATGATTGTGAAACAAAATTCTCCCAGCATTTCATACAGCACATCCTGTCCTTGATTGATTTACTGGCGTCAGTGCCAGTTGCTGAACTCTGTCTAGATCACTACTGTCAGAGGCTGGGTCTCCACAAAGACTCTAAAAGTTGTCATGGGCACCTTTTAAATTTACAATAATAGGAGAAAAATCTTTACAAATCTGAATGAGGTTGTTTTCTCCTCCTCTCTTCTTCCTTATTTTGTACAAAGAGGTCTTAACGCTTCACAAGAGCTCATGTGGAGGTAATGGTAATAGAAATAAATAAGGGTCAGGCTGGTCATCAGAGCTGAAAGAACATGCAAGAATTCTAACTGGTTGACATGTACAACATATCAAAATAGAGACAAATCAAGACAGTCTTTATCATACATCATTTGCATGACTTCTTTTTTTCCACATTGAGAAAAGATGGAAGACAGAAAATACTAACTGTTCTTCCCATTATAAAAATCACAGGCAGCCCTCTGGTGATGTAAGCCTCTAAAATAGTTATAATTATTGATAATTAAAATAATTTGCTAGTAATCTGCCTGTCAATTTCTAACAGTCACGAATTGATTACTTCCTAAAAAAAAAGGTCATAACTGCTTTATTTTTTTTTCCTTTTTGTGTGCCATTCTGAAATATTTAGAAAGTATAAATTAAAACAAAATATCATCATAAATATTAAAGTAATTTCAAAGATCAACAACATCATGTCACCAACCTGAGTGGAAAAATATTTCTTTAGCTAAAACTTCCACCAGACATCTGGTAATATCCTAATCTTAATCTTTACTCATCTCTGGTTGTCCAAGATTAATTACCATTTGTATTTGCTTTTGAGTTTGAATGGTGGTGCTTAATTTGATTATATTTTTTCCCTTTCCTACGTTTGTAAAAATGTCTTAAGAATAAATAAGAATAATAATGTGGTGGCATTACAGTATTTCTGTAAACATAATTTTTCAAAGTGATTTTTAACTTCACTAACTTTAGATGAATAAATCAAACTACAAAAGCATTGGTTTTTAGTAGTACCTCAGCCCATGAAAAACATCTTGTAATGTAAGATAAGTCTCAGGGATAGTCAACTTAATGAGTTGTCATTTACTAAGTGGAGTAATAAAGGTGAGGTGACTTCCCAAAGAAACTACACACTGTTGATGTTAACAACTTATTTGGGAATGTTCTGAAATCAGAATATCTGTCACTTCCAGGATGCTGTAGGAGCATCCATCCAGGATGTTCCAGGATGGATGGAGCTCTGAACAACCTAGTGGATGGTGTCCCTGGCCATGGCAGGGTTGCTGGAACTCGATGATCTTTAAAGTCACTTCCAACACAAACTATTCTATGATTCAATGGCTCAATGATGCTGATTCTTTTTTATTTTGCCATCATGTCAAGCCTCGGTCCTTGGCAACTTGAAGCTTAAAAATGATGTGTTAAATTTCAAACACTGGCTAAATTTAAACAAAAATTATGGTAAACAATCTCCAAGACAAATGCAAGCTCCCATTACTTGAATTTTTAATTTAATTCTACAGAATGGATTTGGATACATTTCTGAAGGTTGTCAGTGATCAAAAAATTGAGGAGGCACTGCTTAAAGCTACCGCAGCAGATACCACCTGTGGCAACTTGTGTTTTAATTGACAAAGGTTTAGTATTTACTGAGGAACACTGAGACATACTAGTGTCCTCTGATACTGCAGAAGTTCTCCTGGAAACATTTTTTGCTCTGATTTTGAATGCCTGTATCAAAATCCAGTCATCCAAATGCCAATGACATTGCAATTGCTGGATTTTAATGACATTTCTGACAGGAAAAGCAGGATAAGACTATGTATCCATATATTTATTCATTACTCTTTCTCAGAATATTTTCCAACATCAAGCAGCCCTTTGGTAAGAACTTCCTGAGCAAGAAGTGGTATTTTTTTAATAACTATGTAAATCTGGTTTTACAAATGTCTATAAGAATATGAAGACACATAAAATGTAAAGTGAGATTTAAAGCTTGCACCATTTCTAGTTTATAAACTCTTTGAAGTTACAGCGGTGTGCATCTAAATCTGAGACATCTTTAATGGTCTAATTAATGACAGAGAAGAGTGGGACAACTACAAAAATAGAACTCTAATTTAGGCAGAGTCACAGCCTCTTTGCCAGCTTCTCTATCAAAGGTAGTTTTTTCCCCCTTTTTCAGTGAAACAGAACCAATCCTCAACCCAAGAGATTCTACTGAAGCAGGTGCCTGCACAATTACACCACCTGCCCCCATAATTTCTCTGAAGTGTGTACCACCTGAGAAGATCTTTCAAAATGTGTTCAATTTTTATATTGTTATTTGCCCTAATGAGGTATAAAGCATTTTCCAAATTACCCTACTGTTTGGTTTGAGATTTTTCCCACAGAAACACATCTGGCTTTGGAGATGTAAAATAGTTCTTTTGGCAGCAGGTAGCAGGAGTTGGACAAGGAGTAAGAACTGTGTCCAATCTATAATAAGAAGAGAAGAATAAGCACTAAGATGTAAATTTAGTCAAAGTATTTGGACTAAGGTACTACTAATAAGCAAAATGCTCTGAATTTTTGGAGGACCAAGCAGATAGTGGCACTTATTTACAAATACCTTCAAGATATGCTTCTGCAGAAAAGACTAACTGGCTTTCTTGCCAGCCAATTGACAAGAAGGAAGAAATTAAAGTTATCCTTATACACAGGAAGAAATTAAAGTTATCCTTAGATCATCTTTGCTGGCTTAAGTAAAACTCAAAGAGAGGAAGTTTGACTTGTCTTCAATTAAAAAAATAAACCAAAATATACTTCAAAATTAATTATTCAACTTAGAATTTATAATGGAAAATTTATATATATGAGAAAAATCTATTTATTATTCTAGTTTTTCTTGACATCAGGTGAGACTGTTTGAGAACTGTTGGTTACAATAAAAAAACGTGGAATCTAGACTAGACTGATAGACGACTTCATTGAAAACATACTAGGAGAGAAAACAATGTAATTCTATAGACTTTAAACTGGTCAAGAAATACTTTTAGGGCTTTTATCTAAAGTAAAAATGTGTGAAGTTCAATAGCTGAATCTGAAATTCCTGTGAGGACTCAGAATAAAAAAATTATTCTGAAGTCACTATAGTTTCTTAATCCATCAACTACATATGTTATGGTGTTATATATAATTTTATATACAGAATATATTATACATAAATATATATAATATCACCAACACTATATATTCTGATTAAACTATTTTAATGTATTTAATCAAGACTTTTTTTTGTGATACTTTTTTTTACATTGCTATCTTTTGAGGACAAATTAGTACAAAATAATTTAAAAATCAGCATTTTTGGCAGAATAGAAAGGTGCACATTTGTTGTGTCCTGTTGCATACATTTCTGCCGACAGACTGTGGCTTGATGGAGAATCTAAACAATGCAGATGGGATTTTTTTTAAAACAGACTTAGGTTTCCACCACTTCCCACTGAATTTTGACTGCATTCTGGGTACTTGCTCTGCATCTACCATATCAGTTTCCTGCTCATGCCACTCTTCTGCTGTACCAGGTACCAGAAGCACTACAGAGTTTTTGCCTACCACTGGCTTTCCA
This sequence comes from Onychostruthus taczanowskii, assembly GCF_017590055.1. Classification (NCBI taxonomy): domain Eukaryota; kingdom Metazoa; phylum Chordata; class Aves; order Passeriformes; family Passeridae; genus Onychostruthus; species Onychostruthus taczanowskii. The sequence continues at coordinate 1,626,319 of NW_024505893.1, read as the reverse complement.
TGATGAAAACTCCAGGAGAAAAAGCATGGATCAGTTTGTACATAACAGATCCACTTGCATTTGTCTGGTAATTCCCCATTTTTCTTGTCCCTGAAAGAGAAAGGAAGTAGTTTAAGGGAGTGGGTTGACCAAGTTGACTTTGAATACTCTTTGTTTGAAGGAAAACTTATACACACATTAAAAAAGTAAGAATTTTGTGCATAAAAATCTTGGGAATCAATTTCCATATACCGTCCCACTGAGCAATGTGTCATTACTGAATTCTCATAAAGATACATGCTGAGCTATTTACAGGATGAACCACAGCAATTAGTTCTATCTGTTGTAATTAGAAGTCAGTCAGTATGTCATCTGAGATAATTATGTTGCAATACAGATAATTTTCTTGAACAGTAGATACTGCATGGAATTATTTGTCCACTAGTATGGTGATACCTCTCCAGATAAAAATTTCAATGATTGCTGGGAGAAAAAGATGTAGCAATGACTGATAAAAACTTCATTAAATTGAGTTAATTTCGACATTGTTTTTATTATTCATATGATTGTAATAATACTACTTTGGTTTTATGTTTTTTATGGTTTTGTTAAAGAAACACAGTTGCATTATTTATGCAATAAGATGAATGAAAATTCATATCTTTGTAGAACTTCACTGAAGTCAGCAGAAATAGAAAAGCTTGATTTTTTCAAATTTCCTATTTCAGATAACGAACTTTGTTTGTTGTAGTACTAGGAAACACCATCAAGGAAAAATCAATTTGAAAATCAGATTGTTTGCATGACAATAGCACTTAATAGTTTTCATAGGTTCTTATTGAAGGATTAATGAAGAGTTTGCATGTCATATGATTTTATTAGATCTCTCATACACTAAAACATTTATTTGCATGAAAATCAGACAAATTATTGTAGTGGGTTGACCCTGACTGGATACCAGACATGCACCAAAGCACCTCCATCATTCCCTTCCACAGCTGGACAGAGAGAAGAAAATATAACAAAGGGTTTATGAGCTGAGATAAGGACAGAGATCGCTCACCAGATGCCATCACAGGCAAAACAGGCTCAAATTAGAGATATTAATTGAATTTATTGCTAACAAAATCAGAGCAGAATAATGAGAAGTAAAAACAGACTTTAAAAACTCCTTTCCCCTCCTTTCCTTCCTCCTGCCCAGCTCTACCTCCTACCCCAGTGGTGCAGGGGGGTGGAATGGGGGTTTTGGTCAGTTCATCGTGGTTTCTGTCCCTGCCAGGGAGAGAAGTCCATCCCCTCATCCACTACAGGGTCCCTCCCATGGGAGATAGTTCTCCAGGAATTTCTCCAATGTGAGTCCCACGAGTAACAGTCCTCTGCAAACTGCTGCAATGTGGGTCCCTCTTCCACAGGGTACAGTCCTTCAGGGACAGGCTGCTCCAGTGTGGATCTCCCATGGGATCACATGTCCTACCAGGAATCCCATTCCAGTGTGAGCTCCTCTTCCCATGGGTCTGCAGGCTCTGTCAGCAGCTTCTTCCACCACAGGCCCCCCAACAAATCACAGCCTCCTCCCAGGCAACCTGCTCCAGTGTGGGTCTCATCCTTGGGCTCCAGATGGATCTCTGCATTCCCAGGGTTCTTCATGGGATGCAGGGTCCCAGCTGCCTTACCATGGTCTGCACCCCGAGCTGCAGAGGAATCTCACCTCTGGCACCCAAAGCACCTCCTCCCCTGCTTTCTCCACTGACCTGGATGTCTCCAAAGCAGTTCCTCTTCCATGTTCTCACTTTGTTTTTCTTTGGCCACAGTTACAATTGTGTAACAACACTGTTTTTCTTCTTTAATCCATTTATCTCAGAGGTGTTACCACCATTTCTAATCGGCCCAGCCTTGACCAGCGGCACATTCATCCTGGAGCCACCAGGGATGGATTCTGCTGGACATGGATATCATGAAGACACTTTGAGCTGGAAGAAGGATTGTCTCATGAGAAATTCTCATCTGTGGGCTTCCTTGTGGGCTTTGACTTAGGCTCAGCCTACTAGCAGAATTAATGCAGAAATAGTTATGCTTTTATTCATCTGGGCTGTCAAGTCCCTGGCTGATGGTGGCAGCCTTGTTTGGAACATGGTTTATTTTCATTGAGTCTCTCCCTGTACTCTGAATTAGGAGTTCCTGGTTCCAAAGCCAAAAGGCTTTTCCTCCTGTCAGCAGTCAGTGCTTTAAATCAAACATTTCTGGTTTGATTTCCAGCTGGTGAAGACAGACACCTGTGGCAGAATTCAACACTTAAAAATAAGACAATTATTGCAACAGCAGGGTGTCACAGCCCAGCTGAATTAGATGCCTGTGTCTCTGGCGAATATGAGGCCCTTCTTACAGGGAGATCAGGGAAACTTGTGGTCTGGACAAGAAAATGTCAATGAATCTACAATTAATTCATGAAGAGCCAAGCTAAAAGTTATGTATTTTTATGTACTTTTGGATATTCAGTGATGACATCTGCAACCAACTGCTTAGCAAGAAAGAAGGCAGCAATTGGCACCTCTTTTTTTAATAGCCAAGCAATGGCCAATGTGTGATGGCATGTAATAAGAGGTTCTGTTTCTGAAGTGGCCTCTGGCAAGGAAAGCATGAGTCTTCATCCCAGCTTCATCCCAGCTTTATCCCAAGTATTAGACTGGCCCAAACAAGCAAGATTTTTTTTTTTTATTTTAAGACAATTATGCAGACAAGAGGTTCCAATATGACCTCCTTTTAGTTTTAACCACTTCTCTTTCACCAATAAGGAGACACAACTGAGAAAATACATAAGTGAAAAAAAGAGTTTACTAAGAAACAAAAAGACAACAACCAAGATAACAGTAATGAGCACCAGATACAAAGGTGTCGAATCCCATGGACTACTTGGGAACGAAGAAAACGAGATGATGGCCTCTGAAGAAGCAAAACACAAGATGGTGGACAAGCCTTCTCCAAACTATGTGGTGGAGAGAGAAGTGAAAGGAAAAACAACACAACAACAGAGCCTCTGCAATTACAGGAGACCCTCTTCACCTAGAAAACAACAGGGGTAAAACTGAAAACCTAAAATAACTATTTTTTTGTCCAAAAACAAGAGTCAGTGCTGCGGGCAGCCTCCTCCATGCCACCTGAGAGGGGATCTCCTGGTGGTGGCAATCCCATTGGCAATAGTGGCTGGAACTGGGGCAACAGCTAAAAAACTTGCGGAAAGAAGAGTCTGACATCCCAGTATAGCTGTCCTGAGTGGCAGTAGCAAAAAGGTCCAAAGAAACTATCTTCCTCTAGTCCAGGAACAGAGTTGCCATGACAACAGTGGCCAAAAAAATGTGTTATTAAATTCTCCAAAGCCCAAAAGAGAGCCTCTGCCTCTCACTGCCTGGGCTTGAAGAACCTGCCCCAGGCAACTATTTTGGCAGCCCAGAGAGAACCTAAAGAGGCTTTGCATTCACTCTGAAGCCAGGAGAGAACAAAAAAGAGGGCTCTGTGTGAGTGTTCCCTGTCCCTCAAACGGACTTCAGCCCACTCAATGTGAAAAACCCCAGATCTGCTTCCAGACCCTGGGTCTCAATGGGACAGTGATAATCTTGAGCAGGTTGGCACAAGATGTGGAATACAATGCATATTTTTTATGGGTTATCCAGGATAAAGATTCAAAAGGCTAGAAGAAGCCAGACAAGAAAATGTAAATCTCTCCCTTTTGGGCAGGGCTTTTAACAGGAAATATGAACTTTTCTTCTCACTCCATTTGCCTCTATGCATTTTTATCCAGTTTCAGTGGCATTTTTAAATGTGCTTCCCCTATAGCTTGGACATTGTGACACTTCTCTATGGTAAGAGAGGTTCAGATCCAAAACTAATATGCTTTGGATATTGAAGACTTCTCCATAAGCCTATTGTGAAATAAGGTAAGAAACTTTCTGTGCTTCGTCAGTCATGGCTTGAAAAAAATTATTACTCTCTGCATCTTATGGGAAATTTGCATTTAGGTGTGTCTCTGCACAGGACTGAATTGCCGCAAAGCTTGGAACCAGTCAAACTTGAAAAATTCTATGCAACGGAGCCAAGCTCTAATAAACAATCTTTATGTTGATGAACTCAGCCAAGAGCAGTAGAGCATGAAAGGGGATGTTGAGTACCTAGCAGAAGGGTAATACTGCCTTTAAGTAGAATTATTTCTGTAGCAGGAAAAAAATTTTTAAAATCTGTTCCATTAACAAAAAGGAACATATGCTGGGGAATTTTATCTGTGTCTCCTAGAATGGGACTTTTGCAATGTGATATTAATGGATACAGAGGTATATATCCCATAGGCCTGCTTTTAGCTTTTAAATGCACTTTTGTAAGACCATGGAGAAACCAAATTATTTTTAAAACTACCTAGAATAGGCTATAAATCACATAGTATCCTTATTACACTGTATAGCTGATCAACTTTATGGATAAACTGCTCCCAGTTTGGCCTAAAATAAAAACTGATAACTATTTTGGTTAAAACAAAAAAGTAAAAAAAAAGGTGGGGAGATTTTATGTAACTTATTGTTAGGTCTGACAGATGGCTTCCAGTTATTCAGCTGTATCCTGTCACCCTGACAGGAATGTATTTTGTGTTAGCCTTGAATTTTCCTCTATGAACCCAGAGAGAATTTCCAGTAAAATCACAGCCTACTAGAGAGGAGAATAACATTTATCACATCCCCTGTGTTTAAGTGGCCTTTGAGGAAATTTACCAACCTTGGATTTCTTTTGGATTCAATTTGTGACAAAATAAAATCAAATTTGTTTAGGATCCTCTTGAAGAGCTTCACCTCATACTGTTATTGTTTTCTCTCCGTCACCTTCGAATGTAGTGCTTGATACTGATTAATTGCCTCTCTTTTCTTTTTACCAGGTGCATTTGCCAGGTCTCCTCACTGATAACAGATGCCACTATCTGTTTTTTCAATTTTTTATGATGCTGAGTTAACTGTTTCTGCTCTAAACCCCTCATAACCTAAACCTTAACTCAGAATTCAACAGGGCCTGTGCTGCACACGTGACTGAGGGGCTGGGCCATAAAGGCTCATTTAGGTCATTCCCACTATAGAATATCACTTTTCACCCACCCCACAGCAGTGGGATTAATTTAGTAACACAAAATTGTTGGGTTGATGCAGGCAGTGTATAGATCAAACTTATAAAATACAGTGAAATTGCAGCTGAATTGGCATGATTCCAATCCTCATATATTCACACCACAAACATTTACAGTACTCGCATGGTATTTTTGCTTCCACCTGCTTCCATCAGCGTTATGCTCAGAGTGGGTCTGAAATTGATTCCTGTCAATTTACAGAGTTTCTGGGGGAAAAAATCCAAATATTTATTAAACATGTACTATTTATTTTCAATTACTGAATAATGTTCATTACTCTGAATCTACAAAATAGGCATAAAATTGAAAATTAATCTTCAGATATTTTATCATCATGTCAAGATTCCTTTTAGCACAGAAACACGAACTGAAGAATGATGTACCTTTATGAAAAAATTAATTATTCTGAGATTAAAGATTGCAATAGACACACAGAGAAAATAATCTGCATTCTCCAAATCCTATCTGTAGCATGTCCTGTTGGATTTTCCCTCCTATTGTCTCCTTTTCTTTGTTTAAATTAATGCAATGCACTATATTATTGAAAACAATCTTTGTAAAAGATGTTAATTTTTCCCACACCTAGAGTGGTTTCATTTACTGTGTCACTGGCACCGCTTTCTCTATTAATGACTCTCAATCTGTTGACCTTGATGTAGATATTGATTGGCAAAGTTATTCTCAGATGTCTAATTTTGTGGCACTAACAGACAAACTTGGTAAACATATTTTCCTTTTTCCTTTTGTGAGGTGTAATGTAGTTTAAAAAGAAAAGTACTGATCTCCCAATAATTATATTTCATACATATTCTGTCCTGAAAAGTGGAATTAGAAATACCCTGTCTATCCTTTTAACAACTTCTAGGCAAATCTACCCTGTTTACAGAGAAGGAGGTTTCAGTTATTATTTGTAAATGTGATGCCTGGGATTTGGACTGCAGTCTGAATCCAGGCTCAGGAGCAGAAGACATTTTGCCATGGAAGCTTAAAACAGCATCTCAGTCCTTTGATATCCACCCCTCCAAACTTCTGCAAGACTTGTATGCCCAATTCATTTTGGCTATTTGAAATCCACCAGGCTCTAATGATTAAACTAACTTTATGAATGATATGGGTACTAAAGTAGATTACTCCCAGAAATGCTTTGTCAGTTCAGGGTTAATAGAAATGATATTTAGTATGTTTGGTTAGGTCAGCTGCGCTATGATAAAAAATAAAATTACAAATGTGTCATTTGATGAACAGGCTGTTTGGTTCTTTTGGGGTTTAGGTTTTGTTGGGGTTTTTATTGAGGTGAGTGTGTTGTTGGTTTCCTGCTTTTGTTGTGTTTTGTTTTGTTTTGTTTATTTCTATTTTGTTCCTTTCTTTTTTTCTTTTTTAAGAGGTCCCTATCACAGGAATTATTAATTGAAAATAGTGCTAGAGGTGGCTCTGTGGTATTTCCCCTGAGTGAGGAATCAAGATAAATTTATCAAGCTTTGTGAGAACAGGATTTGGGGATAGTGGCTGCTTCAAATAAGAGTTACTCTCTTGTTCCTTCTGGGAGAAGGGGGAGAGCTTTTGAAATCCTACCTGGTAAAAAGCACAATTTTTAAATTATATTATCTCAAACATTGAACGTATTTTCTGAGGAGATAACAAAGTGTCATCACTATCTCACTTGTGGTTACAGAATTTACCCCTGTGTATCCCCAAGACTTATTTTAAGCCTTTTTTCACTTCCTACATTTTTATTCAGTGGAGTGAGGTCGCAAAAAATTAAGAATGGAATATACCCCATACTCTGTAGAGGCTCTGGGAACAGTCAGATGCAGGGAGAAGACAATGGAGGGGATGGAGATATTTGTATTGCATGTCAGGAAATGCCAGCTTTTCTGCAGAAAATGGAAGTATGGGAGGAGGGTAGAATATCCCATCCCAGCAGTTGCTTGTGCTTGTAACGTTACCTAAATTTTTATGGTTAGATTTATTGAAAATTCATCAGAAAGTAAATACCAAAAATTACTGCTTTAGCAGAGCCACCACAAAGATTCAGAAATATCAAACTTTTGGGAGATATGTCAGTGATCCAGTATTCAAAGTTCAAATCCAAATTCAAATGCAGCATAGACTGGGAGCCCCATGGGCTCTGTCAAGAGGGGACTTGACATTTTTTGGCCTGTAAAGAGAGTTATGACATTAGTTGCCTGAATGAATGCTCATGTGAGGTTTAGCTATACTATTTCTTAACAATTAAGCTGTACAGTTCGTGACTCAACATTTGGAGATCTGGTTTGGGTTTTTCCCTCAAAAGCTGAAGAATTCTGGCAAGTCTGACAATATTTTGTTGCTCTAGAAGTATTATCATTTTCCCTCAAAAGTGAAATTACCTGCTATCTCATTAGGAGTTAGGTGTCTCTGGAAGTTATGCAAATGTATTCCACACCTACAACAAGGAACTTACAGTATAAAACTAGACCATGCAACTGCTTTCTTTCAAGAGTCTGAATCAAAAGTCTGGGCACCAAAATTTGCATTTGATCTCCACAAATCAGAATCACATCTGTCTCCAACCTTTGCTAGTTGCCAGCAGGGTAACTTACTTGAGGTCTGACAGGGTAAAATTTGAATTAGCTCAAGCTTTGCTTCTTGATGTCTCTGCACTGCAGTTTGTCATTCCTGCATAGTTCTGATATCCTCCAAGGAATGTCAAAATCCAGTGGACCTTAGAGACAGTCATGAATCCACATATGACATTTTTCTCAACATAGTTTTTAAGTTCTTATTAAGAATTTCAACCCAACAGATTCTGACCAGAGAGAATAAAAAACATTAGAAGTAATTAACACATTGTTTTTGTTTAAATCAAAGCTTTTCTAAAGAAAAAGAAAGTTGTAGAAAATTTATCTCTCAAATAGAATTAACAAATATGACAAATATAAGATAGTTGAGGCTGTTATGGGAACAGAAATCAAGAGGCCAACAGAAGGAGAAACAGACACTGAGGTGAAAGAATGAAGAAACAAAATCTTAGGCACATTTTGAAGCACTTCTATTTTTAACAGATACTTCCCAGCTATACTGCATATTATATGACTGAACAATTTCAGTTTTGACTGCTGATCATTGCAGTGGCATGTTCAGTTTTACACCACAATCAGGTAATCCTAAGTCAGATGCACTAGCGTGAATAATGACATATAAAGCTTGTTAATATATCAATTATTATAGTGCCTCAGACTGTGAAACTTTACACAGAGTTAATTATCACCATGTTAATGAGTGGTGTAATGATAAATACAGAGTGAGTAATTTCATTTGTTCAGTACATTTGAGGAGTTAGGTATTCATTATAATGTTAAAATTAGGAGTGAATAACCTCAATTCTCCCACAGTTTTTAACATTCATGCTATTAATGCTAGCGCCTGCACTGCACTGTGGATGCAAACAAGCTGCTCATTAACAGAAATTAGCTGTATCTCTGTTCCATTTTGTCTTAAGGTGTCTGAGAATACTGCCATTGTTTTCTGCCATTTCTGTATGGAGGAAGAAATTTTTCATTACCTAGATATTTGACAAAAACACTCAGAGTGGAGTCTTCACAGTTCCTTGACTCCTTTCAATCTTTGATGCTTACAAACCATCGCACCTAGGAAAAAAATAGCAACCCGACTCTAGAAATGCCTTATATTCAGTAACCATGGGCCTGCTGCTCTAATTATTGTTTTCAGTACCCAAAATCCAGTTTACAAAGTCAGCTCCAGCAGATTACAGGCAGTGGAGCCTCAGTAATGAGAAGGTAAAGCAACATTTCATGGCAACCCAAAGATAGATCTGACTTCATATTAATACACTCACTTTTGAACACCATGTTTGTATTTAGCAAGGCCAACCCAAGAAAACAAAGGCTAGAACTGATAGGGTAGGGATCTGAGAATCCCATTGGGATTGAGCACCTCAGGTGTCGTGAACAAAGAGATAATCTGAAAAAAGATTTGCTCTTTGAAAACAAAGTGCAAATTCAGCTCTCCCTGAGCTGGTTGCTCCGCCCTTGCCCAGGTTCTCTGCTCCATCTTGAGTCTCCTTGTTTTCTCTGTTATTAATTAAACTGTTTAATTCCCATGCTTTGTACCTTGTTTCACAGCCAGTTTTGTATGTGTACTCTATGTTTACTACATATCTAATTTTGGTGACAATGCAAAAATAAATGCATGAATGAACATACTGCATGATCTTTTCCTTAGAAAAGACTTTTTTAGCATTTCAGCTGCTTCCTCGCAATACAAACTTTTATTGTTTGTTATTATACATTTTATAAACTCTCATGATTTTCCACATTGGCTTACATATCAGTATTCCACTCTGGGGAGCCTTTTTTGGAACTTTATATGAATAACAGTAACTTAGCTGTTGTGTCTACTTCTACATATAACTCTGATTTGCTTATTATTAGTAGGCAGACTCCAGCCCTTGGTGTATTTTGTTGCTTAATTTTGTTTCACACCTGAGACATCTTGAGAGTCTTTAAACCATGACTGTTCTGTATGATCTCTTCCCAGGATGATTTATTAAAGTGAAACTTTTCAGTCATAACCAGCACTTTAGAAGGCAGATTTGCTATAATTTCACTGCAGTCCTTTAAATGATTATGCAACTGATAATCTGATACTGTCAACAGGTCATTTCCCTAAATAGATTTGAGTTTATAACATATAAAATCAAACACCATGTTTCATTTGTTTTTATGCCTGAGTGATGTTCCCCATGCAGCTGGAATATGTGCACCCGGATGGTGGTGCTTAAACCTGTTCTTGACAGCAATTTTATATATCTGACTTTCAAGGACTTTGTTAAGAATACTTCAGCATTAAGTTAAGAATGAGGAAAAAAGGAACTCTAGTAGTGGCAGGGCCAGTGAGCATAATTTTTTGTGTTTAAATGGCCTGAGATTAAGATAAACTTACAGTAGCAGAAGGAAAATCCTGTGTGATGATACTGAATTGGGAAGAGTTGTTGAATCCCTCAAAGGCAGAAAGACCCCACAGTGAGACCTGGACAAATCAGAGGACTGGGCAATACCCAGTCATATAAAGTTTAACTAAGAAATGGAGATGATTTTGTAAGAGGAGTCCAAGAGAGCCAGGCTGGGGCAGCTGAGCCCAGAGCTGGAAGAAGAGATGTCAGATGTCAAGGATGCCTAAGGAAGAACAAAGAAAAAAACCTAGTTCTGAACCACTACACAACACTAGTATGAAATGAAAAGTGTGCAAACTACCCACAAGTACAGCACAGCTGTAAATCAGAGCAGCTGTGAATTACCCAACCACTTTTGCTCCTTAGGGTTTCTATCACAAAGCAAGAGCAAGGAACGAGTCTAATCCTCCAAGCCAGTTCCTTCCTTACGTGCATGTTTGCTAGCATTTATTAATTTAACTCCTGTCCCCCACCCTGCTTTTTTTAGTATATTGATACCACTAAATGGCACAATATAGTGGTTCTGCTGTAATACCATCATTAAGTCATTGCAATACAGAAAGATCCAAGGATAAACTACATTCCATTGCATATATCATGAGTCAGGGTGTTTTAGTCCAGACTAGACTGAAGTTACAGGCATAATTCTAAAAGCTGTCCCCCAGTTTAAAAAAAAACCACAGAGTAGATATGATATAAACATCAGACTGGCCCACTCCCTACTCTACCAAAGTACTAAGAAAGATAATTCAGTGTTTTTTTACACCATTAGTTTCAACAATAAATCTGCAGGATTTCTTTTTATTAGAAGTAATATATTTCAGATAGATATTCAGAAAACATTTAAGGCTTTCATTATGTGTGTACAAGAAGCTGGATGCTTTTGTCAACAGTGATAAGTCAAACAGCTTACAGTGAAGCAGCGTGGCAGCGACACAGCTGTACAAAACATTTTGCTGCATGGAAATTGTAACATTTCATAAGCAAAAATAATGGGACTATTTACAAGAAAAACACTCAAATCCTGGATTGACAAGGCAGCACAAAGTGAAAAATAAAATGCCACTGAAGTAGCAGATAGTGTGGAAAAAGAAGCTGTGTACTCTGAAGAAAGACTCCCTGTGTGGGGTGTGTGTGTGTCTGTGTGCGTGTGTGCATATGTCTGTGTGTGCATATCAATTTCTGAGTGACAGGAGTTTCAAATGTCCATCACTGTCTTGGAAACTAAGCTAAATATATTACTTTGTTTTCAATTTCTGGGCTTAATGGTCTTAGTAGGAGAAAAACTGCTATGCAGGGGTGTCTATTCTCTTACCAAAAAACACCCCCCAAAAAAATTTATCACTTCCTGCATGATAAATAGAGATCTTACATTAAGACATCCTTAAACAATACCTGTTTATCAGAATATATTGTTGATGTTATTACTTAAAGATGAAACATTCATTGTTATTTCCCTTCATCTCTTTCATCAATGTATTCATTCCTTCCACAACTACTTGGACTGCAAGATCTTTGAGACAGAAACTTGAGTTTCTTTTTTAGACTGCTGCCAAAGCCAGCAAGACTCCAGCTCTGAAAGTGTTACATTGCACAAAACATGCTGGTATCATTAAGGTTCTCCTAAATTTTAGGTAACTCATGTCTCCATCAAGCCCTCAGCTTTAATATAAAATGTATTCTCATAAATATTACTTTATTTCCAGCATCTCAGAACAGCCATGAATTATTTTAACTTAGCTCTTCCTGCATTTTTCCCCACAATTCATAACCTCACCAACCAGCATTAGCATCGTACATGGAATAAAGCCAGTAACCTCCATGTTTGATGAAAGGAAAATTTGTCCTTTGGCTCATTAAAGTAATTTAGTTTGGATCTGCACCAGAAGTAGTATGACCAGAATTTAGCCTGATATACTTATTTGTCAAGGGTATTGTACATTTGGGGACAGGCTATTACAATGCAAAAATAACACAGCCAATACCATTTGGTTTACTTGGCATTTTCCCAGTTAGCATTGATTTTCATGCAGCAGTGGCCAGCTGAAATTGCTGATGTAAGAAGTGATAATTTTCTTGATGTGGGATGAATAGAACATGTTATATTTAGAACTAAAGTAGAAAATTATTTAGTATCTGTTATAGGGAAAAAATGTTAAAATAAAGTAAAAAAACCCCAGTTAATGAAGAATTAACTTGTCAGAGGTGTAACTGCCTATGAATCACAAAAAGGGAATATGATCAATTCATATCAATTAATATCATATGTCATGAGTAAATGAAGCAATTGAAAAATAACATTTTTCCAAAGGCCTGTGACAAGGTTGCAAAATAATCCTCTTCCCTTTCTGATGTCTTTGCCTAACTATGTTTTGCAGTTTTCTTCTTAATTTGACAATGCTTGTCTTGAATTTGAAATCACTATTCAAACACACCCATTGCCTGAGTAGTTTGTTGGTTTATCTCTAAGTTTGTTTATATAAAGATGTGAAGAAATAATGACCAAATGATAATTTCTGCATGGAGGTGTTGCTTTGCTCCCATCTCATCCAACCATGATCTTGTCTTGCCCTGGCAGCACATGTTTCATTTACTAGGCACATGTTTCATTCCACCCTTTAAACCATTCATCTCTAACCCTACACAGTATGTCCTCTTAATTTAATTTTGTTTCTAATGCATGAGAAAGATCATTTGAGTTTCTATTTCCTACACTGGTATTTCTGGTCCTGCTGAGTGCTTTCATATTAATGGCAACCCATGGTCCAGAGTGACAGCAAGATCCCTGGCAAACAAACAGAAACCAGAACACACTTTAGGCAGTCTGCATCTTTGGCTGATTGCAGGTGCTCTGCAAAACTCAGCCATGCTGTGGGACTTGCCTTTTCACTGCCAAGAACCTGCACTCTTTTCCCTAACTCTCAATGCCCAAAGCTTCTTATAGAAGTAATACCTTTTCCTTCCTGAAATACTGAAATATAACCATCCTTGTTCAAACTACAGTGTAAGCCTAGGGGTGCAATGATTATAACCTTCACAGTTTTTAAATCCTATATATGCAAATTTATCCATGTTAATCCAAATGCAGTTTACAGAGCTGTACATACTCCAACTGCACACAGAGAATGAAACAAATATTTCTATGCAAATAATCTGTAAATAAGAAGTTTGCATTTTTTTTTCTAGTTCTTTTGTGGCAAGAAGGTGTTACTGTCCTCATTTTGAGAGATTTCTGTATTGTTTTCAAAATCATTTAGTCAGAGAATCCCCTGACTTAGGAAAATTTAGGGTATAAACCAGAAAATGCAGTCTTCATTAATTAACATTTGAAGCTGCAGACGCTTCCGCAGGGTAATGGTCACAGCACGGAGCCTGAGAGAGTTCTAGAAGGTTTTGGACAATGCTCTCAGGCACATGGAGTGACTCCTGGGGTGTCCTGTGCAAGGCAAGAGCTGGACTCTATGATCCTGATAAGTCCTTTCCAACTCAGCACATTCTGTGATTCTGTGAAGGAATGTGAAACAGCCCTTTAGGACAGTCCCTTCCTCAAGCTCTTACTGCTCAAAATAAAAGCAAATAGAAACCATATGACAGAATATTTCAAGCTGCTATGTAATGACAGGGAAAGGTTCCTCCAGTGATCTACTGTTTAAAACTGAATTCTCCAGCTAATTTTCATAGATCAGATAAATGTTCCGTTCCTTGGCTTCCCCATCTGGAATAGCTGTGCATACCTTTCTAGCTGGGGAACTATGCACTTTAATTAATCAACAATTGTAGATTGCTATATAGAGCGGAGCAAACAGTCTGGAGTGAACAGTTTATTCAATGAATTCAGCCTGCTTGCAGAAAATCCTTGAGCAGATGGTGTTGCCATCAACTGCAGAGGAAAAGAGCGAAATATCACCCCAGTCTGACTATTTCTGATTTGTTTTATTTCACTTACATAATCTTTAGCCCCAGGGAAATATTTCTCAAGGATGAGGAACCTTTTCTTTACAACAGTCTAAGAGCTGCCTCTAAAAATCCAGTGCCCATGGGACCACTGGAGCTCCCTCTGCACAATTCCCAAGGAGCTAGGTGGAGGGGCCTTCCATATGCAGTTTGAATGATGGAAGACCACAGGGAACTGTTCATACTTCAGGGAAGAGTTTTACCATATCTGGAAAGCCTTTTTAACCATCTTGTCTTGGCTGAAATCTTCTGATAATTGGATAGCCTTGCCTTGACATCAAGAACTAAAATGTATATTTTCAAGGATAACAGAAAAATAGCAATCCAGAATGATTTTTGCTTTGAAATATTAAAAAAAAATAATGAAGTTTGACAGTGATGTACCACAAAAATTCAGTTACTTAAGAGAACAGAATTGTTTTTTTATCTTAAGATTCAACTTCTTTCAAAGGGTGGTACCTCAATTTGTTTTGTTTTATTTTTTTAATATGTATTCCCAGGGAGACTAAATTAGGATTTGCATTAATTTTTAGGTAGATATTTTATAAAATACAGTGTTGTGCTATCCACTGCATAACAGCCAACATATCAAAATTATGACTGTGTATTAGATTATATAGATTGTAGCAAGAGCTGCAATTAATAGCCTTAAGGGCCCACTCACGCATTATTTGACAGCTAGTGGTCAGTGTGATGATGTGGACTGTTATTCAATCTCTAGTCACACACAGAAAGTAGACAAAATGTTAGCTTAAAACTAGATGTTATAAAGGATTTTGCTGCTGAGTCAGAACTTAGATGGCTTTAGTTTTCTAAATCCCATGTTGAATTGCCTGTCTTGACCTTTTTTTTTTTTATTTTTATTTTGATCCTGTTTACAGTTTTAGGAGTATCTAAAACCCATGAAAGTCCTTATGCTTGATATATGAAGCCTGGGAAACTGCTGCTTTTGGGGCTTGGTTTCTCTTCAGTAGCAAAGAATTCCCCAAATCTTTTTTTTAAAGGAAATCCCAAGCCTTTTTGCGTGTCAGCTCCTGATAATAAAGTAGAAACATCCTTTACTGTTCCTACTTGACTGGAAGTTACATTAGAGATCATTACATGCTTGGTGCTTATGGTGATACACGTTACATTGAGATATAATTGAGATTAAGAGTGAATATTCCTAAGCAAATGGCAAGGCAAGCATGCATATTTGGGATGCAGATGGGAGAAGGAGTTAGTTGAGGACAGGTCAGTGAAAAACAAGACTTGGAAATGTGTTTGGACCTGAAGTTCTTCCTCACAAGCCATCTGTAAAGGAAAGGTTTATTAGTAATAAACATAATTAGCAATTATGAGTGAAAGTAAACAGATGTTTTGTTTCACAGATTGCTTGAAAATAAAGGCCTCATGGCCTAACACCATTGTTTATTTAAAGAAAGGTAGAAAGAAATTTAATGAAGGTACATATGCTGTCTTTTTTGGTCAATGGCACATATCCTACCACAGCTTTGTGTAGAACAAGTATAAAATACAGTCTGATTAATATTTTACTTATAAGAGTAAAATGCCATGGAGCTGGTTTTTTTTAAAGCTACTTATATTTTTATATTGAAAATTATATTATAGTAGGTCACAGCTTTCCAACTGAGACCTTTTTCTACATAAATTCCTTGAATTCTGACAGACTATGAATCCATTAAGACCATGTTACAGAAGGCTTTAAAATGTGTCTTGATTTGCCCCTTAAAACTCCTGATGAAGTGCATTTGATTAGTCTAAATGAAGCAAAAGAAAACCTTTGTTTTTTATTGATTTTTAAAAGATTTAGCCTAACACCACTGTCTCTAGAAAAAAAAAATCACAAGAAATTAGGATGTCTTTGTTTGCTAGGATGTTTTCTGCATAGTTGCATTATACTAGACAAAAATTAATTCCTTGCAACCCGAGTCTACCACCTTGTCCTCATTTTGGCCAGGACAGGGTTAATTTTTTTTGCAGTAGATGGGAAGGGTTTCAGCATTTTCCCTCTCACACTGCTGGCAATGGTGGCAAATACACTAGACACAGAGGTGAAAACTGATTTAACAGGAAACCCTGCGCAATATCCTATTGCTCGGTGCTGTCCATGAGAAACAGAGAAAACAATCTTTAATTGAGCCTTCTAGCATGACCCATAGGAGATGAAGCCCTGCTCTCCTGAAGGAAAAGTCATGACTTTATCCTGCAGCTGACAGCAGACATCAAGGAGATTTTTCACCAAGGTGCCTTTTATTTTCTTTTCGTCCTCTTAAGCCTCTTTTTTGTCCCTGTTTTTCACCATAGACTTTGACAAGGTATGTCTTTCATCCTAATTTAATTGCAGACCACTTTTTCTGCATTTTAAAAGATTCTCAGAAAAAAAATGTTCTGTATCACAATGAGAAAAGCTAAAAATAAAGGTAATTGAGGTATGCACCTTCTAATGAAATGGTCACTTCTTTAACTGCAAAATATACAAATACCAAATAGACAATGTCTCTTCATACACCTTAATTAAGATAATTATTCCTTAGATTCCAGATGTTAAAAGAAAGGCTCAAAGCAAATTTCTGGGTTTGGAAAAGTTAATAGCATTAAAATTTTGTTTAAACCTGTGATTTAATCATATTTGAATAACTAAATTCAAGTTCAGAAACCCAGGTGTCAGTCTTTGACCTTTTTAAAGTAACTGTTATTTTATATAATAGGCCACAACTTTCCAAACTGAGGCCCTTTTCTGCAAAAACTCCCTGGATTCTGACTGACTGTGAATTCACTGAAATGGTTTCCTCTTGTGAACATAAATCTGTTGCAAATGCAAAATATTATTGTCTATGAAATTGCAGGGATATTTTAAAATATCGGAATACATTTAAACTCTGCTAGATTTCAGACTATGGATAGAGAAGGCCTTCACACACATTTGCAGGAGCTGGAGATGGAACTTAGAAAACAAACTTGGCAACTGAACTTTGCAAAATATTTGCTTGCAGCATACAGGTTATCCTTTGCTTTCATTTTGAATTTAGCCTTTTGAAATAATAGGGAATATTCTTCTTTCAAGTGAGAATTAATAGGGCTATATAAAACATCTATCTGTGTGTTCCTTCTGCATGCTTCTAACATTTCATGGATAGATAAATAAGAATGAAGAAAGCACATTTTTCAAGCTTGTTCTGTGATGAGATTGTATGTCAAATGAGAAGACATTTAGTGCTTTGATGTTGAATGAGTTTTGTCTGGATTTTATGAATCATGGTTTGGTTTTTGAATGACAGTTAAAAGGGCTGTGAAGGGAGAAGGGAAATAGCAGACAGAGAGTAATTTTCTCATTACTAGATTTTCAAACATGAGCATAAAAGCCCATAGTGATCCATGAAGGGTTATTGTTGGGAATCTATTTGTCCTGGAAGTTTTGCAGTTTTAGGCATTCAGTAAGAAACAAGCTAAGAAAAAAACTTTAAGGCATGAATAAAATTGGTAGGGGAAAAGTGTTTATCAGCAATCTACTTTGTCCTGAGATTTGAAGGAAAAGGATCTATTGTTCAAACAAAGCCCAGAAATTTTGTTGGAATTTCAGTTCTGCTCACTTTGATAAACATTTCCTAGTCCTCACTGTGACAAAAGCTCAGTTTCTCAGGCAAGATAATCAGGCTCAGTTTCACCAACATAAAGTGCTAGAACTTTAATTCAAAGGAGATGACAGAATATATTCTGACAGATTTCGGTGTGCTTATCAGGAGAAGACAAAAGTACATCTACATTGCTAACAGGCGGCTGGCATGTGGCACTGGCGCTGCCAAGGAGTTCCTGCTGGCATCATGCTTTCTATAAGCAAGTTTATTGTTTCAAGATGTATCAGAGAAGAAAAAACGTATTCCTAAAGGGAATTAGCACTTTGACTTCTGTCTGACCAGGGCTGTTTGAGGAGGATGCCAGCCTGTTCTCTTCCATGACAAGAGGAAACACTCCATTATAGCCTAAAAAACTATGTAAAAGAATCAAGTTTATGCTTTTCTTAGATGTGTTTGTCTTACTCAGGAAGACTAACACACTGCAAGTATGTTCTTTCTTCATAAATAGTGTCTTTCAAGTACCCAGTCCAATTTAAACTTTGATTGTGTCTTTTTCGCTTCTGCTGCTTGTAACTCAAAAGATAAATACAGTCATGCAGTACCCAAACAAATGTTAAGCCCATATTGAAGAGTGCATGGAGTGCTACTCTCAGAACATCATTAAAAACTCCCTTCTTCACAAATTGCCTCAGTTTATTTTCTGAGAAAAATAATAGCTGTAATAAATGAAGTGGTAAGGAAACCAGTGTTAGCAGAGCCATACTTCCATAATTATCTGCTATATGGACACTTTCACAATAACAACAGTTCACCTCCACATTTAGCCCCTTCCATTCTATATTAACAGGGTTTGCACAGGTTTTATTTGCAGATAGGAATGCATGCAAATTTTACTTCCATTTCCAGCCATGCCCATCCACCTAAACATAATGTGTGTGGAAAGACAGTGATTATTTAGATTTGTGGCTGTGCTATAAAAATGCATGAATCTCAAAGTCTCCCAGAATCCCCAGCTGCTGAGACCTTGCAGCAAATACTCACCCAGGGATTTTCAGGCATTTATGAAAAAAAAGGTATTTAGAAGGGCAATGTTACATTGCAAGGATCAGTAGGGTGCACAAACATCAGGAGCATGTATAAAGAATGGAAAGCACCCATGAGAAGTAACAGAACTCATAAATGTAGATGAAGGAGAGTTCAGTTAATTTTTAGTGGGGCAGGACTAAGTGTATATTAGAAAAATTATGTTAAAAACAACAAAATTAACAACAAAGTCATGTATCAAATAGTTTCCATTTGCAAGTTGGTTTTTTTTTCTTTTTTTGTTGCTGTTTTCTAATATTTCTTGCTAAATGATAATTTATGTCTGACACATAAATTACCCATTTCTCTCTGGACTGTATATGCTTAAAACCGTTCTCTCTTGTATTATTTCTGATATAAATATTAACAAATTCTGTGTTATCTGCAGCTTCTGTACCAGTTCCCAGAGGCTGGTTAAGCCAGCACAAGCTCTGCCACACTTTTGTCATAAGGAGGTGCAGTAGAAGCATGCTCTGTCTTACTGGATAGCGCCATCCTTCCCACATTCCTCCTCACAAGGAATTCCCCTTTGCTGCCATCTGTGGGCTAACCTAGAAACTCAATGCAAGACCTTTAAAAGAGAAGCAAAACAAAATGCTTCCTTTGGTAGATTATGATTGTGCCTGCTATGGTTCTGACATGGGTAACAAGCAATATAAATCTCATGCTGGCACAGGCAAGTGGTGGCCGTGTGGTTAATCACAAAGAACACTCAGAGAGAAGGAATCTCAAGACTCTTTCCAAGAGTTTCTTAACAGAAGACCATGTGTAGCATCTCAGACAGCTCTAATAAGCTCAGTTTAAAACAAAAATATACAGTCTGGAACACGTCTGTCACTTGCCAGGTGTAATGCTGGAAATCTTGCACTCCTGATTCTGCCATTTTCAGTGCTTTAAAAAAAAAAACCACACTTACCAAATAAATCAATAAATTGAAATCCCCAAGAGGTCTTGGAGAAATTGACAAACAGGCGCATTCATGTTTTGGTAAGTAGATGAAACTAAAGTATACCTGATTGCTAAAAGCACACTGGGAAATTGAAATGAGTGTTCTGCGCAGACGTGAGAGGCTGATGATACAAACAGCTAAACTGCAGGGAGATTAAGCAGTTTGTGTATCAGTGAGCACTAAATATCTGAAAAACTACACAGATTAGGACCACATTGTGAAGTGGCATAAGGGAGGCATCAATAAGGCCAGGAAATGTACCTCAGGGATAAACTCTGGCCTTGTCTCCAGTTCCAGAGAGTAAACGGACGCTGGCTTCCCCTCCAGTGCAAGGATGGTGTCTCTGTGAGGACCAATAAATGTATTTATGAGTAATATTTAGTTTGCTCATTGGATCAGTTACAAACAGGTTTCTGTCTCTTACTGGCATCGGTGTTCATTTGAGCCACACAAATTAATCAGCTTAATGGCTAGGGATGCCAATTAACTTTTGGATCAAACCCCAATGAAGTCAACACCACATCCACTGAACTAAAAGCCAAAATTGTCATTGATTTCAGTGGTGACAGGTGTTTCTCCTAGCAGGCATCTCTGTGCTGCTCTGGGATCATGCTGAACTGCCTGCACCAAGGAAAATATCTCCTCATGTCCTCCACTGCCTTTGCTTGGAAGTGAACAATGTGGGACAAGATCCATTCACTAGATTTATAAAGGAGCTTGCTCAGTACAGACTCCAAAAGCTGAAAGCAGATAGCAAAAGATGCTACATGGATAAGTGAAAAGACTGCAGAGCTCAGCAGGACCCATGTCCTGTATTCAACAGAAACTGTGGCCAAATAATTGACACCAAATATTTACTCTTATGGGGACTGTGGGATCATGGGCTGGAGAAAACTGAGAAAACACTTGAATTCTTTCAAGCTTGTCAAATGTTTGAAGGAGACACCAACAAATCCAACAAAAATCTCTTTTAACTGATGTGCAATTTCAACCTCATTGGAAAGAGCAGAGGAAAGAATTATTCTGCGGCATAGTAGCAGAATTGTTGCCAAAACAAGAAAAGGAATTTTAAAAAGGAAAACTTTAATTAAAAAACCTCAACAGCTTAATTTTGAAAGTTATGTAACATAATTATTTGATTTAATTTTGTTCTGGTTTGAATACTAAAAGCTTCTTCAAAATGTACCCTTTTCTTAAAATAGCTTCAAATACTTTGATTTTTTTTCCTATGAAATGAAATTTTATTGGGAAAAAAACTCCCAGATATTATTCTAGAGAGAGATAAAGAACTTATAGCAATTGGAAAAACAGGAAAAATCAAGAAAATGTAATGGTGCTGACTTGTACGGGCAATGGAGCTAAAAATAAGGAACAGACAATAGAAAAATCAAGGCGATATGAAAATCCATTAATTAAGTATTTTCAAAATACTTTTGTTTATATTAACCACTGTAGTAAAGAGAAAGTTTTTTTTTTAAATTCTGAAGATGAAAATATGAAATTATCCTTTCAAAGAATCCCAAGAAGACACACAAAAAACACCCTATCCCCTTCGCCATTAAGGATGTGGAACTCCTAAAATTTAATTCACAATTTGTCTGACTTTTATTTTCCAATACATCTTAATCAGATGAAGCTGTTCTGCTTTGCATGAGAGCTGAGGAGAGGCCTGGGTGCCCCTGGTGGATACTCAGACTAGAGAATAGTTCTCATTTCTGTCTGACTCTCTAAATATTTGAACAGCTTGAGCAAAAATAGCAGAGGGATGAATCCCAGAATAGTAATTATTTTTGAGTAGTCATTGCAGTTGGGCAGTTCCTTGGGCATTTGTTTAGGATGTAGAAGACCCAGGTACTTCTGTTATCAGTCGTGAGGCAAGGTGAGAAGGGAAGCTGCCTTCCCCACCAGTGAATTTTATCTGCCTGCAACTTCATAACACTCTGAAGACGCAGAGCAGTACCTAAATATTGAATCTAATGAATTTAACCCAACAAGGCATTCAGGAATATCCAAACTGCATGACAGGATACCCTGGTCAGGATTTAAAAAAAAAAAAATCATCTGTGGCAGCTGTTATTTAGCCTATGATCCATGTATTCTTTCTCACACACACGGGTAATATGAAAATATGTCCTTCTGAAACTAGCACAATGCAGTAGTAGAGAGCTTTTCCGTAGTTATATTACTTAAGTACACACTTATTCACAAAATTAAGGCCACATATATAACTTTAAATACTAAAATGTCATAAAGGATAAAAAAAAAAAAGCTGTAATGATTTCAGGGGAAGGAGGAAGGAATTTTAAGGTGATGGATTAGTAAAAGTAATACTTTTTCATAATTCTGCACACTCTTTTTAGATGGATTCAGGGAATCTTTTTTGAAGCTGGAGGAGATGCTCTGTTCGTATTCTGACCCATTCAAAAAATTGTGTTTTCATAATTTTATTATTCATCTCTGGCAATTACAGATTTTCTTAATGCTCCAGCTGCTGAAGCCATTATAAGAAAATATGGCTTTCATAAAGCAGTAAGTCTTGTGCTTTGTGACTGCTGGAAAGAATTGAAAATTTATCCTAGGAGTGTAACATAGAGGGATTTTTATTTCTTTTTTTCTTTTTAGCTGTATTTTTAGTGACTTAAGTAATGGCTTTTGAATGCCAGGTAGTAGGTGACATGGGCAAGAGAAGCATCACATAGAGTTTTCATAAAATGACAATCCAAAACACATTGAGGCAGATTACACAGGCCAAAGTCAATTCAAATTTAAATTAAATTCTTATAAGGCCAAGCAATCATGCAGCTATTTAGTGTTCATAAAGTGGCTGTTTCTGTTGACTTCTGACTCCTTTTCCTTGATGTCAGCCCTTCTAATCTGGGTCAGTTTAACCACTGCAATGTTTCACATCCCTGGTTCTTCTAAAAAAAAATATTTGATGTGACACTGCAGAAGATGGAGTTAACTCAGTCCTAACAAGTTAAAACCCATGTTTAAAGACCTGTGGTGGTTACACAGGAATTCAGAGGTCTTCTCTGTGTTCCCAGAGTGCAAACTTTCTGCTGATAGAGCTTTGAGCAGCTGATGCAGGTGCTTTGCCTTCTGAGCACAGAGATTTGAAGACCTGGTGGGTTCCAGTGCACCAGTCAAAATCCCCTGCAGCATCCTGCTTTTGTCTGACTGCTGGCAAGGCTTGGAGGCCTTGCCAGCAGTCAGATTTCCTCAGCTTTGCTTCCATCAGCCACAGGACTTCCCTGCAGGAATTTACTACACTTCCAAGAACTAACAGAAAGACAGCAGGATATCACTTCATCAGCTACTGAACAGATTTCAGGATGATCCTTCACACATTCTGGGTTCTCCAGTTAAATGTAAACTCAGTGTAAGGAAGCCTTAACCACACAAGACATCTGATGGGAATTTCAGCCTTCTCAATGAGCTTTTAGAATATAACAATATCTATTCCATTTTACACTACATGTGTATAAAACCATTGTCCTTTAAAAATGTATTTCTATTGCAGCTAAGATCCTCATCTTGCATCTTCCTCTTTGTGAAACAAGAATTAAAAGGGATCATACGTGGCTGCAGAGCATTTTCTGCTGAATGTTGTATATTGCTGTCATGAATATTGTGGCTACATATTGCAGTCAAATCAATGGTGTGAAACAAAGTTTTGTTTCAGGATGATGCTACTTGGAACTGTAGAAAGCAGTCGTGTCATTTTAATGAGAGATCCTAGCTTGGCATGTTTAAAACTTACACATCAGAGTAGCTGAACAAAATAAGCAGGACCATATTTTTCTATCTCAAATGCAAGAGTTAAAAAGATGTCCTGGATGGGAAGGCTGGACTCAGAGTAGTGTGTTAGCCTAGTGTATTATAGGACTTTTCCTTGTTTTGTAAAAGCCATGACCCTGTCACTACCGGGGCGTTATTAGCAGAATTCCCATTAACAGCTGGATTGGCATTAAATCCATTATTTCATTTAGGCTACTGTAGTATGACCTACTCACAAATGCAAAGATCTGCATGATCACTGCATCGATCTGTCTACCTATTTGTTTTTCATTCAGCTTTGATTGAAATCTGTTAAACCCACATTGATTGCAATGGCAGCTGATGCTGCAGAGGTTTATAAAAAGACAAGGAGATAGATAAAAAACCAAAACAGCTGAACTACATAATTTCATGCACTCATGTAGTCTCCCAAGCTTCATTCCAGAGGCTTCAAGACTTACATGCATTCTCACACAGGCTTGCAGTAACAGTGACCCTGAAAATAATGCCATTATCTTAACTGGGAAATTTAAACACCTAAAGCACACAATGGAAGGGAACTGTTGTTGATGTGCCCACTGCTTCACATTTAGAAAACAATTAGTGTACCATGACAATCCCCCACTGGAATGAGATTTTTTAAAATATTTTAGATTTGGGGTAAGCACATGAGAAATATCAAAGGGCCTAAATCACAAAGGAAAGTGAAATTAATGCACTTTTAGCATTAGTAATTACCAAAGCAAAATGGCTACTTGTACATCTCTAGGACCAAATGATGTCTTCTACAGAGTTATGTCATCCAGAGCAGGCATTAGAAAAGTAGAGAAGGAGCCAGTTGGGTGTGCAGTGAAAGTTGAGAAAGATCCCTCAGACACATCAGCAAATAAAGTTCCAGGTAAAGAGATTCTTCCTTTGTTTCATGAAGGAAATTTGGAGTGATGTTTAGTTCTAATGGAGTAACATTTAGTTCTAGTATTCTATTTTACAGAATTTAAAAAAAAAAAAAAAGCCATGGCTGCTTTAGCTGTCAGTTAGTCACAGACTTTAGCTACCCTAGATTTATTCCCTCATATTAAATCCTGGTTTTCATTCATCTATTCCCCTGTAACACCAGCAGAGTTATTATGCCATGCCTGCAGCAAAGTAACATGCCTGCTTTGGCACCAGGCTGTGCTGGATGTGTGCAGTATTGAATGGAGGCTTGTTCAAGCTGTACACTCTTTTTTGGTGGAAAAATACTTGCCTAAGTGTTTCCTATTTACGTCTACTTTCCACAGACAAGTTTCAAACACTACTAAGTGAGGAGCCAGGATCATCACTCTAAGCCCCTTTGCTGCACATTAGCATGTCAGTGTGCAGACACTGAGCGCTGCCATCTGGGAGGACCAGACTCTTCTCAAAGCAGACATCCCTTTAACATATTTATACAACATATACACAACAAGTGGGAATGCAAATCATTGCTTTTAGCTTGCTTTATTTCAGTCTTATCAAGTGCCTAAGAGTTGTCAGTCTCATAACTGAAATATTTTTAGTGTTAGTTATACAAGACATATTTTGTGTTTTGGCTCTCCAGGACTGCATGAAGTACCATCAACTTGATGGGGTATTATTCAGCCAGAATGCAGTTATAATGTTTGCTTTTAACTTTCATGCCCACATTTTCTGTGGGGAAGAGACAAATAAAATAAGTATAAATCAAGACATGGAGAGATAAAATTAATTTATTGGAATTTCACCAGAAGTGTCACCATGGATGTGAATTCTGGGAAGAAAAAACCACTTATTATTTTGGAATTTATATTTTAAAGATCAAAGGATTTCACTAAATAATATTGCAACATTACTTGTTGCAAGAAATTATCTTTAAGTTTTAGGATACTATACTTAAAACTACTTAAAATGCTTTCTAAGAGATTAACAATAATGATACAAGGCTTGTCACAAAAGTTTGAGTGGTATTTCTTCCAAAAAAATATGTTTGGTCAGGTGATTTATTGTTTTAACAGCACACAAATCTCAGAAGATTTTATCAGCTTTGGTTTCACTGTCAGCTTTACTAGGCTCCAATACTCTTCCCTGGTTAAGTACCCATAAACTGGACATTTGTATGGAACTGATTTAACATGCAAGGGTTATGACAGTTTTCTACACATGGCATCCCTAATGGAACTTCAAAACTTTTTCACAGTTGTTATTTTAAATCAGACGGTCACACATTTCTCCCTGTTTTTCAGGGTATGAGATTATAATAAAAAATAATTTTGACAGAAGTTGTCAGATGACTTTGTACAGCCTTTGTTAGATACCATTTGACAGCACTTAACCAAAGCAGATTATCTGCTGGTGATTCTCAGATATGCACTAACATGATTCTCTTCAGAAAGCACACTGTAATTCAAAACCCTGGTTTAGGTTGCAACACATGAGTTGTTGTACATGTCCAGGGGTTTCTTGATTTCTGTTGCCTATTTCATGCCAAAAGGTTGTTACAGATGCACATCTCCAAACTCAGTTATTACCTTACAGCTTTAAAGTTGGGAGGTTTTGCTTGGTTATGTTGGTTGTGGTTTTGTTTGGTTAAATTAGGATAGATGATGAGTTCATTTTGTTTTGTCTGTGCAATCCTCTAACAGCTCTACCACCTGAGCATTGAAAAGTGCAATTTGGTCACTCCCTCTCTCCCACTGTCTAACCCATTTGCAAATGCACACACACACACTTTAAACTATTTTATTAAAGCTTATAAGCACTTGCATTGACAGTTTTGGCAGAAGTGCACTGCTGGCAATCAGTCTGATAAGCAATAACTTGTGACTGCAGTAATGGCAGTGACATGTGAAGGTACTGACAGCTCTGGAGTCCAAAGTGTTGATAGAAAATATGCATTTAAAAGATGCAAATTTCCAAAGTGACAGTTTCTGTGTTGGAAACAATTGATACAGCACTGCTTACTATTAGAGCTGGTTAAACAGCAGGATTGACAGTTCATTGGGATTTTTTTTTCTTCCTAAGCTCCCCAGTAAATGACCCTTTCTTTCAGTCCATGACAAGTGGTGTTTGTCCATTTTATTGCTAACAGCAACAGTGGAGAGCATTTTAAAAATTTACTGAAGCTTATCAGGGACAGACAGGGTGGTTTGAGAAACACAGCCTCTTTTGGAGCCTGGCTGGCCGAGCCCTCCCCTGAAAATCGTGTTTCTTTTTAGTGCCCAGCAGGATGATGGCCACAAACCCCTGTTCCCTGTTCCTCACTTAAATCTCTTCTGCCTTATGTCTCTTCCTGGCTCTCCTTGTCCTTTGCATTTTTCCATCAGTGTTGATCAAAGTAGAAATTACAGATTATTGAAGCTACACACTCTTGCAAGAATCTATGGACTATTTTGTGTCTCTCTTCACTTCCACAACTTAAAACTCCCTCAGGTTCTCAGTGAACTGAATGTATTTCACTCCACCATTCTGGCCCACGTAGATAGCCAAGGTACCAAACTTCCCAGGTGTCATGCTGCCTGGCTTGTTTCTTTTCTCCAGGTCATCCTTTCCATCAGAGGGTCTGTCCTGTGCAGGCTGTGGAGACAGAACTGCCACTCCTGAGACTCTTGTGACATCAGAGATCCTCCTGGATTGCACCCCATACAAGTATCAGTGATTTTCACACTCTGCCGTCCCCAGTAATGGGGTTTGTTCCTTTTCACTCAAGTATCTGTCTTACCAATGTTTTTCCTGCATGAATGTTGAAAACAAAGGACACTGACAATCATTTCTGGCCATGGTATTATGTGTGAAATCAGTTTTGGAACTGGAGATACCTGAAAGGGCACTTTTTAACCCAGCTGGAAGGCTCACAAAGCTCCACCCTACACATAAGCTAGACAATTATAGCCAGTCAGTGCTGGTTTCTGGAAGGGCAGCCACCCCCATTTGTCTTTCACTTAAAACCCTTCAAGTTTTGGTGATACTGTGATTTCCTAGCTCCAGCAGAGTGCAGAGCCTCTCCTCCAGCTAAGGTAGCTGCCAGTACTGGAATCAGCATGGGTGTAGATGTGGAAATGGAAGTTAAAAGATGCCCTTTCCTTCCATCAAAACCCCCAATCAATGTGTCACTGACATACTGTAGCTGGTTTCTCATGGCCTGGGGAAGGCAGTGTCACAACCATCATTAGTGTGTTGATGAACAAGAATGGCTCCTCCTGCAAATGCCAATCAATCACTTTCTCTGATTTATTTCAGGCACCTTCAGCCTTGGCAGCCTTTCTAGCACACAAGGAACACAAATAGTGGGAGATGATTTAGTGTGATGAAGAGAAATAGTTGATGCAATTGGTGTAGGAAGCATTCCCAGGTACTTTCTGCAGCCACATCAGAAGTAACTGCACAGGTGGAAATGTTCCCTTCTGTCCTGCACATGAGTTTAAGTAGAATGAAAAATTGAAGTTGAATGTGTGTCTGAGGTGTCTGTCAATTTACCTTAGCAAAAGGAAGATGTTTGTAATATTTCTCCATTGAGACCAGAATATCAAGAAACATCAAAATCAAGTTACATTCCTGGTATTCTACAGCCAGTCATTCTGTATTTTATATACATATGAAATATTATTTACATATATAAAAATATTATATAGTATATATTAATACGTATTATATGCGATATAATATGTAATATCATATATATGCAATACATGTTATATCTGTGTATATATAAGTTACATATTTTTATTATATTCTCATTTTTCATAATTACTGATTTTATTAATCTTCCAGTGGTTCTCCCTCTGTGGTCCAGGCTGATTTCCTGGGTTAAACCATGACAAGCTTCTTTTAGCTATGAGAGAGTTTAAGCACTGCCAGACAGCATACCTATTTATATATTAGTATTTAAGTTTGCTGAGCAGAATAAACTATAAAGAGGACAAAATTAAATTACATGTTCTGAGAGTATTTAGGTGTTCCACAGTTGAATTGAACATACATAATGCACACAAATATGATCCCTGTGTAGTGTACATATACTAAGATAGGTTTGTTTCCTTTATCTTAGATTATTACTGCCATCACATATTTTTTATAAAGGATATTCATGCGAAAGCAACTGAATCCAATAACCTTTTAATGTAGCCCAAAATATCAACTTCAGACAGAAACAATTGTATAAACATCCATATACCACCTTTATAGATCTCTAGCTGGTTCCTTGGGATATGTAGCAATGCAAGCCACAACATTCATGAGTGAAATGAACTTTGAGTTTGGTCACTAAATGAAGTATCTGAGACTAAACAATACACAGTGTTTCCCTTAACTGAGGAGGCTTTGAATCACTATATTCAGATGTCAAATGCATAGAGTTTGCTTTCAGTCACAGAAAAGAATCTCAGGATACACTGCAGATGTTCTTCCAAAAGCAGGGTAACAGAGTGAACTGTGTCTGTCCCTTCCAGGACAAACTCTCCTCTCATTTATATGCACATGTGCACTTGCAAAGAAAAACAGGTCAGTGTTTTCACCAGTGAATTTGAGCATCAAATTGTCCTCAAATGAGTAAAGTGCTCTGCAGTGTCCCTGAAGGCTGCATATTGCATGTGAACTGCAGGAGGAAGTCACCCTATGAAAATACCTTGTCTTTTTTTTTTTTTTGACTACTTATTTATTAAGTAGTTCCAGGATGTAATCACACCTCTATGGTAGTTACCACACAAATAATTCCAACTGTGTAATCCTGCCTCTTAATTTTGCCAGTCTGTTCAAATACGACTGTACAATAGTACATTCTTTTAGTCTACTCTACCAAACGCAATGCAAAGCACTGAAAGCTGCAACACAGCCTTGGAAATGAACCTGTTCTCAGATGTTCTTCTTCAGTATGGATGTATAAATAATCCCACATCTACAACTTTAGAGGCCTTGCATAACCTTCTCCCTCCGTGGAGATGTGGAGGAGAAATGGGCCCATACAGACAAACCTTGTGGAAGCTGTGATTTGCAGTCAGGTTTTCAAGGAGAGTTTTGTACCTTCACAACAGGCCTTGATGGAGATTATTATCCATGCACAGCTACTCCTTCTAAGATTGATATACACACACAGGGGTGTGTGGAATGTGCACCTCAAAGGTCCGTGGGTATGCCAAAGTCCTAAGAAAGTACCTGCTCGAACATGTGCACACCAATACCTGCTGTTAAAGAAGATTTCAGAAAGAATGCATACGAATTCTCAGATTAATATCTCATCTTAATTTCTGGTGCTACTTAGAAAGAAAATCAGAAATGAGATCCACTGGGCTGGTGAACAAATTCAATTGAAAATGCCTATACTTGCTTGATGTGCTTAGCATTATAGAGTGGGCAATCGTGAAATAAAGCAGTAAGTTTATGAATGAGAGAACAAGTGGAAAATTTTACTGATAAAACACCTTTCCTCTAAAAATGCATATTTCACTAAATTATATTTTGCAGAAACATATTGCTTCTGGTGCAATCCAATAAAATTATCAAGACTTAATTTTAGTTGAGTTGAAAATATATAATTTTTTCCTCAGAGAGATACCAAACTTCTCGAGTCAGTTAGCATGGATTCCTGCACGCCCCAGTGCAAGTCTTATGTCTCAAGAGAAGCAGTTTTCTCACAGTTTGGATTCCTATTCCTATTCTTCTTTTCACATGGGAGGCACACCCTGCAGCAGTAACCAGCCTCCACAAGTGTTCTGAAGCACATCCCAAAGGATAGGTTTTTCTGGAGGGCTGGCTCAAGTGGGAATAATGTAGGGACTTTATTCATAAAGCTTTGCAAGATATCTCAGTGGCTCAGAGGTCTGAATGTCATGGTTTACCTCAATCAATATGAAATACTTTATTTCCCATT
This sequence comes from Onychostruthus taczanowskii, assembly GCF_017590055.1. Classification (NCBI taxonomy): domain Eukaryota; kingdom Metazoa; phylum Chordata; class Aves; order Passeriformes; family Passeridae; genus Onychostruthus; species Onychostruthus taczanowskii. Next base: position 1,596,028 of record NW_024505893.1, on the reverse strand, counting down.
GTCATCCATGAGTGAAGCCTTTCAAATGACGACCCATGAAACACCATGAGCATCCCAACATGTCAGAAATAGCTCCCTAAAAAAAAAAAAAAAAAGCCAGGTGAAAGAAAGGGGAGGTTCCCAAATATTGCAGCAGTTGTTTGTGAATCATCTTTAACTATTAATGTAAGTCCAGGTGATATGGAGGTAAAATTAACTTGACAGACATTGTGTTCTCTTACAGTGGTGAGCTCCTCAAGGTGAAGAGTAAAATTTTGCTAGGTATTGTGGTAGTTTTACTGGCAGGATTTCTCACAGACATGATCATTGTTACACTTACACTGAAGTTTTTAACTTCAAGCATGACGTTTAAAACCTATGAGAGTGTTGCTTTTATATTCAAAGCCATGCTTTATGAACTAAAACATAATTTCTTATATAGTGCGCCCAGGCTGCCCAAACTTTGCCAGTGTAGAATTCCAGAAATGTTAGTGGAAACTTTCTTTTTCAGCAAGTCACAATTTTCCCTAAACTCTTCACCCAGAAGTGGTTGATGCAATGTAATGAAGCTATTTCTACTGGTATAAGTAGATTTGCCTAAATGCTTTTAAGTCCATAGTGTCCATAATGGGATAAATATGAACAAGAGCAAATATAATGCACAGATATAAAATGATTTGCCTTTATATAGAGGTAATATCTTTTTTTTTCCTTTAGCAGCTATTGAGAATTATGCATACATCAGTCAGTCTGTGTCTAGCCTCTGTTCATCATCATTAAAGTAAATGTTCTACCTTCTATATATTACTGGTAATGGAGACTGTAATACATGCATCAGTATTTAAGAAGTTTCTGCAGTGTTGACTTTGTATCCCAATGCATGTTATAAGTGGATTTATGTATAATAAATCTATGAAACAAATGCATGCAGAAACACATTTCTGAATTTATTACTTCATTAAGTTAAGCTTCAGTAAGGTTGCTGAGGTAAAGTTAATATCAGGGCATGCTGTATTGTACAGGCTTTCTAGATTTTTCTAAGCAATAGAAATAAATCATAGAAACATTTCTTGCTGTGTTGTGAAGGCTTATGGGTAATTACCAATGTGGCCATTCTCCCACTGTTTTAGGATTACTCCTATATTTCATTTTCAGCACTAAAAATCTTTCTAGTAGTGATAAAAATGTTGGATTCAAAGAAAAATGTAACATTCCATAAAAAGAAAGTGATGGGGTTGGGTTTTTTTGAAGCAGTCATATTTACTTACCATTTTGCATCTCTAAATATGCCTTTTGCCTTATTAAATATTATGGAGATGGGCCCAGTCTGAAAGGTCTATAATCTACAGGGACTTTCTCACAGGACAGCAATTTAGGACCAAAATATACAGAGAAAGTCATAAGTCCTGGTGAGAAACCTAACTTGTACTGCAATCCCACAAAAAAAAAAAAAAAAAAAAAAAAAAAAAAAAAAAAAAAAAAGAAAGACACTGCTATGTCATCATTCAAACAGATAGCACTTTGGGTGAAAACTTTCTCTATTTGAATTTACTAACTATGAACATCATCCTCAGAAGCTAATGACCATGGTGCCATGACTGTCACTACACACTTGGCCTTGCAGGCAGGGTTATCAGCACAGACCTGACATTACTGGCACATTTTTATCCAGCTCAGAGAAGAGGCAAGGCTCCCCAGGAGCTCTACCCTATAGACATATATTATATAGAATATCTCCTCATGGCCAGCTATAGCACTATGTTCCAACACTGAGTAGAATGGAAAGATCACCTGCTTTGACCTGCTGGCAGTGCTCTGTCTAATGTAGGCTCTTGGGCTTCTTTGCTCCAAGGGCGTATTTCTCACTTCTCTCCAGCCTGATGTCAACCAGGACCCCTGTGTCATTTTCTGCAAGGCTGCTCTCCAACCAGTCTGTCACCAGCCTGGCCAGGTGCATGGGATTATCCACCTGCAGCAGCAGGATTTTTTTATTTCCCTCTGTTGAAGTTCTGAACCTTTGTTGAAGGCACTGATCAGCCCATTTCTCCAGACTGCCCACATTCCTCTGCAAGGCAGTGAATCCATCTGGTGTATTGACCATTCCTCCTGCTTTTATACCATCTGCAAACTTACTGAGAGTGTGCTCTGCCCAAGACATTTGTGATGATATTAAATAGTACTGACCTTAATGTATTCCCTGGGACACACTTCTGGTTACTGACATCCACCTGGATTTCATGCCACTCATCACCATCCTATGACCCTGACAGTCCAGCTGGTTTTTAGCCCACCCCACTGACCACATATGTAGTCTGTACCTCATCAGTAAGTGCATTAAAATGTGGTTGGATCTCTTGATTTTACAGGATAGCATATTCTGTGAAATTAATCTTTATTTTATGCGTTCATTAAGAAAGCAAACACACCTAACAAGGGCTGAATCCCACCTGTAAAGATTAGTCTAATGTGGATTAACTAGTTCATCTCCTTGTTAATTCATTCACGAACTTTCTAATTTGCAAGTTCTCTAATCCATAACTCGTAACTTGCAATTCATGACCTGTGCACCTATGAGCAAGATAATCACCCAGCCAATGGTGAGAGTGCTCATCCTTCTTCCTCCATCACACTGTAGGATGAAGAAGGACACTGAAGAAATCCACAAGTGGTGACAACCTTTGCTTGTTTCCCATGTGCTACATGGACCTTTAGGCTGTGGTGCAGAGTAAATCTCCTACCACATCAGTTAGGAAGATGATCCCACAATCTTATTTGTGTTGTTCTTTGGAGTTCACAGTTTGAATACTTTTTTGTTGTTGTTTATTACCCTTTCTCCCCTTTTTCAGATAAAACATGAAGTATTTTTTAAGGCTTTTGTTTTTGTGGTCTTACAACACAGCATGATTCATGCTTTAAATATTGTATGGAAACATACTTGACAGGTACTTGAAGATTTTAGCTCACTCTTAGATATTATCTGCATTTCTAATGTTAGATCTGTTTAAAGAGCAATGAATCAGGGTTTTTTTTCCCCCTGTTTGTATGCTTCTAAACACCCATCATAATATATAGTTGTATTTTCAAGATCAAGAAGATTACAACTATTCAAGGATATTCTATTTATCTTTCTGTCCTTGGAGACAAAGTTATCAGAAGTTATGGATGTTTGTGAGTTATCAAAAGAAAAATGCCTATAATGAAAGTTACAGAAAAGACATGTAATGAGTAAGGAGTAATTTAAATTCAAAAGAATGAAATTAGATTCCATAATGAAAGATGCTGTCAAATTATACGGCAATACTTTAAGTCACATAATGACAATATATGCTTATTGCAACAGAGTGATCTGAATTGTGAAGAAATGGAAAATATTTAAGGAAAAGAACTGTGCAAATGTGATGATTCATCACGTTTCTTTTTAGATAAAGACAACTTAGAGCTTTGAGGAGGAACTGATGGTTCTCAGCTTATCTTTCAGTTGGGTTTTTCTGACAGTTACAAATTTGACAAGTTTTAAATCCAGCTTTTTATAAAAATCAGAAGATTCATCTTACAAACTACTTATTAACCTGCAAGAGGTTTCTGCAGTAAAAAATATTTTTTGCTTGCTTGTGAGTTTTTAACCCTACGCTATTACTTGTCTACTTTTAATGGGATATGACATTAGGAGGATTAATTACATGTAGGGTTTGCACAGCATCTCAACACAGTGTTGCATTTGGGGGTGTCATGTATATTTAAGCACAGAATTACATCTGAATGTGTCCTCCCTATGAAACTGTGCACCCACTGAAGCCCTAAAAGCTGAAGAAAAATGGAAACAGAAAATCAGAACTTTACTGTTCATTTTGGGCCACTCCTTCCCAGGGCAAAGTCACTGCAAATACAAAATCAGTGATTTGGATAAAAGACATTAGATTTCTGATAATTCAAAATTCTCATGTTTAAAGAGGTTTTTGTTTAAGAACTTTTATTGTATAAGGGCATGCAAAGACCAAAGAGGTTGAGTGTATCTTATCTCTCAGCATCTAAATTCTAAGTGTTTGCGCCAAGCAAAAGTCTCTGGCCTTTTGGAGAGAATTCCATTGATGCATATAACTTAATTTAATTTGATACATGTAGAATTATGCATTTTTTAAAGCAGCATTAACATTCTTCAGCAAGAAACTCATGGTGACAAGCCATTACCATGCCTTGGAGTCCAGGTAATGCTGATTATATTAAAATACCTCACCTAGCACAAGCTGATGAAACCCACAGACATGCACTTACTTGCATGAGGAGAATGTAACACCTTTAGCTGCAAAGCTGTGTGTTTAATATCTATTTTGCCAGCACCACTGAAACTGGAGTACTGAAGTTAATTGAGTTAGAAAACAGAGCAGGAAAAGGAGGAAGCTGAGACCTCACACACTCCACAATCCTGGAGCTCCAGATGACACTCCAGCATGATTTGGAGTTGAAATGGGGGAAGAAGAACCTGATAAAAATATAAAATCAGTCCCCCCAAGGACATATTAATTAGGGTTGATTTAGTGCCACGTGATTTGGTGAGAAAGCAGCTCCTTCAGAATATGGCTGTGTTTGCCTGTATTTCTTTCCCTCTCTATCCTCTCTTTCAAGGCAGTAGATAAAACAGTCCTAAAGTAGAAAATGAAGGAACAAGTAGAGGATGAGGATTTAATTCCATCATTATTGTAATTATGCTTCAAGTCTTCATCACATTAGCAGTTCTAAAACATTAATAATGCTGACAAAAAAATAGCAGTACACTGCAGTGTTCCTAAGGCCATTGGGTTTGCTGCAAGCATTGCAGAGTGAAATGTTATGGACTCTGTCGTGCAAGAGGTGGTCTGACTTGAAGATCAACTTCATCCCACAGCCTCAGAAAGCAGGATTTTCATGAGTAAACAGACTATTCGGATGCTAATCACCTGTCTCATTCATCTGCAAAGAAAAACTGCAGCTTGCTCCCAGATGTAGCCAGCAATGTTGAAGCAAAGTGCTGAGTTGCTGAGTTTACAGAAACAATTTAAAATATTTTTGTTTGCTTGGCAAAATAGTCAGCAAATAAATAATTTGATCTCTAGCTCTAAATAGAAGTGTAAGAGGCTGAGTTCTGTTGCCTGATGTATTTTCTATTTGGGTAAGGAACTAGTAGTGAAATTTGCCTCAATAATCAATTCTTTCACTTATTGTTTTTCTTATTTTAATGAATAACTATGAAACTAAGATATTTGTTTACTAATTTGATGTGGAAGAAATATCACTATGCTGTGACAATTTGTATTTAGGTGCATATATCACCAAAACATGTGCCCCAGTATAAAAGTCAGCTGATATATAATGCCAAATTCCAGCACTAATACAGGAAACTCATATTAATGAAAACTTTAGGAATTTCTTTGCCAAATGGGACCTGATACTGATTTTTTACAGCAGTTTATTTCTTTGTTTAGTACAGCTGTTTTGTTTATTTACAGACATCGCTGCTATCAATACCAATAATTTTTCTAAACATTGATTTAACAAACCCTGATTACAGACACAGACATTTTGTAGGTTTTTACTGTAATCTAATCAGCTGATCTAAACCACTAGGCTTAACCTGCAAAAGCATGCTTGGCTTCATATGTTACTCATCAGTGCTATGTAACTAAAGATGTTTCTTTCTATCTCACAGTACAAGGTCTTAGATTTGCTGAATATAATTTACTAAGGGTAAGATGAAGCGTCTTTTAAATTTCACCACATGATCTAGTGCTGGTGATGAGAAAGAAATATAGAGGCTCCACAATTCTTGGGAATCTATAAAACACTGTGCTGGCTTTAGCATTTATCAATGTTTAACTACCACTACAAGGCTTCAAGCAATCAATTACTTCCAAGCTCAGTGAGAGACTCAGAGTTATACCAGATAAACCAGAAATCAATTTTACTGCCTTGTGGCTGGTTGCTAAATATGCTTCTCCATACAAAGCTAGACTTTTTTATTTTTTAACTTTTTTTTATTACAGACATGACTGAATTTCCTTCCTACTTCATTTGATGTTTCAAATTCAGGTAGGGATAAACTTTATCTTTGTTTGGGATATAGATACATTGTCCTTTTATTATTGTCTTCTAAAGAAACAGAGGAACAAATCTATTCTTTTTCATTTTTGAGTCTGCAATGTATCCGGGAACTATTTTTCATTGTGAAGGGTCTCTTGGCTGTTCTTGGATACCACCCTTCTGGAGTTGTCTGCCATGAGGGAAAGACTGGATTGTCATAAAGAATGCAGTATTCTGCTAAGGAACCATGGGAGGTATGATGGAAATCACCAGCATGTTTATGAAAAGCAGTCACCTCAAAAGAGTGAGCAAAACCTTTCATGATATCTATCCAAAGAAAATGCTTTTAAGGGTAGAATTAACAACTCTTCATCTAGGGGAAGTCTAGAACACACAAAGATCCCAATCCTCCTCTGCTGTGTTTATCAGTTCACATGTACCATGTACCTTAGCCTTAATGTGCCCTGTATCTCCATGGTTCTCTATTAAAAAAAAAAATCCAATTATTTCTACTTTTGAAATATTTGAAATGAAGTTGAAGTTAGCAGGAACCTGTGGTCCAGCCCCCTACAAAACCAGTTGTCCAGGACCATATCAAGACAGGTTTTGAGTAAATCCACAGATGGAGACTCCATAACCTCTGTGGGTAACACATGCAGGTGTTCAGCCACCCTCACAGTAAAAGGGTTTTTTCCTGATATTTAGATGAAACTTCCTGTGGTGTCTCTGTTTTGCCTCTGGTCCTTGCCCTAGGCACCACAAGAGAGCCTGGGTTCATCCTCTTTGCACACTCTCCTGTAGCATTTATGTATGTTAATAAGATTCCCACTCAGATTTCTATTCCAATCTATTCCAGATTTTAACTTCTCTGTAAGGAACTTATGGGACACAGCATTGAAAGTTCTTCTAAATTCCAGGTAGCCAATATCTGTTATTCTCCCTCTCATCTAGTAGGCCTAATATTTTATTATTGCTGGTTACATGGGAATTACTGTATTTGTAGGACCCCCATGGCAGGGATGAATGAAGCATCTGATTCCATGTTTTCAGAAGGCTAATTTATTACTTTATAATACTATATTATATTAGAGAATTCTATACTGTACTATAGTAAGGAATACAGAAAGGATTTTTACTGAATGCTAAAAAGATGATAATGAAACTCGTGACTCTTTCCAGAGTCCCGACACAGCTTGGCCCTGATTGGCCAATGAGTGAAAGCAACTCACACTAGAATCCAGTGAAACAATCACCTGTGGGTAAACAATCTCCCAATGCATTCCAAAGAAGTAAAACAGAGGAGAAGCAAATGAGATAATAATTGTTTTCCTTTTCTCTGAGGCTTCTCAGCTTCCTAGGAGAAAAATCCTGGGCAAAGAGATTTTTCCAGAGAATGTAAAAGCCACAGGAATAGACCCTCTGCATATAAATGCTAGATAGAAACTTGGAAAAGTAGAATATATTCTAATTTTCCAGATTCTTGCAGCATTTTGCAACTGCTTTTTTTTTTTCAATATCTAAATAAAAATGTTATTAAAAATCACTTACTCGATGTCAACCTGTACAAGTCATCTCCTTTGCCTTAAAAATATTCTTGATTTATTTTAAATTATGCAAATATGAAGGCTGGAAAAAAGACCTATCAATTTCAAAGCCTGTGAAATTCAAACTGCTTGATATACTTATTTTCCTATTGAATCCTTTTCTGTTCTGAGCAGCTCAACCTGGACAATGTCTAGAGGTCAATGAAATTTTGACCATCAGTGAAAGCACAGGTGAACAGTGGTGAGAACTTGTACAAATGTTGAAAACATTCTCACTGCAAATGAGTCAAAGGTTCAAAGCAATAGTGCCCTGAAACCATTTCAAATATAAACTAGACATGTTCAGCTGTTTAAGCCGGTCTTACCAGGAGATTCATGGCCACTACAGGGTCATTATCTTCCTCAGGAATGGCATCAAGCACATGTTGATTGCCTGCAAGTGTTCCTACAGCACTTTGCATTGAGAACAATTCTGCTTTTACCTTTTTACAAGCTGAGCCATTTGCCTAACAGCAATAACTCATTTGTATGTTCTTTCCACTCAGCAGATACATAAACAATCCCCTCTCTGGTCTGACTTGTAAAGATATTTTTTGAGGCTTTGCCATCTTATTCCAAAATAAGTTTATTTTCCTGCATAAATTTTTCCCTATGAAAACTTTATTAAATAACTAAAATACAGAGTCAGAGTAAAGACCTATCTATTTATACTTTTCCAAATGTACAGAGAAATGGTTTAAAATGCTTTATGCAGTCTGTACCCTATTGGATTTCATTAAAATTTAAAGTAAATACCGGTGATTTACAATTTCATATATAAAGCCATTTCTTTTTTCTCCAAGAGCAATGTACATACTCTTTTATCAGATTTCACACTACATGAAAAATAAAGCCTTTCTGTACATTGTAAGCTCACAATGACAGTGACTGTGTTGTACTGCACTGCAACCTGAAAGGGGCCACGGAGGACAGAGGTTTCAGTTCAAGTAAAGATGATCTGACAGGATTTTGCAATCTGGTTGTTCTCATAAAGTGACTGGAGCTTATCAAAAAGAAAAAAAAAGTATATGTCAGATCAATATTGTTTATAGAATCATAGAACAGTTTGGGTTGGCAGGGGACCTAAGAAATGATCTTGTGCCCACCCCCATTGAAACAGGCAAGGACACCTTGCACTAGACCAGAGCCCCAGGGATGGGGCATCCACAACATTTCTGGAAAACCTGCTCCAGTGCCTCAAAATCTTCACTGTGAAGAATTTTTCCCTAATATCCAATCTAAACCTACTCTGTTTCAATTTGAAGCCATTCCCCCTTTTCCCATCATGACATGCTCTTGTTAAAAGTAATTCTCTTCCTTGCTGTAAGTTCCCTTCAGGTACTGGAGGGCCACAATTAGGTCAAACCAAAGCCTTCTCCTTTCCAGACTGAGCAATCCCAATTCTCTCATCCTTTCCCTGCAGGAGAAGGATCTCCAGCGCTCTGATCACCTTGGTGTCCCTCCTCTGGTCTCACTCCAGCAGCTCCATGTCCCTCCTGTGCTGGGGATCCCAGAGCTGAAGAACTGCATCCAGCAGCTCCATGTCCTTTTTTTGTTGTTGTTTTCTTTTTTTTTTTTGTTTTTTTTTTTTTTTTGGTTTTTTTTTTTTTTTTTTTTTTTCGGTTTTTTTTTTTTTTTTTTGGCCATGCCTACATAGTACACATTTTTCTATTTTGCACAATATGTAACACAATAGCAATTGCTTTTCATGCCTGTTAAGGAGAACAACCTATCACAAACTTTGTTGACTTATTTAAATCACACTAACAGAACATAAACTAAAGATTTATTCTATTAAAATTAGTTATTTCTGTATTAATATTACATATATATATATATATAGTACAGTATAACATAATAATTAGTTGTTATTTATTAGATGAATATGCAAACCTACCACCTTTAATGACATTTTATACCATGCAGAACCTGGGAATGTATGATATACATATGCAAGAACACTCAATGGAGAGGAAGAGACTAAAAAACAGAAAAAAAATGCTGGTCATCCTACTCTGTTTAATCTCCTTTAATAGATTGCATATATAAATGAAATATATATTTTAAATACATATATACATATATATAATTGGTTGGATGGTTTTCTTGTTTGTTTTTTTAAGAGTGGGTAAAATCTGTTCTCACATCAGTGCAAACTAAATTCAGAGAACTAGTATTGTGTGAGAGTAAATCAAGGCCTAATTTCACAATGGATCAGATCTTAGAGAGATGGAAAGTTTATTTGAGCTTTAATTCCATTCAAACTATTTTAATTAAAATATGATATTTATCTGAAAGTTTTACTTTGCTTCTTCTTTGAGCAGTTAGCATCATACTCTTGTTGAGAGATTTCACTAAAAGTTATTAAATTCAGAAAAAAAGGAAAGCTTTTCCTTCAGGAAACATTAAGCCTGGTAGTGATGCATAGAAAAGGTAAGAAGTTGTCAACTTAGGGTTAAATCCCCTCTGGTCTTTGTGTATCCATTGCCTGTGTCCATGGACACTGGACACATGGACATTTTTTGGATTACATGGTCACCTCCTCTTTCTTTCCAAGAACTCTAAATGGGACAAGAGGCAACGGGCAGGAGCTGAGGCTCAGGAGGCTCCACCTGAACATGAGGAAGAACTTCCCTGTGCAGAGCCTGAGCACCAGGACAGATTGCCCAGAGAGGCTGTGGGGTATCCCTCACTGGGGATAGTCAAGAACCATCTGGATGCAATCCTGTGCCATGTGCTCTGGGATGACCTTGTTTGAGCAGGGAGGTTGGAGCAGATGACCCAGAGATGGTCTCTTCCAAGCTGACCCATCCTGGGATTCTGTGATTCAAATCAGCTCAGGGGACAGAGCTTTTTCACCCTGTGAGAAGACACCCACCTCTGTGTTTTATTTCCCTTTTTAAATATGTAATCCAATGCCTTCTTCCCTTTCCATGATTAAAATCCTGTTACGGAATTATTAATTTCCTCAAGGACTTTCCACTATATTAGTTGATATTACTAGTTCATAAATACACATTTACTTTGCAACACCAGACCATTGCACTATTTTATAAAAACAGTGAAGCACAAAATACCACATTACTTTCAAAAATTGAACTAATCCAAAATTCATAAGGCCCTAGTTTGGGAAAAAATTAAAATTTAATGTTAAAGTGTAAAATACAGTTTTTATATTTTATTGGCTTGGATAAAAAGGAATTTATTTTCCATCACAAACTCTTATCACATCTGCAATTCAGGACCATGTGTCCATCTAACCTCACATGAAATAAGCTAGACTGCTTTGGCAAGGCAAAATGAAGTTGCCTCAAGATAGGACCATGCAATAAAGTGATAATTCATATTGGAAGGACCTGTCTGGTATATGTTGAAGGACCTGTCTTCAGTTCAGAGCACAACAAAAAATGTTGCTCAGGATCATATAGAACCATTGTAAAAGGGGTATAAAAACTGATCTTAGACAAATATCATATTATGTTAATGTGCCTATGTGAAAATCTTGTGTATTCATTATGTGGGACCTATAACATTGTAAAAAGTTCTTGGAAATAATACTTTGGAAATCAGCTTATATTCAATCCCAGATAAAGACCATTGTCTCCCATAATATAGATAAAGTGTAGAGGAAAATACAGTAGCATAAATTCTATTAAGACTATCATAAATTTTTATAATCTTCTTTTAACAGCTTTTCTGTGTGTTTCCCTTCTGTTTTTCAGAAAGCTAAATTTCCATTATATTCATTTCCGTATGGTTTATCAGCCACTTGGGACCTCAAAAAACTCTTCACAGAATTCTGCTTCCTTTTAGACAGTATAAACAGCAAAAATACTGCATCTCTGTCATTCAGCCTTTTTCTAGAATTACATGGAAAAATACATGTCCAGTAATGAGAGGTAAAATGCTTTAGTTGTTATTGCCTACAATTTCAGCCCATCTAAACAGGGAGGCTGAGACTAAAAATCTCTTTTTAGTCTCTCCCAGATTTGAGCTGGCTAGCACTGACATTAAAGAAAAAACAACTTTTTTGAGAGTGGTAGCATCCCTGTACTCATTTTAGGACACTGAAAAACAGGACAACTATGAGGAAGGGAGATTATTTTTCAAAGTGGGCAGGGGCCTTGGCCTAAAACCTAAAAGTTAAGGATGGCATTGTAATTTGCATGTTTTATTTGGAAGCTCTACATTGGGGTACTTTTTAATTAAGTAGTAAATTTTTTACCTAACAAGGATGAAACTGGTTCTGTACTGAAGCAAGAGTGTCTAGTCTATGGCAAAAAAAAATGCCTAAAAAGGAGATTTTTCTGGTGAGAGCAGACTCAGCCTTACCTATGTATGAAGAGAGGAGAATGCAGAAAGTGTAAAGGAGATGAACTTTTGGTCTTTTTCCCTTAAGAAGGAACAAAGGCAAGGTCAAAATATCAACTTAAATAACTGACAGTTGCAATAAGAGAGTAAAAAATGAAATATTACCCAATTTCATATGGTATACCTCAAATTAAGTTGCTGTCACACTTCTGCATCAAGAGACTGGGGTTTGAGGCACCTCAGTGCTGTGCCCAGGAGTTCTCAGGAATCTGAGCAACTTCCACACACTGTTCTTGATGGGTAACAGTGCAAATCCTCACCTGGTGGGGAATATCTTTCCAGCACAAGATGCAGAGACCAACCTAAGATACTGCCTAAAATAAGAGGTGGGCAGAAGCAGAAAGAGGATGTAATAGATTCATTAGAGCTAATTAGCAGCAAAGTTCTTGGAGTTCACAGCAATGAAAAATATTTTGATTTTTCTTAAATATATGTATAAATATATGTAATTCTTTTGGTAGAAGTGATCTAAAAAACTCCTATTTCTTGAAAAGAATGAATGCATATGTAGTTGCATATATTAGTGCTAATAACCCTACACCAGCTTACTACTGCTATCGTGTAACAGAGCTTGAAAAGAGAGTATACACAGTCACCCACATACCTATTTTTGATCTTTCTGTCTGCTTTTAGCTCTTCTGACATTCTACAGCTCAAAAAGGAGAAAATGCATTCACAAAAGGACAGGATTCTCTTCTGGTGTTTTCAGCTGCCAAATCATTTTTTTCTCTGTCAGCCACTGAAGCAATGAAGCTTCCACCATTAATCCACATGTTCTCAGGTGATAGCTGCCCAGGCCATGTAACACGGACTTTTCTGGCTGAGCTCTTTCTGATCATCACCACTGCATGCCCTTGATTCATGGCAGTGATATCGTGGTGCTGACAGAAAATAAAAATGTGCAGGAATGTTGACAGTTGAAAATACCTTGTAGGGCTGAAAACCAATTTTACGAAACAAACTTCAAAGAAACTTCCAAATTCAGGCGTATCAGTTTCATTTATAGTACTTTTTGTGGGTTTGTGGAAACTAATCTCTTCACCTAACTAGATTTGTGTGAGACTTTTCTGCTCCATGTGTTCAAACATACCCCCAAGTCAAGAAATATATGTATTCTTTGATTGCTTTTAATCTCAGTTCTCCAAGTGCTTGAAAAGATTATTTGCTTCAGCCTATAGTATTTATAAGATTCAGTGGTTAAACCAAATTTTTGTCATACTGATCAGTTAAACTGTCAGTGAATTAAAGAACTTACAAGGAAAAAAACAGGAACAGTGTGAGAAAAAAATCCACGCTGTTTTGATACGGAGAACAAAATGATCCCATGGCATCAACATCCCAGTAAGATAGCACTAAGAATTCCTTATCTACAGTAGTCCATCCAGTGATATTGAAGCTTACAAAACAGTTTGAAAAGGGCCAGTTCTTTGAACAGTAAGCAAGTTTGAGCAGTAAGAAATTTAGCAATTAAATGTATGAAAAAAACCACAACAATATCATGGAAAGTGCATAATCTGAATTTAAATTTCTAGGTCTCAGAGAGAATAGAAATAGACAAAACATAGGGAATGGTGTTCTTCACCCATAAAAAATTGGTGTTGAGACAATACTCTGCACAGTGACGTCTGTGCAGTGATACCACATGGATGAGCATCCCAGGTGTTTTTCGGCATATTCCTTGAACCCAAAACTTTATAACAGCACCAAATTTCTTCTCATTAACAGTGACAGAACTAGAAGAAATGACATGAAGATTAGTCAGGGGAGGTTTAGTTTGGATATCAGGAAAAAGTTTCTTCACCCAGAGGGTGGCTGAGCACTGGAACAGGCTCTCCAGGACTGTGGTCACAGCACCGAGCCTGGCAGAATTGAAGAAGCATTTGGACAACAATCTCAGGCACCTGGGGTGACTTTTGTAGTGTCCTGTGCAGGATCAGGAGCTGGACTTGATGGTCCTGATGGGCCCCTTCCAACTCAGCACATTCTATGAGTCTATGATAATTTAAAACTTCCTGAATCTTTACAGCTCTCCAGGTGCTTTCATATAAAACATAAAGAACAAAGCAACACTAACTTATGCCAACACTTAATGGTCAGAAAAATCCTCTGAACAATTATAAGCAAACCAGAAAATCCCAGAAAAACCACTGAAGGGGTCAGTCCTACACTGCCAGGAACATCTGAACTCTTGACAGGGGCACGATGCCTTGTTTGAAGCCTGGACACCACATTAACAGAGGGAAGGATGTTAAATTCGGGCTGAAAATCTATGCCGTGCTACAAGAAGGTGACAAGACAGCCTCATTCCATACAATATTACTTCCCATTTCTCTTTGTTAAATAAAATAGGGGTTAATGTAACTAGCAAAATTGATGGCTTATCTGGCTGCTGCCTTAAGACAATGCTGAGTACTTTTAAAGCTAAAGATTTTCTGGCACATTTTAGTTTTATACTAGGAAGAAAAGCAAATGAGAGAAAGACTACACTCACAAAACAAGAGAAAAGTAGAGAATAAACCCAGTGGTTAGAGAAGACATGAGAGGGGAGTATTAATCAGTTTTTTTTATTTTACTTAATATATTCAGAGATCCCCAGAGACAGAAAATCCTTAATCAGTCAAGCAGAGTATTTTAATCCTTACCTTGCTATAAACATCAATAGATCAATCCATTATTTAAAATTATCTAGAATTAAATAGTCAAGTAGCTACACACACTGTAGAATTATCACAGCCTAAGGACATCAAACAAATGGACAAAATAGTCACTTTTAATTGTTTTAATCAACGAATCTTCATTATACACGCTTCTTCTGATTTGTTTCACCATTTATACATTTTAGCAAACAAAGGAACTAATGATCATTGGCTGCACACTTCTCCTATTCTATTGGTTTAATAAAATTAAGGGGGTGGCTTTAGTGGTCATAGATGAGCAGCTGCTTCTTTTACAAAGTTTGCCACAGTGGGAATTTTTTCTGGATGTATTACCCAGGATGTGATAGTTAGAACCTCACCAGGCCTGGAATCAGCACCATCCTGTCATTTTGTGCCATTTGTCATCTCATGACAAAGTCCTTCAGTGGTAACTGTGTTTGACAAAGGCAAGAATGATCTTTAAGTCCTTACAGCATCTCAAAGTGTTTTTAATGTAGATTTGGGGCCAAGAGGGAAAGTAACAGCCAAGAACAATGAAAACCCAATTAGAATTTTTGGCCCATCTGTGTTTTGGCAGAGCCACATCACAGTACAGGACCCTGCAGAAATGAAGCCACAGGTCACACTCCTCTCAGTGCTATGAGCTCTTTGTAAGATCCCTGTCACTTATCATCTTCTTGCTCACAGATAATACACACTCCCAAAATAAAGGGAGACCTTAAAAAATATCAAGCCTAGCTCAAATTAGGAAAGCACTTTTTACCCTGTTATTTTGACTGCAGCTATGATAGGAATAGGAGTTTAATGACATAAAGGCTTAGCAGAACAGAGGTTGGCAGATCTAGGACAAATGAAAATGATACTTGTGAATTGCATTCACCAGTCCTTATGAAACAGTAAAATACTGCTGTCTCAGAGGTTTCAATAGTGTCAGAATTCATCTTATTTTTTAAATTAAATATTTTAGTAAAGTCTAAGGAAAACTCCCTCAACAGCCATACTCACACTATGGTTCTGTGTCCATTTTTCACAGAGGGCTATATTTTGGGCCTGACTGAGTCATTTGTGACATTTAAAGAAAAGAATTTTAGGTAAAGCAGTGAGGTTTTTTGCACTATATCTGTTTGCTAAGCTGAACAAAAGAAAAGTCAAGTTAAAATCAATGATGCTTCCTACTCTCCTGAAAGATAACATGCAGGCAATAAACTACTGTGTAAAATGGTACTGTCAACAGAATATGGGGTTCTAATGGCTTTCAGTCTTTGTTATAAATATATCACACCCCTTTGGAGCTAACAAAGCAGAACCAAGACCCTAAAACACAGCATTAAAACTCGCCCAGTCCTGTGCAGACACCATCCCTGGAGATGAGCACAGCGGGAAGTAAATTTGAAATTGACATTAAGCCAATTTTACTCAAGGCTGCATCTAATCCACCACCCTCTTTAGTATATTGCAGATTGCTGGTGGAGGCTGGAATGTAACAGGGGTTTTAATTGGAAATCTAAAGACAAAGAGAGAGCACGGAACACTATCCTGTTACTGTATGACATGGGCACACGCAAACCAAATAATTTGATGCCCATTTGACACCGGTCTGCTGCTGCAGACAGGCTGCTGAGAAGCAGTTCAGTGCTACAGAAGTGGGTATAGCAACAAGAATTTGCATAAACTAAAGATATGTCACCTAGAAGGTAAAAAGGCAAAAGCCACGGCATGTACAGACTTGATACTCTCCCTTATATAAGAAAAAAAGATTATAAGATTTTCTTTTTGTCTTTTTGCACTGGAGTCAAAAAACAAGGTTGATGGGAAAGTTTCTTTAAAATAAAGACCATACCACTAGTACTTCCTATGCACATACTCATTTAGGGAGTCCTTCAACTGACAACAACAGCAGAGAGGCATTTACTTAGACTACAAAGTTTTCAGCAAGTAGCTGGCCTTTTTGTCACTTTTTTTTATCTGTAGGTGATAGGTGTAACAGAGATTACATTTCTGCTTTTATTTTCTGCAACATTTTTTCAGCACCTCACATGCAGAGGCAACAGACCCAACCTGAAAGAGAGGGGTGTGTCTGACCATACTGCAGCACTGTTTTCCCTGTGAGAGTGACTGACCATTGTCCCAGATTGCCCTGGGATGTTGTGGAGTCTCCCTCCTTGGAGATATTCAAAAGCCATCTGGAGCTGGTACTGAGTAACCAGCTCCAAGGGACCCTGCTTGAGCAGGGGGGCTGGACCATCTCCAGAGTGGGTACACAGTATATTCTGAATTTTCATCTGATCTGCCAAGGCAGGGTCTCCTTTATAAATGAAATATATCACTCAAAGATGGTACTGGGCCATGAGCAGCCTGCATGTGTGTGTATGTTTGAGTTGAAAATGAGCAGTCTGCTGGAAACTTCAAATAAAAAGGTACTTAGAGTATATAAGATTTCATGGAATGAAAGACAAAATATGTGCAAGATAAATAAATTTCTTACAAACACAGTTATTCCAATGCAAAATCTTGAGATGAATCTGTCACTTTGTATATCTTACAAGAAATAAGAAAAGCTCAATAAAAGCCTGATGAAACTGTTTAGCAAGTAAATTAGTGTGTCTACCACTCTTTCTTCACAACTACATTTCAAACCATTATGTAAATATCCAAAAATGCCACAATGAAATCCCCATTATTTATTGTCAAATGTACAGTGAACAGTGAAAGAAAAATTTCTTCCTTTTCAAACTGAAATAATCTCTTAGCACGTGCCTCTCCCACTGAGATTACTTATGGAAGTTTTTAAAGACAGTCAGGTCAATTCCAAAGTATTTGTCACACCTAATTATGGCTTCTCTCTGAAATTGCAACAAAGAAAAGCTGATTATTATTTCAGCATCAATCATCCTGACAATTACAAATATTTGCTCCATAGGGGAAGTGGATGCATCATGTCATATTTATACATGGTTTCATGCTATTGGAAATATAAGCTGTTAGCATTCTCTCTAGGTTTCTTGTTTACTCTTCCTGTAGGAAAATTTTACTAATTAAAAAAGAGAAGAATCCCTAATGTAATGCACATTCAACACAAGTTAAGTTGGGGAATGTGGCTGCTAATTTGTCAGCTGTGAAATCACTGCAGTAATATTTCAATGACTTCAGTAAAAATTGCATTCTTGGAAAATTCAGAAATACTGCAGTGTCTTACTGCATGCACTAAGTTACGACAACAGAAAAATTAAGTTACTCAAAGAACCTTAGCTCTACCTGGGATAAGGAACATTAAAATTTCCAGTTGAGAAAAAATTGCCCATTTCTCCTGGTTTCAGATGGGACAGAGTTAATTTCTTCTCAGTAGAGGTTCCAGGGCTGTGGTTGGATTGAGAATGAGAATGGTGTTGATAACACAATGATGTTTTAGGTTTTGCTAAGGTGTGTTAGTCCTAAGCCAAGGACTTTTTTTTTCTTGTCTCATGCTCTGCCATTGAGGATCCAAAAACACCGTGGAGGGAGCACAGCCAGGACAGGTGACCCAAACTGACAAAAGGGCCATTCCACACCATAAAATGTCATTCCCAATATATAAACTGAGGGGAGTCACCTGGAAGGGGGAAAAATTTGGGGTTGGGAAGGCAAGTCTGGTATTGGTCAGCAATTTCACTGTGCATGAAATCACTTTTTTTGCTTTTTACTCTCACCGTTATTATTCTAATTTACCATTATTACTGTATTTTATTTTCAATTATTAAGCTTTTCTTGTCTCTTCATACAAGTTTTACTTTGATTCTCCTCCCTATCCCTTCTCCCTTCTCTAGGGAAAAGGGGCTAAGGAAGATGGAAGAGTTGGAAAGATTGAGTTTTTAATTTCCAGCAAATTTTAAACCACAACATCATTATTATCTGATTTTTTTTTAATAGATAGTGCTATAAAAAGTACTACATTCATATTGCATAAGGTCAAAGTAAATTTGTTAAGTGCTTCAAAAATGCATTTCCATCTATTCACAACTTATTTTCCTTTTTTTTTTTTTTTTTTTTTTTTGTAGTGTTTGGTTGGGACTAATGAAAGGGACCCACAATTTATTGACCTTATCATAATGGCACTGCACTAGAAACAAGTGTCAGTTGTACTTTGTGTTTGCCTGTATTAAAATACTTGCATTACCTGAGTTATCCTTTTAATCTAATCTGGAAAAAAATCATTTTCCAGCTTCTGAAATTTCTGATAGCTGAACTTTGATTTGCCCAAATTCACATTATTTATGAAGCAAAATCCTGTGTACAAACCTCTGCATGACTGCAATATTAGATTGCCCTTCTCAGCCTCTTTAGCAACTCTGTACACACAGCTTAACCAAATCTAATACAGAGCTGAATTTTAAGCATATTTTCTCCTTTGAGAAGGGGATAAAAGTAAAACTTTTTAACTTTTCACTTTTATATCACAGCTGTTCATGGGCTGTAACTCCAGCTCTTCCAGAACTGCTGTAGTTTGTTTTTTACCATGGATTTTCTAGACCGGTACAGACAAATCAAACCAGGTTATTTGGCACTAATTCTGATCTTCCAGACTATCTGAATTTAGAACTTTGAAATACACTTAGTTACAGTTAGAGTTTTGCTGTGATTATAAACTGAGGGACTAAAAAAGAAGTTAATATTCTCCATCCAACAAAAACTGTCATATAATAATTTAATATAACCAGGTAGCAATTTTTTATGTACCAAGCAAACAAAGAGGAAATACCATAACATTTATGCATTTAACTGAGACTACGAACATTTATTATTTCTAATAGATGCTATACATTACTTCAAATATGTAACATTTAATCACTTCGTATGCTGTGCCAAAAGCAATATTCGTGATAGAATTTCTGTTCCTTCAAAAGATTTCGTTGAGGCAACTTTAAAGAGAAATTCTTCTTGTTGTTGCTATCATGTGCAAATATTCCCAAAATATATGCAATGCACAAAATTAAAAATAAACACGTTATTTTAAATTCTATTTGGTAGATAAATGTTTTAAAAGTTTAAAAACATTTGTCTTAAACTACTTGTCCAACCCTCCTCTCTTTCCCTGGCTGCTTCCTCACACCAAATAAAATATCTCATCTGTGATATGAAGTGAAGACATTTAAGCACATCTAGATATTTATTGTCTTTTGAGACACTCTCCACATGAACAGCTGCTGATTGTCCTTAATCTGCAGGTATCTGAACTGATATTTCTAAAGCAAAAACCAAGCAAACATAAACACAAAGCTTTTAGATGGTGTCAGAGATCTCCTGTGATGCCATGGAAAGATTTTTGTACCACAGCATCAGTCTCAGGAAACGAAGACTGAAACTGATGCAGAGTTCATGATTCACCTGTTTTCAGAAGGGAAATGTCACAGACAAACCTGTTTAGGACTTGAACTTCAGGATTTTCATGTTGACACAGGTATTACAAAACTGTATACATTCCTTTTATTTTCTTGCTATTTTAAAAAATTTGTTTATATTTTAAACTTGGTTGAATTCAGGGGAATGGGGGGGAAAATCAAAGTCAGGCTCAAACCCAGCTATTCAGCAGAAGTTGGTAAAAGACAGAAAATATATTGTCCATGAGAATAAAATAGTTTGCTGAGAAATTTAAAATCAGACCAAATTGCCAGAAGAGCAAAAACCTCTTTTAAGAATAGCAGAACAAAGGAAAAGGGGTATGGGAGAAACAGGAGCAGTTCCAGGGACACACAGCATTCTGTTATCTTAATTGTTCTGCCTATTGTTCTGTAAACACTCCATCAAATGTTCTCCATGGTTATCAAGCATATGTTTTGAATGCATTATGTGAAAGAATTAGAAGCATGTGCTTCCTTTTCTTTTCAGAGAAATATGCCAATATTCATCTTATTGTCACGTTCTTGCCAGAGCTCTCCTTTGGCTGGGCACTCAACCACGCAGCTGTCTTGGACCCCCGTCCATTTGACCTCTTCCTATGAAGTTCCCCTTTGTTTTCTACAGGTTATAAGGCTGGTACTTCTTTAAGCCTTCCTTGCACTTTTTTTCTGCCCACCTTCTTTCCCATTAGTGCTTTACACAGAGACCTGACCCTTGCAACTCCAGCACCTCATCTCTTTCTTCTGCATATCCAGCAGTGAATAAGGATGGTCCGGGTTTCAGGTCCAGGACAGCTGTGACATCAGGGACAGTGAGGTCTATCTACACCGAAACTTGAACAAGAATTACCTTGCCTGAATTATTTTCCTCCTGTTCTAAGCAGGGATGGCAGCACCAGCTCTGCCACAGAAAATCTTGGAGTGCACATCAAACCCAAAACCACCTTCTACCTGCACAGAAACACTCTGAGGGGGAAGAAAGTCCTACCTGCTAAAAGACATTGGAACAGATGCTGGCACGGGTTAACAAAGCAGAAAAAGAAAAAAAAAAAAAACATGCAGACAAAATGGAATTTGCTGTTTATTGGGTATTCCATTTGCTTTTCCTGTGGGCACACACAGCCTGCTAGCAGCAGGATTTTTTTTATGCAGGAAACCTCATCAAGAATAGGATTTAGGAGAAAATCCCAAAACCCACTTACATCTGACCCAAAATGCATTTAGTCTTTTTGCTCTCTATGCTCCAACATTTGCCGTTCCAAAGTAGTCTATGGAAAGACCATCTAGAACAAATGTTCCTTTCAATACTAATCTGATGTGGAAATATAAAATGCCCATGCATAGAAAACCCAGCCTTGAAGAGAATTTTAAATAGCTTCTCCAGGCCACCACTTGTCCAGAATTCGAATATTTCAGTCACTCTTTTTTATCACAGGTTTGAAAATCTGTTGTTTCTGATGATAGACAATGGGAAAAAATTGTTCCTGATTTTCACAGGGGAGAAAAAGCTTTAGCTCCATCTTGCAACATAGAAAATAACATTGTAAGGAAGAAAACATCCAAAGTAGGTTTAAAATACTCTCCTTGCTTCTGTAACAACCAGTTGTTTGCCAGACCAGTGTGCAACCTCAGGAGTGAAAGAGCTCAGCTCCTATCCATGGACAGCTGTAAAAAACTGGTAGGGAAAGAGGGAAAGAAGACCCTGAGCAGGGTCATTCTTTTACAATACATTAGCTTTTTAGAAAAATATAACTTGCATTTCTATTTTTCATGCTTCTAATTTATGGCCTAAACCACAGAAATTTAGGAAAGAATATAAAGCAACTGTAGTATCTCCCAAGAGTTAATTGTTTGTGTAATATATTCTTCTCAATGCTACAGTCAATGACAGGAAAACAGTGAGCTCTATCTCATTAATTTTCTTAATGTCTTAAGAGCTTGGAAATTCCTTCTTTAATGCCACCTTTCCTTTTTGAGTAAAAATTCTAGCAGTTCCCTTAAAAATTTTTTTAAAAATATGAAAAAGAAAGAAACCTTGAAAATTCAATAACTTGGGATCTTAGTTAAAACTTTGAAATAATAAAAAAATAATATGTTGTCCATAAGCCAGCAAGAAAAACCACTTTTTTCTTAAAAGAAAAGAATGAAAGTGGTAAAAAGCACAGTCAAAAGACAATCTGAATTAGTACCCTGAACTCTGAGGTCCTTGCCTTTCTCCAAAAACATATATGATCTTTTCTCAAAACTAAGTACTGTTCTAGTATAATATTATTTAAAGGCTAAATATTTGATAATATAACCTTAGAAAATATTTATGAAGTACTTATTTTAAAATTATTTCCTCAAAATCATGGATTTTTACTGATAAATATTATGACAGGTTATGATATTTGTGGTTTCAGAATAGTTGGAGAGTTTAAATACTATGGTCAAGACTATTTTATGGTTCTATTAATAAGGATTGTTTAAAAACTCAAAGATAAAGTGTTGTGGGGGTTTTTTGATAAATAATGTATATTTTGTTGTCTATTTACTTTTCCCTTTTAACTTTATCAGTTCAAAAGTTGAAAAATCACTTTCATATTTTTGGCAAACCCTTCAGTAAAATCTCTTTGACTGAGGCTAGGCCTTGCAGAAATTATCAGCAATTATGGGGAAAAAAACCTCTTGAATGATGAAATAAGTTGTTACATTGAAGCAGGACATCAGCATGTCTCAGTTTCTGAGACAACAGGACGTCATATAAAAAGTCATCTATTCCACACATGATAGTATGACAGTAAAAAAAAGGTTTGACACAAAGAGTACACATGGAAAAATCCCTTCCACCATGGCAGGAATATCTGTGTAACTCATTTATTATGTTTTCTTTTTTTTTTTCTTCCTCCCTCTGAATGGGAATGTAAAATTCACTAATTCACTAAAAGAGCCTCCCTACTTTGTGGGAGTTAAGCTAGGCACCCACATGAGAACCTGGCTGCTGGGGATTTTTGGGAGGCTCTGGCTGCCCTCTCCCAGCAATGCTTAGGTTTTCATTGTAATTCAGGGGTTGTACAAGCCAGTCTAAAAACACCATAAAATCAAATATTTAGAAAAATGAGTGAGTCACAATGTTTATCCATAGGGGAATCAGTTACAGGAAGGAAAATACAATTCCTGGGCTTTTCCTAGAATCTCTTTGCATTCAGGGCCCATTCCAGCCCTGACATGGGAAATACTTTTATTGACACCTACACTGGATGATTCACATAGGTCAAAAATAGCATTTCTCTTTTCAGAATAAATGAAACCATACACCAAAATAGACATAAATATGGGCTTTTGTTTTCCTGGAAGCATCTGCTTTTACTTTGCACTGAAGATAACATCACAATAAAATCGAAGTCCGTAATTCAGATGCATGCAATGGAAGCTAAAGTTGCCCAGTACCTGGCAGGACACCACTACCTGATATTGCAACAAAACACAAATTTTCCCTTTAATTCATATAACAATTTACATCAATGTCAGCATCACAAAGCTGCCTGTTCTAAGTTGAAAAGTTGTTCCCGTGGTACACAAACTGAATAAATTCTCTGCATAGCCTGTTGCATCAGTCTAAGCAAATTTTTCTGCTTCTTTGGATCAATCAAAATATTAAAAGTCATTGGTTTGGTGATGACACTTTTTTTTCTGCAAAGGGCCAGAATGAGTAATGCAATTCCAGGGCTCATCCTCTAATGGCAAGCATTTAACTAACACTTGCACAACCAATGTGCAAATCTCATTTCAAAGAAAGAGAAGTTTGTGCACATTGGTCTGAATGCTCTTGTGGGCATTAATCTGGAGCTTCTCCTTCCAGAACTATCAAAAATTGTAATTTTTTTTTCAGTTTAGTTTGTTGCACTTTAATAATGGAAAAGAAATACCAGGATGTCAGGTAATTAGAGTGTTATAGTGATAAAACACCTGTAAATAACTTATTATTCCCTCAGTTCTGATGCTAAATTACCTGCTTAAAAAAAAAAAAAAAAAAAAAAAAAAAAAAAGAGAAACAAATGCCCTTGCAGCTGGTGGAAGTGAACTTAACAGAAGCAGCTACATCAGCTGCTATGACCTTCTCACAGTAAGCAGTGAAAAGGGCATCCAAAAGCAGCATAAACCATCTGCTAACCCACCAGATTACTGCAGTATTAACAAAAAGGCTCACCACAGATTTCTCAATTCTTTTTTGTTGCAGAGAGAAAATAAATCCCATGATGCTGAATTGTGACTATATCATCTGTGGAGCAGAATACTGTGAAAGACTTGGTGGGTTCTATAAAACACTGGAAAAATGCAAGAAGAGTTACCCCAACCTTAAGGCACTGATTTTATAACTGAACAGCCCTCCAAGCAGGATTCCACATCCACCTTCAGTATGACCATGGAGAGCAGGCTGATCAGTGTCCATCTGCACACTGCAAACTACATGGAGCAAATAAAGAGATGATTGAGCCATTATTTACACATGCAACAGAAAGAGATCACTGTATACATGCCCCAGTTTATTCTGCAGGTAGATCTGTGAAATAAATCCAGACTGCATATCAGGTGTTTTCATCACTCAGGTTAATGCTGCAGTCACAATGAGGAAAAATGTCCCATTAAATTGGCTGGAAAGTTGTTTGCAATGCAGGAATTGTTATTTTGTAAAATAATTCTAGAATATGGGGTTAGCAGAGTTGTTCTAGGTCTGTGCCATGTAAATAGGATCAAAATGCACCAGCATTCATTTTCTTGTGGTGGAAGGAGGTGGAGAGACAATACAATACTCACAACAAAATACTTACAACAAAAGTACAGAATATTCAAAAACATGGAAAAGGTCAAAATGTGGCAGCCTTATCAATAGCAATGACA
The DNA here is from genome assembly GCF_017590055.1 of Onychostruthus taczanowskii. Lineage (NCBI taxonomy): Eukaryota > Metazoa > Chordata > Aves > Passeriformes > Passeridae > Onychostruthus > Onychostruthus taczanowskii. Next base: position 1,571,131 of record NW_024505893.1, on the reverse strand, counting down.
CAGTCGACAGAAAAAACAATTTGTCCCCTCATTCTGAACCCACCTGGTGCACATGAAAGTCACAGGAACTTATTGGAGACTCCTCAAAGTATCTAAAATATTATACATTCTGACACCATATTTATATATAGATTGTGTTATGTCTTCAGGAGGTCATTGTCATTTAAAGACCTTGCAGAGGGTGTCTATAACACTTAGCAAAGATAGCATTCATTCCCAGAAATTCTTGTGGTTGAACAGGGAGCATTTTATGCCCTTTGAAATGTCGTGTGAAAGTATTTAAGTAAGAAGAGCAGGCAACAATTACACACTCTCATCACATCTATATTTCCTCTTGTTCCCAGCAGCCATGTCCAGACAGACAGAATTATTTAAGAAAAACATTTAGAAAAGAGATTTCCATCTTAGTAATTAGCCATTAGCATTCTCCAGTTGAGGCCCTTGTACTCAGGGGAAGCTCAAGCTCAGATGTGGTGTCTCCTCGTGGCTTTAAAACTGCTCCTGGAAGCTGCACATGGAAGAAAACACCCTGTGCTCTTTGTAGGTTGTGATCTCAACAAGCTCATAAACATGTCCAGGGCTGACTATAATTTGTCTTGGTTTAGTAACTCAGCGAGGGTAAAGTGTTTAAAATAACTGATGAGCTGTTCTCCAATTTTCAAAGGTCAATTTAGTTTCCAAAAAGTTATGGAAATTTTAGAGGAATATTGGCAGAAGAGGGTTTTTTACTAGAAATTATGATTTTTAGCAGCAAAAAGAGTTTGTATTGCATATGAAATTCAACACTGGCATATGTCAGATTTACATGCAGATCACAGAAAAAAAAAAAAACAAACTGTAAGTCAAACACTGTTAATCTTCATTTCTATAATACTATATCTTGCTTGTAGTAAAATTCACAAATATAGTACCGTTTCTGAAATTCTAAACAATAAAGCATCTGAAGTCAGGCACTAAAAACAACCCTTTTATTTCTTTAGGTATTTTAAAAGTATATTTTCATTCCTTTATATTTTCTTTCTGACTTTTGAACCTGCATGACAAACATTTTCCAAAAGTTCTTTGGCAGCCACAAGAGGAGATTTTCAGATGTTTTCAACTAAAAATTGAAAGGCTTTCATATTCACATGCCTCCAGGAACTCATGCTTTAACAAACACATCAAATAGTCTGATGCTCATTATGGCAAGGCAAGTTTGTTATACAGATCATAAAACACCTGCAAGAAACATCTCCATAATTCTAATATCTCGCTTAGATTAAAAAATACAAGTAGATCTGGCAAAATTTCTCTTTTTTGGTATATATCCAGATATTGTAAATCATATGCTGTATGAAGATTAGCAATATTTTGGCTCTGCAGGATATCTTCTCATGACAAAACACCTTTCCATGTTACTGTCACTGAGACAGTAAAATCTGGCCTTGCAGACTGTGAGAAACAAGATGCCATTAACCATTTGATTAATTGTGAAAATTTTAAGAACATATTAAGTGAAGCTTTTCTTTTTGAACAGCTAAAATAATGTAATACAAGAAGAGGAAGCATGGAACATTCAATAAGAATGGATAAACATTTCTATGTAAATTAAATTCACACAAAACCTGCTAACTGAGTGGCTGAGGATGGCCTAGCCTAATATTGTGGCAAAATTGGCAAAATGCTTTTGTTATCCATCCTATCATTTTTATGTCTTCGAAAGCATAAGTTACATAAGTTCAACTGGAGCAAAAAGCTCTAGGATAAAGCTTATATTAATTATCAGTATCAATTGTTGGGGAAATATGTGGAGGGTGGGGTGTGTGCAGAATTGCTCAATTTCCCTAGGTTTTAGGGCTGTCTAGATTTTAAGAACAAAGAAGTCATCCTTCTCTCTAGTTTCAAGAAAAACCTTTGTTCAATGCTATGAAAATCTTCCAGTGGTTTCCAAAAAATGAGAATTCAGCAAGCGTTTGTTACATCCTTTGCCACATTTTCACCACAATGAACAGAAAAGACCCAGAATTACAGCAAAAGCTTTAGTGTACAAGGGATTTCATTGCACCTTTCCAGTCTCATTAGCTCAGCTAACAGCTTCTGCTTGTTAAGAGGCTCTGTGGGTAGTGGCAGCAGCAGCAGCAGACACTGATCCTAAAGCAGAGGTACCTGCAGAGACCAGGGCTCAGGCTGTCCCCTGGGCTGGAGGTGACACTGCAAACCCTGGCTAGGGAATGTTCCATTTGTTTCCATTTTATTCACATCTCATTGTGATTTTGTCTCACGCACAGGCCAACTTCACACCTCTAAGGCTTGCCTTTTGTACCTCAAAGGAAACTGAAGGATTATCTGTCATATGCTGCTTCTACTTACATCCCTTTAACCCCCATTCAGGCAGGGTCATAAAGCTTCGACGGGAAAAAGATGCCCTTTATGTTAGCATACCTCTGTGACAGATTTTTCATTTGCTTCTATATTTAGTTATTTTGAGCAATAATAGAAACTGAAATTTCACTTCCTGAAACACAGTGGCTGAAACATTGGAGATGTTTTTGCTGGAGGGTGCTGCTAGCATTTATGTGCTTTTTTCCCCCATCTTTCTTTCCCAATTCAGGACCCATTTCCTGCTATACTGCATGATGAACATGAAATGTGTTTTTGATGTATGTACAGTCAATGAGGAAAACCTCCAAGTTGAATGATGAAAGCAACAACACATCCATAGCTGTATATACTCATGTACTGCCTTTGCTCTTGCAATGAGCACAAATCTGTTTCATTAAAGGGGGTGAATTTCATAAGCTCCCAGTCTGGTGTGAGGTTAAGCTGTGCAGGAAGGATTTGGGGATGTAGCAGAGCCAGCCACACACATTTCACCACAATGGAGGCTGCTCTTAAAGAATTAAGAAATCACACAGAATCATAGGATGGTTTGGGTTGGAAGGACCTTGAAGAGGTCATCTAGTCCCACTCCTCTTCCATGGTGACTCTTCTTGCTAGACCAGGTTGCTCAAATCCCTCCCAGCTCATCCTTGACCACTTTCAGGGACAGATCACCCACGACTTATTTTGGCTACTGGTCCCAATGCTTCAACCAAATAACAAATTTCTTTCTTAGATGTCACCTAAATCTACCTTCTTCCAGTTGGAAGCCATTGACCCTTCCCCTGTCACTACATGCCCTTGTAAAAAGTCTCACACCAGAGTCCCAGTAGAAAATTAAGAGTAAGGGAATGGATCAGTTTTTCCAGAACTGGATCAGTTAGTAACTTGAGTAACCCTCTGCTTTGATGGTGTAATAGGAGAAAATGTTTACCTTCCCCAGGCAGTAAAGGTGACAGTGCTTGGGGAATATATTTCTGTAGCAAGAGTTCTTGTCCTTCCTTGGGCATCTGGGTCAGAGACAGAGAGCAAAAACTTTTTACCTTCCTTGAACTCTTCACAGAAGCCCACCCAGCAGCTGCAAAGCAGATACAACATCAGACATAACAAAATCCCCCCAAATTACTTCCACACACTTTCTCCACATTCACAGGATCAAGTGGCATGGAGAAATTTAGGCTGCTCCTCCTCACAGAGGGGTCATTGCAGATATCCTGTGCTACAAGAAGTGTGTGTTCTCCCCATGTAACAGCTGCCAGCTGGCAAGATGTCACAGTCTGGGGGACAGTGCCACAATTTCACGTCAGTTTGCATAATGTGAAATAGCTATGCATAACACAGTAAGAAAGGAGAACACAAGTGCACCACTTAGACAAAAAACCTTTCATATGAAAACAAGAGTTGACAAACCACAGGTGCTTTTACAATACAATACTCTCTTACCATCTTCCTTCTGCAAAACCAAACCTAGAACCAGTGCTGTTTTTACAGGCTGACCTGCATAATCTGAATTATTGTCAATTTGCTGAGCCTACACAAGCTTCAGGTAGCAAGGCTGAGATGAAATAGACATCACTGAATTTGATACCTACGTACAAATCTCATAGTGTGTGCAACAAGGAATATGGCACTGATAACTTAAACTCTTCACACTTTTTTTAATGTGCTTATCTCTATGATATCTGAAAATACTGTTAGAAATAATACTAAAACCTTCCTTTTTGCTCTCACTTTATACTTCCTTGATTGGCCACAGGAAATAGTGCATCTGGTTTATATTTTTTGACTTGTTTTTGTTAGCACATGCGTTGTATGGAAACACAACATTGAGTCAAAACCTGCTAGATCCATGTGCTGTTTTCAGATTGAACAGGCACATGGCCAGTCCAATCTCCCAGTGCTCTGAATTTTATAGTAATATATTTTGCCTCTATGAGGTGTTTTCTACTCACGTCCATGAGATTTCCTCTTGGTGGACAGTTTCAATTTTAAAGCTGAAAATTCCCTTTAGGAAAAATTTCCATGGAGATTTTAACTCTCAAGATAAAGACCTTCAATCAATCAATATTTTAAAATTTTGGAGTAGTGTACAGATCAGTCCAACATGGTTCTTCTTTTCCTTTTTCTTTTTTGTTATAAGAATAAATGGGTTTCTGTCCTTAAAACTACTTAGAATATTTTCATGTAAATTTTCATTCCTAGGTGTAAAGAGTTCACCTAATCAGTCCCTAAGGTTATGAAAATATGTGTCAGTGTACCCTACACTGTGCTTCAAAGAGTAACAGATTGATTGGTGTTTTATCACCTTTTTTATTACTTGTATTGTTGTCTGGGAGATGGGTTCCTGAATAGCTTTTTAGCAGACTTTTTCCCTGTATTATAGAATCATTTAGGTTGGAAAAGACCTTTAGGATCAGTGAGTCTGTTAACCAAGCATGGCTGGTCCATCATCAAACTGTGCTATTCCAAATGATCACTTGTCATTTTAAGAAAAAGAAATATGGTTTATATTTTGTTGTAACCAACTTTCTACCAACTGGATATATTCCATGAAAACAAAGACTGATTTTAACACCAAATAAATAACATTATTGGCTAAATTACTTTAAAATGGGAAGAAAATAAGAACTCTCTTTTCTGGGAATTTTTGCCATTATAACCACTTGTTCTTTCCAAAGAACACAATTCCAAAGCTGGATTTGTCTGAAAAGTAACTCATTCCTTCACTTTATCATGTGTTTTCATTCTGACAGGCACATGGGGCAGGGTGTTTTATAGTGACCACAATTCCTTACACTGCATTGCTCTTAAGCCTTACATCATCATGAGATCATTTTCAAGATGAAATAATGAACCTACAGGCTTAATTAACTATTAAATTTTCTGTTGTAAAACTGACAATTTTTACTTCATAAAGCTACCACCCATCTCAGGAAACAGAGCAGACTGAATTTGCTCTATAAATCCTAATGGTTGTAGTTATTATCTTGAACTCATGCAATCTTGCTAAGTTATTTACAGTGGGACACAGTGCCTAAAAATGTCCTTTTTTTTATTCCTGGAGTTTTTAAATTAAAGAAGTATGGCAGTCTCATCTCTGCTTTGATAGAATTGTAACAGTAAGTGGGGTCAAAGTCTACCTGAGCCAATACCTCCTTACTAACCTCTATATGCTCTGCCTCTATGTGGTAAGTGGGCAATGATCCTGTCTTTCAGTATGAAAAAACTCTTATATTTATCACCTTGAAATTTTTAAAAAATCACAGGTGATCTTGATGAATAAACTGGGGAAATAAGAAAAAAATAAAAAGAACCAAAGTCATTCAAACTTTATCTTAGGAAAAAAAGCAAGCCCAAATGAAAATGCTGATGAAATTACCACATTTGCAATGCAAACTTGTAAATAAATATAGGCTCACTAAGGGAATCTTTTCCTACACTGATTTAAGAAAGTCCCAAATTTTAACTGCAGGGTTTATGTGCTCTATGGCCATAAAGGGATGAGGAAGTATTAGCACAGTGGGGCAGAACAGGATTGACCCTTCTAGACCAGGAATGGAAGTCTCCCATGTGTCACAAAGAGCCTCCCATGAAAACTTAGTGTGACCCTTCTGCAGTTTGGTGAGCTGGAACTGTCATTCTCTGAAGATTTTCCTGTGGACTTTTGTTCAGGAAGGAAAATTAGGACATTACCAACTGCAGAAATTGTCTGAAAGCTCAATGAAAATATAAACTGACCTGTTTTTTCAGATTGTAAGAAGGAAGGGTATGGACTACTGGAACAAAATTCAAAGGAAAGCACTGGTTTTTATCAGTTGATGTCTCCAGACAAAAAATGGGTACTTTTTCCCAGAATAATTTTAGTCTGAACAATTTAGTGGTAAGATAAACAAAATATTATATTTTATTTCAGATATTAGACTAGATACTTGTTTCAGTTTTCACTGTTATGCAATAATATAAGGATTTTTAAAGGCAGAATAACCCATGATGCCTTCTGAGATGCATCAGCTCCCATCACGGAGGCAGAACTTCGGAGCAAGTATCACATTAGTACTGAAGCACAGTTTCACAGTACATCCAGAAAAAATTGAACTATCATTAAAACTACTCACAAGTCTGTAGACAAATTACTGACAACCAGAATTCAGCAGCTGAAGTGCCCAGATACCTTAGAAAACCAAGTTAAGAATAAGAAGATGACTTTGGGAAGGTGCTGACTAAGAGGGCAGCACCTGATTCAAAAGTTGAGTCCTTTCCCTTTCTGGTAAACTGATGAAATTCCATTCAAGACAAGGGAGTCAGAGAGGGTTTTGTTGTCCTGTTGTTGTGGGTGGTTTTCTTTTCTTTCTTTTAATAGTCATAAAATTGTTGAAGTGATCATTTTCATCTTATTGTGCTTTATTTTTTATCTGACAGTACAGCAGCAGCAACTCAGGGAATCAGTGTGTTACTTTTATTTTTAGGTGTTACTTTTTAAAGTGCAAGTTCCCTGGGATCTGATGGTATTAAAAATACAGGAAGGAAAAAGAGTCAATGGGAAAAGTGGCAGAGGTCTTTACTGAAGGTAGTAATTTTGTCTTGTTGATAAAACATGATTGGAAAGTTCTCAGTTATGGGGAATCAGTGTTTGGTGGCTGCAATCCCAACAGACACATGATTTTAGATTCTAGGAGCAGCAAGAATATTAGTTCTCAGTACTGAATAAAGTAAATTCATAGGCTGTTTTTAGGGTGGCACTGAATTAGTTGAAAGGAAAGGCTTCATCCACTAGCCTTAACGCTGACATGAGATGAAGGATAACATTTCTTATCATGTTATTTTACTGGGCAATTCTGTCATCATCTGCCCCTCTTCCATCTCCAGCCCCAACTTACTTGGAGTGCTCAGAAAACCGCTAGGTTTACAGACAAACACCTATCAAAATAAGATACTGGAGCATTGATTAGTGATACCCCAGTGTAAAACCAGTTCATCAGGTGCAGAAACATGTTCAAACTTGATGAATCTGTTAGCTTATAGTAGAGTAGGCAAATAGATTATTTGCTACTCCTACAGCACTAAGAAAACTCAACATGAATAGTCTTGTTTTACCTTGATAGGTTTAGGCTATCCACAGTCTGAGTGCTAAATGTCATCCTTTTTGTCCTAGACAATATATGAAAAAAATGTTCACATTTTAGTACAGTAAAAACATTGTGTAGAGAGTATAGAGTGGGCTGGAAATGATGACTTCTTTAATTAAGCCAACACCAGTCCCACAGGCACAGGAAAATTCTTCCCTTCCCTGACTGTGCTAGTGGATATGGATACAATGGTTTCAAAATGGGATTTTAACAGGCAAGAATTAAGATTTTGTTCCATAGGATGATGCACTGGATATATGGCTAGTTCTTGCTTCAAAGGCAAGTTCAAAATTCTTTTTTATGGGATAAGACTAAAGTGGTTTTGATTAAGTTGTCATTTCATAATTAAGCTTCCTGAAAGACCCTTATTTTATTCAGTACAAACTTAGATCTCACACAGTTATAGTAAACTCCTTCCAGGACTTAAATTTAGCTAGATTCCATGCTGATATTATGAAATCCACCTTCCATTTTCAATGTTCTAGATCTTAAAAGACTACCACTGTCAAAGCTTTCTAATATCTGAGGTCTGGAAGGGAGAAAATGGATCTTAATTAATCTATATTCTAACATTTCAGGTGTCATGTTGTGTATACTATTGATTGGAAATCTAGATATAACTCTGCCAGCAGTATAGAGGTATAATCTTGGTGACACTATTTTGAGAAATATCTTCATATTTTATACTGATTATTCTTTTAAATGATGTGTCCTTCCTGTGGCCATTTGCAGTTTCTGAATGGCTCAGACTTAACATTGAGCTCTGGGAAACCTAAGGTCCTAAGCATATTTTTTTTGTCTAAAAGTTTCCTTCTTTCCTTCTATAACTTTATGGTTCATCGGGGAATGAGTGGCATGGCAAGTTGTTTAAATGTCCTAGCATTTGAACTAAGCAGATTAGTAAATGCTTAACTGCCATGCATGACTAGTATTCTTGATAAATAAAATATCTCAGCCTGTTGGAAAGGATTGCTGTTCAGGACTCCTAAGTTGTTCCCTCCCCTTGGCTTGTGAGCACTTATGTCCTGGAGGATGAGTCCCCCAGCACTCAATTGTCTCCAGCATTTTTGCCATAACCCATATTTTCAAGCTTGCCTGAGCAGAGAAGGGACCGCACAGTTTTCCACAGTGGGAATGAGACTGCTACTGTGGTAGGGAACACTGACAGAAAATGGGACAAGCTATCCTGCTTTTAGTAGGATGCATATTCACGCCAGGGGTTAGTTAGGGTCAGGTTCTGTGCTGGAAATTCACACTCCAGCATTCTGCCTGCCAGACACAAGAACTCTGGAAGCCACAGGCTCTGAGCAAAGACAGATTTCAGCCCCACGTACATTGGTCTGGATATGGGGAATATTTTTCTTACAAACACAACCCCTTTATCTGAAGGGTTGGCTCTTAAAGAGCTGCAGCCACGGGTGGCAGACAGCCTGGGGACTGTCAAAGGGACTCAGAAGAAAGAGCCTGCAGTGATAAGCATAATGTGAAATCCTAAATGAAGGAGGAAACCAAAAAGCTCAAAGGATAACAGAAGTCCCAGCTGTGTAGGGAACAGTAACTGCTGAAACATCTATTTGGAGAAAGCATTCCTCACATGGAAGATGTCTAACATTTTGGGCTAACACAGCACTTGCAATATTATCCCAAAGCACACAGAAAGAATGATTGTTTTTCTTTGTCTTGAAATGTTCACGGGTATTTGCGTAGCAAGAACTACTACCATCACAAAAAATACCTCCCACATACAATAATATACAGACTTTTTGAAGACTCCTGATGGTAGGAGCCTGTCATTCACACCCACATATTTGTGTATAGTGAAAGAAAGCACCTTATCATCTTTGGAGAACTGAAACACTTGGTTGTTTCCTGTACAATGGAATTCCTGATTAAATAGAAAGAATCCAAAATTTGCCATGAACTCCATCATTCAGGTAATCGTGTGATTTTGCTATAGTTGGGATATCTATAAAAAGTATATAGCACAGATTTAACTTCTCTGTGGTACCACGAATCATATATCCAACACTTAAGACTCAATATTCAAGATGATTAAACATTATTTAAGTCGAAGGCTCAGTCTCTAAAATTTAATTAAAAATATAGTTTAAAATATCTAAATTAAATTTAAAAGAATATTTTTGGTTAAATAACTACCCTTTATATTTTATTAAATTCTCTGTTATCTTAAATGCATTTGAGGTAAGTGCTTATAAGTTGCATTTCTGCACACTCCATGTGAACATTATTGTACCTATATTAAAATAAATATTTTTATATATGTGCCTAAATTAAATGTAAACACTGCTGATTTCTCAGCAGAGCACTTACATGACAAATGAAATCCAAGAAGAACCTTATAATCCCATGTTAGGAGACTGCCTGGAACTTTGTTCTTAGCAAGAAGCAGACAGATGCCCTTTTCTCCAGGGATCTCTATCTGACTGCCAGGATCTCACTTAAACATGGACATGAAGAAGGAAGAAAAGTAGGCTCCAAATAAGGCCTAACAATCTCTACTTTCCATTCACTTGCTATTTCTTACATCTCATATGATGCAGGTGATTGATTTCTGGATGGGTTTCCTTACTCGCAATTATTTTTAAAAATACCTAACTAAATGGAAACCCTTTAGAGTCTTAATTGCAGTTTAGCTTTACTAGTGAGCCCATTTCTTGAGTCATATAATAAACTGAAAAGAGAGAGACAGCTTTTCTTCCATGCAATCTGCAAACATGGTAACTGCATGATATTTATATAGCATGAAGTTTAGATACTGTCAATACTAAGCCTGAGCCTACATCTTCGTAAAACCATAATTCCTTGTAAAACCAGTATGTTTTTACAGATATAAAGATTACATAACCACACATCATGCCTCTTCTTGCTACTTCCTGAGTGTTAAGCATCTGTGAGCAGAATTTTGTCTTGAATTTCATCTCTATTGTACAAGGAGAAGCTTCAAGCAACCCTGAGGACCCTTGAGCTGGCACTCTGCGATGAGGCTCTCCGCAGCACAAAGGCAGCACACTCTCCACCAGCCACCCAGGCTCTGGAGGGTGTGAAAAGGAGGAGCAGAGTGATGGCTTGTTACAAATCACTGGGACCTCCAATAATCCCAGTGATACAGAACTGCCTTCAGGCTCTCTCTGCTTATTCTGGGGATCAAAGGAGCACAGTATTGCTCAGGGCTATATTTTAAATGGTATTTAGATGCTCTAAGATTCAAGTGGGTGCTTAGTGGGACTGATAAATGTGCCTGAGCATCTGAAGTCCATTAGTCTCCTGCTTTTCATCTGTAAACCTGTGCACTTTTGTAAATTTACCCTATAAAGCCATTTGCTCTTAGTGGGTGTATGTATTTATTATTGTTCATGCACCTACTCTTTTGGAGCTTTGCTTTTGTCTGGTCAGCTCCTGCTGAAAACCCAAATGTTTCTGTCTTTCAAACCAGTAAAATGGTGAGCAGCTATGAAAACTGATGCCCATTATGTTCAGCCGAACAATCAAAAAGTTAACAAGCTAGGAAAGACTTGTCAACAGAAAACTATTAAATTTGTTTGCTCAAGCTGGCAGCTAGAACAGACATTTCTGAATCTAATGCTGAAGGCAACCATCTCACTGAAATGTGATGTCATTTATGACAGAAGCAGTGTGACAGACTTTCAGGGGGAATATTAACCTGCCAGTTTTACCACTGGTAGCAAATTTAAGAGAAGGAAAATATTAATATTGAATATTTATAAAGCATTTACTTGCTTAACGATTTCTTCTTTTGAGTGGCAATCCAGAACTAAAGCACAGTTTTAGAATGCTTTCAATGTGTCACCAAAAAGGAAAAAAAAAAACACCAAAAACTGGAAAGTGTCAGATCTCATTGTTAAGGACCTGAGCCACCTGGTCCCTTGGGAGAAGAGATTAAGTGAAATGAGAAGGAGACAAAGAACACTGTACAATTTCATCTGAACTTCAGAACCCAGCAGCTCTATTTTGCAATTTCAGATAAGTACACACAGTACTGTATTTAGTTATAAATTGCTTTTCCACTTTGTTTAAACTACATGGAGAGCAGATCTACACTACTCACCTACGTTCCAATCAAAGTCAACTTTAGTTCTTTCTTGCTCATTTTGTGCCTCACTTCTGCAAGCAGTGCACAACATCTTCCTGAGTATCTGATTGTATTATATTTCGTATGTCGTATACATTTCTAGGCCAGTCACAAACAGCTGTATAAAATGGTGCAGTAACACTTTGTAGAAACAATGTGTGTTTGAATGTAACAGCTACAACAATATCATAAATTATGTGTTGTATACACAACACTAGGTATTTGTCAAAGCTTTGGTACTTAGGTGCCTCTATTAGGATTAATATGTTTCAAGAAAGCTGAAACACTGCAGCAATTAATCAAGTTTCCATAATTAAGGTAACCTTGATTTAAGCAAATTATCCTTAAAGCTCTCAAGAATCAATGGTTTAGATAAAACTGTTAAGTCAGTAACTCTGTGGTCTGTAACAGGATTCAAGGACTTGATTTATGGAATAATGCCCATGCCTTAGTCCTCCCCTTGACACCTTTAAAATTCAAACGCTCTCACCGGTGCATGCAGCAGTTCTGCAGGGGACAGCCCTGGGAGCCACCCACCCACTTGTAAGGACTTCTCCAGACCTGAGCTGCAGCACAGCAGATGTACAACATGTTCAATGAAGCACCATTCCCCCCTCCTCCTCCTCCTCCTTCTCATGTGCTTTTTTTTTAAAAAACCACCTCTATGTCTGAACTCATCAGCAAAGTCCTAATGGATTTCAAAGGGAAAGAAATGGGGTCATACAAAGCCATCCTAGATGTTGAATCAGCAAAAACGTTGTCCATCTCTGGAGCATCTTAGACATGCAAGGGAGACAGAAATATTTAAACTTTCTAACCTTTCATTAAAAAAAAAAACTTAGGCATATATTCTAGGTTATTTAATTAATGATGGGAAATGAAATGAGCTAGGAAATCAGCCATGATGCCCTTCCAATGGAAAAACAACTGAAAGAAAAGAGAACTATGGAACAATTGATGCGAGATTGTACTGAATTTGTTTGGTAAATCTCCAAAAAGAAAATAAATGCAAATCAGGGACAGGAGAAACAAACAATAACTGCCTTGAAGAGATGTGGTGGATAAAGAAGGAAGCACCTGTTCAAATATTTTTACAGAGAGTAGAAAAAAAAATTGCCTGGAAGACAACATGCAAATTTTATTCTATGGAGAATCTCGATGGTGTTCTGGAGGCTGTTACAAATCTGGTTTTAAAATGCTTTTCTTGGTGGTGAAACACAGAACACACAAACAGATCAAGAAAAGGAAGCTCTCTACATGGAAAATAGACTGTCAGTATGATCTGTGGAATAATTTTGTCCAGGATTTTCCCTCTTGAGGCTTATAAATGTGTATTTACTTTCAAAGTAAAGTTTGACATTGCTGGTCAGAAGCTGGCCTGTAGTGCCACCATGGCTGGCACCACTTCTCCACTTCACCTACAAGAACTCAGCTATAACCAAGCAAGTCATGAGTACCAGATTCCTTTCTATTCACACCCACAGAACTCAATGTGTAAGAATACAAATGGAATATAGCAGCAGAAGCTGTGGAAAGCAGGATAAAGTGGGAAGCATGTCTTTTAATAAAAGCAGCAGTATTGAGAATGTTCACTTTTTTCTTTTGTTACAGAGATTAAATGAAATGAAAACAGAGACAATACAGTTTTAGGGCAACCAGGACCTAATGCAAAGTCCATTATCTCCTTTATCTCCTGTTGATACTCATGACCATTGTATGAAAAGTGAATTTCTTGTGAGGAATATCAGCAGGCCTTGTGCACTAGAAATATAGCTAATAATGCTCTCCCAAGAAGGAGAAAATAATAAGGAAGCTTGCACAAACAGGTTTTGATTCAGTAACACTCTTGCTTGTGCATGGAAATCCATGATAAGAAGGCAAAGAAGATAGCTCACCTTTCTTCAAGCCACATGGGAATACATTGCTAATGTTATTGTAACACTTAACGAGTTGATGACATCAAATATAAATGTGAAGCAAAACTTCCAAGACTTAATCACAACCCATGACTTAACCTTTCTCTGGAATCTACCACCACCTCCTTTTTTTTTTTTCTTTTCCTTTGCATCTAAAAGTAATTTTTGTGCCAGAAGAGCAAAAAGCAGATGCCTCTTGAATTCAAGACTGTTAGAAATGGCTTTGCCACATTTGGTGTCTAATGCTGCAGAATGCATAAAAATAATGTGTTTGCATTTTGACAGTAGATTCTAAAATGTATCTTGAAGTACTTTCCAGGAACATCCAAATACAGCATAACAAATTTAATCCTGAAATAGGATTCACAAGAACAGATCTCAATAAAAAAGTCTTGGTTTGTCAGAGAACGTGAGAACAAGCAACCAAAAAGTAACAAGCTTAGCTTCATGATCGTAAAGTGCCCCCACTCTTCTGATGAGATCATCAATGATTTACAAGAGGCAGAAAAGACAAAGGCACATATTTGTTTATATGTGAAAAACACCCCAAAAACTCAGAAAGGAAATAAGTAAATGACTGGGAATTGGTCAAGAAGAAAACACTTCTTCTCTGCTGAGCTTTTCTCTGAATGGAGTATCAATAAAGCAAAAAATATCACCCTTGGTAAGAAGAAAGGCTAATTAGCAAATAGCAAAATGGCAAAGCGAAAACAACACTATCAATTAAAGGTGTGAGGCCAAAGCAGCACAGAAGTAGGCAGGAACATATTCTACAAGGTAAAGCCCAACTACAGACTTCAACTTCAACTTATGGCTGTTATTGTAGCTGAATTGAAAAGCCTGCTGAGGGTAAGATGAAACAGTAATGTTAAAATGAATGAGAGCATTCTATAGTAAGGGAGTCTTTCTCCTACCACATTGGACCAAACTCATCAGTTTAAAGGCAGATTCCATTTTCCCATGTGGCAAACCTACTTTCTGCATTTTAAATTTCACTCCTTCTAAGATATTACATACTGGGATTAGGCAAGCAATTTAGCTTTAACCTGTTTGGAATCAGATTTATTATTTTTAAAGGCAGGAGAGGTGAACATATGAAATGCTATTTCTTCTCATAAATTTTGCAGAATCTGACTTGATGGAAAGGGTATCTTTTTTATGCATCAACAATAAACCAATGATTTTCACATGCAGGGAGGCATGAAAAATTCAAGGATTTCAATCAAAGGTGCATTAAAAGGTGCATTACTAGATTTAATATTGGAAGTAAATGGTAGTCTAAGAAGTATGCACAAGCTAAGGTGCTCCAGATGTTAGTAAGCCTCTTTGCTAGATGTGTGCAATTAATTTCTAATATGGATTTCTAATGTTTGGGTCATGATCATCTGTTATGAGACACATTTCTTAAACTTTATGTGGGAAAAAAAAAATAGATTACAGTGCTCAGGCCTGTAATGAAAGGAACTATGTCTTTGGAACTTCGGTGATACTTATACTTCCCCTTTCCTTTGACATCAATAAGAAGAAACCTTTGATACATATTTCTTATTTATTTCACATTCAGAGAGAGGATCATGCTGACTGCTCTGTTCTTGCTCACATATATAAGAGTATAACTGTCTCAGTTATAACTCTGGAATACAAGAGCATGTTCAATTGCTGCTGCCAATATTTTGCACAATTTGATGGCACCAAATTCTTCCCCTGATTTGTAAACTAAACTTATTGAAATTTCAGGCCATAGGAAAAAAAGAACTCCAGGACCACAGAGACCAGAATTCATCAATGCCCAGAGCCATAAAGGGCTGGTTTGGAGCAGCTCATAGACACTGTTCTCTTGAGCAAGAAGTGAGCATGGGAGTCAGGGTATCAGTTTTCTCCTTCAGAGAGAATAGAATGCCATTTTGACTTAATTATGACCGGCTGCAGTAATGGAGAATTTTCCAGTGGGAAGAAAATCTTAATCCCCTGTCCGTTACTCCTCCAGAATTAAAAAATGCAGTGTGATACAGCCCAGATGTTCTGTAAAAAATTTGCTGACAGGCATGTGGCAGAAGAGCACAACTGAGATTTTAAGTCAGTCCATCCAGCCCTTCATCATTCTCCAACCTTTGTATTTCAACCCATTAGTCCTTTCTTATCTGGAGGACTCAACATGAACCTGAATTTCTTCATTCATATCAATGGAGTGCTAACCTTGGTAACCTGGATCTAAATTAATGTTGTTGCATCCACTACTGCTAAACAGTATCATAAAGAGATGAACAGTCTTGTACAGGAAGCTTCAGCATCCTCTTAAGAAATGGTCTTGGTTTTCAAGAGTTGTTTTGTTTTCAGATACAGTGTAGGATTAGCACCTGCTACTGTAGTTCAGAGGTAATACTTACTGTTTTCATATTTATGCTAAAATTACCTCTGTCACATGGTTTACATGATGTGTCTGAGGGCTGTCTTTTTTTCACAAAGATATGACCTTCAGGTTTCAGATGATCTTTGGCTTGTAAAACTAATAATAATAGTCAAAGTACTACTACTACTGCTAATAATAAAAATAATAATAATTTGAAAGTTAGCCATTTTATTTTCAGACCTTTGATTATTAAAAAAAAAAAAGAGAAAAATAAATAAATTATATCCTACCAAGATTTTCAACATTTTCTCTCTGCATTTTGTCTAGGATTAACAGAAAAACAGCTTTATCTGTGAGATTCTGGCATTTCTTTCTTCAGTTTCCATTACTTCTAAGGAAAATTGAGCTAATAATTGACAAAATATGGAAAATTATACTTGGAATTTTCCTGATTTCAGAGTAAGTTGTGTGTAACTTCTGGACTAGCATTTTTCCTTCCCCCAATCAAAGTCATTCTAGTTTTTATTCCTGCACCTCTGTGTGTACATAAATATGAGGTTTTTATTATTTTATTGGCAAACAAATAACCGTGAAAAATCTTGAAAAATAATTTTGCAAAAAGAGGTCATATATTTAAACATTAATCCAAGATTAGTAACTGTCTGACACCTCTCAATTCCTACCCAACTAGTAAAATGGTCAGCAAATGTGTTATCATTTACAATATCATTTGTAAAGCTACACTCCTACAAATGCAAAAGTTAGTTAATATTTTCCACATACCTTGAAGTTAGGTCTTTTAAAACGTAAAAGGGAACAATCCTTTAACAATCTGGGAAAAAAAAAAATCCCTTTGTAGCCTAGCTCTAGGCATCAGCAATGTCCCTTGTTTATCTGGACATAGTTTGATTTAACCTGGAAGGACAAAATAAACACAGCAAGGCTGAGCAGTGGCAGAGACACACAGCAGCACAAGGAGAGCTGCAGCAGGAGAGTGCACCAAGCAGACAAAGATGTTCAGGAGAGAACTTCAGTGTACCAATAATTGGGGCTCAGCAAATTTTTCTAGCTTTTTCTTAGTAGTAAAACATATGAAAAAAATTCTCCCTGGCCCTGATGTGGTTGTCATTTATACATTTCTGCTGGTATCTGCAGGGAAGCAGGCCCCCAAAATATGTAATGGCTATCAAGCCATGGGAAACAAAGGCAACTAAATGTCTTCAAGCTGAACTAGAAGATTTCCACATTGCTTTTACATATCCCCCAAAACAGCCACAAAGTCAGCACCTGCTATATTTCCTGACGTGACAAACTGATGCCTAAAGCAGCACAGCTGTCTGTTCCCTGGAAAGCAAAGGCATGCAAGCCATTTTGGGCAACAGGAGAGGTGCAGGCTAAAATCCTACAGCTCTGTGTACAGCAAGGAGTCAGGACTGGCACAGGAGCCCTGTGGATAGCTCTGATTCTGCTGATATATCCTTGAAAACCAAATCCAATGCCAGCCCTGTGCCAGCAAAGTCCTCACAGATGATCTGGAGTGTAATATATTGTTTGACTGGCTTATGAATCAGCAGATGACTGACAAGGAGAGCTGCCAAATGGGTAATTACATCAGGCTTTGTAATATTAACTAAAAAGCAGGGAAAAATGAAGCCTGATAGAAGTAATTCATAACTTTTATCACTTGTCATGCAGAATCTATAAAGTGCAGTGCCAGAATGTATATTATTTTGCTATAAAGATGCTATAAAGGTGCTATAAAGATCAGTGTTAACTGCTGCTGGAGACCAGTGGTAATTTGTCCTCCACTTAACCTTCTCCTAAGTCCCTGTCAAACTGATTCCATACCTGTGCAGCATCTCCCAGACCATCAGTATGGGAACTGCAGTCCTGCTTTGCCACATGATTTAATGGGATCGATGGATGGCAGAGCATGGGTACAACAAGACCTGAGTACCAGAAAAACCTGGGCTGTGGATGGTAACTCCTGACTCCTTACAGTGCTCTAACAGCCTGAATTTTGTTTAAGATAGCCCTGCCTGACACACTATCAGCATAGGAATTGAAGATTTATCAGAGCCTTGGACTAGCAGACAATGGTCTCCGCTTGAAAAATAATCATGGATGCATTAGTATAAAAAAATGTCACTCTCCAGCCCAAGGTTTATTCAAGGACCACAATCCCTCTTACCAAACTGAAATGATTTTTTTTTCCCTCAGCCTATTCATGTGACCTTCTAAACATGTCTCCAGTAGTAAAGTCAAGTAACAAAAAAATCTCCATCACATGCTAGTAAATCAGATTCAATTGTTCTACTTTTTCATGCCAAAATTGTAATTCCCACATCCCACCCACATGTCTGACTTAGAAATATAAACACCTTAATTCAACTCTAGTCCACAGAAAACATTGAAGAAATATAATATTTTAGAAAAGGCCTTTTGTTCAGTATAGCTTTCTATTAGAGTTACAAATTTTGGAGTAGAAACATGACTGAAGACTACTTTCCATTAAGTTTTACTAGTAAGAAATATGCCTTTACAGGGGAAATAAAAGTATTATAAAAGCAAAACTATGACAGGGAGAACTGGTGAATGCAAGAAAAGATGACAAATGCTTAGTGAAGTCTGCAAAAAAGTAACTGTTGCTGCTTATACAGGAACAAAGAGTTGTAGCACAAAGTGCTGGGATTGGACTGGTTAATATATTTCCATGACTGTGTGCACTTGTATTTCATGATCTGCTAAAAATACTCTAATTAAAGCTGTTGACCTAGAATGAAGTAAACTGAGCAATAAATAGAGCCTATCTAAATCATAAATTAGAATGCAGAGCTGCTACAAAGGGTTTCTTAATTCAGTGAGCATGGCAAAAAGCATAATATAAAAGATAAAATACTTTGTAAATTAACAGTGTGGTAAGATCCTCACAAGTGATGTATTTCCAGAACAACTAAAAAAATCCCAAAAAACCCCAAACAACAAAAACACCCCTACCACCAAAAAAAACCCCTCGGTTTGATTCTGCAGAACTTTTCTCCCAAACCCTTATACTGAAGTCATCAAGTTATCCATTAAAATAAAGATTTTGTTTTAAGTCTTGATCCCTTGGAAGAAAATCTAACTCTGCCTTCACATCATTTACCTTGTACCAAGCTCACAGAGAAGCAAATAGTGAACCTTTGACTATGTCCAAAAAATAAGCTGAATGAACTGAAAAATTACGGCTGTACAGGGAAAAGAAGGTGGGAGTAGATCAGTGGTTCACTCCACACTGCACAGCCCAGTTTAGGTAACTAGAAATAAGATAAACTATGTTTTATAGGAAAAAATGATACCTAGCTGTAGCCAGAGCAGAAGAAATTAAGTTATGAGTATCTACTGCAGGGGAGGAAAACATGATCAGCAGGATTTGTGGCAAACATTCACAGGGTTGTAGTCCTCAAATAGAAGATATCAATAGCAGAAGGAAAAAAATGAAAAGAAAAACCTGTATATTGCATCTTTGCCAGCTTTCTCGCACGCATTTCTTCCTTTTTGCACCAGGATTGTTTTCTGCCCTAGGCAAAACTGTGAATGTACAATCCACTTGATCTGCCTGACCACACAAGAGTCTGGAGCAGTGATAAAATTCTCTGAAACACAGGCTCAGTGTGCTGTGTGATGTGGTGCTCTGTGACTCTAAGTCACAAGGAAGGGTTTATTATGCTTTTGGATAATTGACCACAAAATATTCTTGTAATGAAAAAAGAGATATTTCCATCTTTAAGAATTACTTCTTAGATATAACATTTGCTTTTAATATGTATGTATATATATATATATATATACACATACAGACACACATACTCTTCATCTGTTCATGTGCATAAATGAATGAACAGCACCATTTTCTTCCTAATATACTAGAAGGAAATCTTGCAAAATTTAGATGGATTAACAAAATTAGTGTATTTTCAATAGCCTCAGTTTTTGTAAGATAAGCCTTGATCTTTTTCAGAAAGAGCATCCTAGGGATTTAGTTTTCTTTGTTTTGCTGTCTACAGTGTTAACTCTGAAAAGGTAATAACAGAGTAAGATTAGAAGATTCCTTGCTCAGATCCTTTCCACAAAATGAAAGTAAGCAATATACAGTTGTAAAAAGAAAAAACCAAAAAATAAACCCAAAAACTTAGAGTCTTTCAGAAAATATTTTCCATTATTTTATGTTACTCGGTTAAAAACAAACAAGCAAAGAGGACTTTTATAAGTCAAATTCCATGAAAAAGCAATATTATCTGTTCTGGACAGTCTTTAAACATAAGACAACTGGTTTTAGTATCAGGTGTCTGTTTGACATAGATGGGAATTGTGTGTTTTGAAATGTTCTGCCTTGTCTTGAATCAAGGCAACCACTTGAAAAATACTCAGAGCATGTGATCTGTTTCTGAGTACCCTTGAATTCCTTTGGTAAATACACATGCAACTATCCAGTCATACTCCACCAGAGGTTGGAGTGGAATGTTGTTCACCTGCCCAGACAATAATTTTTCCTTTTGTTTAAATGGAATTTTCTGTATTTCAGTTTTTACTCTGCTTCTTGTCCTTCACAACTGGTGTATCTCACATTTCAAAAGCATTTTACAACTTCCATCCTAAATATGCTTATAGCCAGCTTTATAAAAATTTCTGTGTGCAAACAGTCTCAGATTAAATAGCTCCCAGCCTGGTATTTCCCTTGACATATTTATCAAGTACAATCATATCCCTCCTTCCATCTGTGTTTTGCTAAACCAAACAAGCCAAGCCTGTTTACTCTTTTGCATGATATTCTTTCCTTTCTCTGATCATTCCACTGTTCTTTGTCTGCTTCAGTGTGTATTAATAGCTCTCTAACACCAACAACCAAAATTCCACACAATGCTAAATGAATGTGCAGGGCAGGATGGTACTAACACTTCCCCTTTTCTGAGAGGAAACTCAGAACTGTGTGTTTGAAACTTGAAAAAGGTTAATAGTATTAAAATTAATATTATCCATATTCTCCATCCTAAATGCTATGTTCATTTTCAATCAGATTGGATGACCAGCACTGGATGATCAGACTGGATTTTTCACAACAGAATTGTGCAAAAGAAAACATAAAAAGCGGGGTCACTAATCCTGCTTTTCTAGATTGAAGAATTGTATTCTATTCTACATTTATCTTTACATCTTTTATTTTTATTTATAATATCTTTACATATTTTATTTAATTAACACAATATTAATAGATCTTTGATTTTGCTAAATTATCCTTTTTTCCTGTTATTTTCTTAATCACACTTGGCCTCCTGCAGAGTCCAAAATTTGAAGAAGACTTGTACCTCTATCCAGCACGACTGTTGCTTTCCAGTGACTGATTCTGACACTGTAGAATAAAGCTCTTACTTCATTATTTTGTTGAATGACATGTTCAGCATTCTAGAACCATCTGTATAAATCCCAATGAAAATTTAACACAAGGCAGCTTATCCTTATTCCTAGAACCCTTTGAACAGCCCTGCAGCACCAGCAGAGGGTTGAATGACATGGACAATTTTCAAGGGAGGGGAACCTCCCATGTGCTCCCAGCCCCCCCTGCCCGCAGCACTCGTGTGTCACCTCACTCTCCCCAGTGTGTGAATTCCAGCAGAATATTGTGAAAGCCACGTTTCCTTCCCTGCTGGGCATGCCTGCTGTGAAACATCATTTTGAATCATGGTTAATCACCACTTGCTTGACCACCACAACTGTGTTATATAGCTACCAGATGGCAGCTGCACAAAGTACACCCTGGCAGCTTTTCTCTACCTACTTATTAGTGCTGTATTCTCCAGAAAATCAACCAAAAAAATAGTATTTGGATCCTGCCATTTGTCTGCATTTTACTTTACTTCTAATAGAATGTTAACACACAACAGACAGACTTAGGACTAGGAACTTTATTTCCTTATTAAAATACTGAGCATTTTCTTGAGTGTAACTAGTTGGGCACTTTTTTGCAGAGAATATAGTACATTACAAAAACAGGTAAGGAGGGAACCACCAATAGTCACATGCAACATATGGGTTTTTACACACCATGGCTGAGAATTTCCTTTCTATGTAGATCACTTAAGGTGCTAAATGACACTCAAATATGTTGTGAGACTTTTCACTGTGCAACAGAAAACTTGAAAATAAGTCTCTAGAATTTCTTCCAGAACAGAAGGCAGTGATGGCCTCAGAAAAGTGCAATGAATATACAAACAGCAAAGACCAGGGTCATCGCTTCTCAATTTGCCTTTAGAAGAGACTACTTACCATCCACAGGAGATTTTGAATATTATGGAGCTGTGATGTTTGATTGGGTCTTTTATTCTCCATGGTCAGGTGGGACTCCGTGCCATTCTCCCTTCAAAACAAAATACACCAGACTTATGTTGTCTTACAGGCAACTACATTGCTTTCCACTTGGGAAAATACTTTAAAACAATAAAAATCTAAGAATAAGTACAATTTTGGTTGCCCTGATTTAAAGCTGAGCACCTTTGACTTCCTGTGAAAACACAGAACGAATGTAAACTGGTTTCTGGAGAAACTCAAGAAAAATATTTGTCACAGTCTTCAAAATCATCCTAATGGCAATGAAGTACTTGGAAGAGTTTTTCTGAATAATACATGCGTATCCAGGTATACACTGGAGTTTTAACTGAAGAAATGTAGAAATAGAAGATGATTAATCCTGCATTTTTCATTATCTCCCTTCCTCATTGAGTGCAATGTTCCTTAGATCAGGCTGCATCATACCAGGTTCTCAGATCTTTCAAACAGCCATGACATAAGCATTCATTTTTAATTCCATCCCCATCAGACAGAGAACTTCCAGAGACAAAGCCACCTTTGTTAAGAAATATGAATTATACTAAAAGAGCTGTAAAGAAATATTTATTTACTGCATTCAGTACTTTGAAAAAAAACCCCAAAAGTTAACCATGAACAGAGAAGCTGTATCAAGAAAGCGCTATATTCAATGCCATAAGCAGTAATGAATCCATTAAAGACATTTTGTTTTGCCCGTTAAAGGTGAACATGACCTGCATCAACAATAAGCATGAAGTCATAGTTCTGGAAGTATTTAATTCATGGGAATATTGATGGATAAACATTTGAAAGTGAATTAAAATTAACACAGACAGAAAAGCCAGAGATTAAAAGTTTGGAGGATTTTTTTTCTGCTTGTCAGTACCAGTATTTGACAATATTTTGCTAATGATTTCACAGTAAGGGTAATAATAATTTTATGTAAAGAGAATTGCTAAAATGCAACTGCTGCATATATATTTTTATTTACATATATATCTTTACATTATATATATATATATATATATATATATATATATGAAAATAGATTTCAAAGCACGGAATAAGCTTCCATCTAGTATAAGGGTGATTTCTTGCCCATGAATATTTCAGTGCAAAATAAGTCTTAAAGTCTATATCCATGACCCTGGCACAAGGTGTGTACTAATGGAATATGATGATTCCACAGCTATTGGAAGGCATCAGGAGTACTGCAAAAGGACAAAGGCTGGCAACAGAAATAGCAAGAGTGGGAAGAAATTCCATTGTACAAAAAACTCCTTTTGGTCAAACACTGAAAACAAATTTCTTCTAAAAGTTTGTATTAATAAATTTGAAATAACAGGCAAACTTAGTGACATCTTCTGAACAAATACTAAGATAATCCAACACCTAAAATATTTCTATTAGTCAATCTTATGTTGTCTTTTTATATTAGATATTTCTTATAACCAACACAATGAAAAATAGGAACTCTGACCCATTAAAAAACAAAAGTTACTTTTTATTTTGATTTTTCACACCTCTTGCTCTCAGTGAATACTGTAGCAATAAAACATCACCCCAGCACAATCAGCCTTCTTGTGTATCAAAACATCAGCTGCATGTTTCAGAAAGAAAGAGAAGTAAAACCAGGTCCTTGAGACCTCAAAAAATTATGTGTTTTATCTCCAAACATTGCAAGTAGAATTGGTGTATACTTTCTCTTGATTTTTTAAAGAATCCTCTGTATCTCTTTCAAATTCCTCTTGATTAAAAGAAAACATTTGACTACCCATTCAACCTGTTTTCTGATCTGAAGGCAGCGGAAGTTACCTTAGCATCATAGCTTCTGACTGGAAAATCTTGGGCACTTAATAAAAAAAATGGTTTTCCCCATTTTTTATGTAACAGGTGTGGACCAGGGTTCACATTTAGATAAAACATTTCACCAATTTGTGTTTCTCGCTGTTCTCAGAAGGAGTTCTTCATTACAGCTTGGAATGAAGGGCAAAACTCTTGCCTGAGTTCCATACTGCCCAGACAAACCCCTGCAACAGAATGGCTAAAACAAAGATACACCCGTGAGAACAGATGGAAGGAAAGAGTTTTGAAACAGCATTCTCTGCTTTGCCCCTTTTGCAGACTTGGAGACTGGGTGAATGCTTCTTATTTCACAATAATGAATAATAGTTATTTTATTGCGGCTCTGCATAGTTTATTCACAGCTTTGCAGTAAAAGAAATGGTTCCCATCTTTTCAGTTGCCTGAACTTCCATTAGAAATGCTCATAAGTGGAAACACCCAGAGCTGAAATCTATTTTTCCTTGACTGCAAAGCTTCTACAATACTCCTCCATATAGTAAACATTAGCTGCCTTATCACAAGAAAAACACTCTCCCAGAGTTAACAGCAATTTAAGAGTTAAATACCACAGCTTTGTGAATTTCTATGCAGCCACAAGGACTATGCAATTTTTTTTCTTAAATTGCAGGTTTTATATTTTCAAACAAAAATAACTCTTCTCAATACTCTTAGGGCTGCAATGAGCAATAGGCTACATCAATTTAATCAGAAGAATATTTCCCTTCCCTTGAGAATTGATTTCCTACACATCTCTTGAAAATGATTCATAGGAGTCAGTCATTTGGAATTGCAAATGTGGTACGAGACTCCTTGTCAGCTGAAAAATGGGTGAAGTCACGCTAAAACAAAGAAAGAAAAGACAGAAGTCATAACCATCATGACTCCAGTTCCCCACACTCATTCATTGTTGTGATTACTCTAATTAAGGTACTTCCCTGCCTTACTGAGTCTCTCAGTTCACACGTGTTATCAAAAGTACATCCTGCCTACCCATAGTAGCAGAAACTGACACAGGAGCCATTCTTGCCCACAAAATACACTGTAGTAGTTGTTCTGCATTGCTTCTGCTTGAAATGTTGTTGTACAACATATTTAGCCTGCTTGAGGAGCAAACTTGGAACAGCAGTGTGGGAATGTCCTTCACCTGTCATGTAAGGTGAAGTTAATTACCCAATAATTGCACATCCGACACGCCGAGAGTGGAAGGAAGCAACATTTCCTTGTACTTCCCATGGCACAAACATGTTTTATTCATTCACTCTGTTACTATACTGAGGTTCTGTTGCAGACATTACCATTTTGCTTTAAGGTGCAATGAGTAATTTATTAAGTAGTGATGCAGATGTTTATAAAAATGCTAAACTTGAGTCTGAAATGAATAATCTCAGAGAGCTCATGAGACTGACAGACTAATTCATGGCTGGAAAAATTAGAGTTATTAAGGTTGGGCAGGAGTGCTCTAAGAAAATTTTTGCAATTTTTTCACAACTTATAAAGTATCTATTTTTAAAAACAAACAAATAAACAAAAATTCCCCCTAAAATTTTGAAGCAAGAAATGGCTCAAGGTTCCCCAATACATGGTACTGTGCTGACTACCCCTCACAGCTGGACTTACCCTGAAGTCGTTCAATAGACTTTTATGCAATAGGAGGGATTTCATGGCAACCACATCAGAGGTGAAAACTAACAGAAACAGGGAGGAAAAATATGGAACTGAAAAGCAAAGATATGCACAGCTTCTTGGAGAATTTATAGGATTGTAAATTTTTGTTTCATTTGTACCATAAAAATCCACAGCTAGTTCATGATGCACTTCTCTATCTCAAACATAAGGATTACATTATTCAGTTGACTCAGATTAATCTAGTCCATCCTGAAACAATCATTGAAGACTATGTAAGATAGACACATTAGTGAAAATCAGCATCCTGAATACTATTAAAAACCTCCTGAAATAGTTGTTAATATACTTACTTTCAGCTTACAAGATTTTATTCTGCCTGGTTGACTGAAACAGAAATGAGCAGCTGTACTCTGTCTAAAAGACATGAGATATTCTGTTGTTTAAATTAGTGACAATAGGTCTTACATAAAAACATAAACATCCTTTTTTAAAAGATGACACAGCCCTAAGTGCCGTAGGATGAAGGTCTAGCCAGTGTGGAAAGTGCACTTTAAAGAAAACTGTGTGAGGAGTGAAGTGAGAAAATTAGAGCTTTTTCTCTACCTTTTTATTCAAGAAGCTACCTGGTCATATAAGAAAAAGGAGCTTTGCCTGTTGGCTGACTCCTCTACTTAAACCTTACTTCTATTGGTACTGTCAAAAGGTGTCTTTTAGTCCAATTTGAGGGCAGCTTCCAGTCAAACTGTAATAAGATTGTCAGACTGAAGTAATTATAGAGAGAAATCACAGATTCAGCATACAGAGGGAAAAAATGAATAGGGAAAGTCCCTTAATTCTTAATCAGCTCACCAGAAAATAATTTCCTTTTAAACTGAAGGGAAAACATGAGCAGCTTTGTCACTTTACATGACAGAGCAAAATGCCTGAGCAAACTGTGACAATGGACGCTGCTATAGAATTTAAACACTAAATATTGCAGGCAATTAAATGCTTCTCCACAGCTTTCTCACATCTCTTTTCAGACACATTTATAGAAATACACTTAAACTTTACAGAAATATGATTTTTCTATTTACAAGAGAATATGGGTAAATATAAATTTTGTCCAACTTCAAATGTCTGAGCAGGATATTCACACATACAGCTTTATTCAGTTAAGACACACTACTGAAATAGAGCCTTGTCTGCCATATAGTCAGTGACAGCAAAATGACACTTGAGTGGATTGACTCATTCTCTGAAAACTCCACTGACTCATAAGTCCATAGGTCACTAACTCAAGCACCCACTTTTCTTCAAGTGCACTAAAAGAATAAGGTTGGATTCCATGTTACACATCAAAGAACACTTGGATTTTGTGTCGTTTTCTACCCTAAATTCTGCAGGATTTTACACAGAAAATTTTGCCAAACTTCTAATCAGTCTTCAGGAAGATTCACCCAAAAAATTTGCATTCAGCAAAGTATAAATAGTAATATCTCTTTTAATTAGATATGGCTTGATTAGCCAGTACCCTTCACAAACAATGTCTGATTATACTACAGATGGTTAGATTTTGGAAATTTACAGGACTAGTCTTGAGCTAGAAGAAATGCATAGGAATCCTTCAGAATTCACATGGTATTTCTAAGGCCTTGACAATTATTTTCAGGGTATATGAGGTGAATATTTTATAAGTTGCCTTATTTGGATCATTGAGTTTTATTTTAATGTCTAAAGGAAATAACTCATTCAGCACAATAATAAGAATTTATTAACAGCTTTCTTGTACCAAAGTAAGCAGAGCAAGCAATTGATCGTGGGTTTTGTGCGTTTTTTTTCTTCTCTTTTTTTTTTTTTTTTTTTTCCCTACTGGAATGTTTTATACACAAGGGTTTTCAGTGCTCTGCATCAACTAATGAGTGAAGCACCAATTCAAGCATACAGAACAGCTTAATGCATTCAACAGCAGCTCACTCAGAGGCATCAATTTTAGAATAGCTTCTATTCTGAAGGAGTAAAACAAATATCCTTGTATATATGACTAGATACATGTATAACCAAGCACAATTGAGAGTGAGTAGCAGAATGCTGGGCCAGGGAAATGCCTTTAGATTTTTTTAAAGTAAGGAGGAATATTTTATAATCACTTCTACAGGAGCTAAAAATTAAGAAAATGCAATGCCAGTTTAGCTTCTTATTATTAATTCATCATAATGTGCATATCTCAGGGCCCAGTCAGTTTGCATCAGCAATGGTGTAGGACAGACATTCCCTTTATCACACTTCTTTAAAACTGCAGGAATTCCAGGAAAGCAAATATGATCATGTTTTCTTACAGCTGCTAAATTTTCACAGCTGATGTTTTCTTTAATGATATGAATACAATGAACTAAAGCTGGCACTCCCCAGTGCTCACTGGTTTCTTGGCTTTCAAGGGCAGTCTTGGAAGCATCACACAGTGAAAGTGTCAGCTGGGAGTGGTGTTATATTCAGAATGTTGCTCTCTCTTGCCGGTTTATCACAGAATTTTTAATGATTCCTATGTTTCCCAGCAGTGCCAATGCCTGTAGCATCATATAGGTATACAATCATGTAACTTCCTTCAGTTTTGGAGATTTCATTAAGAAAAAAACAGCCTGTTGGTAACCTTAGATCAGCAGCACAAGTAATAGAAAAGGACTAATGAGAGAAATTAGGAAGGTATTAAAAATTATAGTTGCATTTGGCCTGTCTCTCAGTTTCATAAGAGTTTCATTGGGGTGTTAACCCATGGATTCATAATTTTGGTGAACAGCACAAAAGATTCCTATCATAGGCAAGAAACTGCATTACACAGATTACTACTCTGACTCTACCCAAAGGGACTGCAGCTGTGAACATTCTGCATCAAGTGATGGGTTTTTACATCACTTTTAAACTGGATCTTGGAAAAATGAAGCAGCAATGGCTTAGAAATGTGCATCAGAACTCTTCTAAAACAGCCTTAAGGCTTGATATTGTTAGTGCATATCTGGCAAAATTCAGCCTTATTAGCACGGAAGTACTGAGAAAACAAAGATTCTTCTCAGAAGACCATGCAATATATTGAACACCTTTCCAAGGCACTAACTTTTTACACATTTGCAGAGGTATGTCAGGAATGTGTGGCTGGATGAGTTGCAAAAGAGCCTTTTGTGTCAAACCTGCACCTTCAGCTGAGCCAGCTAATACACTATGACCTTGATCCTCCTTACCCAGTTAGCAACCTTGCTTCACAGAGATGTTTCTCACTACTGATTCTTCACATCTGAAAGGCCACAGAGAACACACTATCTCTCCACAAACCTCTTGCTTTCTCTTGTGGTATTTCAAAATGCCTTTGTTTCTTTAGTTTACTATATTTTATCATCACTGCAGCAAAAATCCCACAGAAGGCCATAGCAGTAGGATGATTTGACATGAAGAGTGATCAGTCATCCACGGCTGCAAGGAACAGTGAATCCCAATTTCATTTCAAAATCTAATGAAGTTGGCCTCTCAAATCCACTTGATGTATCTAGTAATATTAGGCTTAGATTGAAATATAAGATTTCTTCCTCAAGACCTGTCATGATCATTTGACTCAGGGTTGTTTAGAATAGAGGAAAGGAGGGGAAAAGGGGGGACATGGTAACACTTTCAATGACACAGAAATCTAGTGGAATGAAGAAGGAAATAATCTTAGTCTTTACATCCAGAGCAGACAGGGCAAGGAATGAGTGTAGATTAGATGAAAGACATAAGATATAGGATACAGAAAACAGGACGCAGGAAGGGGTTTTTGATTAAAAAATAAATCAGCCCTCAATGACAAAGATAATGAACTGGTGTCAGAGATTGCCTGTGGAAGTCCCAAGTTGCTGTCTTTGGCAGTTTCTAAGGAAAGGATAGCCATTAATAGCAATAAGAATGGAAACTCCATCACAGATGATATAGGGGAAGTATTATCACCCTGGACTAGGTGACCTCACGATGTTCCTTGTTGTTCTGTGCCCTTACCATTCTGGCCATTTGTACTCATACAGCACATATTATACCATCAATTTAGTAATGTGTTTCTCACAAAAATAATTATGGAAAGACACATCAATAAACAACTATAGATTGGGAGCAAAGAAAAAAGATCAGCTTGGTCTCATACTGGTATCTGAAAGATAAACTCTATTAAGTGTAATTCTCTCCCCAAAAAGTATTGGACCATTTGGGGTGATTTATTATTAAAGCCAACTCTGGGGATTGAATGGCTGTGGTAGGAGCACGTGTTTATTTTCCTTTGCAGCATGCATTATTTATTTCCATTAACTTTACTTTACTTTCACAGGACTAAGCACTTCTGCTTTCTGAGATGCATTGTCTTGTTACTACTGGGACATCTTACCCGCTGCCTTCATTGACTATTTTATCAAGCATCAGATAGAGTCATTGTATAGTCTGTAATCAGTTTTGCAGTCAAAGATCCCAGGACTTTTGTCAAGCCCAAGTGTCAGTACAGCTGCTAAAATTCTGCTGCAGCCTGCACAGCATAGAACGAAGGTAGAATAAGAGTGGGTATTACTCACCAAGCTTTGCTGACTTCTTTTTACATTTTCTCTTTTGACTATCCCTTGGCTTGTTTCTGATGTCTGAACAGAGTAAGGAGATGATACAGTGCTACTCTGACAGCCTGTGCTAGCTGGAAACATAAGCATGTTCTCTGGAGGTCATTTCCATCACTTACTGTAGGCAAAACTACAGCTGGATGTTCCAGGTGATTTGAAAATAATTATTTTAATGAAATGAGTACTGCTGATGCCTTTGCTCACTGTTCACATTTTATGGGTTGAGAAAGTATTGCATCATTTAGCAAATACAGCAACTAAAGTGAAAAGCAGCTGGTTATGATAAGGAAACAAACCAACACAAAGAGTAATAACAATTTAGCCCGTGACTGGAAAAAGAAATAAGTAATTGGAGACAATGATTGTGAATAAGCCTGTCATTTGAAGTGGAATATTCAATTGTCTGCTAAAGCTAATTATTGGCATGTTTCAGCACATGCTTTCCCCACTGTTACGGCCATATGGCAGCCTTACATGCACTCTGAGCACCTATGAGAGATCTAATTCAAATTACCTCAAGCACTTATATAATCTTTTCTATATTCAGAAATCTGCAAGGTTCTTGGCTGGATATAATCCTGTCTTTTCAACACCATCATGGAGAGAGCACTGGCAGCCAAGCAGAACCTCTCTCTGAGCAGATCACAGTCAGACCTTGCCCTTAGAAAAGGTGCAGGTGTAGATGCTTCTTTCCCCAGCTCTGCTGCTGTGTGCCAGGCTCCAGCAACTGCTTCACATCAGATATTTCTCCTTACCAGGAGTCGGAGTTTGGATTCTGAACACTATTTCTGAGTCCATCTAGTGGATAGTATAAGATAGCATATTTCTACACACATATATAAGTCCACATGCATGGTTTTTTAAAATATTTTCCCTCTATCATAATCATAAAAAATTTATATACTAAACATATGAAATTTTGGTATAGATTTGAAAAATTTCCTGCAGATTAAAATCTACCAAAAATACTCAGTACTAATCTTGCTGAACACTGAAGTTTCCTGCAAATCTCTCTCACCATTGTGGCTTGTGAACTACAACACGATTTTGCTGCTAATACAATATCAAGGCCATCAAACTTCACCAGCCAGCTGCCAGTTCAGAAAAAGGGGAAACATTGCTGTAGTTTTATGCAAACAGCTTTAAACTTTCAAAAAAAAAAAAAAAAATCAAACCAAATCAAGCAAAAACTCAAAGCCAGGTCAGATATTACTTTACATTTGCGGAAAATTTCCTTTTGCCTTTGGGTAGTAAAATTTTACTGTTAATACCCATTAATTTTTCTGTGAACACATTTTTATTCTCTTTACTTTTTTTCAGGCTATTCTTTTCCATTGCTTTTCTTGTCCCATGAGTTCTTATTACCAGAAGCTAAAGCTTAATTACACTGGCTGAAATACAAATATTAGTCATTCACAGTATAGAAAAGTTGGTTAAAAGCTCCACCAGGTGAAAAAGGCACTTTGCATCCCTTTTATACTTTGTTGATCTGTGGCTGAGTGCTCCATAGAGGGGAGTACAGCATGCTTTGGAGTTTTTTGAAGGAAATTACTTTTCTATTTCTGTCCTGGAATAAGCTGAAGAGGAATGAACCTGTTCCTTCTCCACTTGTCTTCCAGCCCTGTCTGTGAACTGCAAACATTTCCCACAGCACCACCTGCAGACTGTCTTGCTGGAGGTTAGAATTTGAATATGTCAGGAGAAAGATGAAGCATCAAATATGTTATGCTGCTGAAGGATGACAGTAATGTTATCTCTGCAGATAGACTAACAGTCCAACTTAATTCACAGAGCAATTCATTTATCAGTTTGTGTCCAGACATACAGACACTTCAAGTACCATATGGTGGAAGCAAGACTTATTGCTCTTACAGATGTTTGGCTAGAGGTAAGTTTGGGTAAAACTGAAAGCTTTTCAAATGCGTCTTCAGATAGTGGGTGGTTTTGTTTTGTTTTTTTTTTGTTTGTTTGGTTTTTTTTTGTTTTTTTTTTAAAAAATTTAACTTGCACTTTAGTCTTTTGTCTGTTAAAAAACAAACAAACAAACAAACAAAAAAAAGAACAACCAAAAAAAAAATCCAAAAAAAACCCATACCAAAACTTATGAAAAATTTATGAATAAAATTCATTGGTATTTCTAGAATTTCAAGGGAGGAGAGGCATCAGATCCCTCTAGAAGAGGGAATAGGAATTATTCACTGTGTTAAAAGCCATTTTCTCTGGGGTCTCTCACCTGGATTCCAGCAGCTCCTACAGAAGTACATCCTACAAGACACCTTCTTTATTTGAGATCATCATTATTCTTTACTGCAGGTGGCAGCCATTGTGAAATATATTCTCCAGCTAAAAGACAGTCTTAACTTTGTAGCTGCCTATCAGCAAGAGCAGATTACACCCACAGGTCCAACATTACTCTAAAAATTACTTTTCCATTTCTGCTTTTTCATGCTTACCATTCTCACTTTACTATTGAGTTCAATTCATTTCAAATCCTACCAAAATTGCTTCACTTTAAGAAACTAAATTAAACTATTACCCAAAGTAGATCACTGACCCATTTAATTGTATTTAATATTACACTTACCACTCCATCTCAGTGGCTTTTAACATAAACCCATTGCTAATTTGTTTATGTGCAATATTGCAAATTAGTGTTGATGACAGCTACATGACAATTTCAGTAGCTGCTGAAAGAATCTTGTTCTTAAAGCTGTTTTTCTTTTCAATATTTCTTTTTTTTGCATTGTAAGAAAGAAAGCGAAAATATGTTGTCCATCAGAGACTAATCTGACTAGACCACTGTTTATTATTCTTTACCTTGAATTAAAACCTTGATTTCTTTTTTAAACTGTGATGAATTATTGGTGAAATTTTTATCCCATGGTGCCTTTTGGTGTATGATTTCTACTTCTGTTTCTAATTAAAAGTGTCTCACAACATTTTCAGTGAGGTTTGGAAACATTGTTTGGAGATTTATTTTCAGGTTTCTTTCATTTACTTCCTCAATGCTAGGACTGTGAAATCTGGAGCAAAGCTAGGCAAAGTCAGAAATGATGAATGGAAAGGGGAACAGGGACAGATGAGGAAAAATGGCCATATTTCTGATCTCTGAAGTGGTTCCACCGTGCCTTGGTCCCTCTCATCTGAGCAGCACCTCCTTAGCAGTGCTTGCTGAGAGCACTTGCCAAGTGGCTGACCAGCTCTTCTGCTGTCTATGCTCCTCTAGACTGTAAAGGTGTAGGAGCTAGAAATCAGAAAATAACCCTCTGCAACTTCAGCCCTGAACCCTCCCTTGCCTATGGAAAAAGGTGTGCTACCAAAAGCAGTGATCTTCTGCTCCTGTGGGCCTGCTACCACTGCAAAAAGTTTTTCAGGGTCATGGCTGCAAAGTACACCCTTCTGTAGGAATCAAGTGTTGGTATCTCATAGGGAAAGAATATGGACTAGAGACAATGAAAAAGACCAAGAATAATACAAGCTAACAGGGGTTAGGAATGTAGTGTGAAATCATTGAACAGCCATCAGGTACAGAGACCTTCAATTATTTTCACATTCAAAATAACATCCACAATGAGTGAAGAATGAAAGAATTTAGGTCGTTCAAGCTTCACATTGCAATGTACAGATTTGCAAAAATTTTATTCTTTATCAAACCACTAGAAACCTTGGTTTAAATTTACTAATTCTAGAAAAATCTCACTATTGAAGTTGATAAAGGGTTTCAATTCTTTCCACACACATGAGGCAGCCATGAATATTTATTGGTTACTTGAGAATATAAATATTTATATTTGAAAATTATGTTTACAAGAACAAGGAAAAGACAAAGAATAGCATATGACAGGCAGCTCTATCATCCCCACTTAATAGAACAGTTTTCTTTTAACTATGAAGTGCTACAGAGGTTTAAGGACTAGAAATTAACTATACAAAACAACAGCAGAGCTAATGCATGGACTCACCTAGCAAAATATTCTTATTGATTTCTAATAAATATGCTTGTCATCTGGTAGATTGATTTGGTAGATCTCTCATTACAATTTTGTTGTGGTTTAGAACGCCTTGTGGATTTCACAACTGCTTTTATCATGTTCCAGAATAGAAAATGCATACTAAGACACACAAAAAATGGAGAAGTCAACTTTCTTTGCATGTACTCCCTTCTAATGAATCCAGAATAGGTTTTCTAATACACATTCTTATTTCTATTTTGTGCTTTAAATACAACAGTGTTATCGACACAGTGAGTCTACATTTGACATTGGTATTGTATTTTTCAAAGCAATTAACTTTCCTCAGGAAAAAAAGGAGAATTTTTATATTAAAAAAAAAGAACAAAAGGGTTCTAGATATTTTACATAGAACAGTTAAAACAGGCCAGAATTTTCTTTCATGTTCAAAAAAAATTTACTCAATTTAGACTGTAAGGTTTTTTATACTGAACTCTGTGTAGGGTTGTGTGAAAGAATGGTTAGAACCAAGCGTTCACATGGCTGGGTGAGTGATTTATCAGACAACCAGTAGAGCTCATCTGAATGCCTGCCACAGGCAATTTAGCTGCAAATGACTATTTCATTTTCTTGGGTGTGTGTGCATTTCTCTGGAAAAGGAGCTGGGCATTGATTTTGGGCCTCTGTATGGGTTTAGGCATTGGAGCAGAGGGAACACTGCTAGTTTTGCTAAAGTAAATGTTAAAATTCATACTAAAATAAATTGGGGGGAAAGGGGAAGGGTATGACACATCACTTCACACAATTTAAAAAGTCATTTTGCTGACATCCATAAATGTGAAAAGGTATCTGAACTTTCCTTTAAACTATTCTTTGGAGTACAGGATGGTTTAAACAGCTCCTCTCTGAACTTTTGTTCTCACTTGTTTGCATGTTTTTGCATGCAGCCAAAAAGACTTTTTGTAGAAGTGCCATGTCTCTGATTTCTCAAGTCTCTGATTTGTCATGGAAATTATTTCACTATAAGGTCCAAGAGCTACTTGTGAAAAATGTCATTCTAGTTAGTGCAAAGAAAATTGCATTCAAAAAGGATTGGGCAGGGGGACAACAGTGTTCTTTCTTTGGACAACAGTATCCTTTTAATTACCTATTCTTTTAAGAGTTTATTAAGTAACCTTTCACCTGTGCCAAGCTGAGCAGTGCTTATTTCCAATAAATTAAAAAAACCTGTCAAGTATAAAGATGCTTTGAGTAAAAGAGTAAGAAAAATGGAAATAAAGATTAGACCTATAATTTCAATGAAGTGTTTCTGCCTCTTTTAAAATTTTAAGAGAAATGACAAAACATTGTAGGAAAAATGAATGATCTGACACATTCACATGTACTGAGACCCTTCTATTCCTCTATCTTTATAAATTATACTCCATTAGAAATATGCTTTGTTCAGGCCCAGAAATGTTGATTTGGTGGAGAAAACAGGTATCACATACAGATCCATGTGGATGAGACCATCACAGCCAACTCATGTTGGGCATTGAAGGCTTTTTAAAGTCTCTTAACAATCAATACACGGCTCATCACCACTAGCACAACGCACACTGAGATCATTATTATCCCTACTTTACTCTCACCCAGACGCATTGTACTTCAGATCCTTGATCCCAAATATGAAACCTTCTTGCTCCTTCCACTCTACCTCCATCAAGCCAGAAGACACGTGACTCAAGAGATTTTCGGTTTTTCACAAATGATCAGCAAAGCTTAGACATGTGAGTAGGATGCCAGGGGAAAACAGGGAAAGAATTAAATCATACATACATTCATACACATACTATAACTTCAGCCCACAGATCTCAGTTTTACTTACAAATAATTGCCACAGCTCCCAACACTACTACAGCTTTATCAGTGCTGGCAGCCCTGGTGTAGATGGCACCCCAGCAGCTGTCTGCAGCATCATGTCTATGAAACCAGCTCAGTGCCAATCTAATTAGCACAGTGCTGAAACAGCTGCTGGTGCTGGAGAGCTGTGAAAGTTGCAGCTCGTCCTACCACTAATGTCAGTGGAGCTGCAATAGTGGGAATGTTCTGTAAATGTTCTCCAGTGCAGAACAAGCCCATGTTGGCTCTGACCAGGATTTCTCTGCTTGTTGGACATAATACTTAAATAAGGCATCAAACTCAACTCTGTTCTTAAAAGCTAATTAAGGACTCCCCATCCTACATGTTTCCTTAAAAATGTTGATGTCCTATGTTTCTGATGACAGTCTCCTTCCTGTATCTGACTTTAGCACTGCCTATGATCCCCCCTGGTTTAAAGTGAGCTGTACCTACAGTGCAATGCATGCAATTCCTGCTCAGCACTGAAGAGAACCTTGCAAAAAGGCCAAAACTATTCTGGTAACAGGTCCCAAAAAGGCACTATTTGGTTTTATAATTTCTTAATGAGACAAGAATGAGACCTCACTATTCTTAAACTACTATAATGAAGTAAGGTGTGTACAGCTCAAAAGAGGACACAGATAAGCTTCAATATCTGATGCCTCCCCTCTGTCCCTCAGATTAATAAAATATCTGCATCTTCGGAGAGGCTTTTAGGACTTGTCTGAAGAAACTACTAAAATCACTTTTGCATTTTAAAAATGACAATTATGTAACAAAGACTCAGGATGAGAAAAACAGACAAAATGCCAATTAAGTATAACCAATCAGACAAGAGTCTGTCAAAAAAAAATAATATTTAAAAATACTTTCTTCCTGGGGAATGTTCTCCACCAATCTGCAGCTCATCTGTTGCACAGAGGGTACGAGGAAAAGAAAAGTCAATGATCGCACTGGAAGAGGTAGAACTTTTAACTGATGTAATTCTCTCCTTGAACAGAAGGAATATGGGAAGATGACCTCTTCTCTGTTTCATGGGGAATACCCCTACAGTCTTTCCAAAAACAGGGCTTGCAATAAGGACACGAGACATTTCAGGAGGGGAACACGGAGATGTATGTCCAGAAAACATTTAGGAGAGTTCATATTTTGAAGGAGTGAATAAACAGAGCAAAACTCTGCCTGGTCTCTAGATTAATCAAAACAACCTTTTCTCTTGGCATACAACAGAGATATAACTCAGGATGGAGTATGATTTATTGCAGTGAAAACACATTCCAGACAACAATTGTCTCTTTTCCATCCTTGCATAGCATAACAGGATCCTCTTGAGTACTGTCACTATATAAACAACTGGTGACCCTTGGCTGCAGCTGAAAGCTCCACGTTGGCTGCAGTGAACCGTAGAACATCAGCAATCCACTTAAAACACTACTGTGAAAATCTTCCTCAAAATCTGCCTCAAAACCTCCCATTTATCTGTCAGAACTTACACAAAATGATAATAGACCTTGCATTTACCTTTGAAGGGTAGGCTGGGTGTGTGCTGTGCCCAGCTCTGCAGTTCTGGGAGTAAATGGCGTTTCTCACTCAGCAGCATCACCAGAGTCTGTGAGATCTTTGCCCTGTCCCATCCCCAACAGTAGGATGGCCAGAAATCCCATTCTGGCCACAGAGCCATTCCAGTACATCAGAAATTAAGAGAATCTGTCCCTTAATGTAGCAGACAGTGCAGATGGCCTTCCTCTAAAGCTCCTGCTGGCACAGAGCAGTGGCAGATTGTTCAAAGAGGGATAGATTTGGGGAGCAACAAAGAAGCCAAGGATAAAAGTACCATCCAGCTTTGTTCCAGGTGTAAAAGGAAGTCTATTATGTGTCCCTTTTGTTTCCCTTGTTGCAGGAAGCAAGGGATTTTAAAGGAGTGAAGTTTAAAGACAGGTGATATAAAAAAGTAAATATTTTGCTTCTCTTGGCTCCACAGAAATTAGGAGCTGTCATTCCACTGAGATTTCTCTGAGAGAATTTTTAATGTAAGACTCTGGTGGTTATGCTGCTTCACAGATATGAATACCTGTAAGGTTTGAACTCTCATTTCACTTTTAATCACTTAACAGATCCACTGTTCCTGAGAAAACCAAAGAATCTTTAAGCTCTCCTCTATGGGAATATTTGAGCTCTTGCCTTTATATATCTAGAAGTGATATGCTCTGTTCTGCTAGCTGTGTACTTTAATCCCAGTTATGTCTGCATGGAAATGTACAGATCTACACATAAAAATATATTTTTCCTGTTTATGTCCACACTCACTGAACCTCCTGTTAATATACCCATAGGAGAAACAGGGAGATGGTGCTTTTAAAGTATACCCACAGGTTACTCTGGCCAAAGAAAACTGCTCTTTATTAAGACAATGAGCATAGAAAATTTAAAAACTAAATCAGCATTAAATGGTGAAATCTTACTGATTAAAAAAACAGCCATGAAAATTCCTTATTTCAGTAGCAGTCTCATAACTCGTCCAACCCTTTCAGTTTCACATTTATGTCACTTCACCAGTTAATAATTTTTCACTGTTACTTGCAAGTTAACCCAGCTTTATTTTTAAATACCCTTTAGATACACGTTATATAACTTTCATTATTAAGTTGGTGTGTTAGGAGGTATAACTCTATTTGCTGTTTGTGTGATATTAAATTAATTACATGTAAAATAAATTTACCCATGATATAATTAATAAAACTTAATGAGGATTTTTGATATTTGTATTAAAGCTATGTTCTAGTTACCACAGAAATGTCAAAGCAATGGAGGGCCTAAAACTAAGTTTTGAGGTTTCTTTATTGACAGACCTAAATAGAAATACCCTCCAGTAATGCCAAGAGTTAATAGACAATCTGCCAGTTAAATTTTATGGTCAGTCAAAATATTGGAAGAGAAACCTACCTTCAAAAGTTTTCCTTGCCAGCAGCTTGTATTTTGAATTAATATGCTGATTGTAAATGTCATGATTCACCAATAAAGTACAAATGGAGGAAGACACAATGGAAGCCTTTCACTCCTTTTGGCAGAGAAAGACAACAATATTTTAGCAATTTCATCACTTGTGCTGTTACCATGAATTAAGATAACACAGTTTATTTATTAATTTTACATTATGAAAATAAGACAAAATGTTCTACATTCCTCCAGGGAAAATAAAAAAGAAGTAAACAAGTTAAAGTGCATTCACAACAAATAAAGGATTCTTTCAATTTTTTGTTTAAGCAGACTACCCAGAAATATTCTCTGTTTGTGAGTGGGGGATTTATTTATTTATTTACTTCCCATCTCTCTCCTGGTGATCTCCATTTACCTGGATTGAATAATTCTGACGCAGTTCAATGAGAAGGAAGATACAAACGAACATAGAACAACAAAAAGAAAATCAAATATCCCTTGACTGTGCTTGCTACAGGCAGTGAATCCAACATTCAGAGCCTCTCTGGACAGCAGAACTTGCAGAGGGAGCAAAGGGGCAGAAGTGCAAGTGATGGGAACTGCTGACACTCTGACACAAAATAAACACAATCTACAGAGATTGTGCGAGAGATTATACACCTGTCCTACTATACTTCACTTTCTACTTTTTCATATTTTCTGGAGCATAAGTCAAACTCCTGGTAAACAATGGGATTTTTTGTTTATGACCATGCATTTCCTACTCTGCAGCTTCTTCCTCACAAAAGCTCATTCTTGTTCTTTACACTCAGGCTGTAAAATGCATCATTTCTCCATAGTATAACTTGTTTTGTTTTGTTTGTCTGTTTTTTTCCAAACTACATTATGGAATTTATTCTATGAATAAGAATAATGTATTCCACTGGGTCATTTTTGAATGGAGTAATAATTAAAAGAGTATTTTTTTGTTCCTGCTCAGAGAAGGGTGATAGAAGTTCCCTTTAAGATACTTCTACAGAATAAACTTATCTTGCTATAAATTACCTACTATCTTTATAATTTCTCATTTAAAAAGACAGAAAACATCTTGTTTAAATACTTCCCTCATGTTTCAAAAATGGGACAGGATAGAAAGGATACTTTTTGTCTAAATCATCTGAATATTGACCAAGGGAACTGATCTAATTTTGTGACCTTATACGTCTGGCACTAATAAAACATGTACAAAGGAATATTTTATCCATTAAGCTATATTTTTTGGTCTAGAAACATACTGTTCTGACAAAATAGTAGAAGGTCACTCAGAAAAAGGTTTTCAGTTCTGAAGTGGCCCTCTGCAGGCTAGCCCAGGTTACCTCTGCCTTTGCCAACCCAGGAAAACTCAGTGGGATGTCTGGGGATGAAGGCGCCTGGACATGAGTCACCCAAGATTTGATGGCTTGAGGCATCTTTATCCCTCCTCTCAGGCCAAGGTAGTCAAATTGGTGTGGGCCAGACCACTCCCCTCTTTAAAAGTGCTGTAATCAAAGCTAAATGGCTGCAACAAGTGTGTTTAAGGACTTTAGGAGAAAATTATTTAATGAAGTGTGGGCAAAGGACTAAGATTTGAAAGTGCTCTGTTTGGACTTGTACGTTTTTTCATTCCATGCTCTGTTTTAAATGATTCTTCAGTATGTGGATCTAAATTTGAGACTTGTGCCATAAGTCTAAACTTATTTGGTCATAAAAATAAGTGGCTTATCTAAGCCAAGAAGATTGTGCTGGTAGAAAAAGAAAACATATTAAACCTCTTTGGACATACTTGAAAGACTAAACTTTAGTTGGTTCTCCTGAGCTAAAAACTGTCCCTGCTCCCTGTCATCTCATCAGTGGATCCACCTGTTTATTAAATGAGTCATCCTTTTATTAAATGAACTACTTATGTACTAAAGTCCAGTTTCAGGCTAGTTCTAAATTTTAAACCGAAACTAATTAAGCATTATTACTGCAGCACTCCCAAAGAGACAATGATGGGACGAGTGATGTGATTCTATGGTTTGTTTGGCTGCACACACACATGAACACACATGCACACACATTCCCAGGAACAAGTGAGTAGAGGAAGGGAAGGGGTGGAAAAACTTGCTTATCCCAGCAGAGGAGAAGGCGTGCCACCTTTGGTTAACAAAAAAAAAAAAAAAAAAAAAATTAATTTTCCTTGGGAAAATGGTGCAGCAGCCATTGAGTCACAGCTCCTGTGGCAGAGCTGTACATTGCTGGCTCCTCAGGGATGAGCAGACAGGCACAATCCTGCACTCACCTGGCAAACTGAAGAGGAAGATGAGACAAAGAACTCCAGTCTCTTTCAATATTAACATTCATCTTAAATGTCTGTTATCTTGTAGCTCATTAGGTGGTATTATTTTGTCATAAAGTTCCTTAATGTCACAGAACATTGCTCCCAAAGGTGAAGAAGGTTTCAGTAACAAGCAGGGGCTTCTGTGCTTTGGCTGATGATTAAAATAACCTGCCAGCCTGTAAGAACAACGCTCTGGTTATAAACTTCTTTCTCTTCTGTGATTTCACTTTTTCATTAGAAGAGAGAGCTTTGTCCTAGGCCTGTGGTGGCGAGCTGGAAAAATAGGGCTTCAGCAAAATACTGAACATTCAAAAACATATAACAGAAATTGCAATGAAATATTTCTCTGAAACACATTCTAAAAGACTGGCTGTACATTGTGTCCTCATGTTCAGCACCATACTTACAGAGCAGTAATAAAAATAAACTGTGCATATAAACTGTATGCAATAAAAATCCGGGGAAAAAACCACAAAAAATTGACTTTTCATCTCTTTTACTGATGACTTTATAATTTCAACTCTCTTTACATAGAACTAGAATTCACAGGAGGTAGTTTCTTTTGCCTTACTTTGTTTCAAACTTCTGATATGTCCAGGCAGATTGATTTTTAAATGTAGGATCAGGGAGAAAAAATTGTCTCTAAACACAGAAGTCCTAATTTGAGTAATGTGGCATCATAGTGGCTGAGAGCACCAAGCTATCGCCTCATGCCAAACCTCCTGCACTGCTGACAATAACTATCAATGTAAAAATTTCATTACTATACAAAGCAAGGATAGGTAGTTTAACCAAATCCCCATAACAACAGATGTCTGAAATACTGAATCAGTTACAATCAAGATAAAGTTCCAAAGAACTTTTTCAGAGTGGCAATTATTTATAAGGACGAAAGTCAACCTTACAAAGATGTGTTGGAAAAGATACAAAGGCTTCCAGTTCAGCTAAAATGCATCATTTTCCTTATATCCACATTCCAAGCTAAAACCTACACTGAAATAAAAGTAGTTACATCACTGATTACTAGAAATAAATTTTCTCTGTATCATTTGATAAGAATTCAGAACTAGAACAATTTAGAAGTGCAAAATCTACAAAGAAGCAGTAATACAATTTACATGATCCAAGCTCAGGGGGAAAAAAAGTAAAAAGATGTTTTGATTTTGATTTTAAGGGGTTTTGCCTACTTTAATCTGCATTCCTTTGGTCCTAAATGAGTTGAGTATGTCTTCTTTTAAGTATAATTGTTTTCTTTCTTTGAAAAAGGAATACTGTGTATTTCCTATGTTTATTGTTGTAGTTAGTTCTGCTACATCATCTTTTTTTCTTTTTTTCTTCTAAAGCTTTGCATATTATTAAGGTCATGTTAACAGAGCTACAGCTACCTGCAACCTCCATCCCCTCTACCTTTCCTTAAAAAAATGTATTTGCTACATTTGCCATTTTTTAGTCAAATGGAATCTCTGCTACAAAAGAAATATTTGCAATAAAACTTATTACAAATGCATAATTATTCATGACGTTCTATTTAGCACAAAGAATATTTCTTGTCCTTTGCCTCAACGCTAGATATGTGGCAATATATTGACCTAGACACTATTTCCATCATCTTCACCATCTGTATGTCACCATCTCTACTAAACCTTAAGGCAAAATGAGACTTTAGTATGCTTAGTTCAATGTAACAAGTTTAGTGTGTAAGCCACTTTTTAAAAGCCTGAAGCTGCAATGTGCATTTTGCCTCAAATAATAACAAATAAGAGAGTACTTGGGTTAATTGTGTTGGCAATGAAAGAGCTGGTGATACAGATACAGAAAAGGATTCTGTATAATTCATTCTCTTTAACTTATGAATAAATGATTATTCCCTTTTCCTTTTTTTTTTCCCCCTAAATGAACTGACCTAAGACATTAGCTCTGTTTGTGAACCTTCATAATTCAAAGACAACAAAATAGCACATTATCAAAAGCTTAAACCAGCATCACTTATATAACACAGATGTTGGGGAAAATAACAAAAATGAGAGCCTGCATAGCTGCTTAAGATGAAACCAAGACACCATCAAGATACACTGGTTTTCATTCCGTTCTCCTGGATGTATCATTCCCACATAGCCATAACTCCAAATAACACATATTTCTACTGACTGTTCTATTGAAGTGTGACGCCTAACTTGATGAAAGCATTTGAGGTCAATAATTTTTTGTTATTTTTGTTATTTTGTTATTGAACAAAACCCTCTGTTTCACTTGCTCTGCTACAAATATTTTGTGTATTGGCTTTAACTGTTCATTCTATTGATGCAAAAATTCATCCAGGTAGAAAGCAGTAACATTTACTAGGTTGCAAGCTGAAACTGTTTGAAACACATAAAACAGGTTTATGTCCCTTAATTCAATTGAAATATAGATATGCTGTGGTAATACAACATCTCTTTATAATGCCTTGAGTATCACTTTTATGCAGCATTTACTGTGTAACAGACATTAAATCTGTGGAGAGCTCATGGATATTACCAGAGTGC
This sequence comes from Onychostruthus taczanowskii, assembly GCF_017590055.1. Classification (NCBI taxonomy): domain Eukaryota; kingdom Metazoa; phylum Chordata; class Aves; order Passeriformes; family Passeridae; genus Onychostruthus; species Onychostruthus taczanowskii. The sequence goes on along the minus strand of NW_024505893.1, from coordinate 1,527,228 downwards.
TCTTCTGGCCTCCCTAAAATATTGAAACTCAGTCTCGAGGAGTTGTTAGTTTTGTTTCTGAATAACCCTTCCTTGGAAATAAACTGCTTGATCACTAGTTGTTATCTGCTCTGTGTTCCTTGATGGACCTGGTGCACCCAAAATTAATATTGATTGTTTGGTTAGAGCACCAGCCCGGAACAGAAGGGTTGTCTCTCTGCACTGATGTCCTTGCTTTAATTACTTCATGAGTCTTATTGTGACACAGAGCTGAGATGAATTTCCCAAGGCGATTTTTATTTCCGGATGAAAAATAGCATATGAGAACTTTATTATTAATAGCACTAAAACTGAGCATACTGACATAGAAGCCATTATTTTCTAGACAGACAAGTATTTCTCAGTTATTCTCACTTTCTAAAAGATAGATGTTCTGTGAAGCTTTTTAAAATTTTATTCTCAAAAATATTTAGTCAGGTTTAGCATCATGTGTGCAACGCTACCTTAAAGCTGTTAGTTTTGTCACAATGAAGAAAGAACGCAGATTAAATTATTTCATCTCTCTCAAGACATTCTTCTCAAGTAGAACAAAACAGTGGTGATTACATTGCAAGCAGATCTTGTCAATACTATTCTATGACTCCTCTGTTCTGTAAATGTTATTTTTCACTGAATATAATTCAATTAATATTTTTGCAGTATTCATACTCCTAATTATTCAGATAACAATGACAATATTTAGAAATAATTACTGCTTTCTAGATTTTAACCAGTCCTAGCTGCAGACAAAGTAGGCAGAATGTTTCAGTCTATAACACTAGTTATCATTACAATTAATAAAATGTAGACATTTCCAGGTATCTTGTTGCTTATGAGCCTATTACCCTGCTCTTCCCATGAGTATAATGTAGCCTCCTCCAAAATTTCTGGTATATTCCAAATATTTCCACTGATTTTCATGGTCTTAGGGTGAGCTCCTGGTAGTCCTGACAGCACACAGGTAGTCACGTTCAGCTTCAGAAAATAATCCCAAATCCTGAAAAAAAATGAAACAGGGACTTAGTTTTAATCAGCCATTTAAGTAATTTCCTAGGAAGAAAAGAAATGTGATTTAAACTCACTCAAACCTAATAAATACACACTTCATTACCTGTGTCTCTGTCTAAAAATGATCAAATGAAATTGTTGGTGACCAATCAGAGCTCCAATAATTTCCAGGGCTAACTACACTTGTGTTACAGAACAAAACTGAGTAATCCAGGTCACTTGATAACAATGACCTGCATTGTTGTTCCCATCTGAATTAGGCATGACAAAGCAAGTCACTTATTCAGGCTCTGTACTCCAACTGATTCAACATCAATGCAGAAGAACAGTGCACTTGAAAAGTTTTGTTTCCACACCTTTTTTATAATACAAAAAAATGCAGCTATTTGATGAGAAGTACACTTCCAGACCTGAAAAACCATTACACTGAGGAAAATATGCACCCCAAGTTCCTCCAACTCAGAGGCAGATTCCACTCTCCCAACCTCATTCTGCAGCAGCGTTGAACTCGAACACAAATTCACTTGGAATAGTAAATCTTTGCCCATATTCCTGTCTAGGATATCCCCACATAAACACATTGCAGCTTTTGTATTTTGGTAATAGTTCCCAGCTCCCCACAGGACTGAAAACATTTGTTCTCTACATGCAGTGTGGGTACCCCTGTCCAAGAAATCAGCTGATTTATTCTTTGTTCTTCAGTCAGGGTCCTTCTGCACTCAGGTGAGGTGTTTGTCTGCCACTAAGAAGCCCAAACTTCATTAAATGCAAATCAGACCCATATCCCCAATCCCACACAGAAGGATGTAAGTGAGATTTTATAATAGCTGCTATATTTTCAGCCTATATCCCAAGATACAGCTTTTTCAGACTTTAATACAAAAAGCAGAACTAAAACATCCTACCAAACACTACAAAGTAAAAATAGCAGGTTTTTTGCTGGGGATCATCAACACCTTCTTATTTATTTTCTTTAAATTTTACCAATTTTACTATTTCCCAATGGAACAGAATTGTTCTAGATGATTGTCATCAAAAAAAGCTTTAGTGAATAATTTTAGCTTTAAAGATTACAGGCAAATTATCTTTTTCTTCTTTCCTAATGAGATTCCGGAATTTCCTAAGTCTCTAGATTTCATCTCCACTACAGGAAATAAAAAATAAAACCTTCTTGCTTATGAATTTTTAAAATGAAATGGAAGTGGAAGAGGCATAGAATTTTGAGCACACTATTACACTATGAGTGATTACCCAAAAAACGGGGACACATACAAATACTTATATATTTAATATGATTGTTAACCCTCTGTCTCAAATGGTTACCTCTTTTCTCTGATGAAAACCCTGTTTTCTCCTGCTGCTTTATTCTGCATTCCCTTGGTGATAAGGTAGTAAGATACATCCTTCTTTTCATTGTAATTGTTTTATTCCTTCAGAAAGAAGGGGGAAACCCCTACATTTGTTCTTTCTCTTTATTCATCAGTAACATATCTATACCACCTCTGCTATTTATTTTTAACTTTTTTTGCCTTGAATCCACTTAAAGTGCATATTCCATATGAGCCCCATTTTCCCTTTATAAACTATAAATATCTTTTATATCAAATATTGTCAGTTAAAGGTAGGAATTTCTGATATTTTGACTTATGAAGCAAAAGCAGAGAGCTGAAAGCTTCACAATGTAAATTTCATGCCTAACTGTCTGAGTTATTTAACTTATTACCTCACACTGGCAATCAAGTTCATTCATGTAGGAATTTCTAAATGAAATGAGTTCCGTTTTTTACATTATTTCTGCAGGACAAATCCTCAGGTGTGTTTGCATAGTTACCCTCACTTCAGATCATTCTTCTTTCATTACTGAGCAGCAGGTGCTGAGAGAGCACCACGTGATTCTCTGGAATAGGTAGATTTTGTTTTGGGGTGAACCCTGCTGGAGGAGCCTGGGATCACTGCCTGTCAGAATCCTTTCCAGCTGGCAGCAGGGCTGAGTTCAGAGACTTCGGGACTAAAATCAAAGCACAGGACCCCAAAGAACAGTTGAGGCTGGAAGTGGCCTGTGGAGCCACCTGGCCCAAGCCCCCTGCTCAAGCAGGAACTATCCAGAGCTCCTTGCCAAGGGCCACGTCCAGATGCTTTTTGAGGGGGACTCTACAATCTCTCTGGACACTCTGTAAAAATGTGCTCTCTGTTGGCCTCCTTTACCCTCCAGAGCTTTGAGCCTATAAATCATCAAAATATTTACATATTCAAAAGAAGCCTTGAAATTGCTTGGAAATTATCTCTAACTAAAAGACAGTGTCAACAAAAAAATCAAAAAGCCAGACTAGACAAGCAGATGATGAATGGGTACAAAATGTTCTGTCTAGTCTATCTTCTTTCTCCCTGCATTAAGAACAAACATGCAAATTTAAAACCTTCCTGGCTGAGGCAATACTCCTGTTTCAAGTTTTTTTTTTAATTCAAAGTCTTCACAAATTTATAAAGAATATTACATCTAAGTCAAGAAAGGTAGGGAATATGCTACTATTTCACTACTTGATGGCAATAAATATAAGACAGGAATGTAAGCTTGTTTTAATTAGCAAGAAAACTGAGAAATTCGGGATTTTTTTCCTCTGTGGTACATCCACCAACGTTTCTGCACCTTTTGAAACAACCATGCCAGTAGGCTACACAGGAAAATCCATCATGGAGACTTTGTCATCTCAAAGTAGAGTGGAGATTTTTTATGCTGACAGCATCTCAGCAACCTCAGGAGACAAAGGACTGGTTCATATAATCCTGAACCAAACATGCTGCTGGAACACCTATCTTGTGACTCAAATGGGAGCACAGTGGCATATTTGGGCTATTTTTAATTTACAAGAGAGTATAATTTCTTCCCACGAAATATAGCAGAGAGAAAACAGAATGCAATATTAGTATTGCAAAACCAGTTCCTTTTCCTGCTCCTTCACACCTGTCAGAATGTTCAAACTGGGTGAAGTACAATTTACAAAGACTAAGCATGAGAGATTTCTAAAGAGAAAGTTTCCAAAGGAGGAGAAGAACATGAAGCTGAAGGTCAGTCAAAACGTGCAATCAGGCAATGAAAGTAAAGCCCAAGAAAAAAATTGTTTTATTCCTGCCATCAATGGGTTCATGATTGTAACGGGAAATCACTATTTCCTCAGATTTCTACAGCACGCAACCTCTAATTTTTTTTTCTCTTTTGATATATATCTACTTCCAAGAAAAGCTCAAAAAGCTAGCGGTGTCACTGAGGATGGAGGATTTGTTCCACAGCTACTTCTGCTGATTTCCTCAGATGGGGAAGAAGAGAGCTGGGAAAGCCCTTAGCCCTGCTGTTTCTTGCTTTTGGATGTGCCTCACTCTGATCCTGAGTGAGAGAGATGCTCTCAAAGTTTGTGTGTGCCTGTATTTCTTAACATTTCTGTTATGACTCAGCTTTGCTCTGAACCAAAAATAATCAGCTGCTGCACAGTATTAAACCACCCAAAACACCACGAGGTGCAGTACTGCACGTCAGAATATCTCTAAAACTGAAATTCAGGAAAGGGCCTTAGGCAAGTCTGGCTTGCAGACGTTCTGAGTGTTTCAATGTGCTAGTATGGTGGAATTTAACACATAAGAACACTTTGTGGTGTGTTTGGGGGCTGGGTTGGTTTATTTTTTTAACATAAGCAACCAGCCGTACCATGTTGGGAAAAATAATTCCCCAGGGACTCTTCTGGACCGCTTGCTACTTATGCCACAAGAGTCTGGATTTTATCCTTCCCTGTGTTCCTTCCCACAGCTCAAAATAGTGCAGATTTTTTCACTGAAACAATAGATTTCAGTTAGGAAAAAAAAGAAAGCTTGAAATTTTCAATTACCCTTGATACCTAAAAAAGATGTTCTATCTGACTGCTGTACTAAAAATATTAATATATATTTCAGATGATTATTAATACTCCTTTCAAAATAGCCCTGTGTTGTCAAAGGAAGAAGGGCAAGTACAAATGATCAAAGATTAATGGTCAGCTGTCCTCAGAACTATCTACTCAGCCTACTGCAGTCGTGCTGTGACACTGATGATGTCTGAACCAAAAGAAGTCTTGGATTTATTACAATGATTCAATCCCATTGAATCATCAGAGATTGTGATGCCATTGCCTAAACCAGTAATGCCTCAACTCTCAATCTACCACTTGAGCTACATTTGGTCAAACACATCTCCTCAACCTCCAAAAAAAACCCCAAAAAATCACACTTTAAGCACAAAGTTACATTAAGCTTGACAACCAGAATCCATTCTAAGTATTTCCTTTGCAGTTTGGAAAACCATTCAGTCTCCCATTTAAAGTATATATAAATGCTTTCTTGATTATGGATTTAAGCACAGGCTGAAGCCTTTCTGCCTCCCCTTGGGTTTGAATACACAATTAAAACACATGCTGAACTCCATTTTGAGCAGCACTTCTGCTCTGACTCCAGGCTGTTAGTCAGTCCTATTTCAGGTGGGAGACATTGCTGAAATATCTGAGGGAAATCTGAGTCAAAACTCTCTGACTGTATGGGGTCTATTCTTACTGATAAGGAAATTATGAAGGTATTGTTCATGCTTCTCCCTGTAACAGCATAATCTTTTTTGACACACAAAATACTCTGCTTCTATCACACAGAGAACTCCAAAAGCAGCTCCTAGCTAAAAATCTCAGCTATTTGCAGACCATCTTTATTTTTAACATATCCAAAAACTATAGAGAACTGTGAGCAAGAGACATACGGTGTGTTCTATAAAGAGCAGGCAACTGCTTGCCAACAGAGTTGTTATGATTAATTGCCAGTTCAACAGAAGGTAGGAAGTTCTGAAGCCCAGAAGAAGGTAAAAAAGTGGACTGGGAAAATTGAAGAGGATCAAGCAATTGAACTGGCTGGAAATTATTTGGTAACCAATTAATGCATAAAGGATCATGATAAAGGTGGGTTAATTCACAATGCTTGGTGGATAATTACAAGTAAATGATGCATTTCAGACTAAGTAAGGTTCCTTAAATTTCCTCTTTATGTAGGTGTAGAGGTGAATAAGCAGACTAAGTAAATGAAACTAATCTAAAAGTAACAAGAATTACTTATACTCACTCATAAAATCAGAGACTTAATACTAAGCTAAAAACAACTTTGAGAAATCAGCTGCTCTTCTGTTGCTTCAGTTCACAAACACACGCTCATATTAAAAGCACTTATAGCCTACAAACTCAAAATTACAATTTGAATACACCTCACCCTTATTCATATGTGCTGTGATCAAGTTTGCAAAAGCATTTTGCATCAGTTTTTTGCTTTTCTTCCCTGCACAAGGTCTATGAGAGCTTTTGAATAAACACTTGGACCTGTTCATTCTCCTCAAAGCAGCCCTGAGGATTTTAAATAATGGAAAAATTTAGGCTGGAAGGGACCTCAAGGAGTCACCTAGTTCCAACTCCTGCTCAAAGAAGGTCTATTTAGATTCAGTTACTCAGGGTCATGCCCAGAGAAGTCTTGGACATCTCCAGTGATGGTGGTTCCACATTCTTTCAGGGTAACAGGAGGTGTAGACAACCAGTAAGGTCTCACATAAAAATTTTCTTTTTAATGTTGAGCAAGTGCAGCTCATTCAGCTTTTCCTCAATCACTGTGTTTCAGGCTCCTGACTAACCTGTTGGCCTCCTGGACTTCCTTCAGCATGTCAACAATACCCTTCTTGTACAGGGAATCCAAAATCAGACACAGGATTCCACCTGAAGTTTCACATATGCCAAATATAGGGGGTGAACATGGCTTTCTTCAGCCTGGCTGAGGACTGAAGTAGTTAGCTGTCCTCAAAACAACCTACACCGGCAATTGCATTTGCAATTTACTCAGGCAAACAAAAAAATAAATGCATTTCTTACTAATACACTCATGGATGCCTGTGCTGCAAGGCCATGCTGTTTACCCTTGACTTGCTGCCCACAAGGACCTCCAGATCCATTTCTGCAGAGGTGGAAGCTCCTTTCCTCAGCCAGATGAACCCCAGCCTGTGCTGCTACCTGGGATTATTTTGTTCCAGATGCAAGACTCCATGGTGACTTTTATTAAACTTCACAGGCTCCTGTGTGAAAACCTTGTGGGGGACTGTGTCAAAGGCCTTGCCTCACCACAGAACAGCCACTGCCCTCCCCTTCCCTACAGCCTCAACCATCTCAGCAGAGGAAGCAAAAGTTTGGTCTGGCATTATCTGCCTAATTTGCCCTGGTTCATCTAAACCCATGTTGGCTGCTCCTCACAATATTGCCTTTCATGTCTTTAAGACATGTCTCCAACCTAAAAAACACCTTTTTTATGGTGTTTAGTGTTGGTCTCCAGGGACCAACACTAAACACCATAAAAAAACCCAATTATCCTGTCATTTAACTGTGATACCCACATAATTCAGACATTTCATTTAGGATTACCAAATCTAGGAATTGTGGATGAAACCAAACTTTTTCTTAGTTCACTGAAGGCCTCCTTCCTTCTTCAAAAATACTATTAGTGATTCCAAAGAATTATAACAAGGCAAGGCAAACCAGCTGAGGTGGAGCGTGAAATTACATTTCTCAAATATCATAAAGACTGGGTTAATTTTGTACCACTGGCCATTCTTGACTTTGGTCACAAGTGTGGATTCATTTGCTGATTTCTTGGTCAGTGGGTTAAATGTGGTCATGATGACTTTAATCATTACTTCCCTGTGAAAGGTTGTTATTACTCAAAGGTGACAGGAGCAGAAAGAATAAATAGCTTATTGCTAATTTGTGTCGGTTATGTATGAACCCTCCTTCATACAGAGCTTTCCTTCGTTCTCACCCGTGTGAACTCAAATTGCTTTCAGCAGGCATGCCCAAATTTGCTATTTAACATGGCAATTACTCTTTTGTCTGCCTTTCTCAAAACTGTGCCTTCTTTGCAGCTGTTTTTTTTCCCCTCCCCTCCTTTTCTGCTGTGTGACACCAGAGATGTGCCTATTTTACAGACAGGTAGGTCTTTGCCAGGAATTCGTAATCTTCTTCTCCTGTCAGTACTTATCTTCTATTTCAAACTCCTCTAATAACCTTCTGGTTTTCTACATTTGGCTGGCTTGTACATATATGGAGTTAAAAAAAAAAAAAAAAAACAAAACCCAAAAAAAAAAACCATCCTGACTTAGTCAACTATGCAAATTAGACATTTTGCAAACTGATTCTTCCAAGCTGAATAAAAATGTTATTATTAGCTTGTCTAACACATGTCATGGAAACCACAGCTGCATTTCATGCCAAGTGCTGGTCCTGAACACCTTTCAAGGACATAACACTGACAGTAAAGGCAGCACTTCATCACAGGCAGATTTTACCAGGTTGATTCAAGGATTTTTGACCAGTTAGGAAATTTAAATCAGTGTGTGCTTTTGTTCAAACCCTAGACAGCTGAGATAAAGTGACCAGTCAGCCTGCAATTCGGAGAAGTCCAGACTGCTATTTGCAGTCATCTTCCTGAAAATATCCACCTCCAAACAAATGAGAGGAATGTACCTAGGTAATTTAAAGCAGGAAAAGAACAATTCTTATCATGGTTATACGTATTCCAGACTTATCACTGATGAGAAAAGTTGTATTTTTTTTCTGTTTCATTAGAAGTATAAGAAATAACTGTTGCAAAGCTTTCCTAAGAGAATCAACATTCTGTGATTTTTTTTCTTTTCTTTTGTTTTCTTTCTCTAGCTAAACAAATCATCAGCCAGTACAGAACAATGGATATTATTTTCTTTGTAAATGTATAGCTGTGCAAAGTCTTTGAACTGCAGACCTCTTGTAACAGAGAGCTAAAACAGATTCCCACGGTGCTCTGTTTTAATCTGCTCTGGATCAGTATAAGTATTCAGAACACTGAATAATTCTATCAATTTCATTTTATTTAGGATGGAAAGAAGGACCTAGATACTTTGCTTGTAAGTCAGATAAACCTAAATTCAAAACTATTTTCAGATCTGGCAAATTTTAGCAAATATTCTCCATTTCTTATTCTGAATGGGCTTAGATCCAGAAGCACAAGCCTAGGACATGACAACCAACTTTCCCACTCAACTTATTAATCGGAAACTATGGAACACTGCAATTTTTAATCAGAAGCCTAAGAACATATCATCAGACCATTTTTTTCCATTTCTTTTTAAAGAACGCTTTGAAAAGTATAGTTAATTTCTGTTTCATATGTTAATATCACATTAAATTGCTTTATTGCTTTGTGATGTACAGAAACTTTGACGTTGGCTTCTTTATTTTATTTCAAGAATTCTTTTTTCTTGTAAGCTTGAAAAAAGAATCTTCCACTTAAATAAGTGGATTGCAAGCAGTTTCAGTAATTGAATCCCTAGATATTTGTCTTTGTGCTGGGAGGTTTCATTTAACTTTTAATGGATTTTTAATGCTGAAAGAGTTTCATTTTAAACTGTTGTCATAAAACATTTTAGAATTTTCTATTTTTGCTGCAGGATTTTTTCCCCAAAACGTTTTGGGTTTTTTGGGTTTTTTTTTTTTTTAAGTGAAGGTTTAAGATCACATTATTACAAGAAATACCACAAAACATTCTGAGAGATGAAAATGATTTCTATAAGACAGAGCTGTTAAGGCTACCATGCTGTCAATCTGTTGTAGACAGTTCACCAGAAATACAGGTTTTGCATTTAAATAATGCAGAAGATAACTGGAGTGCAGTTCAGGTTCTTCCCTGGAGATCCTTTTCTGCTGGGAAGTAAGGCTGAAAGGGCAAGCTGTCTGCAGAGGGGAGGAAGGGTACAGGAATGTCAAGCCTGCCACACTGAGTCCAAGGACAGGTGGGTTCCTTAAAGCAGCATTTGGGAAACGAGAGATGCTGGTGAGGGCTCCCTGCACAGGGCTGTGCTCCATTGTCTGGGGTTGGGGGGAGAAGTTTGAAGACCTTGATGTTCATCAAGCTGAGTGCTTTATGAGTTCATACACCCAAGAACTACTGCCTGGCTGTGTTTTCTGGGTGCAGAGAGCAGGAATGCAGCTGGTGGTCCCAAGCCATCCAGCTGATGCCCTTGAACACCTGTCAGCTGAGCTATGGCAGGTTCTGATCAGCCTGATTTGCAAAGCAACTTGGATAGGTGAGCACGTTCTGACAGAATTTTAAGGACAGGGCAAGCCTTCCATGATTGCCACTTCTGTTAATCATTCACACAGATTGTGTTTTTAACATACACTAAAAAATTTGGAAGTGTTCTCAAGATATAGGACAAGTGACTGGTTCATAACAGCACAGGTAGTGCAGATCTAGGTAAGGAAATATCCAAACCACGTCCTCTACCACAAACATGAAATTTTGTTCCTCACTAAGCAATCTCAGAAACAAAAAGTTACACTTGTTTTCATATGAAAATAGTGGGTGGTTTGGCTACTTACTTATATAATCTGGCCCTTAAAAAATATCTCCTATTTTCATCATTGTCGCAGTGAAATTATTTGTTCTCTTTGTACATTTTTCAAACTCTCATACATCAATGAACAAAGATCAGAGTATGATAACCTTCAAGGAAATGCTGGTAACTCACTCTTATGTAAAGTTGAAAAATCAGGACTTAAATAGATATTGACAGGGATTATTTTTCACTGGTTTTTTTCCCCCTAATAAATAATTTCTAAAAGGATCTCAGCTCTTCCTAAGCAAGTTTCCTCTAAAAGCAACCCAAGTTAAGACATTTTACCTCACACAGAATGTGTTCTTAAGTTCCTGTATTCTGTTCATCCTTTGTCTTGCTTCTGAGTCATAGGAAAATTGTTTAACAAGAAGAAAACCTGTTTTAGCTCTCACTTGTATCGCTCAGCTAATCCTGTGATCATCCTTAGGAAGGTCTTCCTCTGAAGTCAGAGAGCAGGTACAATGAAATCAGAATTCTGGATTCGACTTCATTGTGCACATTCAAAGAGTGTCTGGAAGATGAATAAGCCAGACTGATCCTTACAATGCTGCATAGCCATTCCCAGACATTTTAGCATATTACATTATTCCAAAGTCTTTTGAAAATACTGGTTTTGGGACACCCATAAGATTTTTAACAAAGAACTCTCTAAATGCATTTTAAAACATTTTAAGCCTTATATCACCAAAAAGGACACATGAAAAATTAAGTCACTGTGACTTGGCCATGAGGGTATACATTTATTTCTGACATTTACTGTTATTCCCATGAAACTCATAAATATTGCAGACAACTAGCTGGTTGAACAAACATTGCATAGCCTAGCTTCTTCTATAATTTAGGGGGTTTAAGTTGGGATTTGAAAACTAAAAACTTTTTAAACATTTTGTATGTATTGCTTTGCAGTCCTGTTCTGCTCCACCACGTTCTCCTCCATCCAGGAAAAAGTTCCTCAACAAAAAATTCCTATTGCAGCTAATCTATGATTATCTAATATTACAGATTGACATCAAATATCTTTATTACCTTGGCCGTATTATTTCCTTCACCTTGCTTTGGGATGCATCATTTAGTAATTCAAGACCATAAGGGACATTTTGCCTCCTGCAGCAATGAATCCCACAGTTTATTTTTACTTGTCCAATATATTTCCCTATGCTTCTAAAATGTGCCTCTTCTTTTTCTTTCTCCCCATTCACACTGCTAGATACAACAGTAAAAGGACTTCTAAGCCTTATTTTTCCTGCCACCATTTTATCTACTTCCACTATCTTAAAATCACTGAGACTTAGCAAATAGCACTGAAGAGCATAAAGTTGTCATAAATTTGATTTTCCTCCACTCATTTGAAAATATGTATTCTTCACTTTTGCTGGAGGCTGGGCAGAAATTCATACTTATTATCATTGGCACTTATTTAGGTCTGCTGACTGAGCATAGTGCTTGTGCTCGGTAATTGATATATGGGATCATGTGGGTTAATACGTGTTTATTTACTTCAAGGTAAATATTCCTGTCTGCTACTTCTGTTTCCTTATGAAATGTTTCTTAGTCCTCCATAATTTCCACCATCTCTGCTGAAAGACTCTTCTCCAGTCCTATTACTAGCTCTGTCCTGCTTTTTGTTCTTTCTGCACATCAAAGGTCTGGGTTTGGCAGGTGTTATATTAGAAGTTAATTTTGATTTAATATTGATTTGGACCACTTTCCCTGGCACTGAGACAGAGCCATGTGTCTTTTGTGATGAGCAGTCCTGTCTCACAAATCTAAACCTTCTAGAAGTTGAGAAGGGCATTGACATGGGCTTGACTTGCTTTTTCAGAAGGGTTTTGGCCTTCACCAAATGTCTTTAAGAAAATAATGACAGTGTAAGAAGATATTTGCATGGGTATATAATTGGGTAAAAGACAGGGAAAGGAAGGTAAATGGTCAGTAAATGGCCAGGAAGCTGTTCATCACCTTTAGGAGCAACTTAGGAATAGCTATCAATGAGAGGTGAGGTATCACTATTTACAAATAATAAATTATTCAGGATGGAGCAGCTGCCAGGAATTACAGGAGGTGCTGAATAACTGTTTAAATGTGTCTTGCACCCAGATACTGAATATGTAGTTTTATTTGCCTCATCTCAAACAGACAGAATTGAAAGAAGTTCATAGAACAGAAATCACGGGTGTGGAGTGTCTTCCTTATAAAAATTAATGTGCAGACCACATTAATGTTCAGTCTGAGAAAGATCAAATATTTGACAGAGGCATTTAAAACCATAAATATCCCCGAAAACTTTTTGTTTATTTTCTTTCCCAATGGATTAACTACAGTTTATTAACTGAAACTCCCAGAAAGGAAGTTCACCCTGAATGTGTAGTTAAACTGCTGGAGACCCTTGCTACAGGATGATATGAATGCCAATCATTTACATGATCTCAAGGGATGCTGTATATAATCATGGACAAGAATTCCAGTTGGGCTTTTAAACACAAATTTTTATCTAAATCTCTCTGGAAAGGTCCCAGGCTGCAAATTCTTGTCAAGAGTGTAAAGCAGGAGGTGTCTCTAGAGACTTGCAGTCCCCAGGCACCTCCTGTTGGCCACCACTGGCAGCAAGACACAGGATGAGAATATATACTGGTCAGCAAAGTCACAAAAAGACCCAGCAGCTGTATAGTGAAGCTAAGAAAGTTCAGACTGACATAGATTTTAAGTTCATAAGGCCATTTATGCTTGGAAACTCTTAGTACAGCCACAACAGGCTTTTGCTCATTGGCAGCTTTCAAAGAAACATGGTTTTTCTCAGATCCCAGTCTGATGTGCAGACACCACAGGGAAGACCCACAGAAAGGACATAGGTTGGTTGTGGAATTACCAACAGGATAGATTTGCATTCTAGCCTAGAGTCTGGGTAGTCTGGAGAGCCCCTGGAGAGTCTGAGCCCCTGCTCTAATGTGGCTGATGAAAGACAGCTTAAAGAACTGCCCAGACACCCCCATGAGCTGCATTCAGAGAGACACTTCCAGTGCGAGCCAGGCCCTCCCAGTGGAGTTTTGGGGTATTTGGGTAAATATTTAAGACAATAAGTGTAACTTCACAGGCTTGTGTGCTAAAAATGATGATATAATTCTTCATCAAGAGTCAGCTAACACACAATGATCCATACCTTTAATTTCTGACCAGAGTAATTTTTCAGATGCTACTTGGTTTGAAAGTGGCAATTATTTAGACTCCTTTCCACAATGAGAATCAATATGTGGGGTCACAAGCCCAACTTTGAGGGTGTTAGTCCCAGGAAAATCAAGATGATTTTGTGCAGAACAGCAATGGTTCATACAAGTAAAAAAAAAATAGAAATGTGCTGTGAGTATGCTTTATTTTTCACTTCTAAAATAAGCAGGTTCAGATTCTGAAGAGTTCACAACATAATTTCTTTTTAAAAAAGCTTGAGAATTAAGAATTGCTCTGTTAGGAAAGTCATAGCAATCAACAGAAATTTTATGCCATCTAGAAAGGTCACAGAGCTCTAACTTTGCAGAAACAATATTGGAGAGAATATGGGAGAAAACTTTGAAGTATACTTCTGTCATGAAGAAGCATTAATCTCTTAAATGTCATACATTTTCTTCTAAAAATAATAAGCAAAACATAATTACAGAGAAAGAACATCCTTTTCTTTCCTTTCAAGGATTTGTTGAAACAAATTTCTTGTAAAGATTTGCACTTGAAAATCTGTGTGTTATCCATTTGGATCTTGATAAAGTTATGGTCTTAATGAGTTTAATAATTTTTGCACGTCAGTATAAAGACAGAATTAATTTATAGTAATCCTAGTAAAGTACAGACCACTGACAGACTATTACTTAATTCCTTTTTCACAGTGTACTGCATTGGCAAAATTGTGATCCCAGTGAACAAATAGAATCTGTTTTGAAATATGGCCTTGATTTTGTGAGCAGCTCCCCAGCACTGTAATCTTACAAATCAAACCCAGTCTACATTTGTCTTCCTGTCTGTAACAAGAGGATAATAATTTACTTCACAGGAGGGGTATAAGGGTGGGACTGGTATAAGCCAGCTCCTACATCTGTAACTTGCTCTATAGGCAGAGGAGTTCAATACCTGGAGGAGTGCCTAGCTGAGCCCAGTGTTAGCAAAAGGGTTTGGAGATGAAACACAAAGTACTGTTTTTAAAGGATAGATTATTGAGCTTTCAACTGTGAAATCCTTGATCCCATGTAAAGAGAACATTAATTTTCCTTTAAAAGAAGAGTGTGTGGGTTAAACATTTCTGGTGGCTGGACTATGCACAGCAGGTGGGCTCTAAGCACAGACACACAATCCAGCCTAGAACGATGTTTCAAATACAGTGACAATACTCATACTCTTTGGCTGAGCTAAACACAATGAACTTTGGAGCTGACATCTACAATTGTACTTTGACATCTGACTCCCGTAGTAACCAGTGGGCATTAAGCACCTAAATATTTCAGAGGAGCTGGACCTTATGTCTTGTGGTGGTTGCTCAGCTGGGATTTAAATTCAGATGACCAAAGCCTCCTTCCACAGAAATTATTCAACTCCTGTCTAACCCTGGACGTGCTTCAAGTCCTCGGTGAATTTGATTTTTAACCATGGAGCTCCAAGGAGACATCCAAGCATGTGCAGAAATTTCTCCTTCTTAATATTACTAACTCAGTATTTTCCCACACACAAATTCCAGCCAAGTCCACAAAGAGTGTCCTGCTTTTATTCCCTGTACTAATCCTGCAAGCATCACCAAATGAACCAGCTCACACTGCCTTAAACCTAGACTTTAAAGCAAAGCCAAAGGAAGATGGTTTTTTCCCCCATCCCATTAATTTTAATTTCAGCTCCATTTTTAAGGTTTTTATCCAGGGAGACCACAGTTCAGTCCTTCCCATCTGGTGTGGTCAAATCCACCTCCCTGGATTTCAGTAATCAGTCAGAATATTGTGGGTAATGAGGAAAACATATTCCAAATATTTCCATAGAAGCTATACTCATAGAATACACAGCCAGTTGGGGCAGTCTGTGCAAGGCTCTGTCATTGTTTTTGTCTTACTGACATGAGCTGAAGTGACCCATGAGTCAGAGGAGAGTCCACATATACACATTGTCACTAAGGAAGTGGAAACAGAACTGTAATGCTAATCTTCATCTCTTATCAGGTTGATCAACTTCCTTTCAGTTGCAATATCACTGACATTCAGTGAAATGGAAAAAATTAGCGACATGGAGCACATTTACGTTTCACGAATACAATCATCCAAGAAGCTTGGTCATGAATGCACAGTAGAGAAAAATCATGCTTTGGGACACATTGCTGTCTCTACCAGGTCTATTCTATCCATAATACTTCCCCAGGTAATCCTGTCCCTGGCTATCACATTGCTTTTTTTACAGTTTCTGCAAATAAGACTTTTTTAAAGATAAACATCAAAAAGCAAAATACAATCAAATTCTTGGTAGCCTAATTTTCTTCTTCCAGGGTTTTCTTCTGTACATCCATGTTATACTTGAACCAGAAAGGACCTGCCATTTTTAATGTGAAATATTGATTCTCTCTGTGGCTATCTCTCTCCCATTTAGGTGCCAAAGGACTGCTAGTACTAAGTACCAAAACTCCTGTCTATTGTATTAATGATTGTGTTATCTCTTCCTCTCTGGTCAAATACAGGGTTTCTCTGTCTCAGACTTTGATTCCTCTCCTATAATTTTCCCATAGGTGTCACTCATCTGATGTCATTCACCAGACAGCATGCATTCAAATTACATTTCACATTGAGTGCAAAAAAAAGAAAAAAAAAAAAAAAAAAGAAATCCAGAGTCACACATAAAATATTCATGTCACAATCTCTGCAAAAGTAATTGTGTCCTTAAAGTTCAGACATCACCTCACTCCTGGGGGTTGTATATACCAGTTTAGATGGCACACACTGTTTTCAGACACTGCTGTGGATCAAACACAACTGCTGGTTTGATTTTTGCGTACTGTCACTGTGTAACGTGAATAAATATCAGCAATGTAAATTGTCTGAAAAGCTGGTATAGCTGATCTCACTTCATAAAAAGAGAGGGGTTTTTTTATTAAGGAAATTATAGAAAAATTAAATGTCTAGAAAGCTTTCTTGAGAGCTGTCAGGCAATCACTTCACTCATGAGAAATCTGGTGCAGTCTTCCTTCTGTGAAAATCACTCCTTTCTGTGAAAATCACTCCTTTTAAATCTGTCCTATATAACTCAGCATGGAAACACAGATAGCTGCCTGGAACTGCTACAGAAGTCACAAGAAAGATGATCCAGCTCCACCAAATCCAGAAGTGATAGTCTCCAGACATCACTGGGATTTCAACTAGGTTCATGACAGACCAGGTATGACAGTGGCTTAGACTGCAGCTGACTCACACAAATCCCTCCAGGAGGGTTTGTGTGGGAGGCTCAGCACCTGTGGTATTCTCCATCTGAATTTTCAGCTTCAATTTTAGGAACCACATCTTGGTCTAAGCACTTGCACATGGCAGGGTCACCATTGCCTGTGAGAGCCAACAGGGGACAGCACCTGCCACAGTCAGTGTTGCCATGACAGGAGGTTTTCAGTTTGTCATCAGCACAACAGCTCCAAAAACTCCTTCCCCATGGCTGCCAGCGCTGCCCAAATGTGAAAATGTTGGCCCAGCTTACACTTATAAAACTCTCTGGTGTTGTTTTAGAATCACAGAATCCTTGAGGTTTGATAAGACCTTTAAGATCATTGAGTCCAGCCATCAGATGCCAAGTCCACCGCAAAGCCATGTCTCTAAGCACCACACCTACATATTTTTGAACATTTCCAGGGATGGTAATTTCACTCACTACTCCTTTAGTACATTTTGGAACATTTTGCTACCCATACTATAACCACTGTCTCTGTGTTTCCACGTGTGGCAGTGTTTGGCAATGCTCTAGCTGGTTAAAGTTTAAATTCTGTCCATGTGGACATTCACTTCTCGATGCAAATAATCCTGTGTGGTCTGACCCACTGCTCTGGAACCCATTTATTGGCTCAAACCCATAAATGCTGCAGTTCACTGAGTTATGCTTCCTTGGGTAACACCCACAGATATAAAGAAAGACGATGGTACAGCTCTGTTGAAAATGTTAAATCAAGTATTAAACAGTGTTGACACAATTAGAGCCCAGTGGGGTTTAATTCTTTATCCAACCCCTATGAATAAAAGATATCTTTAATTCATGTCTCTGGTTTCTAACCATTCTTTATCCATCTTAATAATGTATTACCTCACCCATATTTAGAGAACTTTAACAATAGTCTATCAAGGGAAACTTTGTCAAATAGCTTTCTACAAACCCAGATATATTAGATCTATTAATTTAGTTTAATAGCTACTTCAGGTTGTAAAAGCAACCACTTCCTTTTTCTGTAACAGTGAGAGAAAAAATACTTCAAGCCATTACATTTAGCCTCATATTGCTCAGATTATTACGGCAAATAACATTTTTTCAATACAAGCTGTCAACTTGCACTTGCAGAAAAAATGTACTTTGGTGGTTGGTGTCCTTCCCTCCTACAATGAACAGTCTCATTGAAGCTTCAAGTCCATCACCTTAAACAGTTCCTTAACACCAAAAAGAAAAAATGGCAAAGAAAAATGCCACTCTCTCCACCTTCTTCTGTACCAGAGAGCTCAGACTGAGGGAGATCATGGATTACTCTCCTCTTTTTTTTTTTTTTTTTTCCCAATATACAGCCCCAGAAGTAAAAAATCTCATGTTGAATTACAAAAATAAGTATATTCCAAACTCCTGCAGCTGCAGAGCAAAGGTTTACCATGTTATCCATATATTTTCAGACTTTGGAATAGGAATTAATTTAATTCTAAATTCGCTATATTTCTCAAACCCTTGGTGTATGGATTAATAAAATTAATAAAAAGGGCTTTATAGGAGAATCTGTTTTCAGCTCATTGATTCAGCAGAAACCTGGAGCTGAACCCTGTCATAGTGACTGGCATCTGAAATTTCCATAACATTTGGTTAACTCTGCATAAAATGTTAAGAAGTGTTACTCTAATTTCTGATAAATGAAAGCAGCTGATGTTTGAAAACCTTCTGTGGAAATGCCTGGCTGGCTGTTCACATCCAGGCTGAGAATCAGCCATCTAACTTGAAGGCATTTTAGTGACGCTCCGGTTTGTGTGCTGACGGTTATGTGAAAACAAAAGTTTGATTTTTAATGTGCTTCCAGTGGTTTGGCTAGGACTTCCCTTTATATCTCATAAACCCATACCATTAGATTAAGCTGTGAAAAATCAACTGACTTTGAGCCCCAATTAACTTTTGATGTAGTAAATCCACCTGAAGTCTGTGGAGTAAAATGAGTATAACTTTCACTGAATAACTATATTTATTATAGTTAAGTCTAAGTTTAGAGGTTTGGGGTTTTTTTCTGATACGTGTTTCTTTTGTTCTGACAGAGAATTACAGATAAGCCTTTCTACTTCTAAAATATTACTGTTATCATAAATTAATATCTAATCTTTCCCTATTATTTTTATTGAATTATCTCAGAAACCGTTTGTAGTTTTTCAGGATAGCGCCTAATTACTTTAAATTATATTGGAGTATTTTATTAGGAGCCCAAACCCTACAGGAGACTTCTCTCTCTATTTCAAGGAAACACAACTCCTAGGATTTAATGCAACATTGTTGATACAAATCTTTTCCTTTAAAAAGACTACAGCATTACCCATGTGTAATTTTTAATGGGTTTCTGTCATCATCCCTTCCTTTCCAACAGGTTAAATGTTGCTTTTATATCCCAATTGTTATCAACTACTCAAAAGAAGCCTGGGATTTCAACCACAGCTCATATGAGCAGACTTTCTCCTACAGCCTGTGGTACTTTTGGTTCAGGAATGGAAGTAAGACAGGAAACCCACATGCCAAAATTAGGAAGCATTTGAAAGAGGAATTTTTTTGTACTAATACTCTATGATTGATTAAATCTGGGTAGTTTTCTGACCTGATTTTGCTTCAGACAAATCACTTTAAAAGTTTCCATACTGGTATTTTCCCTCCTATAAAATAGTAGCATTCTTCAGCTACCTTTTGTCTTTCACACCCTTATTAATTTTGTTCTTAGGATGCATCTCAGAGTGCAGAGCCAAAGGAAAATAAAGGTCTTGATTTAATCAGAGCCTTTAAAATGTACATGCAGTGCAAATAAAGAATACTAATTCCAAGTGAAAATCTTTGGGTTTTATCAGGTTTTTTTTTTTTTAATTTTTAAGTGTTCAGGTCAAGTTCAAGATCATTCTTACCTGAATAACTGTGGTGGGCTGACCGTGGCTGAATGCCAGGTGCTGACCAAAGCTCTATAACTCCCTTTCTCAAATAGACAGGGGACAGAAAATCCAATGAAAGGCTTGTGGGCCAAGACAAGGTCAGGGAGAGATCACTCACCAAATATCATCATGGGAAAAACAGACTTGGCTCAGGGAAATTAATTGATTTCATTACCAATCAAATTAGAGTAAGCTAATAAGAAATAAACGCCTATCTTAAAAAACCCTTCCCGCAACATTCCCTTCTCCCAAAGCTCAACTTTATTCCGGAATTCTATCCCTGCTCCTTCTCTCACAGGGGCCCAGGAGGACAGGGGTTGTGGACATCAGCACATGATGTCTCTGCCACTCCTTTCTCCTCAGGATAGAATATAATAACTCTTCACACTCTTTTCCTGCTCCAGCATGGGGTCCCTCTCACAGAAAACTGTCCTCCATGAACTGCTCCAAAGTGAATCCTTCTCATGGACTACAGATCCTCATGGACTGCTTTAGCATGGGTCCCTTCCACAGGGTGCTTGGATGCTTTTAGTGCCAGCTATGCCTAAAAAATATTTGGCACTGTTGTCTCTAATGTTGCTATTCGGAGTGTTCTAGGAGCACTATGAGGCTGAATATTTCCTAACTTAAAGAAAATAAAGCAAAGTTTTTTTTCTAAAAAGAAAATTATGCTTCTTTCTTACAGGCTGCTCTGCTTAGAAAAGAAATTTCTCAGCTGTATTTTTCATTTGGTTCTTTCCAATTCAAGCTTAACAGGCACAGTCTTCTTTCATTCAATAGGCTAAACTCAATGTATTGTAATTAAAACAATGACAATCTTATTTTTGTGGAAAATACATCTCTGAATTTTATGTTCCCCTACAGTGTAGTTGATAAACTGAAAGTTTTCAACTTGAAAGAATGAGGTGGGCTTATTCATTTTGTATTCTTACTCTTTCTTTAGCTGGGGAAGGAGAATAAAAAAGAGGTACCTGATCCAACAGAGAGTTTATGTGTCTGAAGCAGAAAAAGGTGCTGTCCTTTTTTTCCATTTACAATTTCTGGTCCCTCAGGTTTTAAAAGTGCACACAAGTGTCCATTACAAATAAAGGTTCCTGCTTTGTGATTTAGCATTATAATAAAATCAATCAGTTTGTAAGAACAAATTTCTCAGGCCACAAGTGGCATGTGGCTCTGTATCACTTCCAGGAAAGGAGAGGGTGTTTTTCATAGCTAGTCTTTGACACCTAAATTGAGATATTGGTCTTTGTGTTTAATGGATGGATTGCTGATGAGGTCTACTCAGTTTCATCTTGGCTCCTGCTGTGGAAAACTTCCTGCAGAAGACACCCTTTAGATACTATGTAAACAGAAGCCCTATGGGTCCCAGGTAGGTAAAACCATAACTAACTTAGGAGTTCAGTAAAATAACTTTTCCTGTAAAATTTTCAGCCAGAGCATAAACTGATGTTGCCTGAAATTGAAACCTCAGAGGAAACAAGTGCTCTCAGACATCCGTGCTGCATCAAAGGATAGACTTGCTAAAGAAAGTGTGGCTTGATTCCAAAACACATGTAGGATTTTTTTTTTCCCTAGAAAATAGGAAGCAACTTAAATGGAAAACAGACAGGAGCCACAACAGAGTGAAGTTTCTATTACATTGTGAGCCATAGCAGAGGAGTCACTTACAAAGCATAGAGATTATTTTCATTCAAGTCTCATTCTAAAACAAATAATCAAATAATCCACACACACACACTTGTTGAAAGATCAATAAGTTTATTTTTAAAATCAAAGATTCCAGGAAATCCAGTGCTTGTTCAGCTCTTTAGGTCAGGTATTCCACTAGTCATATGTTTTTAAAGGAGGCAATACATGATGCTTCAATGAAATAATAAAATACTTGTCCAGAGGGATTTTCTTCCCCTAATATTGAGAACTGTTGGGCTGGGTTGTGTTTGTAGGCCTCACCTTTATGTCCTATAGAAATACTTTATCTTTTGCATCATTCTGTTACAGATCATACTTCTTCTGAGACCAGAATCAATACAAATAACAAAATAGTATGGGAGCCTGGAACTGGGCTGGATGGATAAAATTTAAATACTAATAAATTAAGCAAGAACTCTTAAATTTTCCAGATTATTTCACTGACAGGAAAGCACTGGAGAAATACATGCTGACTGATATTTGATTTCCAAAAGAAAAGTCTGCATCCTTTTTCTTGCCATATCCACCTGCTCTACTCCACATCACCAATTTAAGGCAGAAAGCAGCATTCCAACATTTCTCCTCTACTTGGAGCAATGGAATCACATTCTCCTCAAGTGATTTAAAGTTGTATTTTTAGAAGATGCTCTATCCTTTTAGATTAATTCTGTTAGGAGTGTATCAAGGATGCCATGTTAGGAAAGCTTTATTATTTTGCTAAATGTCAGAAACTTATCAATAGCAGCCATGGCAGCAGGAGGAGAGCTCTTTGTCTGATCATGAAATCTGGGGATGGTTTAGACAGAGCAAGAGGAAAAGTCAAGGGAAACACTCTGGTTATTTTTATTTCTTTTCTTTCTCTTCTCTGCTGGAGTTAAACTATACCTTTGTATTTGATTTTTTTTTATTATTGTTATCTAATGACAAATAACAAATGAAGGCAAAAAATAACTACTCAGATTTTTGGGGATGATTCTCAGGGACACAAGGATAGACATCACCCAGAAAACACGGAATTTTAGCACTTGTGTACTGATTGAGGTCAGCAGGCAGATTTGCATACAGGAAAATTCACCCCCAGTATCAGACAGATCACACAGATATAAAAACAGAAATCACTTAAGGTAGAATGAAAGCCCCTGCAAAGGAGGGTACTAGGACTTGGCTTTGCATCAAAATTGACCTCCATTAAGAGGCTGTCATCCTATTTGGCTGTCATTAATTTGCATTATGTTGTGACAGCAAAACCTTCTCATTTATCCATCCAATCATCCATCAGGCCACGGGTGGAAATTTTCAAATATCCTTTCTTTATGTCTGTGACTCCTGTACAAATAAACTTGCAGAATGCAGTCCCACATCACCAATACAAACCCTTGCCACTAAAAAAAAATAATAAAAAAATTAATAAAGTGTACATGAGAAAGTCCGGTACCATACAAATTATACAAGAGAAAAAAGAGAAGCTTTGGAATTAATTTCTGCAACTTAGATTGTGGAAAGACTCACTTATCAAGTCTAAGAGGGGTAAAAATAAAGTAGGAAAAGCAGAGAAAAGCAAGCAGAAATTATTGTTGTAAGAATCAGTGGTTTGGGAAGGAAAAAGCTGATAAATCCCCCTCCTGAGTACAAGTATTATAAGTATACAAGTATTTTGCATTGCTTGCTAAGGGAAAGGTTACAGCTCACCATGAACCAGAATCACTGTTAAGAAAGCAGAACATAGACATAAAAAAGGGGAAATTTTTACTTCACTACAGGAATTAAAACCTAAGGAAAGCATTTCAGATGTAAAAGCACTTATCAAACAAATACTCTGACCTTGAATGACAGAACATGTGTGAAGAAAGATCATTTTAAGCTCCTTGACTAAGCCAATCAATTTGCTACCTTGTTCTTCCTGTGGGTTTTTTTGGGGTTTTTTTTTTATTTTTTTGTTTGTTTGTTTGGTTTTTTTTTGAAGTGTGTTTCCTTATAAAAAAGTTGGGACCAGAAAAAAAAAAAGATTCACAGTCTTGCAATCCTTTAACTGCAGCACATGTATTTTTCTAGCACAAACACAGAACTCCACTTGACTTTCTATCATGTATGGAAGAGAACTTCTCTGTCTTTAGGCCATCCAGCTGTAGACAACAAGGGAATCAGCACTTCATATTGGCACAAAGAGCAATTCACATTTTTTATTCAAGTCCTCCTCTAAAGAGTGTTTGAGAAGAGAACAAACATATTTGTTACTAAGAAAGGCCATACAAATATTTAAGGTTTGGACTAAGATTTTGCAGTATGAAGGTAAAATTGCACGTTCTCTTCTCTGTCAGGCTGCTGAGTCCTGATGAGCAGTGTGGGAGTGGCAGCTAACTTGGAAACTGCTTTACTGGACAAAGGGAAGATAAAGGGACAGCCAACATTCATTCTTGCACACAGATTTTAGCACTGATGCAGCAAGAAAACTTGCTCTGGGTTTCAGGTTGGTTAACAGAAAATGATCCCTTAAATTACAGTTCCCAGAGAGATCTCACCCCTAACTGAAGTCCTATTGTGTTCAGGGCTGTAATCCAGGATGGAGCTCCTGCCCAGCACCCTTGCTGTGGCTATGCACTGAGGGATTAAGTGAAACACTGCAAATCACACAGCTCAGCTGCTGCAGACTCCAGCCCTCCAGAGTCACACTTCAGAGTCCCATCCATTGGGCCACTCAGATAATCCCAATGTGCAAACATTTGGGATTGTTGGGGTTTTTAGCCCTTCTAGTCTCAGGATTTTTCCAAAGGCTGAGCTTGTGTCTAATGAAAGTTTAAAAGACGGGTGTTCGTGCGAGCTGAACGGTGAACTGGTTGGTCATTGTACCATTGCAAGATTCATTCCTAGGTGAGGATAACTTACCCATACAGACCCAATTATGTAAAGTCATGGTTATTAAACAGCTACTGTATTGGGTATAGAAGTGTGTGGTACTGGAATAAATCCCGTCATCGTTTCCTTTTCATCACCTTCAGCAGCACTTGGCTGTTACTGCAGCTTATAAATACTGAGGAAGTCACACCAGTTAGAAATAAATTTGCTCTTGCAGTTTCCTGATTTTGATAGGCCACCAATTTTGTGGGAAAAAAATGTTCTTTACACAGGCATCCCCTGATGTTAATTCTATCATTATTCCAACATGATTCCAAGCTGGGAAAAGAGTTTGTCATTCTCTATCATGTTTGTTTACACACCCTTGACTCCTGTTAAGTAATTAATAGGTCTTTGTCTATTTGTCTCCTTCTTAACAGTCAAGTGTCACTTATTAAAGTCAAAATAGGGAACGCTGCATCCTTGTGCCACAGATATAAAGCACAATGCAAGTTCAACATTCTTTACAGAGAAAATCAATAGATCTAACAAAGCAAAACTTTCAGCAGCTTCTTATCCAACTCACAAACCATTTTGTTTCAGCAGGCAGAAGATGAATGACATATCACTGAGCTAATTTCAAGAAAACATCACCAAAACAAAAAACTCAAATGACCTGTTATTCCTGAAACCACTGAATTTGCACACTTTTGTCATTATTTTGTGGGGCTATGTCTTATTAGATGGCTAGGATTGTTACTCTACTGTTAAATATTACATCAATAGAGCCATTTAATGCACCATTACCAAAGCCTAATCTTGCAAGTGTGTCAAAATACTGACATTAATCCAGTGTAAATCAATTAATATTTTATTTGGACAGTGGATTATAAATGTATTTATATTCTACACTATCCACAGTTTCTTCTTTTGTTTCTTTCCTTTAGTTTTGTTTTATTGCCCCAGTAGTAGAAGGATGTGTTCCCACCCAAGCCCACACCAAATTGTTGCACTGCCTTAGATTTGTCTATGTAAGAAAAGTTAATTAGGAGCATTGTTAAGAGTGATTGTTTTCTGCTTACATACATGGAAACCCTAGTGCTGGCAAAAGCTACAATTGGGTGGTTATGGTAGAGGGCTTAAGTGATTGCAGTTTGTCAGTCTCACTTGACAGAATAGTTAAGAGAATGAATCCCAGACCACAAAACTTCCTCATGAGGAGTGGCAGCCAACTAATACTATCATTTCTGGTGTCTTCTGACAGCTTTCTCTTCTTCTTCATTTACATATTTCTTCTTCTCTTCTAGCAGACTGCAGAAATTCCTCACTGTAGCAGCATAGATGAAAGCTTCACTACTATTTCTGAAGATCATTTCTGGATTTTTCAATCCATGCAGTATATGTGAAGTTGGTACTGATATGCTGATTTCACTGAGGTACCTATAAATTGTTTTTTAGATGAGTACTCACAATGAGATGCAACATGTGAATCTAGCCAGCACAAATCACTGAGACTGCATTCCACAAGACTGGCAGCACCACAAAGACAGAATGCCAAAGGAAGTTCTCACTTTCACAGCAGAGCAGAGGAATATGGTTAATATAGCAAGAAGTCATGAAGTAAAACAGATGGAAGAAACATTCTGAGTGTTAGGGAGGAAGAGAGAGCAGTAAGTAGTAAAGGGAGATGAGCTATTTTGCATGAGCAGTCAGCATTCTGATCAGACTTTGCGGTCAGATTTGGTAAATATTAATTTTCCAATCTTATCTAGTTTATTATTAAGCCATCAATGTGATTAGTGTCTCAGAGAGATTAGTTCTTAGAATGTGTGTTATCAGTCTGGTTAAACTGAAGCATAAATTTAAAAAAAATATATTGTTTGTTTGTTTGTTCTATATAGTTGCAGAAGGGATGAACCAGGTAAAGGGTTCTTACTCCTGTTAATTCCTGTGCAGAGGTGGTGGCAAGCAAGAGGTGGGATAATCAGGGGTTCATCATTCACTGAGCTCCATCCACAGCCTTGAAGAGTCCTGGCTGGCATTTCAGCAATAATAGATGACTGCAATAACAGTAATTTTAGCACAATGACTATAAGGATACCGTGCAACTAAAGGATAATCACCTTTTCTAATTCTCCAACAGGTGATCAAGATTTTAGAGTTGTTTATCAAGATTATAAAATCAGTACAGCAAGGTGTAACAACATTGGAACTTCTGAAAATGAAAATCACAAGTATCTGTAATGGTTCTGTAGCAATGTAGGATAGTTTCAAATTGTTCTTACAAATCTTTTTATAAGCCCCAAGTTAGTCAGGAACACATAATATCTGCTGTTGTTTGACATCATCACCTGGGAATTTTCAGATACCTGACAGAATATTTTAATATTTTGAATAAATTAATATTTTATCACCACTTAGCCTATCACTTGCACCTTTTGTGCTACCTAACTGAATTATAGCCAAGAAAATTTAATCAAATTAGCAAAGGATAATTGATTCTTTGAATAATTATTTTCTGAGCAACAAATTCTTCAAAGTTAAATTTGAAATTACTTACCTCTGACCACTACAAAATCCCTCTCAGATAATACCTGGTAAAATAATGGCACCAAGAATTCAAGTGCAGAAATAGAGGTTTGAGACCTATTTGGCTCCTAGGACCTGATATAGCAAAACCCTTAAGGAAGTGCTTTATTTGGATGGAGAAAAATTCTTGTATTTAATGTCCTGGAGGTGATGACACACTTATCTGTCTATTTAAGAATTAAGAATCCCTGAAACTGGGTTTCTGGGACTGCCCACAAACTTTGTAGTCCTGCTGATTCAGGAACTTCAGGATTCCTTCTGTTTCCCCTCAAATATCTATGAATTTATCCACTGATTCAGACTGATATGTGAACAGTAATGAGCAGAAAACTTCACTTGAAAGGGAGCCTGTCTGGACATTCTAAAAAAGACCTTTATTATCTGTTTTGCTGTTTGTTCTAATTTCTGTCTGGTACAAATCACCAAACACTGCAGCAGAAATAGCAGAGACAAATGGCAGTCTTAGTGCTGCATGGGTTGGCGGAGTCACCACGCCAAGGACATTTCAGGTCTACAGCATCTGTGGAGTTTAGAGAGGAGGAGCATGATGAAGTGTGGGTAGGATGGGGAACTCAGCTCCTTCACTGTGCTGCTGTGCTGCTAAAGGGTCTCACCGGGCCCTCCAGTGGGATTGCTAAATATTCCAGAGGGTGGATATCACAAATCCCAACTGCTGACCCCCATGAGTTAGCAAGGACAGGATGCTCCCTTACCTAAAGGTTCCTTCACACCTACCCTAATGAAAGGCAAAGAGCCACTGCCAGTTCAGCAGGATGACTGCATGTGGACTTGAAAAAGAGCCTTCATCTGCTTTTTCAGAATGGGAAGGAAATGTAAATCATGCCATCCTGCTTCAAAGCCTATTAGGAGGTAGCAGTGATGTATAGTTCAAGCCAGCACCTTTCACAGTGACTAATACACAGCTTCCCTGCTGTTCACCAGGATGACTGGTGATAATGGTAGTGATGAATACCCATGCAAAATATCAGAGGGGTTTGGAAAATTATTCCCTTTGACTCATTAAGTACACAGGCTTCACCAGCAAGATAATGTGTCAAAAGCTATTTCAGAAGAACACAAGCTACTACTTCATTTAAACAATCCAGGACAATTTTTAGATGACAAAATATGCCTGGGGATTGCAAATGTAAGGCAAAAGTGAATCCTCCATCCTTTAAAACTTGGCTTTAGGTTAGCCAAGAAAACGTTAGGATTGCTCTCACCGCAGTCACATCTTAGAATTTTGTGATGATAATAAATTCTTTGAAAAATAGCTGATGTGCTACCTGCATACAGAGAGGACCATGGAAGTTTCCTTGTAACCTTTGACCTGTAAATTTAAGAAGTAAAGTACCTCATTCACTGCCTAATCTGACATAAGCCACAAACCTCAAATATATTCAAGCTTGAAATATATTGAAATGAGTAACTGGCATTTACCCAACTGCCTGTGTTAAATGGAGGCTCAGCAGAAGTAGCAGAAAGCAGGCAGAAAATCTACCAATGCCTACGTGATGCTCTTTTCTCCTTGGGAACTGTAGGAAGTTTGGACAAAAAATGAATAAACAGAATAAAACCATAGAAGAGCCAGTGTAGCCAATCTCAAGTAAAGTGGAGAACTGTGAAAAGGCAAGAGTGAGAAAGGAAATAAAAAGACTGAATACTACATTAATGATTGTGAAAAAATAAACTTTTCTCTAAAAGGAATTGATTGTATAGAGCCATTCATCTTCTGACACTGTCAGAACACACTCTTCTGCTTCTGTCTTAGAGAAACTTCTTTAATATTTATGAAGGGCCACTGTCATTTCCCCCCTCTGCCTTTCTGGTTGCATCCTTTATGACTGACTGCTTGTTGCTAATGTCACTGTCCTCAGGGAGAGGAATCATCCCTCCCACCCCCACCAGAGCTCCAGCCTGAGGTCGATGAGCGTGAAGAGAGATGGCAGTTTGAGAGATCTGCAGCACGAAAACATGTCCAGCATGGAAAGGCAAGGACTGCTCAGTAATCTCTGTGGTTTATACTTCCAGTCTGAGCGAGATGTACTTGCATCTCCCCCTAAATGGGAAAATAAAGCACCATTTCACCTTATTTTAATTATTTCAAACAGGAAAAGGTGACCAAAGGTGTCATGATAGCCTTGGAATTAAAAATACTGCATTTATAGTGCATTATTAATTAAGCACATCTGAATTTGCACTACTGCAACAGGCAGGAAAAATTACCCAAACTTCATCTACCTTTCACTGTCCATTATAAATTCATTCATAAAAAACAGGCTTACCAGATAATCTGACAATGCCCAGAGGTAATAACAAAATGTAATCTACCTTTACAGCTACATGGATGCGCCTGCACAGCCCTTGAAGAGACTGCCTCTGGCTCCAGGCTGCCAGTTTAACTATGGAGATCTTGAGAAACACAACTCTTAACAAGTGAACAAGGAATTTCCTGCAAAGACAACTCTGAACAAGCAAAATAGGAATTCCCTACAAACGTCCCTGGTAAATATCAGAAGGGATCCCTCTGCAAACACACCATCAATGCTCTCATCTGCCATCCTGCTTTCAAGCCACAAACAAATATATTTACAAAGTGACCAAAATTAACTTGCTGTTCTTGGATGAAGAGCTTTACCCTGCAGTGTTCCAGGCTGCTTGAAAGACACTAAAAATACAGACCTCATGGCTACATGCTGGACTAACAAAATTGGGGCCCCACTGTATTATGGCTGTGGTAGTTTTGCAAACTTAACTTGATATATGATGTCAAAGCTGGAAAATCATTTTGCTTCCTAAAGTCGTCAGGAGATGGGATTTAAGCTGCCTTAGTTGGAGTCCTATAATCAGTCATCCAAAATAAATTGTATTATTTAAGACTTACTCAGAGGCAGACAGGCTGAAAACCTATTTTTATATAATAAAAAAGTTTATAGGCTCCCATAAACATTTAAATTGCTTCTTCGTACTTGTTCTGCATGGGGAATTCCTTTGTTTCATTTGTAAGAGTTTCTGTTGTGGTTTGTGAGTGCTTGCAGCAGTTTGGATATGCAAACACCTCACACTGGGGTTTTCCTATTTGCTAACAGCACCAATCTGAAACTACTCTACACACACACACACAGAGTGATAAAAAAATCACTTGGGCACATAGGTTTGAATCAACACAGGATATTCTACCAAAACTCTCCAACAGCCCCAGATTAATTTGCTAATGCAAATACATTTGTGAGATTTTTCTGTAATTTTGCTGCAGATGGGTGCAGGTGAGATTTAGCTGTGTCACCTGCGTCCTGAGCCACGTTGGTTGGCAAAAACATTAATGCAGGTCCGGGGCTTTGAGACAGGAGTGCAGGAGATCCCAGGTGCTCAGACCTGTGAGCAGTTCCCAAACCACAGCAGTTTATGTGGTGTGAGCCCCCAGCTGCTGTGTGCTCACAGCACAGGGCTCTAACAATCTGATTTTGGTTACACAAGGTTACCAGGGCACAGAGATGCCTTGATCATTTCTCCCATGCAGACAGTTCATATTCCTCTGTAAACTGTGGCATATGGACACAGCATGATATTCACTTCTCCAGGTTAACTTGCTTCACATGCAGAGGAAGTCTCAAGGGACACCCCACAGCATCTCAAGGAACAACAGCGGAGCCAGAGCAGATTTATGAGCCTTTAGTGTTTCATTGGACTTTACTGAGAAACATGGCTGCAAACATTTCCTCTCCAAACCTACAAATACCTCCTCTCCAGACCTGTTATCCTAGAGAAGAGGAAAATACCATTCAAGGGTGTAAACTTTCCAATGAACCCGACTTAAAGTGTGTTACAATATTTTCCAATTTTTTTAAGGGAAGTCAAAATTATTATTTTTCAATACAAGATTTATTTTTAACCTTTGCAAAACAGCCTGTTTTCCTGAATTTGGGAAAAAACCAAGAACAGCTAATAACTACTAGACATGTCTTACTGGTCAAAGGCATTTCCAGAGAAACCAGAAAACCCAACTACTTTTATCTCATTTCATGCCCTCATGGGTTATGAAAATGAGCCAAGTCTTTTAGAAAGCTGTATTGCACCTAAATTGGCTTTTGCTTCAAAATGCAAATAATCCCTGCCAACACATACAGAATGTAAAACTTGCCAACTGGATGACAAGCAGGAAGAAGAAGATTGCAAATGATGTTGCAAAGACAGGAGATGAAATACACAGCCTAGTAGGATATACATGTATAAATATTCCTGCCATGCATATTTACTCCTGTGTAATCTGGAAATGACTGAAATAATGACAACATTGCAAATGTTTATGTATTTAAACATGTCTTTCCTTTTACTTTAAAGGATTACAGGCAATCAAAAACAAATTGGTTTTTTTTCATTCTATCCTACTAAAGGGAGCAGTCCTTAACCACTGTTTTATTTTTTATTTCCAATAGTATTAGGGCTCTACCTCTAAATTCATCCTGTTGCCACAAGTTTTAGCTGCCCTTCCTCCCTTTCTGAAAATGTGAGGATCCTAATCCTGAAAACATCCCTATTTGTATCTCTGAACAGATTGATCCAGAGAATAGATCAGATCTTAGATCTTGTTCATCTTCCTAACTGATTGTTTTAAGATGAGCCAAATTCTGCTGAATTCTGAGTTTTCTTTAATTGATTTCATGAGATGAAAGATATTTGTGATGATACTTTCATCAGTTTCTGGTACTAGAAAAGAAAAGGAATACCTTTTTATCTACTCAGAGAATACATTTAATATAAAAAAGTTTGCTCCTGTGTTTGAGAAGTTATTTTCATTTTTTTTCTCTTACCAAATTTTTGAGTTCACAAAGTTCAAGTGAATTTCTTATCTACCAAAATGAATTTTGTAATTCTTATTAAATATTAATGCTGAACAAGAATCACCACTTTTCTGTGCCTATAAAAAATAGTTGTCTCTAGAATGTGTCAGACTATTGTTGTTGGTTGTTTTTTTTTTTTTTCCTTTAAGATTGATTTAAATAGTTTTAAATGTGCTTTCACCCCAGAAATATTTCATAGGAACAAAGATTTAGAGGTCAGGAGTGTGTCAAAATGACATTTAAATGTCACACTAATACTTACTTTATTGAGATATGAAGTAATGTCTGCCTATTCACTGAAAAAGTGTTTAAGTCTATTTCAAGTTTTCAAAGACAGTTGTCCAGTAATGATGCCTTTAAGTGCCTCTGTGGAGACATAGAACAGAAAGTGGAATAGAATTGGCAGTGGGGAATAAAATTAGAAATTATCTACTGGTCTGACATGAAATCGACATGACCACATTATATCTGTATTTGCACACTAAGAATTAAAGCAGGCAAAAATCAAATAAAGGACTTACTTCTGTGAACAATAGCTTAAAAATAACAGAAAAGAGCAAATGGTGCAAAACTGGGGACAGAAAGGATTCATAATAGCTCAAAAACAACAGGAAAGATCAAATGCTGCAAAGCTGGGGAGAGAAAAGACTTCTTTACCACAGCTGAGCCAACATTGCCTGTGTTTATTGTCCATTCATAATGAAAAGTAAATGCAGAGAAACCAGTGCTGTTGAAATGCAAGCATAAATAAAGACTACTACATCTTGCAGGCAGAATATTTGGACCTGCAGCCTGATTTTATATCTGTCAAATGAGGGAGTGCCTTACTGGCTGCTCCCACCCCCAAATCCCAGTCTGAGGTGAATCCCCTCCTCCTGGTTCAGGCCCTCCCAGTAGAGAAGACGAGCTGGATTTCAGCCCACCAAGCATTGCACAGGACAGGTCAGGGTGACTGTGAGTGACACTCGGGGACTCTGCTCCTGGGCCACAGCTCTCCCCACAGCTGCCATCAGCCAACCCTGCCTCCTTCCGCCTCATTTTCCAAAGCAGGGGAAGAACCTGCATCCCTGGGAGAGGTGCAGAGCTTCTCCTCCATGCCTCCAATGTCCTTGTACCAGGGTGTGTTGGCACCTTGGGATGAGTTCTGTTTCCATGGCTGGGATGTCCTTGGCTGCTGCAGGACCACCCAGGAGAGCACTGACCTGTTCTGGATGAGATGCTGCTACCTGTCTGCTGAGAGGAAAAAGGACCACAGTCATTAGCTAATTTCTCCCATGCAGTTCACAGAACAGCTGTCTGCTAATTACCTTCCCTGACTGGTAGCCTAAATTGATTTTGAACTAGGAGTCCACAGGTGAAAAAAGTTGTATACTCTATTCCTAATCTCGTGCTTTTTTACTCCCTGCATTGTTTGGGCTAGAAAAGGGAGACACTGGAAAGTTTCTCTATCTTCCTTCCCTCAGACTGATAGTTTTCACCCTAGAAATTCATACATTGAAGTTTTTGATTATTTTATGGACAGCTATCACTGTGGTTTTTATGATGTACTTGAGAACTCAGAAGTTGTGATCTTGCTGTGCTGTACAATACTTTTAAATTATGGGACAATCTGCATTCCTGGTGCGTTGTGAGCTGACAATATATGAGCACCTCAGCTGACAGGAGGACACTGTCCTTGCAGTCTAGTACATTTTATGCTGGCTCTGACAAATATAGTGAACAGACATTAAATGCTGCAGACATTCAAAATTCCCGAAGAGCATTTTTCATCCAGTATTAGTTCACACAAATATGCTTAGGTGACAGCTTGTTTAATATACACTGAATAATATGGGTCGTGCCATTTGCCAGCAAGTGAGAGAGCTCCACCAGCAAGCATTTTATTAGGTGCATTGCTATTTAGTGTTCACACTATTGTAATGTTTACATTTCTTTTTTATTTGGTGAATTACTGAGGCTGCACTGTGGCATTTAGATTAGCCCTACATGAGAGGCTGTGTGAAAAAAGAAGCACCAAGAGGGTGCATCCTTGAAGGTCACACAACACAATGCAGAGCACAAAAGAG
Source organism: Onychostruthus taczanowskii (assembly GCF_017590055.1). Classification (NCBI taxonomy): domain Eukaryota; kingdom Metazoa; phylum Chordata; class Aves; order Passeriformes; family Passeridae; genus Onychostruthus; species Onychostruthus taczanowskii. The sequence goes on along the minus strand of NW_024505893.1, from coordinate 1,493,360 downwards.
TGTTTTTCTTCAAGGGGTGAGGACTCTACCTTAATTTTGGGACCTGTATCCAAAAATTTTTATGGATACTAAGGCCATTAGCTACTCCACCAACCTGACTATTCCTCTGACTGGGAGAGGTTCAAAAATTCACTGAATTCAAGGGATAACATGCTATGATTTAAAGGCTGTTAACCTCAGGTTTCCTGAATGTAGGTTTTTTGGATATAGGTCACTGGGATAAGTCATGAGCATTTTTATGGCAAGTAGAAGACAAAGGGGTTCTTTACATCTTCTCCTCTCCAGCTGTATGGCTCATTGCCTTAGAGCCAAGCATAATTTAAAGAGCTTGCACACAAAAATTGGGCAAAGCATCTCAGCATCAAGATTCTGGAGTTCTAGTTCGTCAAAGGTCGTGCATATCCCCACAAACTGAATTAATCACCTTCTTATTCAATTGAAAACAGCTCTGCAACAACCCCTCCAGAATACTTTAAAGTTTACAGAAAGAAGGAAAAAAAAAAAAAAACAGTTTCTCAGCAGCTCTAGTTTCTGTGTGTGTTGATGCAGAGACTTTCTCATACCAGCACCCATGCAAGATATTGCACCACATGGCCAAGGGCCATGCCACAGGAGGTGCTCTCCCAGACAAAAGCAGAGGAGACACATTAGCTCTGTGCCCCACACACTTGAATAAGACCTGTCACTTGCCAGCACAAGCTAACACGGGCTCTGCTCTGGGCTGACATGGCTCAGTTGCTCTTGAAGACACTCATAGCAGTCTGGGAATCTCTGCAAGAACTCTGTTCTTAATTCAGACATGACTACAGTATCAGGGCCATCAAAAGGTTTCTGTCAGGATGTACTCAAGGACCCAGAGGCAGTAAGGAGGGGAATAAAAAGCTTTTTTATCTTTTTTATTTTTCAGCATGGTTCTGAATTGCACCATATTCATGTGTTCATTGTTCATCAGACAAATTATCCAGATGATCTGCCTCTTTTAAGCATTGTTTTCCAATTCTGTTTCATTCCATTCACCTTTGCCAGTGCAATATTTGTTTCATATTTTCCTATGCCATGACTGGTTTTGAGCATGTGTCCAACACAGGATCACAACTCTAAATTTTCAAATTCTGTTTTCTGGAATAGACCCAGTATTGCAATTTTGAACTGGGGCCATAGACAGTTTTTTGAACCCGATTTCCTTCTGCCACAACACACTTGAGACTGTCTGAAGACAAGCAATTTTTTTTTTTTCAATGCAAATTAAAACCTGGTTTACTGAGCTTTACCTACCTCCTGACACACCACTGCACCACCACCACCACCACCACCACCACCACTGCCAATAAGGATGCTGCCAAATGCTGATTTTGGAACCCAGAATTTCAGAAATCAGCAGTGCTGAAAGTAACAAGCACAAAGCGAATATTTTTTTCATGAGAAAATTTCCTGTCCATTGGTGTTCAGCTGAGTCCTACTGTTTGGACCTTGTAGACCATGACTCATTTAGAAAAGGCCAACTGAGATCTCAGGCATTTCTTCACAAACATAGTGGCATCTCTGACTTCATAATGCTACTAGTCACATGGTAAAAGACTTTTGGGTTTTTTTTCCTAAAAAAAAAAAAATATTTTATAAAAATTATTATTATTTTTTACAATGGCACTTAATACTCTCCAGCACTTTTGGCAATCTTGTTCTTAGTAGTGTATTAACGCTCCATAAATACCTGATTTTTTAAATTATTATTTTGTTCTTGCAAAATCAAACATATTTTACCATTGATAACAATAACTTCTGCTAAAGGATGATGTCAGCCTACTGATGAAAATGAAAGATGATGAGTTATGAAAAAAGAATATAACGAGGATAAGGAAGTGGGAATTAAAAGCAGACATATTAAAATGAAAGACACACTTTTCAGCAATAAGATTAATTACCATTATAATATATTCCTAAATAAAGTCTCAAGGTCTCTAGCTCTGAGTTTGTCCAAGATTGCTGTTTTCCTGGAAGATTTGCCTGTGTGCATTTCTGGATGTCAGTGGGAGGGCCTGACAGAAACCATAAGGTCTGGGAGGACACTGCTCTGGGACAGGTGGGATGAGAGGAGTGGCATGCAGGTGTTAAAGCTCAGCAGTGGGATAGGGAGGCAGCACAGAGACCCTGAGTCCCGAGAAACACAGAATGGAAGCTGCTGTGCTGACCTTGTTCACCCCCACTTCACAGCCACCCTCGTCACAGAAGGGAGGAAGAACATCTGCAGTTTGCCTGGGATTCTGCTCTGCCACGTTGTCTTGGTTTAAGACAAGTTAAGGGTGGACACTACAAAATGAGCACCTCCCCTTTAGCTTTATCTAATCCCTTTCCACCACTGAGACAAGAATGTGAGTAGATATAAGTGAAAAAAAAATAGCAGTTTACAAAAAAAACCCCAAAAAAACAGCAGGCAAGCAAAGCAATAGTCATTAGTTGCAAAGCAGTTGTTGAAATCTCCCAGACTCCCTGGGAACAAAGAGAAACTCAAAACGGTGGAGAAATGATGTGTTCCTCCAAGCACATAATAATCTTACTCAAAAAATTCTGGTCCTTTGACAGATTTCTCAAACCAAATAAGTTATTACCATATATTATTTCCTTTTTCTTTTTATAGAAACTTTGATATTGAATTTCTTGATATAACTTTCAAACATTAGATTCTGCTGAACTTGTAGGTTCCTGAAAGCTGATGACTGACATCAGTGATGAAAGATGGTAAATAGTGTAATTATAATTCATAAATGTAATGCTACAGCTAGGATATGCTAAAAAAAATTTAACGTGGCTCCTAATTAACTTTCAGTAGCAAAGAATAAGATAGTTATAAAAAGTTGTAACAGAAATTAATTTTTCTCTTTTTTTCTTCAAAAATTAATGGTGAAAATCAATTATCTTTGCAGAAAAAAATCAAGGTTCAAGTTTTTACCAATCAATAAAGGTCTGATTACACCAAAGAAACAATTAAGAATAGGACAGCAGATCTAAAACAGCATTTTTTATTAGCTTTGCTAGAATAGAAATAGAATGAACAGCAGCACACTGCAGAAGAACCCAACGTTTACCCAGTCTGTTGTTCTGTCATGGAGCAGAGATTAAATTCCCTATAGGGGATATAAGTACCTTATTACCTATTACCATAGCTAAACATCTGTTTGCAGCAACCTGTCTGAGAAAGATGGAGCTTGAGAAAAGGTTATAAGGTGTTCTGCAAATAATTTTAAGAAAAAAACCAAACAAAACAAACAAAAACTGTTTCTCAGTAGAACAGTAAGCATTGGCATGAAATAATTTATCTAGTTCTAATGCCGACATTATGGGTGAGCCTGTAAAAGACTGTACATAACCTATACAAGGGAAAATAAAGTATAAGAGCTCTTTTTGGGGGACCCTTCAGACCTTGACTATCATCAGCATGTCAGTGAAGCCTTTTCACATCCTTACCAACCTCCAGTCCGTCCTATGCAACTGATGGGCTTTGTTAGGGAGCAGAAATCACAGCAAGGAATAGGCAAAAAGCACTCCCCCGTGTTAAAGCCAGTTTAGAAATTCTGTTCATTTTATAAGTAATCTCTGGGGATATATCCAAGATAGCTTTCCTTAGGTAAAACTATTGTCAGGTCTTCAAAGTTACAGACTGAAATTTCCCCATAATTCGGCAAACTTCAGCTGATATTCCTGACTGCTGGAAGGAAATTATTAAGCCAATTTTTATAAACAAATATTTGTTTCCTCTTTAAGAAAGTGCACACACAGAGTTTAGTTTCAGTCTACTTATTTCAATATTTCCTTGTCTTGCTTGTCTTATTTTCAAGGCTTGGCATCCAAGGGCTGTCATGCTGCTTCTTAATAATTTTAACGTCTGGTCAGGTCATTTTTCAGAATTAAATGACACACAGCTTTCACGTTTTCATTTTTCACCCTAGAATAATAAATACTGAAGCTTTCCTTTCATGTGTGGCAAAAGCATTTCCATATCAAGATCACCAGTTTTCCTGCTGAACTGAATTGCAATGTGACTGGGATACATCACAACATGCAACCCATACCACGAAAAATACTTCTGCTCTCAAGAAAGTTAAATATACACTATGTGAAATAAAAAAATAAATTATGTGGTTTCTGTATGAATTTTGGAGCAAAATCCTGACTTATATTTCTAGAGGATTACCTGCTGAATGTGTGAGCTTTTTTCTAACACAACCATGCAGACATTTGCAAGTAACTTGATGAACTGATGTATTTGGCCAAAAATTATCCATATGAATCACAAATGAGCACAGAACCACCACTCCTTTATAAACTGTGTCTGCTACTAGAGATCAAGCCAGCTTATGGATTTAGCTTATAGACTCTAGTCATAAAATTTGACTCATTTGTGGCAGCCAAATAAACACTCCCTTTGGGCTGATGTGATCACATGTCTGTGCTAATACCATGCTTTCAAAGAAACAATTAGAAATGCATTTATTTATCATCTTTAGATATTCCAAAAAGATGGATATGCATTTTAATATGAATCCCCTTGGTACTTCTGTCCAGGAAGAAGTTTGGGACCTTCCAGAGTGCTGCCACTCAAACCAATCAGTTTCCTTGCAACCATCGCCCTGTGTCATGAGGTCCACTCAGCTCCTAAGAGCAGAGCTGCTATTCATCCTGAGAAAACATCTGCAGTCTATTCTTGTATAATTAGCACGCATTTGCAGTGCTGTAGAAACTTTTATTTTTGTGTAATTTCCATGCTAATGCTGAAGGCAGAGACCAAACTCCTCGCTGCTCACTTTCTCCTGATGACTGAGGCTTCTCCCCCTACTCAGCTGAGAAGGGGGACAGCAACAGGGGGGGGCAGCAGCGTGGCTGGACCTTTTTCAGCATGAGAGAGAGAGACCCACAAGGCACAGTGGAGCCCTGACCTCCTCCTAACCCAGGGCCGTGTTGCTCCTTGACAGTCAGGTCACCACTGAGACATCTGGCATCTTGACAACATTCTTAGGAATAAACCAGCTTCTTGCACTTCTAGAAAGTAGAAAGGGAGTCTTTTTAAAGGAAGAAAGAACCTTTCTTTTTCTCAGGCTTGATCTGTTTCTAAAAGAAAAAAAAAATTCAGCCTATTATAACACTATGCAAATCTCAGTTTTCTTTCTTAAATGGTAATTACAATCAGTGTAATTCATACTATTATTTGCACTGTGTGACGTTAAGTTAAATTCTTTTTCAGTTAATTTATTGTTTGCTACTGATCTCTAGTGCCCTTCAGACTCTCTTGAAAATTATTATTTAGGTCTCTATTAAAATATTTTGATGAATAAAACTGCTGAATTACTAGCTGATGACCACCAGCTATACTTTAAGCAGAAACAGGCTTGGGGCTTTGAGGTTTTGTTATTTTTAACATGACTGGAAGAAACTGGAACAAAGCTAATGTTGAACAAGCTTTCTAATGCTCTCTAATCTTGTGAGCCAAAATAACACTGCCTTCATTACTTTACACATAGGCACTGTTTTGGAAAGCTCTTGTCTGATTGATGTATTAAATTACGGAAAAACTAGATTAATAGAATCACACAAAGGTGTTAGTTCATATCTCTGCCAATACAGTGTGGTTTTTAAATCCTTAATACCTTAAGTCCCACACTGATTGTTGTAAAGCAAGGTGAGGTTGTGTACATTTTACAGTGTAAAAGATACAGCTCTTGTCCTGACATACTTTGAAGCATGGGAATTCTGATGCCACCAAATTCTTGAACAAAATTGCATTAATTTTGATAAATTAGAGCCTAACATGAGAAAAGAACAGTTATTCTTGTTGGGACATCTATCTAGGAGAGGGGGGAAAATAAAGAGGGAAAAAAAAAATAGAAGTTTTCCTTATTTTGGATTCCAAATGGATGGAATCAATTTGAGAGGAAAATATTTTAAATTGGAATTAGAGTATCCACAATCCCTGTTAAGAGGCATATCTCAAATATCAGTCATGAGAAATAGTTACTTATAGAGGCCAACTTTTGAAAACTGCTGTGGAAGAAAATCAGTTCTACAAATCAAAAGTCAGAAATTGCAGATAATCAATAATACAGCAGCTAGTTTTAGCGTGGTGATTTTTCCTCATCTGTGTTCAGGCTGCTGCTGAAAACCATTCTCACCCCCTGCTCTGAATTGCAGGAGATCAGAGTGTTAATGACATTACCAACATACATTACATTGCAGAATTTCTGTTTCACAGCATGTCAGCTGTACTATCTCAGCCATCTCCACATCCCAGCTTATGTTGTGCCTGTAACAATATACAGTTTGAAAATAATATTAAGGAGCAGATTTAATCATAGTTAAATTTCCAAACTAGAAGTTGCCTGCTTATCTGAGTGTTCTGGACTGCATTCTAGATCAGTGTGTTAAAGATGAACAGGAACAATTTTTGCTATGACAGGATCAACTGAAGTAAGGGAATCAAGAGAATGGGATTTATTTGCTCTAATTTTCCTGAAGGCAAATCAAAGTGTGCTTTATGTAACAAAAATCTGCTTGTGAATGTCTATGTATTTTCTTAAAGCTAACAGCTTCCTTGTAAACTCACTGTTTATATAAATGGACATGTGTACTTATGTAGGGCAAAGTCAGTAGTTTCATGTTATGTTTTCTTCTGCACTACAAGAAAGGCTTGAAGAAACTGAACTATTCTTAAGGGAGCACGTTAACAGTGCAGTGTCAAATATCATCACATTGTGACTAATGGTCCATTTTGCATCTTAAATATTTTTAACTTGTATTTGTTTTGTGCTCAGTGAAGTTAGGTTTCTGAGTGGGCACTTCAGAGTAAATATAAGCCTGCATGCTTCAGTGCAGCTCAAGAGTGCTTTTTTCTCCACAAATCCCCTCCCACTGCCTCCTTACCATCCCCTCAGAGCCTGAGCTTCTCATGAAAGAGACTCCCTGAGTCATTTAACACTCTCCTTTGAGAAGGCTCAGCCTCTATCACCTTATGCATGTGAAACAGCACCAAGATACCCTCCCCCAGATGCACTCTATGCAGGCAGCCTCAGGAACTTAATCTCCTGGTTCTGGGAATCTCAGAAAATGACTCACCTATTTCTTTACCCCTTCTTTTTACCTCTCTTGCTCTTGTGTGCTTTTCACCCAGCAATGAGTTCATCGGGGTAATGCTCACAAGTCAAGTTACACACGAGTCTGCAAAAAAGATCCCCTGGGCTTGACAGGTCCTTCAGTTCAAGAAGTCCCTCTCTGGAAAAGCAGCAGGAGACCATACATCACAACAACTCCCTTGCAGTGGCAGGCAATCAATGGAAACACAATAATATCGATAGAATATGTACGAAGCTGATGATGTTCTCTCTTCTGGGGCCACAGCATTGATGAGATGTCCCTGACAAACCACCAGGAGTTGCCACAAAGCTCTGACACATTGATTTCTGAAGCTGGGGTCTCCAGATATATTTCTAATAAAACAAAAGGTCTGGAGATTCTTCCTGCACCAAGCCAAGCAGCTCAGAACTTGTGCTGTTTCATTTGAGCCCTGCAAACTACCTAAAGTTCTTGTAACATAAGAGCTGATTGGGGCAAATTTGACAGTGAAGGTATTTTCTGCAGCTAAGCTTACAAACCAAAAATGCTTATTTTTAAAAAGATGCTAGGAAGAGCAGGGAAAGTGAGCTAAAAATATGTGGTCATGTTTTCTCCATTGCAAAGAGTTGCTTAATAGAAAACTCTGCAGCATAGGATTTAATCCCTCTCTGATGTGCATTTCAAGATGCAAGATTTCAGAATGCAATATTATTTTCTTTCTGAAAGATTTCCAGATTCATTGGAGACAACCCAACCTATACATTGAAAGACTTAAAAGTTGGATTTCTAACTAGACACAACTTCTTCGATGTTCTAGTTGTGAATGAAAGAAATGCAATTAGCATGTGAAAATTAAAACTGGAATTTAGCAGTGTAGGGATTTGACACCCTTGTCTGTGCTCTGTGATGATATGTCTGCTGCTTTGGCAGAGTTGACTCTTGACTACATTTCAGTGACATTCTTTTTGAAAATATCCTGTCTAGCCATCTCCCTGTGTCATGAGGTTTACTCAGCTCCTAAGAGCAGAGACATTCCAAGCCTCTCTGACACATGGATTGTGCCACATTGGCAGAATAAAAAAGGACGAAGGAAATGAGACTATCACTCTGTTTATTCACTTGCATGATTTTACACACACACACACACACACACACACACACACACACACACACACATATACAGGTTTATTTTTTTTTAATGCAGCAGCCTCCAGAAGGTAGCTGAGAATGAAAATGCAGCTGAAAAAACAGCTGCCTGAATTGGGGACAGCCAAAAGACAGAGCAGCTCTCATGCAGGCCAACATACTTGAGACAGGCAAGAAAACAGAGTCAGCAAGTGTCCTCAGTCTTGTTGTCTTGGGAGACAAAATGATTTGCCCTGTCAAAAAGTGGGGAAGAGCCTTCTTCCATCGAAGTCATCCAGCCTCAATTTCCTTAGCCCAGGCCAGTAGCACGTCCTTGAGTCAGTATTGGCCTAGTGCTATATTTTAATAAATAATTTAATAATAAATTTTACAGGCTCAAAACAATATTCCATGATCATTCCTGTGACACCAGAAGAGTCTTTACTTGCTGAGCATAAATACATTCTCACCAGTCCTTTGATGGAAATAGATCTGAAACTCTGGAACCTCAGGAAGATCCAGTACTTCAGGGACACATATTCCCAGCTAGCAGTGCAAGATTTGTATCAGGCTCAGGGCAGAAAACCAGACATCTTCTTTTAGAGAAAAAAAAAAAAAATAAAAGAGTTTGTATCAAATAGGTCCTTGTTTTTCATCAGATTCTTCTTTTTCTGGTAATTTCAGTATGCCCTATTAGTAAGAAACACTGGTTGAAAGAAATGGAAACTTGAAGGAGCCAGAGAAATACTGAATGACAGTGGTATGCTCAAAGAACTTTCTTTCAAAGGAAGCTCATAAAATATGTATCCCAGCTGTTCTTTACTTTCTAATCAGGTTTTCTGATATAATGAAACTTCATCCAGAAAGACATTTGCTCATTCATGTGGTGGTTCTGTCAAAAATATGGGGAAACGCAAATAAGGGGAAAAGATCAACTTAATCCATTTCAGCTTAACTGTGCAGGTGAACTCAGGAGGAAATTATATTAAAATGAAATCTGTGAAATTTTTGGCTCTTGAAAAATGCTCCTTTAGACAGCAAACATTTGCTGAAGATTACCCTGTATTGTTGATGCTGCTAATTAGCAAACAAAACTCTCAGGTTGTGCCACCACATCTGGCCCTTCTATTTGCTGAAAACATTAATAATCATGCTGCTGTCCCTACTCCTAATGGGATGTAGTGTCATGTGCCCTATGTTAAATGCTATAGAGCACAGCAGCACCTTCCCCTGCACACAGCATGCAAAGCCAGCCTGTCACTCAGGGACTGCTTGTCTTGGTGGCACTGGGTTTGCAGAGTGTGCCAGATTTAGTCGTATTCGAGCATCACCTCACTGACAGCCACAGGGAGGTATTCAGGGCAATTAGAATGGTAATCAAGAACTGACATCACCTCCTGCTCAGCCCATGTTATTCAGTATAAAAATAAGCTGAATTAGTTCTGCATTCAGGGTTTGGGTTCACATTAAGTTGTGGAAGTTGCAATTAAATTGGGCTTCTCATTTTGGTAGGTTAAAAAAAAAAAAAAGAAAATATAAACATTTGGGTTGTTTTCACTTTTAATAAGAGCACAATTTACTCTTAAGGTCAGAAGCGTGACATATGTTCTGTCTTGTGTTACAAAAATAATGATGTATCGGGTCATCTGAGATATACAGGGCTGAGGGGAAATAAGCAGAAAGCAAGACAGAGAGACAGCTCCTGGCTTGCTGTTGACATGATTCTCTCTTTCTGTGCAGCCATCATTAAAATGCCAGGCTGCTAAATACCTCAGAAAATAAAACCATGCACTAAAAAGAATTATTTATTGGTTTGGATTGCAAAACAAAACCTTCTTGTAGAACAGGCATTTAAAATAACTGTTTTGATATTCAGGCAGCACCCAGCAGTGAGACAGCTTGTCAATGCTTCCTTTATAAAACACTCATTTCTTAAAAAGCGTCGCGTTTCTTGTCAGCTAAAAAGAAAAATGGTTAAATCAGCTTGTCTATTTTTGAAATGAAGATCAGCAAAAATCAAATCAAAACAAAACAAGATGTTTCAACTATTTTCAAATTCTATTTATGCTTCTTCCTAGCAAAGAAAAATTCTATCGTCCAAAGGAAAATCCAGGAAAGCCTGTATTAAGATACATTTTATTTAAAATCCAGTACTGATACTTAAGCTGTTTAGTTGGCTCAAAGGACAGAGTGTGAATATGTATTAATTTTAAGAATTAGGAAGACGTCAGTAGTATTATTTCCCATTGTTTTCTGGGAAGCACTTTGAGGAGCAGGTTTTCTCAGTCATCCTTTCGCTTTCCATGCAGAGCACTCAGTTTGCAGTGGTATTTTCACAGAGGCAAAGCAGCCTGCTGAGAGATGTCTGATTGCCCCATACCCCCCAAAGTGGGCAGATTGCTCAAGTAGCAGGCTAATTTATTCCTTTCCAAATGAAGCGCTGCAGACCAGGCTCCAAGAGAAAGAGAAATTCTCAGCACCTTGCTCCGTGAAATCAATGAGACTATTTACAAGGCAAGAGTATAGGCAGACAAGAGAGTTTTTGTCAGGTGAATTGCTCCATCAGCTGAAATGCTCACAGAAAGAATCAGCATGATCTTGCCGATGTGCTCCAACCCAGTGCACTCTGAGTGAATTGCTGCACTGCTCATCCTCTACTGAAACACTTTTGGCAGTGATACACACGTTTGTTTGGAAATCTGCTCTTTAATTCATTGGCCATAGTGTTCAAAGCAGCACTAAGTCAGTAGGGCTGCATGAGCATGAGAAGGGAACCAGGCCAGCAGTACTTCTGAAGGAAAGTGATAGCTGAGACTAAAAGAATGCAACATCCCACAGAGAATTCCTGCTCCAGAAAATATTTTTAGAAGCCGCCCATCAAGTGTCTCCCCATGCTGAGGCAGCCCTGGAAGTGCCTGTTTTACCATAGGTCAGACCTGTCTCCAAAGGCCAGGCCTGACAGGCTGGATGCTGGTACCAGGCCAAGAAATGGAAATCTGTGGGGCCCTCTTTTCCTTCTTTTAGTCTGATGACCTTTCTGAAGGCTGTTACAAGATACAGGGTATTGATGATTGTGGTTTGCTCACTGTGATTTCATGCTGCCCATCTGTAAAAACTTCATGGAGTAACTTCTATTGGCTAAGTATGTTATGTATTTCGGTACAAGGATTGTAATGTGATGTAAAGTACATCATTAGAAAATAATTGCATCCATTTTGATGATGGCAAGCAAAAAAAAAAAAAAAAACCAAAAAAAACCACAAGGTGAGAACCAGAATGTACTTCAATTTTATCACAGTCTTCCAATGAAATGTTTGATAAAGAGATGAAACAGGTTTCTAGTGTGTTTTCATAATGAGCATCACTCCTGTAGCTTCCATCAGTCCTTGTTTGCCTATGGAAAATTATGAAGAATTGTAGCTTTCATCATAGATTAGAGCATAAAACAGAAAAGAACAACAGGTCCTCAAAAAAACCCAAAGTGCAAAAAAAAAAAGAGAAAAAAAAAAAAAAAAAAACAAGGCCCCAAAAAAAACCCAAAAGAAAAAAAAAAAAAAAAAAAAAAAAAAAAAAGCGAAACAAACAAACAAAAAAAAACCAAAACAAACCAGCAAAACCAAAGAAAAAACCACCAAAACAAAACAAAACAAAACAAAACAAAAAAACCCTAAAACCACTTCCAAGCAACCAAACCAAAACATGTCCATCTAAAATTCCAAAGCAAAAGAGGACTCTGATTACAGTGGGTCAGCCAAATAACTGAGCTTGAGAGTAAGAGCCATAGATAAATATTTCCTAGGGTCTCAATTAAAGTAATTTAGCAAGTAGGTGATTCTAATTCCCATCTCTTCAGGTGCCCTCAGCAGCACCAGGCAAGCCCATAAATGAGAAAATGAATTTATGCTTTTTCTGCAGCTTCCTTTCCACCAAATCACTATGATGACTGCCAAGTAAAGTTCTTCTAATATCTGTTCTTCTAATATCTGTGGATCACACCATTTTTCTCCCTGGGAAGTATCTACATTCTACTTCTCATTCCAAGTCCCAGGAAAGAAGGAGAAGCAGCAGCTCCAGGAGCATCCCTGTTGAGGTTCCTGCTGACCCAGGAACCCATGTCTTGACATGAATTTCATCCCACAGACTTAGATCTAAATTTTTAAGGACACAAAAAGCAAGAATTATCTAAGGGAACCACCTAAAACCATGGATCTGAAACCAGATTAAGGAAAATCGCTAAGCTGGCAGGTAAAGATGAGGCGCTTGAATCATTATTTATTGTCATGTAGGTTTTATGGCACTGTCTTGATATTAAAACACTTCATAGATAATATTTAAATGGATATGGTGTTATTATAATTACACATAGGCTATACTTGCGAAATGCTAGAATTTCTAATTTGAGCTACTTTGTGTATTTGAGAAATTGGGAGGAGGGGAAGATGTGTGACTATTTCTAATTATCTGCATCCTTTTATTATTCCACGTGAAAGATTCTTTTGTACCGGAAATTTATTTGTCAGTTTGTTGTTGAATCCAAATGTCTCCTTTGCATCTTTAAGCTGATAAATCCACATGACAGCACACTGCTGTGCACACATTTGAAAATAGCGAATCCATCCATGTGTGGGGGCACATTTATGTGAAGGTTATAAACCTTCTGATCAACCCAAAGGCAATGAAATCAAGTGTACTGCTGGGAAACATGGCCATGCTACTTCTTGAGCTGCTCTGGCTTGTACAGACAAACTGCAGATACTTGATGAGGGATCCCACTATTTCTGGTTCTGGGCTACTTTCTGTATCCTATACCATGGTGTCCAAAAACCTATTTTTTCCCTGTTTCTGAATTCTGAAAAGAAAAGTAGTGTAATTTGTGGTGAGCCAGAAGCACAGCTAGGGTCTGAGGAAGAGGGCACTGGAGGCAGTAAGTCAGTGAAGAAAAGACCATGCTTTGGTGCTCTTGCCTGAAGCTTCGCTGTTGTCACTAATTTCTGCCAAACAGAAGGTTTAACTCCAGAGAAGGTCTCACCTAATCGTCACCACATTCCACTGTGACACTGCACAGTGAAATAAGGTGGCAGAAAACACGAGTGAGCAGAAATCTGTTCTACCCGAGGAGAACCATTTCTTGCTGTGGTTCAGTCAAATCCATTACTCCTGAAAAAAAAGGATGTCCAAGGGAGGATCCCTAGTGATGTGATGTGACAGCGCTGGCAAAAATGGCTGGCAGAGGATAAGGGGACATTGCTGTTTACACAAGGGTTTGTACCATCAGTGAATGAAAATTTAATGAAAAACATTAATTTTCAAAAATGTTTTGTTTTCATCTGACCTATAGAAAGAAAGCAGTTTCTACTACAAATCAAAACAGATACTTTCTTCATTATTATTTTAGGCCTTTTCTTGCAATTTAGTCCCTTTCTGGGAGAAAGCATGTCTGGGTGAGAACAAGTTTTGGATTATTCACCAGAAGAGAAATAATCCTTTTCATTCAGTGCCAAGTAATTGTAAGCTTAACATAAAACAGAGAAATAATTTTTTATCTGCAGCAAGTAGCCACTACAATTAGAGAATTCAGAAATTTTCCCTGATGAACTTACACCAAAGATTTAACTTATTCAGTTTAGCTTTTAAAAGGAACTGTTTTCCTGAATTCCCATTTCCTGGTAGAAATTTGCAAATGCTACTTTCTAACACCCACTGTACCATTATATATTAAAAAAGTCCATCCCAAATGCACTCCAGCAATATAAGAATATCAGCTTTTGCCCGTGCTCATCCAGCTGTCATTTTAACATATGACATTGTGGGTCCCAGGCCTGCTTTGGTGCAGAAAAACACTGCCTGTTTTTTAGGGTTTTTTTTCAAATTTTTTCTTTCTTGCTTGCTCCTGACAAATAAGAAAGTCAAGGAATAATTAAAGCACAGACTGGAACAAAAATAACCTCCTAGTAAACAAGTGTGCTCAAGCAAAATAAATGATAATTTATTTTACATGCAGAGATTAAAAGAGCTTGGCTTGTTCAGCTTCTCAAAACAATAACTAAGAAGGGATATGACTTTCCCTATAAATATATCTGGGTATGTAAACATGAAGGGAGAGAAAAATTACTTAAGCAACCAGTAGAATATTGGCACAAGGACAAATGAGTATAAACGAGCCATGAATTAATTACGGTGAGAAATTAGGATAAGTACCTGGAAGGAGAAGAGCTGCTTTCAGGCTAATTTATGGAAAAATGAGCTGCCCAGTGGGTCTGGATTCAGCATGAAAAGGTTGGAATTATTCCTTTCCTGAAAGCTCAGCTGTGGGAATGTGTGGCTGTGTGTACATTCTGACATGTATCCCACAACACTAGAGAGGTATAAAGTTTTACTTCATTTGGCATATGAAGAGGAAAAAATAAGTGAAAATCTTATGCCATCTCATTTTTTGAGAACTACATTTAGAATCCGTGGGGTCACACACTTACTAACTTTTCCACAGTGGAAGAGAATGAATAAGGAGCCTGCCCCTGGAAACCCACACCATGAAAATCCCACTCTGTCCACACACTTCCCCAAAACTAAGAGCACTTCTTTCCCCAAGAGGGAAAACATGCTCTAATCCAAAATATATAAAACAATAAAAATTTTATCCTGGCACACCCAAGAGCTTTTAGAGAGATTATGCTCCCCTAGGAAGTGCAAGTTCTTGTCTTTCCCTACCATGAAGCATGTTTGAGCTTTTTTTAAACAGCTAGGAAAATTAAGGGTTTTTTTAAACAAATATTTCTTAAGCTTGATTTTTTATTCCCTACCTACTTGTAAATTCTCAGTAAATGGATTTTTAAAATGACAGTGTTCATCCTAGACTTCAAATTATTCACAAACATGTCCAATAAATAATTCTTGTTCTGCAGACTATTTATAATATGCATATTTATCTGGAATTGAAAATTCATACTATGCAGCTAATTAGCCTTCTCAGAGGGCTTAAGCAAGCCTGTAGGGTGCCTAGGGCTTCTCCCAGCTCTTGGCACAGGGCTTTGCATTCCCCCTAACTGAATTTCCAAATTTTTTGGACCATTTTATTTGGAAATCACACCCCTTCTCCACCCCCAGATTTCTACTTGTATGTCAGTACAGTGTTTGTTTTGATCAATCTCTCTAGAGTAATGAAATGCACTCATGCTCCTTCACTAAATTAAAGCCCACTTAAATCTGTATCTTAAAGACAGTTTAGAAAAACAAGTTAGCCAGCAAGAAAGAGTATAAAGAAAGTGGGTGTCTGCCACTCAGCTTTCTTGTTGGATGCTGATCTCTGAATTCAATTTTATCTGCACTTACCCCTTTAAGCTTACTTTTCTTTATTTCTGTACACACTGGGCATGTTTAGCTGTACAAAACTTACATGTCTTGAAATGCAAAATGCAAAGAAACTTAGCCTTTGTTTAGCATGACTATTATTCTTTCAATACCTCAATACCTTTATAATGCCTCATTAGATTACAATGAAAAAATAAGATAGATAACTTATCAAAAAAATGAAGAAAACTTTGTTCAGTTCCATAATCTTAGAAATAGTGATCTTCAGATTAAAATTCTCAATTTTGCCTACCAGGGATACTAAACATCATATAGGAATGACTTTTGACTCTTTTCTCCCTCACAATTTTCATCAATATTCAGAAAATTCACTAGTCACCATCTTTTACCTTTCAAGAAAATACAAAATCTTTCAATTTTCAAAGTTTGCTAGAGCAATTTTGGTTTGTGTATTTCTGAAGAATGTTTTGAAGAGTGACTTTGAGTGGAAAGCTCTGGGACCAGTCAGAACTTCCGAATATGTTACACTTTTGTTGTGGTAGTTGTGGTTAAATATTTGGGTGACAATCCCTTGAGCAGATCTCCACTGCAGTGGAATTTGGTCAGGATTTAAAGTCACTGACTGATATTTAGAAGTATCATCATCAGCCATGCTCAGCTGTGCATACACAGATGAACTCTTACTGTTCACAGAAATCAGAGGTTCTGTCAAACAAGCAGCCACATATGCATCTAACTGTTCTAACAAAAGCTATTGAAACTTTATTTCAGAGAAAATTAACCACCTTTCAGATCACCTGGGTCTATATCAAAACATTCTTGTTGTCAAATCTGAATCCTGCCTTGCTAAGAAAAGTAGGACCAGAGAAACTGGGACAGCTCTAGGTTTAGGAACACCTTCTCATCAGGGTGTGTTTATTTACATTCCTAGAAATACTGGACTGCTTTTAAAGACAGAACTGCTGACCTGCAAATCTCATGTAATTTCACCTACTGTTGAATGCCTGCTTTTAAAGGTGCTTCTTTAAGGAATGAGTCACAAGGTAGAAGCTTAGATCACCTGAACAATGTAATTACTGAGAAAGAGCAGATTGAGAGTGCACAAACTACACCACACTTTATTTCTGGAGCTGACAAAAGCTGCAGTTTGTTATTTAGTTAAACCTGGCAGATTAATGACCTATCAAATTAGGGATGCTGTACACTGCATCAAAGTCACAACCAACTTATTCAGATCCCTTACTTATTAAATCAAATCCATAACCGAGCAAACCACACACACCACTAGGAAAACACGTTCCCTCTCCACACACTGAGCTGCTAATCAGTATCTTCATCCCAACCATGGACTTCGTTGTGCTGAACTCATGCAGGACAGCTGGGGCAAGTTCCTTCAATGTAAATATGTTCTCCCTAGAAAAGTGTTCTACAGTTATGTGTCATTCTTAAACTAATCTGTGTAAATAAACTGCAACTCTCATTGATGGCTACCGGGATCATGAGAATATGGATCATGAAACTCAGCATATCCTCACTTTGCAACCAAACACAACATCACAAAATCTCTGAGGAAGCTGTAAAATGTATTTTGACAGGCTAAGCTCTCTGGTCTGTATAGCACATGTAGGCAGAGCTGGATGTCAAAAGATTTCAGGTGAGGGGAGAAGAATCAATATTTCCATACACAGCCAGCACAGAACCTCATAGCAGTTGTTCTTGAAAGCTGAACTCTGGAAGAACAATTTCCAGGATTAAAAAGTTAGGTGCAATATTAATACTGCAGGCTTGGTATGATTCTTAATTTTTGATTTGGAGTCACAGACAGGCAATTAATTTAAATTAGGTGGTATCAGAAGAGATGCTGCTGTAGCAGATTTCTCATCTGTTAATTTAGAACTAGCAGCAGTGGTATCCAGTCAAGTCTATTTTAATTTATAGGCATCTTCAGCCTTCTGCTCAGAAGGAAGATCAAATGTGGAATTGATCAGACTTTTTCAATATTGCTTTTTCTTTTCCTTTTAATTTTGTAGCCTTACTTCCAATGCCTGACACAAAAACACAAACAGGTGAAATGTAAGTCAGAAGCAGTAAAATTCCAAGATTTCTAAAACTGATCAAGATCTTAGTATGCTTTGCAATGGTAGAATTTCTTACTCTTTATTAATAATCTTTCTGTAGTCTGTAGTTGGGGATCCTTTTAGTTTGAGCATTTCTTACTATAAATGCATTCTCACAGCTACAAGAATATGTTCCATTATTTGAAAGGTACTTGAATTTATTTTTTTTCAAAATTGCATATCTGTTCAGACAATGGGTAACATTAGAGGTAAAAAGTGGATAGTGATATCCAATTTATCTGCATTTGATGTAGCAGATGGTAATTTGGATTCTATATTTGAGGTACATGTCATTAGTTTTGTAGAAAGCCACATCTGTGTCAAAGGGTTTGGTCTACTGCTGAACAAAGTAACTTGCCTCAGCATCCTGCTCAAAATATTGCTTGCCTTAATTTACTCCAGCACCCTCAGCAGACAATAAGAGCCTTACACAAGCAGTCTGGCACATTAAGAAACTATTTTTCTGACTTGCTGTTCATCTTTCAATGCTGTCTGATTTAATCCTGCCTGTAGAGCAGGTTTAAATAGGAAACATTGCCAAGAACTCTGTGACCCCTTTACTGATCTGGGCCCTGAGATGCTCTGCATCCATCTTACATCTCCTCATATGAAGGAGATGGACTTTGCCAGGACAAAGCTGGGACCCTTCCAGAATTTTAGCACATGTCTTGTAGAGAGAGAGAGAAATGAGGCTGAAGGAAAGAGGGTCAAACTCTCATCCCCAGTCCTGACTGCAATTTAGGAGAAGCCCAAGTCCACACACCTTGCTTGCCAGGAAAAAGAGTGACAAACAGATATTCAGAGTAACCTTTTGTCCAGACTGAACCCCTTTAGCAGGAAGTTTGACTCAGAAGAAATAGAATTAAACTCTACCACTGTTATTCTGGCAGGCAGAATACCAAAACCCAATCTGGGAATTCCTAATGCTTCCTGTAAAGACATGTTTTGGTTTTACAGGAAGGCAACAAAGGTACCACAGCAAGCTGATATTGTTTTGAGGCACTAATTTTCACTTGTAGCCTTTTGTGCTATTTTTGTCTTTACTGGAGAAGAATTTGCCTTGACTGTGCCACTTAAATTGACTAAGATTTATTACATTCTCCCAACAATTTCTTTAATGCGTCTTCAGAGCATTATGTAAAAATTGAGCAGGCAGAAGAGTCTGCTCCAGAGCAGCACACAAACAGATGTCTGGCAGTATCCTTCCAAGCCCCTATCCCCTGTTGGAAATATCAGAGCTGCAATGTCCACTTCACGAGACTGTCAAAGTCACCTCTCCTCAGCAAGGGCAGCAGGACACAACTTTCATGGAGCAGCTCCAGCAATAATAAAATCAACCCCAAATTAGGCTCTTAGGTAGCAAGGCAAACAGCCAAGTGGATGCAAATGTTAGGGAGGCAAAATTCCACAGTTATGACCCTCTGCCGAGAGAGAGAAAGATATCACCACCCAAGATTTCTACAAGAGATTTTTTTATATGCAAAGTTAAGAGTGTGTTTTACTGAATTCCTTAGAGATTAAGGAAAAGATCTAAAAAGCACTAAATTGTCTAAAGGACCTAATATATATATAAAAAATTATCTTTACTACTTAATGATCCAACCTGTTTTTAAAAATACATATTTTACTGCAATATTACCTACACACTGTGCAAATAACTCACCTATCCTCCACGTCAGTGCTGGGAAAGATACCTTCCACACAAAAGCATTCATGCAAAAAGAGTTATTAGATAGTCTAATGAGCTCAGAGGAAAGAGAAAGTGTGCTTCTCTTAAATGACACTTTAGAAAAGGAAATCACATGCTTAAAAGTGATCCTGGTGAAGGACTGAAATTACAAATCTGATAAGCAGGATAAACATGTTCAATAAACATTACATTGTTTATTGAAGAGAAAGTTGCTATCGAAGTATCAGGTAGATGATGGAGGTACTTCATTCACCAAATATTTGGGAATATTTCTTCTGTGACTTTTAAACTGGCTTTGGGAATTAAATCTTCATGTGTGTTACTTAGAAGCTCTTTTATACATCATGCAGTCATTCTGCAGTTGTCTTATTTTATTATGTATATTTTTACACCTGTGTTTATTTTTTATGTATTGTACAATTTCAAAAAAAATCCTATGACATAAAAACTCTGTACTTGTGGAACTCCCAACTTTTTAGCTGGAATAAGGACAGTAGAACACAGCTTAGAATAAAAAGTTAGATAAATAGCTGATATACTGAATTTCACTCGAGCTTATAGAGCTCAGGAGGAACAATCCCTGGATGACCCTTCTTTTCAAATTTAACCACTCAGGTGCTTTTTTATTAAAGAAATCTTCTCACAGAATGTGACCTTAAATAGTGATGCCACAAACACTTTAAATCTGTAGAGCTAAGGGAAAGTTTGATCTGAAAGGCAAACCTCTTCATTATACTCTCTGAAATCAATTAAAAAGTAATAAAGAATCCTCCTAGTGCATTCCATACAAATACAGACTAAAAGAAAAAGAAATTGCAGTGATCTGGTGTTTTAAGACTGCAGTACTAGGTCAACTAAAATTGAGCAAGTCAATACCTAGGTACAGTTATTCAAAATATATTGTTGCCTTTCCAAGTTATTAAGCGTTAAAAAAATTATCAGACGGTCTCAGAATCACACTAAGCTGCTTTAGGCTATCTCTAGAGACAACTGAAAGATAAATATTCATATTTTAGCATATGTACACAAGTAAATAAATAATACAGTTGCCCTTGTATATGAAAGAGCTCTATATTTGAACAAAAATAATTTAAAAGCAGATGACTTTTGGTTTCTGAATGTATTTTATTTAATGTTGATTTGGTTTTCTAGGGAATGTACTTGTTCCACTGCTTTTTGCATTCGATTTAGCAGATGGTAATTTTGATTCCATATGTGAGGTGCATGGCATGGTAGGTGAAACGGCTGATAAATAGGGAATTCAACTGAATAGGTTTCACAATTCAATGTCTATTTAAAATATTCTTATTCAAAAGGGGAAAAAATGTGTTTTAACATGGCCTGTTGATTTCATCACCAGCTGTCTTTCAAGATACAGTCATGCACAGTCAATATTTCATTACGTTTGCTCAGTTTTTCTCTATATATTTTAATGTCTCATGCATTCAGTATAATTTTATATCGGGAGACAAGTCACTCATGTTCCATTATTGACTCAGGAGAAACCTGCAGTCAAATTCACAATGGAGTGTGGGGTTCTTGCTGCAGAGGTGGGAAATCCACAAAGACATCCTCTCTGCTGCAGCCCACCTTCAGGGGAGGTGACAGATGACAGCACCTTCCCCCTTTGCTTTGCACCACCGCCCCAAAGCGCAATCACACAGCTGATGACAGAACCAAAAGGAAGAAGTTCCTCCACAGTTGCTTGAGAGGTTGTGGACTCTCCATCCATGGGCATACTCAAAAGCCAAAGGAACATGCTCCTGGGCAACTTGTTGTGGAGGTTCGTGCTCAAGCAGGGGAGTGGGACCAGAGGATCCACACAGATCTCTCCCAGATTCCTCCCAGCTCAACCATTTTGTGTGATTCTGTGCCTTGGTTTGACTCCTAAAACACCTGAACTTAGCCCCTGATGCCTGTTGGCAAGGACTCTGGGCCAAGGGATGAGCCCACACCCTTCCCATAGGATTCATCACCAAACAACACATCCCCAGTCCGGAGCACTGTATGTCAGACACAGTGGGAAGAAAAAAAGGGATAATTTCACTACAAACATCAGCTGCAGGGCTGGGAAGGGATGGCCCAGGAGTCACAGGGGTTCAGCTGGTGATGGGAAATCAGCAGCTGCAACAGCAGAGTGAGAAAGCACAGAAGATGAACCCACAAAGGCAGGAATTGGTGTGGTTTGGTTCCCTCTCTTTGGGGAAAACAGCTGAAGAGGAGCTCTTTGTGGCCCAGCAGAGAGAGATCCTGCTAGCTATAACTTCAGAGAAAGAGGGATTCTTAGAGAAGAGAAAAAAGTGGTCAAGAATAAGAAGAAAAAAACATCAGGGCAGAAAATAGCATTTCAGAGAGATATCTCTGAAGAGGCATTGGGTCAGAGGCCGCAAACATTCCAGGTCCAACAAAAGGATGTGGACTGGGAGGGCATCCCTCCACAGGAAGGTCAAGGGGACACAAGCTGATTTATAAGCCCAGAAGCACTGGAAAGCATAACAAAAAGCTTGTAAGTAAACAACAGAGAAAGATTAAATGTTTTCTTTAACCTCCTCAAACTACGTTAACATGGTTTCTGAGTGAAATTACCCTGCTCAAAGTGAACCAGGTCACTCCAAGATATTTCATGAGCCAAATCCAAGATTTCCCAAGTTCTTTTAATAACATAAAAGTGTTTATAGTCTGATGAAACTAGTTTTATCTATGTACCATAAAAAAAAAAAACAACAACAAAAAAAACACCACACAAACAAAAATAAAAAATAACCAACAACAACAAAAAAAGCCACCACAATGTTTGAAAGAGCAAAGGCACTGTTTGATGCATATTGCTCTGGGAAACCTCAGAGAAGCCCAGGGGAGAGTGGAAAAGCAGCAGTGATGAGAAGTGCACACAGTTATTGTAGTACAGCACACCAAAGCTATTTAAGAAGCCAAGTAAAAGCTGCAGCAAACCAGCCTGGAGGTTATGACAGCAGCCTTGGACCTGGAAAATACATTTTCCATGAAGCTCCAAGAGCTCTTCCACCATGATTTGGAGGCAAAACAAAACAAAATTCATGAAAAGGAAAAGAAGAAAATGAGCTAAAAAAAAAAAAAAAAAAAAAAAAGAAAAAAAAAAAAACATGGAGATTTGGTCCTTTCAGTTCAAATTCTATGTTCATCATGCCTTAGTTCCTTCGACACTATCATTTCCAGGAGAGATAAAGATAAAACACTTCCATAAGCAATATGAGTACAAATCTGAAAAACACCTCAGATCTGGGTTTTCAAAGATATCTATGGTCAGAACAGCTACATTTAAAAAGAAAAAATCAGATATAAAGTGCTTTCATATCTCCCTTTTAAATTCTTCAGTGCCATGTAGGTGATTTTCAAAGTCTTGCTAAAAGCCCAGCTGTATCTTTAAGTATTGAAGTACCTTGGAGAACATGGGCCAACATCCCTCAGAATCTTTCCAAAATGAAATGCAATTTCGTGTGTTACTGGGTTGGCAATTTTAATCCCAAAATAGAAGGCCAAAAGCAGAATTTAAAATATAGTATATCCCAGTTGTGGGTTTCCATGTAAATAAACAGAACCCTGAAGAAATACTAGTTGTTTTGAAATTTCTACCAGGAAATTAAGTGGACTTAAATGACAGAAGAAATAAAAAATGTGCATTTTATCTAGTTGTGTTTCATTATGTCAAATTATGCAAGCTGATAGTGGAACTATAAAAACGCATCCCACCCAAAGGTTTCTCCCCTAAACATCCCCAAATAAGTGCTATGCAATCCAAAACTGCTTTTCTCTTGCATCCCATAATACGCCCCACAGCCCAGTGATGGGCCTGGAAGCTGGATGTTATTTGGTCTCCCCCTGCTGCCATTGTCTCTCTGAGATCCAGTGTGGGTGTACAGAAGAGTTTTTACCACATAACCTAGCAGATACCTTGAATAAATGTAATGTGAAATGCAATTATGCTTGACAACACAGATGCAAATCACCAGTAAAGAACATGATGAAGTCACATCAACTTTGGCTGCAACACTACTTAACTGTATTTCTTTATTAATACTCTAAAATGTCTTCATGGAGAAGTATTTAAATTGTCACAGATATAAAGAGGTGTTGTGTATGTTCACACATGCTCTTATATTGCTCCTGTAGCCCTGGGTGGCTTTATTATTGCCCTGGCCCAATAGTCACAGCAGTGGCACTCACAGGTTTTCAGAAGTTCCCAGGAGGAATTACTCCCTCAGCACACTCAGAACTACAACAGTCAGATCATCCCATTTTCAGCACAAGTACTGCTTTTCCATACTTCTATTTAATGAATTTTGCTTTATTGTTCATTCTCCCAACTACCTACAATTTAAACCTGCTATCAGATCAATACAAGACTTTCCAGTGTTCATTATTCAGCTCTTAGATGCTTTTCCTTCCTTTTTTCCTCTGTTGTCCTTAGGTATATTAAGCACCTTGGAGATGTACTGTAAAGGCCCTTGCATACAACATAATTATTTTCCAAAGTTTATGTTTAAACTACTGCAGCGGCGGCTGACCTTTAGGTGTGTCCCGGCTAGCTGCGGCCAGCACCGCCGGCAGCACAGGGGCACTCTCCTGATCCGAGGCTCGGTCAGGGGAGCGCCTAAGGCTTTCGCCTTGAGGGACGAGGATCCGCGGCTGAGAGAGAGGTAGAGGGCTGCTAACCCACAGGAGGTAAACGAAGAGACGGACTCCAGAGGTAGTGCAATCCGGGTTTAATACTCAGGCGAGCCACCAGCTGGAGACAAGCCAACTGGGCTCCGACCGGGGTTTTTAAAGTGGGGCGGATACAGAGAACAAAGGCGGTCTCCAGCAAATCACAGCAACGGTGGGAGTGGTGGGAGGATAACAGGCATGTAGGGAAAACCAATGGGGGAAGAGCAGGGGAGGAGTCCTGGCCCCTGATCCAATCACTCGATGCCCAGGGTGGAAGGTTCTAGACAGAAGGGCTGGGGCACCGAGTGACAGACAGGGAACCAGGGAGGGACTGAGGGAATGGATACAATGGTTGCTAGGGGTAACAGGGAGGGGAGAGGTGACAGACAGGGCGATCAAGGAGAGAGAGAACCAGGGCAGAACCATTACAACTTAAAGGGGTACAAGGAACAAACCAAATCAGCATATAACATAACAAAACACAATACAACAAACTACCTTTTGTTACTGTACTAATTAAAAATACCTGGAGCTGTAAATGCCAGAATAACTTTGAACAACTTCTGTGTTCCAGTTAGATTACAGATTGTATGATCACAAATACACCTTCATAAGTGATAACCATGACATATTTCTGTGGTGGGCCACTCCTTTGGTTTGTATGTTGGTCATTGATTTGGTCATTAAAGTTAATTAAAGTTCTCTTCAGTCATATCCTACAACCAGTTTAAAGAAGATATAACATCTTGAGCCCCATAGAAACCATTTATTCTGGAATATATTGCACTGCAGTAAAACTAAAGTTTTATATATACAAGTATATACACAATTATATATATACAAATATAATTTTACATATACATTATATATATATATATATAAAGAGTATATAATGTAATGTGAAATGTTTAATGTAACTTCTAAACCTGTCGGCAAGAGGTTACACCACGTCTCTGAGATGATTAATGGCTTTGGTAAATTTGACATTGGGTTTTGTCACAAGAAAATTGTATGAATATCTTTACTCAGGAGGCACACCACGTTTAGCCTCATTTATCATAATTACCTTAAGTTATTTCAACATTATAATGAAGGCTAAGGAATCAATTTAATTGTTTATTTATTTTAGAAGAAATATTTTCCATGTGTCATCATGTCTGCTTTGCACTTGACCTTTTAATCAAACCACTCACAGTCATTTTTTTTTCACCCCATATTTACTTACTGATTACTTTTGCTCAAGATTTGTGTGTTGCCTGAGTGCTGAACAACCAACAGCCAGAAGGGTGACTCATTAGCACAAAATACAATTATTGCGCTGTTTTAGGAGATAACTGAAATAAAGTTTCCTCCTGATGCAGGACTGACCTCTTTGCATCTTCCTGAAGCCTGTGGAGCTGCAAGTCATAATCAGAATGATGGGACAGTTCCCAAGGAACTGAGAGGAAGTGCCTGAGCCCATGTCAGAGATAAATAATGTTGTAATTGTGCTTTAAAACCTTTCTTCTTTTTTGTGATGGTTGCAGCAATTAAGCTATATGAAAACTCAAAATCTGACCAGAAAGATGAGCCCCTTTCTTTGGGAAAAGGAAACCAATCAAATACAGAGCAATGTATCTGTTCTGAAGCTATATTTGAAAATAAATTAGAATAAACATAATTTCAGAAAAAAACAACCTAGAACCCAGAATAAATTTTACATAAGTTGTACTTCAATACAGAGTGTAAAGTAACAAAAAAAAAAAAAAGTTTTCCAATAAGCATTTTGCAAATAGAAGTAACTTGCTCCCCTGGTATTGCTGATCGGTGTTGCCCTGCAATGCCTCCTTACTAGGGCAAACCTGAAAATCAGATTTCTCATTAAGTAAAGATTTTTTTTCAGCTGAAGGAAAAGAAAAAAAACTAAAAAGTATCTCTGTAAAGTTTTTTAAAAGTTCATCCAAAGGAGTATTTCAAAGTCTGGATTGGAAAGAAACATGGTTCAGTACGAGCACAAGTAGTTACAGAAGTACTGTAGGCAATGCAGTCTTGCTCTTCTCAATATACATGAAGAATATTGATAGTGGAACTCAATTATGAGTGACACAGAAAAAATACTGAAAATTAATCTGAAGAAAATGAAGACTATTGATCAATGTCAACTCCCATGAAAAGCCCTTCCCAAAAGAAAAAATCCCAACCAAAACCCAGCTCAGCGTATTTGGGGAGATAATTGAAAGGCAGAACAGTAAATCTGCTTTAATAACCACTTGGATCAAGTAGAAATCAGACAACAGAAGTCAGGTAGAAAAGAATCAGTATAACAAATCTGCATTTTATAAATAATGGGACTATACAGAGCATCAATCACACAACATACGGCTCAGAAAAAAAGTGCAGAGTTTGAAGAAGCCATTTCTACACTGTGTAAAAAAACAGTTTGAAAATGAAACAAAGCAATTAAATTAAAAAATTTGAAAAAGTGAAACAGCATGACTTTCCTCTAAAAGGAAACACAGATATATGGTTTCCAGCTTCTGAATAGTACATTTCAGTAGTATTGCTGGAAGCTTGTTACTGGAAAATCAATCTACCATAACAGAGATGCTGAACAGCTGAGTTCAGCTACAACTTGTCCTGATATTCAGTTGAGGGATATAGGAGAACAGAGATTTTTACCTGAAAGCTCTTCTAAAGGAATTTTATCTGCACCTTAATTTAACTAGAGTGGAAAGTTAAAGTGCATTTCGTGTTTTCAGCCTGTGGAAAAAAATTAAGGGTCCATTATTAGACACAGACAAAATAAAATATATCAATAGCCTTTGTCATTATTTCTGGTGATCTTTTATTCTTATTTTCACCAAGGTGTTCTCATTATTTTTTTTATTATCCTGAACTACTTATAAATGAAAATTCTGAATCAGAAAATGTAACAAATGTTTAAATTAATGTGAAGCATATTCCCAATATACCATCTTAAAGGTATCACTTTGTAAGTGTTTTTAAAGAAATTACTGCCAAAGGGTGGAATTTCATTACATTTTAAAATTATTAAAGGATTTGTAATATGGTCAACAGAGCCTTAAGAGGCAAAAATGTAACTCCTAAGTTTACAAGGATTATGTCTTAAAATGTTGCATAAAGTCTTTAGGCAATATTTAACTTTCTTTTTTCCATATTCTGAAAGAAATTCAGATTTCAAAGGTACTGATGTTAAGGGCAAAATTGGTCTTAAATGGATTCAATTGTAGCGATTGGAATGTATCACTTGGTTTACCACTCCCCTACCAGGATTTACAGATATTTGCTAAAATGCACCAGAAACCTGGCCTTTATCTAATTCCTCTGCAAAACATGTAGAACAGGTCTCTTAATAACCACCTCAGGAAAATATCATTAGCTCTCCATCTCTTTTTTATTATTTTTTGGTAGTTCCATACCTTAGCACAACTGTTCTTTCTCCCACTACTGCCTTAAGAGTTCAGGAGGAAAGGATCATTAAGCTGTGACCATTTTCTAGTTTAAAAAAAAAAAAAAAAAAAAAAAAGTAAAATTCTGCACCAACCATAAAGACAAACAAAAGGAGAACTTCTCTGAAATTACTTTTCATCTATGGGAGAGGGCTGTCTAAATGCAAATGAATCCTCAAATATCTTTACAGATCTCTGGGAAACTTGGTGCTTCCAAAACTACACTAACCCAATTTCTGTGAAGGGAATGCAGTCCCAGGAGAACTGTTTTAGAGGGCCAATATGGGGAAAGTTTGAGGGAAAAAAAGCATTATAAAATATATTGATATTTATAGTACAGCAGTATGTCAGTGATAAAAATGTAGGTAGCCCTATAAAGCACTCACAGAAATACCCATATCAAATCTCCATACCACAACAAATTCCCAAGCATTCCACTGAAGATGTGGATTTCCTTCTCCACTCTCCACCCTCCTTTCCACAGACAGGTGTCAGACACTGCAGCACTTTGGTGCTGCAAAGGAGGGAAAAGGGAGATGAGAGTGAGCTGCCAAAGGGAATTCAAAGGACCAAAAGCAGGAAAAAAGGAGAGCAACCTAGATTTGACACACTTCAATTCACTGTGACACTGTCCATTTCCAAACTGTTACAAGAATAATTTTTGTGAAAACCCATATTGATACTGATATACATGTGCATAAAAAATGACAGGAACCAAAGACAATTTCTAATTTTTTGTCGCTTGTGAAAATAACTTTAAATCATTTTTTGTGCAAATAATGTGTAAATCCTGTACATCAACTTGAAGATGGCAAAAAGGAGTGTGGAGTGCAACCAGCTGGTCCCAGTTTCCCTTTCACCTGACATGAAAAGGTCACATTAGCCATGAGACTCAATCAAATTCTGGTTGCAGTTGTTCAAATACTGGATATTCTCCTTTCTTTATTCCAGATTAAGGAGAAATAGCGAAATATTAAATTCACTTGAAAAATGAAACTCATCTGAACTGTTGTTTGTGTCTTTGAAGAGGGCAGCTTTCAGAGGAACAAAACATTCAAAGGCGCTGTCTCCATAAATTTAGCATCTCACAGAGACAATGAATGTATGGAGAATTCGTCATGTCAAACTATTTTTTACGGCTGCTCTGTTAGATTGCAGCCAGTAGAGTTGATAAACAGCCAGCACAGAAATCTCCACACTTTTACCACTCCATTTGAGGAGCTATTTGTGCCTAAAATGCAGTCAGTCAGCCCAAACAACTGAAAAAAATGGACTCCTCAGCTCTCCTGAAGCAGCTCACCTGCTGAGCCACAGAGGCCATATCGTTTTTCAGAATTAGTCTGGTCCTTTTCTCCTTGTTGAAGAACCAGAATGTACCCAAGCCACCATGACAAATCATCACTCTCTGTCATAGCTATTCTCCTACCACACTCAAATTTTCTGATAACGTTGCAGGATGAGATTGCAAAGTGAATGTGCATTTTGGCATTGGAAAGAGTTTTTGTCCTCCAAATCTTCCCAGCTTATTTTTCATGCTGGTAACTGTCTTGGTTTTGCTTCATGGAAGGGAGGTTCTCTTACATTTAACTCTCTAACCTTTGAGCAACGTCCAGCGTAAAAGACTGACCTGGGTCATTTGCTCATTTTGTATAAACATCAGCTGAAGTTCCTGGACTTGATTCCAGCCTCACTTCTTGTTTTACAGCACAGCAAAGAAACAGTCTTCATTACTTCCATGGTGTGCCAATAAGATAAAAAAGTTCAAAACATATCATACTCTGTGTGAGTCTAATTTATTCCTTTGGATTACTGGGAAACTGATGTTGTCATAAACTCATATCTATATACACAGCATATATGGAATTTTTATTTTTTCCATAACTAGAACTCTTCCTGGCTTTACTAGATGTCTTTCCCTCACACTTGCAGACTCAAGCCTTACCTAGTTGGAGTTATGGCAGATAAAATAAGCTCATTTGGCCAGATGTTCAATCTCATTTTTAGTTCAGGCAGAGACTAGAGTCATGCTCTTCACTTTGGGGTGATTCTTATCTCATCAGCAATTTCAGTATAAACTCTGTCCTAAAAATTCATTCCAAGATGAAGAATGATTGGCATGTGTTCCATACCTTAAAGTCTTTAACAAAAAAAAGTTCAAAATGGACTGATAATTTTTAAACTGTAAGAAGAAGAATAAAAACAAAATAAAACCAAAACAATTCTCAATGTTGAGCACAAAGTATTTTTTCTCTCTGAGACTGAAAGTTACTTCACTTAGACTCTGCTTATTAGATTCACTCCAAGTCTTATGTAGGTGGAATGAGACTTGCTGGGGAAAGAAAATCTAAAAATTAGGAAGAGGACACAAAGAGCATGACAGAGTAAAGGGAAAGCTGAACTCATTTTCCTCTGCTATAAAAGCTTGATATACTAATGATGTGAGATAAAAGTGTCAGACTGATTACTCAGTCTTACTTTTGAGTCTTATTTTTTCTGTGTGGTGTATCTCTTCTGTGACAAGAATAAGGTGTTTGCATTTCAGACAGCCATCCTGAGTGGCACAGATTATATTAATGCCATCAGCATTTCGGATTGAGTTGATTAGCATGCAACCCAGACAAGTGACCTGGTAGACTGCAACCATCACAGCAGGACTTCTGATTCCAGCACTGCTTCCAGAAGCCAGGCAACTTAAAACTATGCAGCCAGAAAACTTGGCAGACTCTCAGTTTCATTCAGACAGGCTTACTGAAGAACTTTCTAGATCAATATAATCAAAGAGAACTTACATAGGAGGCTCCCTTCCAATTCCAGCCTGCAAGAAAACTGCACTGAGAGATACTGGCATTTGCTTTAGAGCCTGGTTTGAGACAAGTTTCCTTTTCATTTGCAAGAGATCAAACTGCTAAAGAAAGCAGCCTTTTTTCACTTTTGATAGCAACCTTTGCCCAAGCTGCATGGCAGAGCTATGTAAAGCCCTATTGAGGAGACTATATTGACAGAGCCCAATTGACAGAGACTACATTCCCAGTGTAAGGTAAACTCTTGACATGGCTGGCTGGATCATGTTCTTCCTTGGCACTTGACATATCAAAAATACAATAAAATGAAAAAAAAAAAGAAAACCACTGTATTTTTTATCACTGATGCCTAGAAAACCATTCAAGTCAGACTAAGAGCTTCCAGCTTCAGCAAACAGCACATTCTCTGTAATCAAGTCATCCAAGCTGTTGATAGAGAACAAATTTCTTGTAAAAATTTTTCAGAGGGCTTATTAGTTTTAGAGGCTGCAGATGTAATTCAGATTAAAACATATGCAAAACCACAAGGCTTTCAGATTGCCTGAAGTAGCACCTTTCTAGATGACAAATGTCCTGTTGGGACAGAATTCACAATCATGAGGTCATCGACACCTATTCCTTGGTTACTCCTGCTTGGCCCTTGGACCATTTTCTGCTACAGCAAGTCTTCTAATACCTCAGATCTCAGCTTTCCTCTTCCTGCTACCAGAAACCAGACAGGATTTTTTTTTTCATTAGTTGTCGTGTATTCTCTCTGCATTTCTGCCAACAGCAGAGATGTTCAATGGCCCTGATGAATTTTGTATGTTCACTTGAAAAAGAGCCAACTCTTTCAGCTACTTCATCTCGATACAAGTTGCATTGATTCCCTTACAGGCCAGTGAACATACCACTAAAAAATCTGACCTAGCAATGTCTTGCAGTATGGATTAGTAGTAAGATAAATTGTGATAAAACCTTACTTTGCTAAGTTTCAAAAGAAAAATAATTAGACTATCCATAAAGCAACCTTCTTTAGCTGTAGGAAAAAGAAAAACTCAGTGAAACCAACAGACCTCCAGAAAGAGTTGGAAATTTGTCCTCAAAACATTAAACAGGGCAGGCGAGTGCTGTTGATACTGTTCTATATGCACATTGGAGTGCCTCCATCTCCAGAAAGTGGGATGGTATTAATTGCAGGATAGCAAGGAGTTTTAGAAGTAAATAAAAATTTAACTTGAAGCTTGTAAAATTTAACTTGAAGTTTGTAAATACTCATTGTTGGTACATTTTGTTGTCTTATCTCATTGTTATTTCCAGTAAATTGTTCTTATCTCTACCCATGATCTTCACCTTTTTGTGTCCCCAGTTCTCCTCTCCACATCACCAAAGGGGGTGGTGTGACTGAGCAGTGCATGGTTTCAGTGGGAACACTAAATTAGGGAACACCATTCCCAAACCACACTAATATATTATACAAGAGTTGAGACTTGTGACAAGATCGTGTTGATGTTCTTAAAAGATCCTGCCTGCCCTGAGTCTGGCTTGGCCTCTGTGGAGTGGCTCCAGGTGTACAGACTTGGGAGAGGAGTTTGCAGAAGATCAGGAGGACAGTTACTTCTTTCCAATTCAAAATGGCTCTTATGAACAATCGAAGCAAAATTATCCCTACTAGTGGTTTCTCAGTAGTACAGAGGAGAATGAGTGGGAAGTTTACCTTGAGAGGCAGTCAGATGCCTCAGTTTAGGCAACAGAAATAGTGGAGAGGCTGCTACAGCCCAGCCTCTTTTTGCTGAAACCTCTGGCAAGCATTTCACAATCAGCACACACAGAATAGTCATCTACAGAGAAGAACCACTGTGATTCAAATTATTGAAAAAACCCAAACCAACAAAACTGAAGTAATTTTGTGGCTGTTTTTTGCCAAAATGCCAACACAAAAACAGCGTAATCTTCTGAGATAGAACACAGAGCCTTGCACTGACAACACATATTTCACACTTAGGTTTTACATTTTGTAGGTAACAGCATGTAATCCACTGCAGTTTTATTCCACAACCTTAAAGAATTTCACACAAATCAGCTAATTACTCCTGACAAGACTCCTCTGAGGTAAGTGTGAATGTATAATTTACATTTTATAGGTGAGGGATTTTAGACAGAAGAAAACATTCCTGTCTCACACTTCTGCAAGCCCACTGAAAAATAAATCTCTATTAACTACGGGAGTTCCAGATTTGACTAAAGCAATCAATGTCAAGTTTCAGTGCTGGACATTTTGTTCATTTAATTAATGTATGCATTCATTCTAAAATATCACAGTATCTTCCTCTGGTTTCTGTATGAAAACTTTCAGTAAGGATCTTCCTTTCCTGAGTAGCTGCTTCAAACCTGACACAAACAAGCCCTCAAGGAAACCAGGGTTTTGGGTTAAACATAGTTAAGAGCTGGCAAGCACTTTCCAACTAGGCATGGTTAGAAGTTTTTTGATGGATGTGCCTTCTCTGGGAGAGACACTGCTGAGGGATGAGACATCTCAAGCAGAACTGCTGGCAGGGAGCAGGAGGGGAAGCCTGGTGGTTGTGGTCCCTCTGGGGTGGCACCAAGCAGCTGGGATGTCTCAATTTCCAGATGGGGAGTCATGGAATTCCCTGACTCCAACCCTGTCCTTGACAGCTTCTCCCTTAGCAAGCTGCTGGGCTCCACAGACACATCTTTGGCTTGCTTTGCTTCCCAGGCAGTCACCACACACTTGTAGCTCCAGGACAGATTATATAATTGATGAAGTATCTGGGAACAAATATAGAGCCATTGCTCAAAGATACACACAGGGCATTTCACATTTCTTCTCAGGTAAAACCTCTTCCACCCAAAATTTCTTTACATGAGAATTTTTTTCTTTCAAGTAAAATATAAATTGTTTCCCTCCAATTAAATACTTTATATATTTATATAGATATAGATATATAGATATAGATAGATAGATAGATAGATAGACAGATAGATAGATATAAAATACTAAAGGAAAATTACTGTTTTCATTAACAGTCCTTTCAGAAAAATACCGTAGTTCCTAATTTAGAACATCTAGAATGGTGTTGAAGACTGCTAGCTCTTCAAAGAAATTGCTTACAGTTTACTGATATCCAAAGTTTGAATCATGCTTAATTCTAATGCTGAAAGATGAAGAAGATTAAAAACGTAGGGAAGCAAAAGGAGGAAAAAATATCTTGTTTTACAAGGGAAAGTCTCAGTTTTGCTTTCTACTGTCTGTGTCCAGCTATGAGAATAATTGCTCATGCACACCTACATCAACATAGTTGAACTTGATGAGGTTTTGTGAATAGAATTTTTATTTCTAATCTATCACACCAAAACCATTTCGGATTCTGTGCTTCCAAGTTCATATTAAAAAAAATAAATTCTAAAAATTCTTTAAAATATACCTACCTGGAAAGTAGCAGTAAGCATGAACTTAAGGAAAAGCTGGGAGGAACAGGCAGGAAAGATTCGTCAAACAAACGGGATTCCCCTCACTATGTAACAAAAACTGAAAAATAGGCATGGATTTTTAACTTACTTTATGTGCATTAAGAGAACATAAAACAAAAGTATTTCCTTGCAACCCAAAAGTCGCTGCAACTAAACAAAACTTAGGAGGGTGGCTAAAATGCCACCTTGTGATAGTACCTAAGGGCCTGTAAATCATTTATTTCTTTTAGCTTTCATGGAAGGTGGCATATTTTAGGTAAGGGAAATCTCCCTGATAAATAATTTCTGCAAAATCAAGGCATGTGTAAAGTGTTCGCTATGTGCATTCTCTTTTTCTGCTTGTATTTTGCAAAAATATGTGATGAAAGGTTTATTTACTGAGATTTTTCACCATTCTGAAGTCAAAATGCAAGTCAACTGCTGACTGATTTCTGTTCAGAGACGCAAAGATGCAAAAAGCTAGAGAAACCCTTAAATATTAAAGGTCATAAATGCACCTAACACAGGCAGTGCATTTCCACAATTTGATACAATGCATCGAGAAACAATAGACCATAGAGCACGTGGCACAAACATTCAATTTTAGCAGATGTTCTCTTTGCCACATTCAAGCCTTTTTCTGTGCCCTGAGATATTTATGGAAGACTCAGTTCCACTGCAATCCTGGGTGAGAAGTGACACTTGGATGTGCAGCACCGTAAAAACAGCTCTGCAAGCTGACAAAATTCTGTGGTAAAGACCCACTGGAATAAACACTGTGTGCAGGGAGAAGAAATGTGATAGATGTCAGTGAAAACTGCAGGAAATGTACTGTCTGCACACAGCATTCCCTGTGGCTAAACCTATCACTCCCACTGGCACATGAAATGCTTATTCTCTGGGGGGAAAGCAAAGCATTAGACAGCTAGATCAGAAGAATGAAACAGAGCTTCAAAGTTCTCGAGTAAGATGAGAGCAAAGCAAGCTTTGCATGGTTGGTTGGGAATGGATGAAGTAACAGATATGTTGTGAGCACAGCATTTATGGGAAAAAAAGCAGGGCCTGGCTTGAGACCCTGTTGTGATCCCATTATAGGAGATGGCTCTGCCCGAATTAAGGTGCAAACGAGACCATCTGCCAAAGTCCATAGCAGGGATTTTGTTTAACAGTAAATGAATGTTAGGGACAGAGATTGACAGAAATAGAAAAGGGGGGTGTGGAGGAGAGAGAAAGAGAAAGATTAAACAGAAGATGGAGTGGAGTCCTGTTGGTCTTTCTTCTCCCTGAGCTTCTTGGTGAGGGTTCCGAGGTCATGCAAAACTCTACATTATTTATACATTTTAGCAAACAAAGGAATTCATTCTTACTGGCTACACAGTTCTCCTATTCTATTGGTTAATGAATGAATCCTTAATTTCTAATGCTAATTATTCTCATGTGCAGTCTTTCTCTTCTTTTGAGTTGGTGGTTGGGATCTGCCCCAGTGGAATCATCCTTTCTCCAGTCAGAGCTGATTTCAGCACCATTGCTGAGTTGGCTTCCCTGGTGGCCCATAAATTCTGTATTCTTGATGTCCATCATCAGTGATACATTCTTGTCCCCCAGATTTATTTACCTCCCCTCAGTTCTGGACAGTCAGACAGCAACGCCACCTTTATCTTGTCTCAGGTGCTTCTTGGGCTTAAGCCCTTATCCTCTCTGAGGGTCTCTTAATCTGATCCAGTTTAAAGCTGTTACAGACAGAACCAAGGCTTGTGGGGAGCCTGAAGCACATTTCATCTCCTCACATCTCTGTTTCCATGTGAAGTAAAGCCAGGGCCCATGGGAGCTCCTGGGCACATTCCAAAGGCTTCGTCAGTCTCAAAAAGTTGGGCCACACGGCAACATTCATCTTCTGGAAAACAGAAAGGAAAAGATCAGCACATTTTAAAAACTGTATTAATGTCAGCACTATTAATGTTTATTGTTCGGTAATTTGGAATAGGGCAGTTAATATGAAATCTTCACTGGGAAGAAATACAATATAGTCTTGCTACATTTATATGCTAATAATGATCTTGCATCCCAAAAAAGTAGAAGGGCAAAAATAATAGAAGATCGCTTGCACCAGGAACAATTTGGGTCTCTTGACTGTCATTACAGTTATTCTATGCAAATAGATGTATACAGATTAAAGCCTTGTTCTGATCTGCTCTCTTATTTCCCAAAGACACACTCAACAGTAATGACTACCTGCGTGACACAATGGAACTCATAATCACTTTTCATTTAACAAAAAACTGCAAATGTTAATGAAGAGTTTTGAGTATTTCCCATATCTCAAGATACTACTTCAGGTGTCTTAATCAGCTTGTAAGCCTGTTTAGAGCAATAAAGATAAACCCAAAGACTGGTGGGAATTAGATACTTTTGGTGACCCCTAATTGTAAAACTTCAAGCAAAACAGCAGGGAAATCAAAATAAAAAACAAATAAATAAAACCCCATGGAATGATATACTAAATGACAGATGATTATAATGGAGCACACTAGTGACAAATCTAAAGATTACTTATTCAATAGCTCAGAGACAAAAGTACATCAGTAAAGAGGCCTGAAATTTCATTGAGTAAACGGAGACAGAGAGGAAGAAATTATCTAAGATGAGGAAAAGCCAAGATTCATAAAAAGAGATGAAGGAGTAAATTAATTTCACTTTAAGATAAAGAATGATGCTATGAAAAAGGCAAAAGAAATGACAGCTGGGAAAGGACACACAGGAAACTGTATGCACAAATTGCAAATTATAAGTTTCAATAAGTTTTCCTAATTTCCTGACTTCAAGGAGGAAAGGGGGTGAAAAATGTAGGTGGGTTAGAAACTAGAGTAAGAATAAAGAATAAAGTGGTTTAGATGAGCTCAAAACCATTAAAGATTCTGAGAATCCAATTGAAAATTACTGTAAATTATTACCTTGTGAAATCTCTTATCTTTGGAAAATTAGTGGTGGTTGTATACGAGCTCTTAGCAATAGTCAAAATATCTTCATCTTGGCATCCTCATAAGAAATGGCAAAAAACAAACAGCTGTGACTTCTTTTGGGGGATTTGTTCTCAAGGTCAGTCAAGCAAATAAATTGTGGTGATTTACCCTTCAAGCCTTACAAATGTTTTTTTATCCTTTTGAATTTTGTACAAACAAGTTATTTTGCAAAATGTATTTAAGAGACTTTGGTTAGTAACTCTGCTAATACCAGAGCTGTAGTTTGTGACACTATAAATCTTCATAATTCATTTATTGAAAAGTGAGTATCATTGGCCAGTTATATTTGTACACTTAGAATTTTTCTGCTGAAAAGTCCATAATCTTAGAAGAGACTTGGAACGGCTGTATTCAATTAAAATGGCTTTTTGTATCTTTATTTTTCAGTTTCCAATTAGCAAAACAGAAATATCTCTTTTCCTGTTTGTAAGAACACTTTTTTTTGTTGTTGCTCAGTGACATATTCCACAGGTTAATTTATAGATAAATGTGTCATTTCTGTCAGCAATCACATCAGACAACTCTCTTTGGGTCTTAAAACTAAAATAATTTATTATCAAATTCCTTATAGAGGCTGTAAGACAAAGAGAAAGAAAGAAGAACCTGGTTTGATGGAAAAGAAACTGTAAAACATAACCAACCCTAACTGTGCAGTTGTGCAGTCCTGATGGTGTGTAAGATCAATCTTTAATTAGAGATTTTCTATGAAATATCAATCCCTATGTTCAATGTATTTAGTCTTCATAAAACCTCTGAGCATAGTGTGGCAAACTGATTTCTTGCAAGAAAGAACTGCAAAGTGGCTAAAGAACCTAAAAAGCCCTTTAACGTTTGTATTCATAAGGGCTGTAGCAGATTACCAGTGGAGCCACTCAAAGAGGCTCTCAAGATCCGTTCAATCCACTGTTTTCATTAACAGCTTTGCCACAGAACATCGGTGTGGACTCCTTAAGACCTGCTGAGGGCATGAAGCTGAATGGTACCACCAAAAGAGAAGATACCATTCAAAAACCTAAATGACCTTGAAAGCAGAAATAATAAAATGGGTTGAGGCTAACCAACTGCAGGGGTCAATGCTAGCAAAGAACAACTTGGTTTGGGCTGGCTGCTCATACATTTAGGCTGAAAATCAGAAGGATGCTTTAAGCTGTCAGAAGAGCAAGGTTCAGTGACAGCTTTCTGAAATGCTGCCAGAGTGACAGAGGAACAGATTTCCAAGTCTGGTGGTCTTGTGGACTCCTCTTCTGGATTCAGCCTCAAAGCCTGGGAATATTCAAATTTCAAAGTGAAGCTGTATGCTGCTTTCCAAATTGTAGTTTACTGATGACATCTTGATAAAAGCGAGGTGATGATTAAAAATTTGCCAGAATGAGGACCCATAGTTCATAACTCTGTTTCTTGGTCTTGATGCAAATATGTTGTTCATCCAAGCAAGACAAGAATCTTCTCTGGGGTATCTTCAAAACAGCAATGAATTCACACTTGAATTTAAAACCACCCCTAATCTTAACTAATTTCTGCTTCAGTGCCCCAAATACAAAGCAGACTTTTAGAGAAAGAGTAGAATGTATTCGCTCCTTCAGTATTAAAAGTAACCCAAAATTTATTATGTACATAAATCTTCGGTGAAAGAATGAACTAAGAAAGAAAAAGAAATATCATTTTATGATATTGCAGTACTGAAAGAGGCTTAGAATAACTGTGAAAAGGTGTAAAAAGAAACCATGATAGAATAGTTGCATCTGACCTACTCTTTGCACTCAAAATAAAAATGAGAAACATCAGAGGGGGGTAGTTTTATTGGATGATCAAAAATAAGAAGTTCAGGATGCAATCAAGTAATGTATCAGTAAAACTCCACACAAACTCAGGCAGGCTCTCTGTATATCTAGTATAGTCAGTGAGGGAATATTTCTTCTTTGTTTTCCCTTTGCATGGTTCCCTTATATCAAAACAAAAAAGTAATTCAGAGATGACAATGGGCACTGTGAGTTATGTATTGTCAAATACACTCTGTTGCAGAGCATCTTTCTCAATGAATGAAGAAATAAATCTCTAGCAAAGAGGAAAGGAATATAGATTAAATCTGGCGACTTCATTTTAATCGAATTTACTATATTTTAGTGACTGTGTATGAAGCAAGCATAAAAAAATGGCATAGAAGGAAAAAAAAAAGAAAGACACTTGGATTATGGAAGCAGACAATGGAAGGAGCGGGGATAATATCTTGCTCACAGTGACAGAAGACTAAAAAGTCTTTTAACTGAGCTTCAGCCACATTTTCAGCAAACAATGACTAATGTTTTCTGTGACATGAAGACTTTCCTGCAAGACTGAGATGAAGCACATTCAATAAGCAGTGTGCTTCACTTCATTTTCTTGTGACTGAGTTTCCTCAAGTACCCTTAGAGGGTG
Source organism: Onychostruthus taczanowskii (assembly GCF_017590055.1). Taxonomy (NCBI): domain Eukaryota; kingdom Metazoa; phylum Chordata; class Aves; order Passeriformes; family Passeridae; genus Onychostruthus; species Onychostruthus taczanowskii. The sequence goes on along the minus strand of NW_024505893.1, from coordinate 1,454,204 downwards.
AAGGAGTTCAATCCTTTAAACGTCCTTGGAAAAGTGCATGAACACACAAACCTCCATCCAGACTTACACACAAATACCTCCCTACAGACATTATCCCTTTCCTGTACACTGGGAAAACTGCACTGTTTTAATTCTTATGCAATCGAATTTTGATTAAAAACCTGTGGATTTCATGCGCCTCACTTAGGTGTTAGTTATGTTTTTTCAAAAGGATAGAGCAATGAAAATGTTTGTTTAGTCCAAACAAAGTTTTAAAAGAAAATATGCAAAATGTATTTTATTGATACCTTAAGGTTACTTGAAGAGGGGTTTAATTCACTTAAAAGAGAAATATAAAAATAGATGTATAGTTAAACCTAATAAATCTGGAAGAGAATGGGAAAACCTTGAGGGAAATAACAGACTGCATTAAACCTTGAAGGAACAATGACTCTGAATTTCACATAAAGTGCAGGGCACAAATATGTCTACTTCGGGCTTTTTCTGGTCTTGCAGTTTACTCTAGATGAGATATGCTGCAAGCTCTGGCTTCTGTGTACAATATATTAAATCAGGGTGCTGTGATACACACTTCAAATGGGATGAGCTTCGTGTCTTGCAGACAGAAATGCTACCCTAGCTTAATCTTGAACAAACCTTAGAGAACTCTTGGTTCTTTAATTTTAACAGGTATGTAATTGTGTCATCTCTACAGGCATTTGGAGCTATGCTTTCATTTCAAACTAGGAAAATCCCCAAAACATTGTTATAACCTTATTATCTACCCTGCCTGTTTGTTTTCCATCAGTTTAATCACTGCAAGCTAACCATTATTCTAAACACAGGAGTGTGAGCTTTTGAATGGTGACAAATACCTTATGATAGTGTTCATGGAAATGATAAAACCAGTTGTACTTTGTCTGCATGTAATGAACTCCTTGATGATAATCATCTACTACTAATACAAAACTCTCCACTTGAATGAAACTTTATGAATATTAAGTGGGACAAATTCCCTACTTGGAAGAGTTGACTATTTAAAATAAGAAAGACAATATCTGTTTCTTACAATCCAAAGAAAAGAAGAATTACCTGCAAGAATTTCAGTTCAGCCATTTAAGAATTATTATTGTTGCTTCCAGTATCTGTTCTGAACACCAAGAGGGAAAAACATTGTCAAATATTGCAGTGAAACTTCTAATTAAACAGTAGTCAGGATTTCACAGAATTTTTATTTTTACTCTGTTCCAGTACTTTTTGTTGTTTGCTGCAGGAAGAGTTCCATTAATTTCAATGAAAATTCTCAGTGGAGCAACCTGGAGCAATTGTACTATTCACAGTAAGGATATCAGAATCTTCTTTGCAATTATTTCGGCTGAGAAGCATTTGCACACAGAACTTCAGCTGAAAATAGCAAGGATTTTAGCATTCTCTTAAAAACCACAGAAATAGTTCTTTACTTGCAGGTGTCAGAACTATTTGTCCTTTTGACTACTTGATGCTCCAGATTTGCGGGTGGCCAGTCAACAACATGTCATCAGGATATCCTACAATCACACGAGGCAGGGGAAGAGAGAAAGCAGAGGAGGTGAGAGTGATTATCTTTGTCAAGGGCAGCAGTCAAATCAAGAAGAATAAGCTAGAGGCACACACGTTAAATTGATCAAGGGATGGCTCATTAGGAGCCTTGCTTCTTTCTGCTTCTGAGGTAGGCAAAGGGCAGAAGGCAGACAATAAAGACTTGAGAAGACAGATGCAGGAGAAGCTGCTGCAGCAGAGGGGTTTGGGAGATAAACAAAAGGAAAGGAAGGAGGAAAAAAGCGACCTGAGTCTGAAATGGGAGATAGAAAAGTTTTCTTAACAGAAGACACCACAAGAGCATGATTTTAGGCAGTGCTGAGAGAAAGGCAAGAGCCCCCAAAAAGCTTCATAGCAGAGGAAACTGAAGGAACAGGTAAAACACCCTCAGAGTAAGATTTGAGGGCATCATCTGATTCCAACACCGTAGTGAGCAGTGGCAGATGGGAAGAGGTAGGAATGAAAAAAGAAGAAATGTTTAAGGAAGATTCTGGGCACTTCAAAACAGAGACATCAGAAATGCTCATATAAATTTCCTATGAAGACACCAGTTTTATGACATGGGTGGAGGAAAGAACTCTTTCTCATTATCTGTTTGTTTATGTGTTTTTCTTATTTTTATTAGCCTAGTGTGTAATTGTGCTGCCTTGGAAAGGTGATGATGAACCAGAAAAGAATTTGGAAAGTTTTTCTGGATTCATCATCTGTTCAATGACTAGAAGTTCCCAACATCAGTTTGGAAATTATCAAAAAAAAAAAGCTTTTCAACACATACTAACAGACTTTGTGCCCTTGAGATTCTGCAGCAGTGCAAACACAAACAACAATTCCTGTGAAATACAGATGTGTATTAACATTAAAAAAAAAAATCCAAGTATTATCTTAACAAGTAACTAGCTTTTTTTGCAACAGTGATGCTTTCCAAAACTTTATTGGAAACAAAAAAGAAAATCTTCATCTATAGCTTTATATTAAAAGAAAAAAAATTAGATTTTGGTCTTTTAATCAATATCTTCATTGATTTTAATTAAAATAGAATGAAGAGATGTGGGAACTCATTCAAATAACATCTCAATTAGGCATTAAGGACTCACGTGCAGTTCATACAGTAACACTTACATTGCAGGAAAAGTTTTGCAGAAACAGTTGAAATAATGGAGTCCAGGGCTTTCAGCTGCTGCTGAGCAAAGCAAAGACGCCATGGAACATGGAATCACCCCAGGACAGCAAGTGGTCGCTTCTGCCAAAGGTGTGTTGGACCTAGGAAAGGTCAGGCTGCTGCTGGGAAGAAGGCAAAGGACTTCTGCCAGTGTAAGTCTGTGCTCAAGGCCACCAAAGTACCACAGCCAGCAGAGCCTGTGGTCCCAGGAGCTCTCTGCAGTTTGGGGAGCATCAGTTCCCCTTTCTGAGCCCCAGGAAATACCTGGGGACATCCTTGTGATGTATCCAGAGCTCCACCAGCACCACTGCCCCAAACTCTTGCAAACATCAGCACTCAGCAAACCTTTAGTGACATGGAAAACAAACAACCCATTAAAACAAAACTAGATTAGCACTTATTTATAGGCTGTCATTACCACTTCATGCCAGATGGGAAACACAAGGAGTGTGCAGGTGAGAGGCTGCCACCTGTCAAAAGCAGGTCATACGAAAACCTTCATTTTATCATTGCTCCTTTGGAAGTATTAACAAACCCTGAGACATTGGAGACATTGGACTTTCATTTTGGATTATTTTTTTTCTTTCTGTTTATTACACACCCACAGAGGCCAGCTGAAAATAGGTGACAGGAGATACTGAAATGTTTCAAGGGTCAGAGAAAACATCCTTTACAAAACTTTAACATGTGACCACAGACAGACATATTCAATGCATTTCATTTGACAGAAGTAGTGACAACAGTGAAATGCACAAGTTGAAACAACTTCCAGGAAATTTGAAAATAAAATAGCACATGTAAAATGTCATTTCACAAAAGTCTAGGCTACATGGTACCACAAACTGAGTGCTTCCTTCCAGTTTGGCTGGAATGCAGACAGAATGCAAAAGATGAAAAGCAATAGTGACATGAAGGTTAACACCATGTCACAACAGAGGTACCTCAGGGCAGTATGTCAAAATGAGAAAATAAAGTGGTTTCATTTTCTATAAATATATTTATATAATTTGAGATGTCTTTACATATATTTATACACACAGACATGCACACAAATTGACTTCAAATGCAGGCACAGTGCTGAATAAACATACCACATCTGTGAGCACATCATATGACCCCAATCAAGCTCTTCAAACAGCCCCAAGGGGACATGAACATCACAGAAAAGCCCAGGAGGTAGCATGCTTTTCTTTAAGAGTCCCTTAGAAAATGCAGACATTGGGAAATTCAAATAAAAGTGCATCTAAAAAGTCTGATTTTTGGCCAGCATTGCAGCTTTTTGGCACGAGTCATCAGAGGGGCCCTTGGTGGTGCAGGTGGCTCTTTCCAGGAGCTGGCAGAGGGATGTTCCCCTTGCCAGGGCTCAGCCAGCCCGGGTGCCAGTGGGCTCCTCGCTTCCCACACCAGGGCACTGTCACAGTTATTTTGTTTTTGTGTCCCCTCCAGCTCTGAACACTCTTCTCTCTGAGTTTCTGACTCCACAAGTGCCAAGATTAGATGTAAAGGGTAGTTAACAGGATTTTTGCTTAAAGTCTTTCTATCACTTGTATTTATAGCTTAATCCATCAAAAGATTCTTGTTTCGGCCCTCTCATTTCAAAGCAAGCTTCTTTCTGGGGAAAAGAGATCACAGCTAAAGCGATGAGGTTTGTAAGGATGTTCCAAAACAGCATTAGAGGGAAAAGAATCAAACCATCTCTGTGTTTCCTTATGCAAGTTTCATTAGCACTAGCTCTCTGAGGCTCACAAAGCTTTCAGACACAGAAATAAAATACTTTCTGACCGAAATCACTGTCACAGCTTCTTTTTAAGGCTGGGAGAGGGGAACACACATGATGACAAAGAAAATCAATGCCTGAAAAACTTCAATTATTTGCTATGGGGCTACCCTCGCTTGGGGTGTTTTTCTGAGCTGCAGTCTGGAAGCCAAATTTACAAGGAATATTTAAGCTTTTAAGATGATTACAGGTGACTGTGCAGATTTATGAAAGGGTCTAATGGAGTTAAGCACCTTATTTCCCCTGACGTTCAATGGTTTTTAGCACTTATTAGGTGCCACAATTTAATTTCCCCTTTAGCTATACTTTTTTCAGAATACCAAAGCCAAACACTCCTTTGCAGCAATTCTTCTAATTAAATGTTATTGACTCAAATATGCTAAAAAAATCTAAAATTGTGAGCATTTTTTTGGTCAAAAAACAACAAGATATTGCACCTGCCTTTGCCGTTTTCAGGTTACACATCTTAAAGTAGGAATAAACAGAAAACATTTTTATATTCCTGGGGTAAAAATCCTAAACAGCTTTTTCCCTTCTAAAATGGCAACCCCTGTGAAAACCAGAAGCTACACATACACTGGTATATTTTTGCAAAGTAATAGAAGTCTCTGAGCTCTGCTCCTTAGTGAGCTGTCTGTTACAAGCTGTCACTTAAATATAAATCCATCATCATCTTATGCATCCATGTTATAGACTTCTCCCCACAGCCTCTGGGAATGTGCCTTCTTCCCCAAGCCCTTAACCAATAAAACAGATTTCTACCAGGCAGCTGTGAAATGTTTATGCTTGCTTAAAATCTTGTCACCCTCAAGAACACAGAAAACACAGGGATTGCCATATCTGATCAGCTCAGTGATCCATCTCAGCCGCTCTGTCACCCCCAGCCCTTGCCAATATCTGAAGGGAGCATAATGAAGCAGTTCTTAAAAGGGTGCTTGTTATCACTGCGCAGCATGCCCAAGATGCCATTTGCAAGGATCAAACAGGCTCTTCATCTTGTTCAAATTACAGACAGGAGAAGATACAGCCATCATTTAGAACCTGCAGAATTCCATGAGTTAGGAAACGTGTTGGCACAGAACATGATGAATGAAAGAATGATGTTTGCTCCAGTGAGATCAATTGACTTACAGCAATCTGTGGATCTGTTTCAAATCACCCAACTTGGAAGTTTCAAATGGGATTCTTCTTTTTCTTTGTTAGTTTTTAAGCACAGACAACCATCTAATGAACTAATAATATTTTAGAGTAAGTTCTTAAGTGACTTGTCAACTATGATTTATTATTATTCTCAGGAAGATCATGGAAATATTTTAAAAACAAAAAGAAACTTGCAGGGAGGTGTTCACATCAGATGGTTTCAACAATAGATTAAGAAATCTTTTTTTGGGTTTTTTTAATAGAAAAATATCCTCAGTATATTTCCATGCTTTTTACTGAACACCCATTTTGCAATACAAGCAAGGCATTGATTAGGGACACATTCAGATTTTAGGCATGGCTTGACTATGAAAATTCTTTACTCTGTGACAATATTTAAAAAAAAAATCAAACCAACAAAACCTACCAAAACATGCACATATTCAAAAGTTTATATATTCTGACATGTGGCATGAATTTAAGCTTTCAGAGTAGCAGAATTCACCCAGAGCATGCATGTCTTGACCCATAGAAATAAATATTCAATAATACATAGATAGTTTCAATAATTCCAAGAGCCCCAAAATCTTGCTGACTCTCCCTTAAGTCTCCCTAGAGGTTAGAACTTGCATTGGATAAGCAAGGATAAAGCACTGGAAGTAGAAAATCTGTCCCTTCTTTTCCTCTCCTCCTGTCTCAATCCTTGAGATGCTGAACTATCTGAGCAAGATATGTATGCTCCTTTTTTCTTGTTATCTGTTGGCTCTCATAGGAGGAGAAAACCACACTGCTGGCTGGGCTAAATCATATAAGCACAAATGATTCCATGAAGAAATAAATTATAGTTTCAGCAAAATTAGCATGAAGCTCAGATCAGAACTGAGCCCAACAAACTTGTGTTTGGACTGTAGCTAGAGCTAGCAAATAAACCAAGAAGCAAATTTTAGGCAGAAATATTTAATAAGGTCATCTCTTAGCTGCCCTAGCCTATGGTTCCAAGATTGATTATTTCATGAAGTGAAAATAGTTTGTAGCTGGGTTTGTAGCTTTTTTCTTTTTTTCCCAAAATTATATTCTGTATTCACCTATGAGAACACTTTGAAGCCTTGTGCCCCTGATTTAAGGTGATTTTCTGCAAAGTCAGGAAAGGCTTTGTGAATCCTCGGGAGTTAAGTCTTAGGGGAATAAGCATAGTATGTGCATTTGTGTATTTGTGTATATATGTATGTAAACATAAATATATGAAAATCCTATTTTCATATATTTATGAATATATGAATATATTAATAAATCAGAATCAGGAATAACCTCTCATTTTTTTAATTGCTACCTGACTCGAGTTATAGAGGAAAAAAACTGCATTTCTGTGTCAGATAAAATGGTAGAAGTATTACAAATAAATGGATACTTTCAATCTAGGTCTTTAAAATTCATGCAATTTCAAACAGAGTAGCAGAACATTTTCTTCTCCTTGTAAATTATATATTCTTTAAATGACTGAGACCAAGCATCTCCAGATTGAAGGATTTAAGACCTGTAGCTATTTTCTAGAATAGTCAAAATAACTTACATGAAGGTTTTATTTTGCCTGGATACCACATCTCCCTCCAGCAGATGCAGTCTTGATGCCTGTTTATTATTTTAAGGAAGTGTTAAAGGTAACCTAGCCAGCAGAAGAAATGCTGCCCACTCTGCAAATGCACTTCTTGAAGACAGAAATGGAACAACAGTGGGTCAGTTCTGACAATAAAACCTAAATTTTCTTCCTCAAAAATAGTTTCATTGTTCATAGCACCCCTTTCCATGAACTGTGGACACTTGTTTTCTCAGAATGGACACCTCTGTCTGGGAGAAATGGCAGGAGGAGAATCCTGTGTTCAGGAGACAATCTGCAGGAGCTGTGTGTCCCCACACCAACTCAGACCTAACCATTCAGAGACTAAAAATGCACAGCATCTTGAACAGAAGCAAGCAGCAGATGGGAAACCATTATGAATCATAAGGGCAGCAAACCATTGCAACTGCCAGAAGGAGGTGAGCAACCACAACAGCCCAAGCTCTTTTCTGTATATAAAGTCTAAAAACTAACCTGAGTCAAGAAAACCAGAGAAATCCAAATCACCTGAAGTCCTGCAGGATTATACTTTAAAGAGAACCCACCTCTTGTAGGAAGTATCTCAGATTTTGAAGAGAACATTTAAGTTTCTCTTCATTTCTTAGCCTGGTCTTTTCAAATGGGTTGTCACAATCCACAGGAAAAGCCAAATCAATAACACAAGTAATAGAAACCCTGAAATTGTATAAAGAGGGTATAAGCAAATGAATTGACAACAGAAAATAACCAAATCCATAGACAAATAGGTTGTAAAACTCAATTCAACAGGCAGCTGATTGAATTGAACTTTCCTGGTATGCAATTAGTACTTACTCAAATAAGGAACTGGAAACTTATATGTGGAAACTGTTCCTTATATGTGACCTAACATCATTAAAAACAAACAAACAAAACAACAAAAAACACCAACAAACAAGCCCAAACAAGCAAATAAACCATCATACAAACAAATACAACTCAAAAACCACAAACAAAAATACTATGTATTTACCATCTGGTGAATGTTTTACTTGCAAGATCTTGAAGGCTTCTTTGCCTACATTGCTTACCAAATATTTGACAGGAACACTGGTTTTTTTTCCATTTATTTAATGCCCTTGAGGCTAGGAAGACTCTTCTTTAAATTAATTTCTGATGTTCTGGTCATGACTGGTTGTGAAAAATGTCTCATAGACATCTCCTCTTCCAACTCTCAGAAAGGCTTGAACTACTTCAAGATTACTGAATAAATATAATTTATTTCATTAGAACTCATTAAAAGGAATTTTGCTCTGACTTTCCTTCCATTATAGAATATTGAGTCAATGGAAATGCAGTGACTAAATTGGGAAAGAATCTTATACTTACGTTTTATTGCATCTCTTATTGTAAATTTAGTGTAAAGGAGAAGAAATACAGTGTCAGGCACTTGTTCTCAGAGACAACTGAAATCTGGTTTTTGCACTGGCTTCTTCCACACATAGAGGCAGTATAGTACAAGAGACACAATTTTCTCCTGGGAATTTAACCCAGCTTCCAGTCCTCAAGCCTGGATTATTTGTTGTCATTTAATAAGATGTATTCTGTAGCTAATTAACCATTTAATTCAAATAATTATTGCATTGTTCAAATAAAATTGGAGTGATAATAGTACGCAGATTCCTCACTGAACTATTTCCCTCTGTAACAGTGTCGCAGAGCAATGTCATTTGAAGTAATCACTTTAGTTTAATAGCTCAGTAACCATAAATTATTTAAAACTACATTAAATGAATTAAAGTGACATAAAACAATCTGCACTGAAAAGGGAGGGTGTTATTTTCAAGGTGGAAATGACAAGAACACTGTCTCATCCAGCAAGGTAATGGGATGGGATGTGGAGCACCTCTCTTTGCTAGTATGCTACACAATGTACCAAGAACTCTTCCAAGATTTAGGAATTTGACTTAGAATCCAAATGGATGCACTTGTAATTGGAGGAAATAAGACTCAAGCATGACCTGAGCTGATAAATTTTCCTTCCCATACACTTAGTTTATAAAAATCTAAAAAAATGAGTAGGGTAGAAATCACACAACCCAAAACCAACTACCAAGCACAGAAAACATGAGCTTGCTTTTGTTTCATTGTCCATGATGTGGTCCTAAAATGTTAAAACCAAAAGTGTCAATAATTTTTATTTCTTAAGCATCGTTCAGATAGACTTTTATCAAGGATAGAGGAAATGTCAGATGCTAAATGGGTTCTAACAAAGTTGATGGAACCTGTTAAAGTTTTCTTCAAGAACCACTGCTTATAATTTTTCCATCTATTTCCAAGTTCCCTGAGTTTTATTACAGTTAGTCCTGCTTCCTCAGAAGACAAACACTCTGTCTTCTGTTGGGGTCTCAAATTCCTCTTGGAATTTAATTCCCTTTGGCTGCTAAAATCCATTTTGATCTCAATGAGGAGGCAGCTGTAGCAAGGGCAGCGTAGAACCATAGCACTTCAGCTTCCTCATGGAGATGTTGGTCACAAGCACAACCCAGAATTCTGAGGAATCACAATACTCTAAAACATCAGCAGCACTGCAGAACTAAAGAGTGAGCTAACTGAAAATAATTGCCTTAAAGTCGCACATCTGCAGTGATCAGAAAGCCAAACCCAAGACAGCATTTCCTCATTTCAGCAGACTGTGACAAGCAGAAGAGTGGGATATTTGAGCTCACATCTTTGTGGGAACCAGGCAAGAAAATACAATATTTTGAAACAGATTACAGACTCATCTTCCAGAAACTATGTTTTTGTGAAATATATCCAGCAGTGTGACCCATATCCAACATCCACTTCCCCTGAGAAGCAAACGTATGTAGAGACAGAAAAACAGGCAAACAGGCCTGGACTAGGAGACATCCCTGGACTCAAATCAGGTTTTTGACATAAAAGTTGCAAGGTTAAGGCACAGATCAAAGTCACACATATTTAAACCAGAAGAGGTTGTCAGTCTGATCTGACATTCCACAAGACAGAGGCATAGTGTTTTCCTGACTGCTGAAAGCTTTGCCTTTGCTTGGTACTGCGACACAACAAATAATTTTTTCAGCATGGCAGTGGATGCTTGGCTAGTAAAGACAAAAAATTGGCTTTCACTAGCACATAGCACCTCCTGCTATCTATAGATGTTACAAGAACAGTGGTTTGTGCAATTTCATGACATTGCTCCAACATTAATGCTTTTATTTGACACACCAAAATCTGAAACATTATTACAGACCTTACTAAGAGACTGTGAATATTTTTGAGATATCCTTCATAGGTTGGTCCCCGTAAAAAAAACAGTCCAAAACCAACCAAGGAACCAAAAGACACCCTTTAAACCTTCCCCTCTATGAATCTGTCCATTATAACACCACAACACCAGTCTTCTTCTTCAGCTTGGCATTAGAATTATGTATTAAATCTCCAGCTCCAAGTAAAAATGTCACACTGAAAAAGGAGATAAAAAAACACTCTTAAGAAAATACAAATTAACAGCATTATGTTAAAAGAGAAGGGAAACATCCTTATTTTTAATGTTGACCAATCCTACTGCATCAGAGACTAATTTGGTTTATTATAGCCTTGGGAAAGCATCTTGCTGCAGTTTATGTTCATAGGAAGACAAAATAAAAAAGAGCATGCAGCAAAAGTTTTTATAATTTCTCCCTCTCTATCATCACACACTCACCCCTTACTCAATTTTTTAAGTGCCTGCTAACAATGGCTTTTAAAAAGTTCAGTTTAATTCAGGCAACCATAAAAGGAGATTTCAGAGGTTCTGGATTGTTATAACTCACTGATCTTTTGTTGTTCCTGACTCTTACAAGCAGGAAAATCTTACAGCTTTTGAATGGCAAGGCATGAGGATGACCTAATTTGTAGGTAAGTACTTGCAACTTTTTTGGATCAAAGAACCTTTGAACTGATAAATACCAATAAAAATATCTGGTAATATGTAAACTGAGTATAAATGGTGTGTTGGAGTGCCAGAATAGTTCTAAAAAGTGACTGGATGGTTTTATGGGTAATAACTGGGTTGAAATGCTTCACATAAAAACTAGACAGCATCATTTTGCAAAAAGAGGTCCTTGCCTAAGAATTTGCATAAAGAAAACAGCACATGGCAATTCAGACTGCTTCAAATCCCATCAAATAAAAGAAATATCTAGTTCCAGAGGAAATGATGAGGTGATAGGGAAGCATCAGACCAGGGCATCTGCTCTGGTTAGACATATCACTCTCACGCTGACTTGCTATCACTTTCTGTCAAATAGCTTAATATGTGTGCCATCATTTTATTTGTCTTTGAAAAGTTATTTTGTAGATATCAAAATTACCTTTTCTAAAGACTGGAAGTTTTTATGTTTTGCCAGTTCAATTAGATAATCACCTGTAAGTTAGATGATGCAGTCTCTTTGCTATGCTGCTTGTTTCCTGGGTAATCCTGAAAAAGTCACTCCAGTAGCTTTATGCCTCATTTCACCAGAAAAAAATTACAGTAGGAATACTGGAAAGATAGAGGTACTCAGTTTTTCCTACCAGAAAAACCATCTCTGTCTGTAATCTGACCATGCTGCAGGTGCTGTTCTCTGCTTGTGGGATGATGACATGAGCATGATGTATTGAGAAGTCATGGAACTAATTAATTGAGCCTTTTACTCTGATGATATGGCTTATGTTGAGGAGGGAGGAGGGTCCATCTGGATTGATTTAATTGTTTCTTTATTCTTGCTGCCAAAGAGAAATATTCTGCAGTCACCTGACTACCTGGTATCCGTTTCAGCATGAATACACACGAGGCACAGCCATTAATGTGAAAGTGGTAATTCATGACCATGTGGGATGGGCAGGCTGCCTATGTTTCTCTTCAGCATTTGAATTAATAGCCCTGTGTGCAGTGTGTATCTTTTCAGGTAAAAAGATTTTCCATGTTCCTGCCTATGTTATTCATTTAATTTATGGAAAGTTTCCTGTTATGTCCCAGTACAAATTCATACGGCATCAATATTCATATAAATTTATAACAGCAGGTTCAAAATAACAGTACACAGAATACATTAGCATTTCTCTTCCATCTTCCAGGCAAGAGAAATACATTAAGAAGCAGACCCAAAAGATTCACATAAAAGTACATCATTTTTGCCCCCAAAACATTTGCTATTTTGTTGTTCTTAAACAGATGCAAATTTAAAATTACATTTGCTGTAATTAGAAGGTAAGACTGGGATTTGAGAGCTCTTTCTCCATTATGGGACAACATCCTTGCAGCTCAAACCTGCTGTTGACAAAGACTGACCTAAGAAGAGCAGATGCCTTCTGGGAAAACTGCATGTACCCATGGATGAGACCTGTCAACAGAGTTTACATTGATAAGGTCAGACAGATTACAGAGCTGGTTTTGTCCATTTTTTTTTTTTGTTGTTGTTGTTGTTGGGTTTTTTTGGTTTTTTTTTGTAGGTTTGGGTTTTTAACTATCCTTGCATTTGGGAAGCTATTCTGATCAGAACAAGAGCAATTTTAGGCAACAACAGCCTCTAAAGAAGCATTTTGTTTCCAAGACAAATCAACATAGCACATTCCCAGTAAGGTGGGCAACAGTCCCTGTACCATCTTTGTAACAAATTTAGTTTAACCCCAAAGCATAGATTAGTAACAATACTAATCAAAGGTCAGAGCAACACCAGATACATTTAAAAGCTTCTATACCTACCCAAATTACAAATCGTTTTTCAATTCATCTTGGAATTTCATTATGGAAAAACATTGCTCAAACTGCTACCAACACTGCTTTATTTTACTAGTCTTAACCCAAAAATATCTGGAAGGACCTCCCTGGTGGACGCCATACAGTTTATTTTTTTCTCTCTCCTTTTTTCCCTTGCAAAAATATACCTTCTTCATTCTGATGGGAACAGATAGTAATGCCCCCTGAAAATACTTAATGACCAGCTCCTGTTAACCAAGAATAATCCCTGAAAATGACAGATGTTTAACTGCTATGTTTTCCAGTTGAAAACGCTGTCCTAAAAACTCAGAAAGCAACCTGGAAGCCTGGCTGTATTAGCTTGCTGTCCTTGAGAAAGAAGGTGAGTTAAATGCAGCTTGGCATAGATCTGGTTAGGCAAGTGAGCATGGCATTATGCCAGTAACCATCCCCTTCCTGTCATCACTCAGAAGTGAGAATTATTATATTGTTTTCATAGAATAAGCTTTGGTCCATATCCCTGCACTTCATTCCATCCTATGCCTTTTGGTTGCTTTCCCTTCGGTGAAGATTTTTTTTTTTTTAATTAGACAGGTTATGTAATTCAATTCTTCTACAGCATTTTTCTGTCTTCTTGTTTTATATTTTTTTCAGATATTGCAACATCAGTGAGGTTAATTTAGGCAAGATTTGGTCCTTTTCACTGCCACTCATTTCATCCTGGTCCATTTACTTGCTGTCACTCCTTTTCCAGATTTTCTGATTTTTTCAATTGCATTTTATTTGATCCTACCTCCTTTCCAGAGTGTTTTTAATTTTCTGTTTTCAAGATTTCTTTTCCCTTCCTGAAAATGTAAATTAAAATGTAGAAATGTAGAGCTAAATATGTAGAAATGGAGAGTATGTGCTCTGGAAATCATTTGAAAGGAATGAGCACAGTCACCAGCAGGGAGCCAAAAGTGGCCTAATTTGCATGCTGTGGTACTCTCTGATCTGTAAATAAGAGCAATTAAATCAGAATAATGCTACTGGCTGAATAGTGTTTTACAGTGCCCCATAAGAACATGGATTTCAAACTCTTTGTGCAGCTGCTGAGGCCTCTGCTTACTATGCAGAATACTTTGTTATCTAGGGGATTTCTGCTCAGGCACGAGAAATACACACAGTTGACTCTGAGGCCACCAAAATATCAGAAATTCTGACATTTTGTATTTCAGCAGAAATGTCTCTTAAATATGCAGGCCAAGGACACATCACCTCTCCTGGGATCCAGTGGTTCTCTGGTAATCTCAAGCTTAGTACACAAGTACAAAAGCAAAAGATTCATATTTTTTGACAGGAGAGAAAGAAAATAAAACCAGAATTCACAAACCTTGTCTTAAATAAAAAGACAAATCACAACACCTCCACAAAAACCCTCCAAGAATATTGTGACCAGTTGATTCAAATCTTTTGCATACACAAAACCAGTGGCTATATGTGATGCTAGCAGAAATTTCCTTTTAAAAGTGTTGTCCAGCATGACCAATGACTTTTTCTCCTGAAGTCAAAATTGCTTCTGACCCTTCCTTAAAGCTGGGCAGAAAAGAGACCCCTTTTTTCTTTTCATATGCACACAGCTCCCCAGTCATTTCTCCACTCTCCTGCCCCTTAACCCAAGAAAACTGCAGCAAAATCTGTATCACAATCTTTCTTAAGGGTTAGTAATACCTAAATAAACATCTCTTTATAGGACTTCCCTTATTTTCCTAGAGGGACATGGTTCCTTTGACCCTTTCTTTAACCATTTGTACCAACCCTGCTATTCTGCACAGATTCAGAAGCTGATTTTCTGCTACATTTTTGGCTATTGCAGCATCTCCCTTGTCCGTGTTCAGTACTTTTCTTAGAACACTACATTCCAACTATATTTCAGTCAAATACAGTGACAGGAGAAATAGATCAATTTCTCCTGAAATGTTTCCATGCACTTTCAAAATGTAGATTACCACAGACCTTGGAAAGTCTATATTTGTTTTAAGCTTCATCTGGAATAATCACAAGTTACATCTTTGCACTCCACTTTCATGCATATATATGAATGAAACAAATATAGATAGACAGACACAAAAATAGTAAACTCCTTATGTTTTATTTCCTCCACTCTTCCCTTAATGTGGAAAATACTTTTTCACATCAGTATTAGAAGAAGCTGTCTTTGGAGTCCAAACTCTTCCACTGCACCAGAATTTGTATCATTCCCTCCACTGGGAGACACAGGGGTTCACCAAAAAGACACCCTGTAAAAGCAACACTTGGGATCTTGTTTCATTTTTTTTTTTTTCCTTAGCAAATTTCTGCTCTCCCTTGCATTAATCACAAGCAATCTTTATGTTTATTCCTTCTCAGCATCTTCTCCAAAGACCTCATGTTGTTCCCACAGATCTTTTCCTGTGATTGCATTTCTGTGTACCATACCACAGTTAGAACAAATGCTTTTAATGAATCTCACTTTTTTCTTTTTCTTGGTTTCTACTTTCAGATCACTCAACTTCAGTGGAAGGCAGAAAGGCCAGCTTTTCTTTTACTGTAGCTCATTTTATCATTATCAGCAACACTTTTCTCTATTTCCCTCTGTCTCCAGCACACATCGTTTGATGAGCTCTGTTACTGAATCACCATGAAACAAATTGACATGTTCCACTACAATTTTCAAGGAAAGATGGCTTACACAGAAAATAGCTGGTTTTAAAAGTCATAATTCAATTTACATAGTAGTTATTAACAGCAGGCTCCTTTCACCCTTCCTTTTATTTTCAGGTTACCACTTTCTATCACATGTGGTTATGCCTCTGCTGAAAACCCCCACAGCCAACAACAACAATAAAGACCAGTTTTCAGAGTCTCTGGGCAGTTGAGGACTATTGATAGCCACATGATTAAAGAGATTAAGTTTGCGGAAGCCCATTTATAACACCAAGAATTTTTCTTTGGAAAAATGAACCTTTAAAAATCCATCACAACTGCCATGAGCTCATTCCTTCATATCTGGGTGCAGTAGGACAGGGTGCATTTCTACAAACACATCATGCAGGATTTATTTTTTCTTTTTTAATGGAAGAGTAAAATAACTTCAAAGAGTGCCTCAGCAAGTCCTTAAATGACATAATTTTATATCCAAGATATTCCATGCTTTGATATGCATTCTGAAGCAGATGGTAGGTCTTGGAAGAAGATGAAGAATTAGGATTCAGCCACAGCAAAATGTTCTGGAAATTAATGCAGATTATAATGTTAAAAAAATATAAAAGATGGAAAGATTGATGTACCAATCCTCTCTTTTTTAAAATTAACTCAAGTGAGAGCTGCACAAACATAAGTCTACAGCTTCATGGTCACAAAGGTGTCATATCAAAAAGCTGTAGAGGGTCCTCTCATTCTTCTATGAATGGGAATTACCCCTTGTTTAAATATTATGGTGCTGCTAATATTTACCAAGAGCTGTAATTTCTGCAGTGCAAGTACCAAAGCAGCTTCTTCAAGTCTAAAAGGTGTTGGAGACTGAATTCCTAGAAGCTTGCTAGATGTCAGAATTAAGAAAGTAGAGCCTACTGTTGCTCTGAAGCTGTTAAAGAAAGTGCAGATTTCTCCACCCAGAGTAGTTTCCAATATCTTATTCCAAATTTCCTCTCGTGACCTACAGAAAGCCTTGAGAATTCTAATTAAATTCCTGATGATCCATAATTGAAAAGCACCATCAATACAAAGATTCTGAGTACCTGAAAAAAAGGAAATGAGCTTGACCCTCCATCCTAGAAATGGAATGCATTATATTCAACCAGAAAAGGAATTATATTCAGCCAGTTTCTGCAGAATAAGCAATAAATAGGATCACCACTGCAACTTGGGAGAACATTTAGTGGCAACTACAGAGAGGAAAATGTGGTGGTGCTACAAACTGATGACAATGAGGGTGCACCATCCGTCCTGGAGGTGTGAAGGTCTCCCATTTTAATAAAAAGTTCTTAAGTCCTTGTACACAATCTGCAATATTTCTCAGCAGATGAGAAAGCAGTACTTCAAATTAAAAAAAATAAAAATAATATCTTTGTGAAGTGCATCATAAAAAGAAGGCAGTCAAAATCTCAGAAAACGTGATTTTTATATTGCTCATGGCAACAGGCTGCAGTGACCTAAAAGATCTTATTTTCTAGAAGGTACAGAGAAGGTCATTCAGCTTTGCTCATTGTCTCATGAGAATAATAGCTGCAATAAGAATATCTGCACAGGTTTCAAGGTAAAGACTATCATAAAGTTAATAAATAAAAAGGTGGCATTTTATCTGATTTGAAAAATCTTCAAAGAGATTTTTACTTGCTTGAAAAATGCTTTTCTCCAAAGCATGTGATATGTTTCCTGGTTTAAGATCATAGACCTCCTAATATCCTTAATTTTGTTAACTGGTTTAGATTATCCCAGAATAACATACACTTGTGGATGCCATGGGACAGAGAGAGAGAAATGGCAAGCGTTTCTCCCAGCGGCTTGTGAGAATTTTCAGAGAGTTGTAAAGATGTGATAACTTGTTAAGTGTAAACAATCTGCAGGTAGCATTCCTCTGCTTTGTCTTTCTGTTGTTCTCAAGGACAGTGTATGAGAAAGGTGTTTTTGTTAAGTAGCCAGTCAAATAGAATGTATCATATCACTCTATATAAACCATGCAGTTCTCTGAAATAAAGCCTTTGCTTTTTCTACAATACTGCCTCCCGCCTGTTCCTGTGTCATTCTCAGCACAAGAGTGATATCCACTTAACATCCAGCATTTACAGTATAATTAACTATCAAAACTTTATTCCAACCACTACATTTTTAAAACTGAGGTACAAAAGTGTTGCAAGTCTGGAGTTGGAAAAGCCAACATGCTTTTATGTCAAAACTGAGAACAAAATTAAACTGACCCATATTTTATAAAATAATACCTTGGTTAAGGTTTAGCTACTTGTCTTAACCATATAAAACTTCTGGTACTTTTTTTAAACATTTTGGATTATGCAGAACAACATCATATAATTACCTTGAACAATTTCCTAATGGTACCATCAGGAAAAAAAAAAAAAAAAAAAAAAAAGGGCTTTTGTTCCCAGGCAAATAAAAGGTACATTTTTTCTTTCTTGCAATGGAAAAGAATGTGTACTGAATCATACTGACACATTCTTGGCCCAACATGAAGCTGATGTGATACTAAACTTACCTCAATTAATAATTAGATATGATTTCATTTCATAATAAGAAGCTGATTTTGTTTTAAAGGCTTAGCTTGGTAGGTAAACACATATGAGGCATTTTATTAAGTGAAAGGGTATAAGAGTAGCAAAGCAAGTGCTCTTATTGGTCTTGAACATACATAATTGAAGCCAATGTCAGATCATCTGTGTTATAGAGAAAATTTAATTAGTGATCTTCTGTTTTGTGCTACTCCAGTTAGCAACCAAGAAGGATTTATGTACTGTTTTTGAGAGGTGAGTGTTCAGTCTTTCACTATTGCTACTTGTAACACTTTAATGTCTCAGCTAGACCTCCAAAACCCCTGCCTGAACCTGCTAAAAATGACTGCTGTTTCTCAACAGATTTCTTTAAAGGGAATGTTCATTCAAAATGAAATTAATTTGTTCACTTTTTCCATTAAAATACTCTCCAACTTCCTGCTTCTGTGTTCACCTTTCTTGAACTCTCTGCTGGGTTTCAACCCTGTTGGTTTCTGTCTCCTCAAAGATACACCCTTCAAAGTTTTTTCATTTCCAAGCTTCCGATTCCTGTCCTTATTGTCTCTCTGTTTCCTTTCTTGGTCTCTCTTTTCAGGGATCAGTTTTGTGTTCCCAATATGATTATTTCTGCAGTGTAGCACAGACATTGCCAACCTTGATTTAAACAGGATGATTCCCATAACCCAGTCTTGCCATAAAAGCACAGAGTTCCACTTAGGCTATTTTTTTCCTCTTCTCCCTCCTTCTGATTTACATGCCGTACATTGGGATTCCAATTTTTTAAAAATTTCTTGTTAAAGCACAAGCCAGTTAACACCACCAATCCTCTTTTTTTTTTTTTTTTTTTTTTTTTAAATTCTCAGTGTTCCCGCTCACAAGCTGTCCACTAACCAAGTGGTTAAGAGGAGAAGCAAAAGAAAATAAACAATATGTAAATCAGAAAGATACTGCTGGTTTGGTTTTTTCTATGAACTTATTTTTCTCCCAATTATAATTACTGTCTGTGGGAAATGATAGGCACAAGGCACTGTTTCCATTACAGAGGGGAAGCATTTAGATCGATGTAGCATAATTCAGGCACCAAAACAAAATTCCTGCTATGTTTTATGCACAGTTGCTTTGTGCAACATGACTGCTTCCTCCCTCCTTGCCAAAGAAAGTTAGGCACATTTTTTGCTGTCAGCTTAAACCCACATTTAAGGTAATTTGAAACAAAGCCTCAGGCTTCAGTCTTGCAGCTTGAAACCAATTCCATCTGTATTAATGAGCTCTATAATTGTCCTATATAACATAGCTTTCAAATCTGTAAACCTTTTAAAATTATTTAAATCTCATTTTAAACTTACAGAAATACTTAATGGATTCTGCTTCCACTTCTCAGAGAGACTTCAAGCTAAAAGTGTTTAAGCTGTATTTCTTACACATCAAAATAGTTTTTAAAATCAACTATTTGCATTCAAGAATTACCTTTTGTTTACATGCAGTTTTATCCATCACATTCTTAAACTCACAACTAGGATCACACCAGGTCACTTCAGCTCAGACATTTCAGACGTGTTAATCAGAATGCACATGTACAACAGGAGCAATTACACTCCATGATTGCTTTAGCTGGCCCCAAAATCAAAGCTCTTTATGGCTCATTCTGTGCTTAAAATGCAAAAGCAAAATGGTTGATCAAGATGCTTATGTCTGAGAGATCATTTTATTTTACAAAAAGATATCCTCAAATTAAAGCATTTTTACTAAATTTACACCACTTATTATCTTCAAATAAGCTTTGTGATCTCAACATCCAAATTAGAGTGACTTTAAAGAAGCTTGATCCCATATTAAAGAAGGCAGTAGCTTGTATCCATATTTCCTCCTCTATTTCTGCAGACTACTTTAACAACTCTGGCTAAAACCTTACCAAAATTCACTGAAAAGAAAAAAGTTGTCGGCAAAAAAACAAAGTTCCTACAGACTTAGACATTTTTTGCATTGCTACTTGACATTTCATATTTCCTAGCAAAAACAGGGAGGTGCCAAGTTCTGTTCCCAGCTATACCAGTGAAAAATGGGAGAAATTTAACAGATTTCAGAAGAATATCCATGGATTCACATTGGCTATGGCATTCTTCCTTTGAAATTTTGCTACAAGGTTTATTCCTAGTGGATTCTCATAATCCACAGATTGGTGGAAAAGGTGGTGAAAAATCGGTGCAGAACCACCTGGGTGGTCAACTCCTCTCTGAAATGACTCTCACACGCATGCAAACACAGCAGTGTTCATCTGACACTTTGGGAAGTTAAAGGGAATCTCAGCTTATTCTGTTGTGATGAATTCTGACGCAGCAGTCATGGCTTCTTGTTTTATCTACACAAACCCTTTGGTTTTGTCTGTTCTGACGGGTTCACACTGTACACAATGTTTTTATTTTTTTGTCTTTTACCTTTTTATGAATCAAGGTTATGGAAGTGGTTAATCTGTAAAAATTCAATAGTAAAAAAAAAAAAAAAAAACCCCCCCCCCAAAAAAAACCCCAAAAAACAAACAAACAAAAAAAAAAAAAAAACCAAAAAAAACACAAAAAAAAAAAAAAAACACACAAAAACCCCAAAACCAAACCAAAACAAAAAAAAAAAAAAAAAAAAACCAAAAAAAACAAAAAAAAAAAAAAAAACCCCCCCCCCAAAAAAACCCCAAAAAAAAAAAAAAAAAAAAAAAGCCAAAAAAAACCACCAAAACCTACACAGGCACAAGTGCACTTTAGAATTCTCACCAAGAATGTGGTATCCTCCTCAAACACTTCTAAGTCAAATTCAGTTTTGCTTGCTGTGTACAGCTGAAACTGTGTGGCAATGATAAAAAGAAAGGATTATGGTGAGAGGTTATGAACCTTTACACCTAAATGAGTTAATATCCTTCAAATTCCCTTCTCACAACACTTTCCTAAACCTCTGAGTTCAAGAATACTGAATTGAAAGTAGAGAAATATACGAGTAAGTTTTAACTAAACCAACAGATCTAATGATACTTTAGATCAAAAATGATACCCAAGATCAAAAATCTGCCTTGAAGTGAAGCCAGGTTTCCTTTCATTTCTCTAGGCTTGAGGCCTTAATTCTCCATCTTCTTGCACCGATATTTTTGTGAGAAAATGTTAGCAGTACATTTGGCAGATGCAAAAGTCTTTGAGAAATGCCCAGCCTTGAGGGATCTCATTCAGAGCAGGATCGCAAAGAAGTATTTTTGATAGACTATACTGGAGAGCATAATTTTTTTGACTATGGAATTAAAGTTTTATATTTTGCACTACACTTGCATGCTGCAATGCTATTTTACAGCCAATGGCAGAATCACCAGATTAAAATGTTTCTTTTTTTATCTTTCAAAACTTCTTGAAATCTTTGATGGATTATATTGTATCAGAGAAGGAAAGTGAAACAAAAGTCCTACTAAAAGACTATTTTTTTTAGATTATCTTCGCAGTAGGCAAAGGATTTTTCACCTTGTTAATTTTATCTCTATTTTTTTCTTTTTTCAAGAAAGCATCAGACAGTGAGTCACAGCCCCTGGGTTTATTCCTGTGCTAAATTGGGGGAATACATAAGGGCCCTACTGTGCTGCCAGCACAGTTCACTCCAGTTTTCATCCTCAAGAAAGAGGAGGAAAACTGGAGTGAACTGTGCCCCACCGAGAGGGGTGAGAAGATAGTGTGCTGTCTGGCCCCTGGACATTGATATTGCTCTGCCAAATGTAACACAATCCATGCTTCATCCACTCAGAGGTAAGCAACATTCCACAACTTTTCCTTTAACAGAGTCCTCCAAATAGGAAGGATTGAGATTTCAGCATCCCTTTTTCTGTTCTGTATCTTTTCCCAGCTTTGAGATGCTGGCTTTTCTCTTGACATTCAAGATTTCAAAATAATGCAAACACCAAAATCCTGTTCACAAAGCAAAGAAAGCATTTTCAATTCCCCCCACTGCCTGCCTATCCCATGACACAGCCTTGCCAAACAGCCATTAAAATCCCAATCCTCTACTGGTATCCATGGGTGTGTGAAGACATTATTTCATCTACCCCTTGCTTTTAATGCTTTGACTACATTCACATACAAGGCACTTGTGCTGGGAGCTATTTACACTTGTTCAGCATCCAAAAAGCCCACTTCTGGCTGGGACTCACTGGCCATGGCTCAGGTCAAGGCAGGGCTGGCCTGTGGGGGCCAGGGAGAAAAGTTTTCCTGCTTGTAGAGACATGGGTTAAGAAATGCCTAAATATTTGATGGAAGTAAGAGGCAAGAGTGAAAAAGAGAGAGAAAGGCTTACTGAGGACATATCTTCCTGGAGTAGCAAACCTAGTATTTCAGAACAGGAAAAATATCTGATGGCTGTTTCTGTTGTATTCTGAAAAAACAGGCTTATTTAAAAAACAAACATGCTGAAATTGTAGCAGAAGTGTTACCAGTTCCTCCACCTACTCAAAGTGTTCTTGCAGGGTCTTTGAATCTGACTAGTTGGTCAGGTTATTGGAGTCATGGTAGCAAATTCAGCGCCTGTTGGTATTACAGCTTACTTCCAACAGTGTGAGATAGTAATCTGCATATAAATTAATCAGTATCTTTTCTCAATAGCACAAAACATGAGCTTATATAAACAAGACTGCCAATATATAGCATTGTTTGCTGAAGTCTTTGTCAAGCCTGTGTCATTGCACTTACAAATCAGCACAAGTCTGCCCAGACCCTCAGTGCTTTCCTGTGCAGAAAACTCAGCAGTTTGGCAGATCGCAGGTACAGATTCAATATGATACTTTAGGGAATAAAACCTGCTATTCTTCAAAGTAAAAGTGCTATATTAAATGTAAGCAAATCAGATATGACCTGTAGAGGGTGCCATGGCAAGCTGTGTGTGAAAAGAGAAAATAATGATCAGCTGAGTTCTTAAACACCGAGTGAAAACACACATTTCACCTCAAAGGTATGATTAAATTCACAGAGGGTTTTGGGGTGTTGTTTTTTTTTCTTCAACTACTTTGGTCTCTTTCTTTACTAAGTCTAGATATACAGGCTGGAAAGGAGAAGAAAAAAATAAAAAAATAAAAGGAAAAAAGAGCAAGTTATAAATAAAGAACTGACGTTAGGAGAGCTGATAAAATATGAATACCATTCCAAGGAGCTTAATGTGTCATAGCTGCATAATAGAAAAGGGAGTGAAGTGCGTATGTGCCCCTGCTGCTTAACAGTAGGTTTGAAAGAGGCTGCAAAGGCAGCACAAGTGGAAAATTCCCTCCTTGGCTGCTTTCCAAGGCATCTATTCAGCTTATGAAAAATATGATGTTTTATTTGATATCAAGTGTATGGGTTGGGGGTTTTGTGGTTTTTCTACACAGAAACAATTGGAGAAGAGAGTGGGACACTGGAACCCAGTATCTTCTCTCTTTGCCCCTGTCTCCTCCTACCCTGTCCTGTGTTATTTTTAAACCTCTCATCAAATCTGCAAAAAGCTTTCTTTGCACAACATAGCCAGTTTTATGTTTGATGGGTAGCTTTAAAATGCATTTCTGTGATGATCTTCCCTGGTCTCAGAGGTGAGCAGTAGCCTGGTAACCAGGGGCTGCTAAATACTGATACTTTGATTCAATGCAGCTCTGCTAAGCCCGCCATCTTCCATCTCCTGGGGAATCACTGTATTAAATTTACATTAAAGACGGCTGTGTGACTGACCCAAGGGTCATATTAGCATTTTTACTCCGGTAAGTTGGTCAGCAGAACATTTCTGTACCATGGAAATTATTCCGGTACTCTATTGTTAGGAATTAAACATTTATGAGAAATTTTGTACGAGCATATTAGCAAGAATGAGCTGGTAAAAAGTACAATAAGGGCAGAGCAGTGACAATATGTAGATCTGAGAGAGAAAATCAAATTGGATTCTTTTCATCTCAAAATGAAAGTGGACACCGGGAAGCCAGCAGGAACGTGACTGAAAGGGATCCTCTGTTTACTAGAAGAGACTACAAAGGTGATGGTGACAAATGTGCTTAAACCCCCCTGTTCTGCTAAGCTCACTGGGCTCTGTTCTCATGCAGACCCTTTCATTAGATTCAAAGTTGGCCAGTGTAAAGCAGCTAAATATTATAAGGCAGAATCTCCATTTTCAGATGAGCACAACCAGCAGAGCTACCTGGATTTTATACCCTAGAGATTCAAGGGTCAGTCACAAAACAGACAAGAGACTAATTGACATTTATTCTGTACTTGAAAGGAAACAAACAACCATATGTTTAAAAGGATCAGCTGGGAAAAGATAGTAGAAAACACAAATCTAGATAACTCACAGATGTATAAGTGCAGGAAGAATGAAAATGATCCAGCACAACTTGGCATTCAGAGCAGAATAACAGAGATCCTCACATTCCATTAATATCTATTTGTCTGTACCCTGGATAATTCCATATAAATGAGAATGACCAAAAAAACCTGACTTAACAATCTAATAAGCACTGATAAGCACATTTCTTTTCAGTGAACAATAAATTTAAGACCAGTCCAGCAGAAATCTATTATATTTAAAGGAATTTTGGCTAGTCTATGCCCTCCCCCACCTCCAATTTTTGTACATTTTGTCTCTAAAACTACCTTATAGGAAAAAAAGCTTTTACTGGCAAGGTGACATCAACATGCTAAGGTAATTTGAAGCATCTCTCTTCTCCATTTCTTGAAAAAAAGGAGGATTGACTGGGTGGCTTCCAAGCTGGGAATCTGGCTCTGTAGAGAGTAGCTCCTAGTTCTTACTTCTGCTGCAATTGCCCATATGTAAAATGAGAACGGAATAGTTCTTGGATACTTCAAAGTTTTAAGAGGATACCTTACACAAAGGATGTGAGATGATGCAACGTTTGGAAAGGGGATTATCAGACTTTTGTCAGACATTTCCTCATTGGATCTAGAAGGAAAAGGATGACTTTTAACTACAAGAGAGGCAGAAGAAAGTAAATTGTCTCTGACACAAAGTCAGGGAATTGAAATATGACTTTTTTCATCAGATATTCTGTACCAGTTCCTGAAATATCTTCTCAATTGTACAATCCCACAGTCAAGAATTTATTGGTTAAATAATGTGCTAAAACAAAAATACAGAATATTCATATCTGAATGTGAAAAAGGAAACAGGAAACATTTAGGATGAACTTTCTAATCTCTAATTAAGCCAAAAAACTCTTTAAAACACATTCCCTGATTTTAGCAGTGATGTGCTAACATCCAAATTAAAGTGATATATTTGACATGAGTGACTGACTTGAACCGAAGCCCTGTGTTCCAGAAGGAACTTAAAGACTGCACGATGAGCCTGTACCTACTTCTTTAGTGAGCATTGAAAAAGCACTCTTTAGGTACGAAGGGGGGGGGAAAGAAAATTATTTTAGCTTGCCATGTATTTCTTTTCTCCTAGACTTTAGGTTTTCAGGGTTTGATTTTTGTTTGCTTGTTTTCTTGGTTTTGGTACTGTGTTATTTTGGGGTTTCTTTAGACTTATCTTTTGCTGTTTTCTCTTCCAGGCTTGTCTCATGATACCCTTACCTTGTTTTTCTAGGCATCGTCATTTTTTTCTCATTTTCTCTGTTTAGCACCTCCATCATTCTTAGTAACAAATGCTTGCTTACATCACACTCCCGACCATCCAAAATCTGATTCAGACTGGAATACATAAAGACTGGAAGTCTTTCAAAAGTGTTTGACACACGCAGCAATTACAAATGCATGCGCAGTCTCACCCAGGAGTGACAGGACACTTCAGCTGGAGCCAGGACAATGGAATGTGCAAGGTAAGGCAGCATCAGGTTCACAGCACCGGAAAATTGCTATTGAGTACTGAAAGTGCTCTCATCATGATGCTGTGCCAAACTCGGGGGAATTCAGTCTGTTTGCCTTCTGGGCCTGGCTGGGAACTGTCCCAAGCCCTGGCACAAAGCAGGAGGCACTGAAGAGCTGCTCCAAGTCACACCTGAGTGCCTACGACTCCGCCAGCCTGTTCCGTACGCGCCTTGGCTGCAGACCTTGCCTTCCCCAAACACCTCCCACAGCAAGAATAGACAGCAGGATAAAAGCCTTGATTCTTTGCCACAGGAAGTCCCTTTCCTCTGAAGAACCCTCCTGGGACTGCATCCATGGCATTTTGATTGTTTTTGGCAACGGCAGAGGTGGAAGGACATGGCTGAAACGTGCCAACAGCAAGCGAATTCACAGCCTTCTGCTCGGGGCTGCCATTTCACAGAAAAGCAAGACTTAAAGCAACACTTCTAAAGTACACAAGAAAGTTATTTTGAATATTTATTTCCTACTTCATTTTGGACATAGTAGTTGAAAAGTTTTACACTCTCATGGCACAAAAGATTGAATTTCTCTTAAAAGAGTCGGATTTGAAAATAGGGAGGAATTTATTTTTTATTATTAGCTACGTGATGACTTAAAATGTATCATAAACACCACCATTTTTTTTGGCTATCCACAAAGTGGTTAAGTTAGTAATCATATTTGGAAGACAAATGAGCACTTCAGAAATTAAGGCTAGGCTTTAAGATAGGCGGTTTACAAATGAACCACTATGACTAATTGGTGCTGTTTCACTTTCTTCCATGACAATGCAGGTTTTCAGAGTAGAAATATTCAGTTGGGTTGCAAAGTAAACTGTAACTGAGGAACAAGTGTCCACCCCATTCATTCACAAGATACAATCAGCAAATCTCCATCCTTCCTCTTGCTGGGAACCTGTACCTCCTACTACCAAAAAAAGACTCAGACTACTAGGCCATGTAAAATTTCAAAAGTAGCAGTTTGATAAGCCTTATACTATCAACTGTTCCATTTTCAATGAAGAGTTTAATCTGGAGAGAAAGAGTGAATAAACACAAGCATGAACAACCACATGCTGGTGATCTCAGTAGTCACCTTGGGAGGAGCTGACCTAGCAAGAACTTGTTTCAATGAATGCATAATGCTAAGTACATAGCAGAGTGCAGGCAGAAACCCACTTCATACTTCTCCCAGAGAAACCCCCAAGTCATTAGGCTGCAGTTGTATTTTTTCCACTCCAGCCCAATAAATTATTAACTACTTAAAGCAGAGTGAAAAACCTTCAGGCTGGTGTGACTCATGAATCTGGCACTGCAGAGCAACAGACAACTACAGCAAAATTGAAGGAAGTTCTCCAACTTTGGGGAAAATAAATAAAAAGTTTTATGATCATTTCTTACTTTTGCACCAGTGTTTCATTGGGTGCTTTCCTCTACTCTCGTACCAGAAGAAAACAAGCCTGGAGACAGATGCTTTCCTGCAGTACAACTTGGTAACTTTGCTTCTGAAAGGAGCAGGGCTTCAGCCATATCCCCCAGTCCAGCACTTCTTGCTGCTGAACCTAAGCTTTGAAAGCACTGGCTCTTCATGCACCCAGCTCCCCTCCTGCATTGCACAGAGGACCCTGACACTCAGGATAGCACATCTGAGTACCCCAGGCAACAAAGCACTTCAAAGCTGTAGTGTTGGTTGAGCACTGCCTCCCACACCCACCCAGATGAACAAAGTGGATTTAAAAGCAATAAAGGATGTGACTGCTCTCTGCCTCTCTGTGTAACAACAACAGGAATGATTCCCATCCTCCTTTTCACCATGTGTTTCAAAGATCACTTTGGGCAATCTGAAAGGCTTGTGGCAAGCCATGGAATATCAAGCTGCCTTCCTGCCTTTGTTAGTCGAGCCATAAAAGCACTCAGAAAAGAAAACTGTTTATATTTTTGTGTAGGATACAGACTACAAGACTAACTTTAATAACACTCTCCAAGGTTGCACAAAAGATCTTTTGAACTTGCAGCAGGTGCTTCGTATAATCTCATATTGTTAATGATTTTAGGCAGCAACAAACAGCCAAGTGTGCCTGACTCAGCAGTCTCTCACTTTCTATATGTATCACCCAGATGAAAAATGCAGCATTTCCCTGCTGGCTGTTCCTTTGAAATTTGCCTCGTGCCTTCAAATAAACAGGGAGATCGGGGCATTTATAAGGGACAGGGGGAAAAAAAAAACCAACAAGATCTTTCACTAGGAAGCTGCCACATTGATGTCTCTCAAACATCTGGCTGCAAACAAAAAAATTAAAAGCCTAACAAAACCAAACCAGAAACATATTGCTCACAGAATCATAGGTCACAGTTCTGCAGTCAGGTAGTTCGTGTGAACTGGAAGAGTGCTGGTAAAAGGTTTCAGTAGGACTGTTTTTCTACTGGGAGAGGTTGTGTGAACTAATCCTAACTGAATTCCCATGTAACTGGTCATGGCAAAATAGATCCAAAATGCAGCAACCAACCATCTAAAATTCGTATGACACTGGCCTACACAAAATATGTGTTTGATGAATTAAGGTGCTGGAGTTTCACTCTGAAAAGCTGAATCTTTGCCTCACAGTTAAGTTTTCTGAGCTGTCTATTTTCCACCTGTATCTTCTGAGGCATGTGAAACAGATCACAATATATAATAATATATCATGAGCACAATATATCATGGGAGCACTGCTCTTAACCCCTCCAAAGCAACAAAGAAGCACCTCCAAAGACTGGTTGATACCATAAGAAACTCAAATAGGCTGTAGGAGAATTATTTTGGGTTTGTTTTTGTCAACTTCCCTAGAGAAAGAGAACTGAAGAATTGGATGAGAAGTCTGTGTTAAAGGAATTATAGAAAGTATGAGCTAAACCCAAGATGAATCTTTTTTAACCACATGCAGTAGAGGCAATTAGCCTCAGAGAGGCAATTAGCTTTAGCATAATTTCACAGTAAAGCAGAAAGGAAAATATCAGTAGAGCCTGGAACTTACAGCTAACCTTCCCTCAATCCTTAAAACAGAAAACTGGTGAGGAAAAAGACTCATCCTTGCTCTCTGTTGGAGCAACAATTGATTCTTCAGAAAGTTTAGAATTATTTTTGTTTACCTATTTTAAAAAAGACCCTCTGGTTTGCTGCTTCATGATGTCTTCTCCAGATTTTTTCCTTCACTGTTTTTGATTTTGAAAACACCCCACACAGGCTCTGCATGTCCCAGACCAATTATGCCAAGAGATTTACAGCCCTGTGGCAACTCCAGTCATTCATCTCTGCACTTCTCAGCTACCTTCGCCTTCAGGGGTAGGTCGTAACATCTTGTCAGTTGAGAAGGAAACAGAAAACCTAATAAATTTAAAATAAAGTTGTTCAAACAGCAAAAATATGTGGAGTACAAAAATACTTTGGGCCCAGAGAAACATGCTAAGTGAGGAATAAAATGGCAACATACATTTGGATAAGTCTCTCTAGTACAGAGGAAATTAATAGATCACATTAGAGAAAAGAAATGGGGTAAATACAAGTAGAAATATTTATTCACAAAGCCATTTTCTTTTTTGGACAGGAAGAGATTCCTAGAGACCTGTGTGAGACCAAGGCAAAACAGGACAGGTTGAGACAGAGTGCCCAGGAGGAGCAGGACGGAGCTGTTTCCTTCCCAAAGTCATGCCACACAGCTGCTCTCAAAGGCAGTTCTCTGACCAGCTTTGTGCATCAGCCCTCAGTTACGGAATCTAAGATCCGTCATAATCTTCTGTGGTGGTTTGGACAAAAGATTGCTTTCAGGTGCATTTTACACTTTTCATTTCCCTACTTTATGCCTTCTTTTTGTAACAGCCTTTTCAGCTTTGTAGCCAGGAGCTTATCTCTTGTTTTAATTTTACCTGTTTTTTCCAGTAGGCTGATGTCAGTCTGACAGTCTCAAGACAAAAGGCTTTTATGAAAAAGACAAAATCCTAATAAACTGATGGTGCTGACAAACCCTTTGGACAATCTGCAGTGAAAGCTATATTGGGCAATTCCAGAAGCCAGGTTAGTCCTCCTGTCAGCTAAAATAAGTCCCTTGGGGAGTGGAACTGCAAGTTACCAAATAAAACCAAGTTATGGCTTTTATTCAGTACCCTTTGACGAAGCTCAGACGTGTGTGGGGGGAGGGATATATTAGTATTTATATTGAGTTGCAAGCGTTTTTTTCTGAGTGTTCATTAATATTTTTTTGTATCTTGAGATTTTCAGCTCTTCAGAGCTTCAGTGGAAGAGAAAGTGCTACAGCAGAAACATGCCAAGGGATATTTGGGCTATTTGGAACCAGAGAGCTGCAGGCTTCAAGACCGGCAGTAATTATGCATCATAGGTGGGATTCTGGAGCTTAAATTAGCAGTTGTACAGCAGTATAAAATCAGATATAACTTGCAGTTACAAGTTTTCCAACAAGACACCTGCAGTTCTTCAGTCTTACAATTTATCAGTTGCTATCCAACCACCTTTAACTCTGTGAGAGTATTACACCCCAACATCAAGACACTTTCACTGTTTATATTTAGAAATTACATCTGAGAAAGGAATACCTCCTGCATTCCTTAAGTATTGTTAGAAGAGAGTGCAGTACATGTCCTTCCACCTCCCAGTTTGATGTCTTCAGTGTTAGCTTTGTTTAAGAGGCTCTCAGCTTCAGCCTGCATGCCCCTGCCAGCCCAAGATCTTCCAACTCTCTCAGAGCCATAAAACACAGATGCTTCATACACCCTGAATGCAAATGACTCATTTTCTCGTGGTTCTGATGTATACTAAAACATTGCCATGATATCTTGTCCCTTCCTTTTTGATGGGATTTTATGCTTTTTTAAAAACAGGATAAAACACACCCAAGCTTCAAGCTCCCCAGAAGAGGCTCGTAAAACTGCCATGGAAACTATTACCTGATAGATAGTTTAGAACAATATTTTACTACAACTATCCTATCTATTGATTTTCCTTCTAGTTTATCTTTTTGAACAGAAATGTTAATGATTTCTGTTCAGTATATTTTACCTATTTTTCTATTTATGAGCACACACGGTTCCTCCACTTCATTGCTTACAGGACTCTTGAGAATGTTTTCTCCTGTAAGTAGATCATCTCTTTGCTATGAACTGTAAATTCAGAGTGCATAATCACTAAGTACTCTGTGAAGCTGAGTGGTGTTATTTCTTTCCTGAATGAGCCATTCAGAAACACATGCATTTAAAATAATGAAATCTACTTTGAAATAAATTCTAGAAATAAAACAAAAAAAAAATAATTACTATTTGGTGAAAACCTTCAGAACCCAGCAATTTCTCATGGGTATGTGTGACAAGCATGTGGCAAAAGGTAACCATGAAAAGGTGGAAAGTCCCAAGTAGCTGGGTTTTTATTTTCAGCTTAGAATTAATGGTATCACTCTTCCTACTGCTACTGTAAACTAATATAACCACCTAAAGATTCATTCATGGTTTTCTGACACTTCTTCTTAGGGAAGGCATCCACTGAAAATTTCAGCAAAAAATACCTAAACATGAAGGCTTATAAATCCCAAGATTAAAGTGAGGATCCCACAAATACCTCAAGTACAAGTAGTCAGAACAAAGCATTTGCATAGATCTTTTTGAGGGTGATTTTCACCGCTAATTAATGTGATCTGACAAAACTAGAGCCACAGACACTTCATAAGATGTTCTTACAACAGACTATGTAGAAACTGCTGTGCCCCTTCCTGTCTTACATACAAAACAGCAGCAAGATGCTCAAGTCATTTAGAAAAACAGACAGATTTTTGTTCACACAAGCCATGTTAATGCGTTGGCTTGAAGGATACACTGCTTATGGAGAAAGCTGATACACTTCTAAGGCCCTTTAGCATGGGTAATTTTGTTGGTTCAATTTTTCTGTGGTATGAGCCATGAAGCAATTCCTTGTTTATGTTGGTTGCAATGTTTTCCATCCGATGATTTGTTTCAATTAAATGAATGAAACAACCAGAACTCGTCACTACAAGACCTGAAAAACAGAAGCCTGAAAGGGTCAAGATCCCTTCTAAATGATCAATGGGAGAAGTTCAACTGCTTTCAGTGCAGTTTTAGTCCCAGCTGCACAACCAGAAGCAGATCCTCGGCTGGTGCTGAGTTTCACAGGATCGCTGAAGATGCTTCACACCAGCCAAGCATCTGCTGCCAGCAGTTTTCTAAAACTGCTCAAACTTGTATGTGCATCAATTGAGCAGTGGTGGATGCACTCCTTATGTTCCAGCTTTCACTTGCAGCTGGGATGGCACAAAACCAGTTATCTCCAGAGTACAGAGGTGAAAAGCCCTGCAGTGTTCACAGGTGAGAGAGGACTGGCTGAGCTGAGATACCCCCATGGTACTTTACTTAGCAAAATTTGCTTTGCAAAATGCAGAAAAAAGGAGATGTGCTAGCTCTTTGATTTCTGGAGACAGGAGGAAAAAAAATGCAGGAAATGCAGTATCTAATGCTACAGCATCTCTCTGATGCCTCATCTGCCATCCCTTCAAAGCATGAAAAAAATGACCGGCAGTCTCCAGGAAAAAATAAAAACATTTTCAATTAATGCTTATGCTCAAACTCAAGACCACCTCCTGAAATGCTCTCTAAAACTCTCCCCATTCCAAAGTAAACACAGTAAGTTAACTCTACCCAAATCTGTCTTTAATAGGAGAAGAAAAACTACATTATTCATATTTGAAGTCAAGGAAAGATTTCTCCAAGGATGTTGGAGCACTTAGATATCAATTATGCTTACTCTTGCTGTGTCTTAGAGTAAGCACACCCATTTCTTTCACTTCTACTGGGAGGCAATCAACAAAGCAAACAATATATACTGCTAGAAAAAGAACAGAGCAGAAAAAAAAAGAGAGCACATCATTCTGTTGCTGTATATACCTGGAGAATACCAGTATTTTGAATAATTCAGGCAGTTGTGGCCCCTCTTTCCAGAACTTTATAGCAGAACTGGAAAATTTTCTTTAAAAGAGCAACAAGAGTAGGGTAAACACAGGATGACTTCCACGTGAAGCATGAATAAATAAGCTGTGGTCTACAACCGGAAAAATAGATGTCTAAGGGGAGTTCTGATGGTGGTCTATAACGTTATTTGTGTTATATAAAAACAAATGGGAACCAGCAGCTTCCCGTCCTACCCATGGCACACCATCAGCAAAGCTCACAGGCAGCAGGTTTAAAATCCATACTACAATGGATTTTAATCCATATGGTTTAAAATCCATACTACAATACCTGCTAGAATTTTACCTCCTTTCAGTATCTTCCTTTCTGAAATATTTGGAGGAAAATCCCTTGAAAATCTCTTTTCTACATAAGAGACTGTAAATGTATGTGCATTATAGCACATTCCAAGCATAATTTCCACATACAAGTTTTAACTAATTCTGTCACTCCCTGCAGGGTCACTGTTAAACCTTGTAAATCACTGAGGTATTTTAAATGCTAAGAACGGTCCTTTCCAGATGGGCCAGTCCTCTTCCCACCGAGGGAATGAGGAGTATCATGGCAGGGCCAGTTTTATTCTGGCAAAAACCCCCATATGGACAGCACTCACTCCTCTTGCAGCTGCAGGCACTGGTGGGAGCGAGCCAGCAGCAGCACAGCAAACAGCAGCAGATAATCCCAGTGTCTGCACCCTTGGGAAAGCTGCTGCAGCAGCTGAGGACTCTGGGCTGCATCCTCTGCTTGTGTGACTTGCAGCAGTTTGATTGACTCACTGAAGTGACTCTGATTCACACTCTTTCTTGGGTGGTCCCACTGCTGCTGATTCAAGGGCAAAAAAAAAAATG
Source organism: Onychostruthus taczanowskii (assembly GCF_017590055.1). NCBI lineage: Eukaryota > Metazoa > Chordata > Aves > Passeriformes > Passeridae > Onychostruthus > Onychostruthus taczanowskii. The sequence goes on along the minus strand of NW_024505893.1, from coordinate 1,420,319 downwards.
CAGGGCTTTGGGGGAAAAAATGGTATAAAAGGTAAATACTCTCTTTTGAAACCATTATGTTAAATCTTTTTTTCACTTGAAATTCCCATAGTTAAGATTACCATTACTATGATTTGCTGTCTCAAGAAAAAACCATTGGCTTTGTATAAGCAATTAGTATGGTATGAACTGGAAACTTAGGCAGCTTTATGCTGAAAATATTTTCTCCCAGGTGTGTTGCATTTACCATGAGTTTTAATTCCACAGCAGAAATATTAGTTAACTAAAAAAAATATAAAATACTTGCAGATACTGTAACAAAAGTTGGAAACTGGTTGAGCAAATTGTCTCAAAAAGAGAAAAATATCTTTGAAGAAAATATTATATTTACTTACCGATGTTTAAAAAGCCATAATTTTAAAAGGAGAAACAAGAAGAAAAGTTAAAATAGTGCAATATTTTTCATTAGGTGATCTAAAAATTGTTCTTGGCATTCTGCCAAGCAGAAGGGCATTTTGTTTTATCAGTAAATGATGGTATTTACTTTTATCTTTTCTGTCAAAATGAGCACCTTTGAACTTAGAAGGTTTCATAACACCAAGTATCAACATATCTTTTCTATAAATGACCTAGAGGACAGCTTTTCCACCAGAACTGCACCTTCCCTCAAGTTAACTGGGAAAAAACAAAATAAATCAGCTATGACATGCAGCAACCTCTTATTACAGAACGCACTGAGTCCTGGGATTACCTTAAATGTTTACAACAAATAATGTGCTTATACTGAGCTGGGTTTTAATAAGTACATACCTCCTGAGAAGTTTGTTCACATCCACGTCTGAAGAGGGGCATTTGTTGGTGCTCAGTGTGCAGGATTTCTACAATCTCACTTCTGAGCTCTAAAAACAATGATGATAAAGGTTGAGTTTTGCTCCAAAGAACTTACATTGTACATATGTACTAGGCCAGGGTAATTTTTATTGGAACATGAAAGGAACAGTGTTATATCAGTAGAAAAATTACAGCTATTATGCACTTCTATGCCAAAATCCTTTCAGTGAAGAATTGGCTCATGAAGAAACCAGTTATTTAAGCAAAGCTGCTCTTGGTCTGTTCGCATCTGTTTCGAGTGGAGTCTGAAGAATTCTTCCAGCTCGTGTCACTTACTGGAAATACCACATTGGAGCAGCCACTTCTCTCCTGCCTACGCTTCCAAAACCTCCCTGTGTGGAGAGGCAGAGAGGGATGGTGGAGCCAGTCCATCTCTCTGATGCCAACTAGACATCTGCAGCTCAGTTCTGCTGACTGCTTTCCACAGCCTGAGCAGGACAGAGCGCCCAGGACGGAGATTAAAAAAAAGCTATTCCAATATGTGAAAACTTATTCTAAATGTTATTAACACTTCTCCAGTTACTTGTGTTCATTTTCTCCTTGTTTAAAAAACACAGTAGGAAAACCTTTCTTTCCTGCAGATGGTAGAAATATACAGAAAACAAAAAAGAGAGGCTTATATATTGGTAACACTCCTCCCTTCAGTACTGAGTATAAAGAGGCCTTGCACCTTGTGCCTCCAGAGCCAGGAGTAAGAGCTCTGGATCCCCAGGTGTGTTTCCTTCTGAGAGCATGATTGCTCTGTCTTGCAACAACAAAGATTGCTATCAGTGCTAACAAAGCAATATGTATAATCTCCCTCCTTAAAACTCACTATTTCATGAAGAAAACCACTTTCTTCAGCTTTACAATAAAGCAAAAGGGTATAAAGAAGGCTGTAGAAAAGAGGGGTAGGAAAAAATCACTCATCCCTGTTCAAAGAGACCTTATGTTCACCAGACTGGAAGACTGCATCCCTTGCTGTTATCATAAGGGAGGGAAGATCCTTCCTTGAGAAAGAAATGAACTTAATCTTCATTTAAAAACAAAAGCCGCTTTCAATACCTTAGTGTATTGATAACAAGCACACAACAAGAGGCTCATTGGAACATTACTTGGCATAATTTAGCTCTGCTACGTCTTGGTCTACTGAATGATAAAGCCCTGCTTAGATCCCAGTTGGGCCAAGTGGGTTTAGTCACCAAGTTTCCCACCACTTTCACCGCAGTTGTTCTCCCTGATTTAAAATTAAGCTTCAAATGTTGGTGTTTCCTATGAAGTGTAGTAAAATTTCAGTTTACATTTTTCTCCAGTCACAATAAATATTGATTTACTGAAAAATATTAATGCTAGCTTAAAAAGAATAAGTTTCCAAAGCCACTAAAAATCACTGAAGCATCCACAAATCCTTGAGTGAAGTATTTTCATATACACCTGAATGGTTGAAGATTATGGATCTCTATAGGCCAAAGAGAAAATAAAAGGATAAAAAAATACAAAAATCAGTTTTTAAATAGATGTAAAAATGAAACACATTATTTTTTCTGTCTTTGAGCATTCAAAAATCAAAGATATCTTATTTAAGAAATGAAAAAAAGTTTCTCTTCACTAAGGAAAAAGAAATATTCCACTTTGAGGTTAGATTGAACAGATTGATCAAATCTGAAAGCTTTCTTTTTTTCTTTTTTTTATTTTCTCATAGCTAGAAATCTCCATCAGTGCTTTTTCCCCTAAGTAAATTACCCACCAGTTTCTCCCTTCACCTTCTTTTCTAGTAGAGATAGTAAAATAACAAAAAATATATAGTATTTTTCTGGACTTTTGGCACAGCCACTGCTTAAATCTGTTTTAAAATCTATCTATTCTTTGGTGGATTATTATTTGCATTTTCATTATTTCTAATGCATGAAAAATCAGGGTTTCATGAAATGTTACATAAGTTTTATTTTCATCACAGTACCAAGTTTGCAGTAAAATATTTTGGCACAGCTTATCTTGATAAATTAATTCAATTAATTAGCTTGATGAATCAGCTGGACCTACAATTTCTATCTCTAATCAAGCAGTTAACCTTCAAGACAGACAAAATAATTTGAGCGTTCTTAACTCTGAACTGATGTCACATCTCTAACGGCAGCCAAACAAGGCTGTATTAAGTGGAGGTGTTAAACTCATTAATAGCAAAAAACTGTTGGGGAAGTGAGGATGCAGAATCTTCTTTTAGCTCTCAGCACCATGCAAGATTGAATATGAGATACATTGGAGTATGATTTAGAAGGCACAGCCCCAGAGTTCACAGTAATGCAGGTTGGCAGAGTGCATCAGAACCTCAGGAGACTTCCTGGGAAGAGGCTGCTCCAGGGACTTCCCGGGCTCCAGCCAAAAGCAAAGATGTTACCTGAACTCCTCCTCTCTCATATGACACATGTGAAGGAGAAGTCAGATGTGAGAAGGACTGGTTATACCCTACTCCTCAAATGTGGCATTTTATTGCCTTCCTAAAATGGGAAGTATGGAAATATGATATCTGCAAAAAAATGACTCAAACAAATCAACTTTAACTGGGAAATAAAACCTAAATCCTCAGCAAACACAATGTTTTACTGCTTAACCAACTTTCCTAGACTTGGTCTGTGGTTCAGGTGAGCATCTGCCAATCCCAGATTAATCCACTCCCAACACTGCGTGTTTGGGAATGGGAAGAATGGCACTGACAGGCACAGCCCTAAGAACTGAGGTGACTGGACACAAGAATGGTGTCAAGGAATGCCCACAAACATACTTAGTCTAACAAAAGTACTCACTAGAACTTTCTTGCTCATTTTCATCCACCAGATAGTGCTAATAATTGCGGAGGTACAAAAATAAACTTGAGACATTTTTCATCTGTCAGGAGATCATAATTTACAGGCTTTGGGTACACAACAAACAAATGGTGGCAGGAAAAATATTGTCAGTTCTGTCACTTTTTCTGGGAAGAGAGGAATCATCCAGTGTGGGGAAAACAATAAAGCTGTCAGAGATGGCTCTGTGCAGCCAGAAATCCTGCTGCACAGGTTTAACAGCCCTGATAGTCCTGGAAAAATCACAGAGCAATATTAACAGCAACCCAAGAGGTAGCATTCAACAGTGTCATTCCACCAGATGCAAGATCTTCTGCCAAGATAAAGTTTCAAAGAAGTGATATAAAGAAAATAAAGGATAGTTGTGACAACATCCACAATGTATAAATAAAGATAATTCTCTTTCCTTCTTGATATGAAGAGAGCAAATCTTCATCTCATAGGAACTGACATGGTTCCACTGTCTGCTCCAAAGCCACACCAGCAGAGCAGAAATTCAGGTAAACAACCTTCCCAACAGAAGGACCTAGCCATCAAATGGGCCTGTGAGGCTCAATTCTTCACTCTGGCCCTAGCAGTATCTTTAGCACACAACTAAGCATTGACTTGGATGGGAAAACAGTCTATTCTGACACCCTGTTTATTTGACAACATGTTCTGTCTTATTCCAGGTCAGGAGATTTCTGTGTGTGAAATACCAGATGGTATATCTAGAAACTGTCCTCTATAAGAATTTTCCTCCTCCAGAGAGAGGAAGAAAGAGTGATTACATCACCTCTCCTGTATTCCAAGCCCCAGAACATCTTGATTGGTTTAGTTCTGTTTCCTGGTTGTATAGACAACATGCAATAATAAGTTTTTAGTTGCAAATACCTGTAGGAAGAAATTAAAGCACAATAATTCATACATTTATCGAGAGAACAGAAAGGCTGGCAAACAGACTGTCAGCTTTATGGGTGTAGCACTATTAAGAAACCACAGGGAATGCCCTCATTGTGAGGAGAGTCTATACATCTGCCAGCTGAAGCTCTGTCTTGGTACCCAGAAATATTAATTCTCCTGGTCAGTACCACACAAAAACCCAAGCATGTCAACAGTGTTTAATTGTGGTCCACAGAGTGCAAGCAAATGAACAAACTCCCCTTTTAGAAGACCTAAAAAAAAAAAAAAAAAAAAAAAAAACCTCTTACAGCTTAGCTGCAAAGATAATCAATTTTTCAAATACTATCTGGTGAGCACTTTAGGTGCTGAATTGAAAAACAACATGTAATTAAGGACTTGCCTTGAAACACTATGGCCACATACAGAGATTAGAAAAACACTAGCATACTCAAAGAATGCTAGAGCTGAACTCACCCACCAAATTGACTGAAGCCACCACTGTGAGAACACAGCTGGGGCAGGAAGAAAATTACATGAGGTCATCTCATATCTGCTTTATGGTTCAGGTCCACTAGCCAGGCACAGCTTCCTTGCACAGCCAGACACAGATTCACAAAAGCTGGCTGGACATGACAGAAAACTGAGGAGCTGCTTCCCTAGTACTCAGCAGGCATGGATTCAGGGCTTTACAGAGCCATCAGCTGGAACCATCTGTGACTGTCCTACTACTTCCAATTTCTGTAGGAAGTGAGCCTTAGAGAGCCAGGAAGGGAAAGACTCTCATACAGTCTCAGCTATTAGAGCTGCAATAGCACAGAAAATAACTGCTACCCTCTAAAGTTGCCTGCTGAAAGAACCCAGGTTCATACCAAATCCTGAATTTCACATTTCTTGGGCTCCTCTTCCTCTCCCAGATAGTATAAGCACCAATGGCTGAGCTACTTGAAAGCAACTACTCTATTTAGGAGCCTAAACCAATTGTTTTGCTTGTGTGCCAAATACACTGAGAAATATCACAGCTAATCTCACAAAACAGAAGTTCCTTTGATGTTTCCAATCATATATAATGTGCAATAATATTTCCTTAATCTTCAAAAGATTTTTTTAGCTGTGACATTCCATAGATGCTGGTGAAGTTTCACAAAGATGGATTCCAGCCACTCTAGGAGATGAAAAAAAAAAAAAAAAAAAGGCAGTAAGATAAAGGCCATCAAAATCTGAAGTTATCCTGCCAATTAAGTAGCTGATTAAGGGTGAAAAATCTTCACCAGAAACTTCAGGATAGCATCATTATAAGGCAGCTTCATTTTGATATGTAGAAAAAAACCAAAATTCTAGTGCATAGAAAAAAAAATTGATGCAGTATTTTTCTGCAATTTATGAGTTTATAAAAGAGCTCTGTTCTGAGACTTGATTGAGTCCAAGGGCACAGCATTGATTTGCTTATAGCATGAGGAGAGTGTGCCTCAGGTAAACCCTTCTTGTCTATCATACAAAGGCTTGCATATAGATCTTTTGCGTACTCATTCTTAATAGAGTACACACAAACACTTCTGGAACTGGAGACAAGTCAAGAGGAATTTCATTCCCACAGCAATGCCCGCAAGTTGTTAGAAGACACAGATGCTACTTCCAAAAATTTTATTCTGCGGGGTTTGGCAGACATGCATTTGAACTAATAACTGGTTAGCACCAGAGGAAAAGAACACAGAAAAAATAAATGCTAAGAAAAAAAGGCAGCTTCTTGGCTGTAGTCTTTTTGCCTTCTCAAAGCTTGAGAAAAAGCTTTTGAGATATTGCTTACTATTTCACAGGGCCTGTGTAAGGGCCATAGTAAGCATGCACTGAAACATCACAAGATTACAAGAAAAAGATATCTTTCATTTATCTTAATAGCAAACATTTTTATTGTGACAAAATGAAGGGACCTGCACTCAACATAATCAATTTTGAAATTGGAAGCTAAAGGGAAGTACCACAGAGAGAAGGAGGTACATGAGGCATTAAGGACCTGACACCTATTAATTAAAACCTTGCCTGAGTAACCAGTGCAGTATTAAGACCTCATTAGCTTCATTCAGGTAGACAAACATGACAGGGCTATAGGAATCACCTTCCTTTTTGGCACTTTGAAGTGTAAGGCAAGCACAGTTTAAGAACAGTGTAATTGTCACTGGCCAAAGAGTTTAGCTAAAACCTCTTGGTACATCCAAAGCCTAACACTGTGTGTAGCCAGTTAAATTCAGTACTTCAAAATTTACGCCCATCCATCAGGATTAGAGCCGTTTTTTTCCCCCCTGCTTGAACAGGAAGTTTCTATCCTTTTGGCAGCAGATCAGCCTTTCTACCCCATATGCATCCTAAGAAAACTGGTTAATCTTCCAGTAGCTGGACACATTATTTCCTCTTTTTCTTCATACACTATCTGATGGCTAATACAGAAATAAGTCCTTTTTTTTCTCAAGTATAATGTTTTGATATTATGAGGCACTTGGGGGGCCTGGGGCTGTTTCAATTCCATTTTCTTTTCTGATGATATTTAAAGTGATGATTAAATATCACTTCTTTTTACAGGAGTCAGGGAGGTGGAGCGTCAGGAACTGCAAGAACAGTGTATGGGAAAAAAGCTACTCAGAAAACCCACAACGTACCAGGCCAAGGTGCTTTATGCTACAGACAAAAGAAAGTCAAACTGTACCAACTGGAGTACAATTCAACATTCCATATATGCTCTTCATTTTGTTATTTATAAATACCTTTCATAATTGCAGACCTTTATGCACCTATCAAAGGTCATATCACTACTAAAAGTTCATAAACTTAGAAATTGCCTCCTTTTTTATACTTACTGCCCCCTTTTTTATGCTTAACTTTCCTACATTAGTTGCTTTACGGCCCAAAATATCTAAGAAGAGGCAGAAAGAACACAAAAAAAAAGACAGAAGGAACATAAAGCCCAGAAAACAGTGATGAGCTACATTTCTAACAAGTAGCTCAGTTTCTATTCACAAACCTGTCTTAAGTGTTGAGCTGAAGGATATACAGATTTAAAAGTTTCAGTGGCAGGTTGATGGCACACAGTGGTATTAGGAAGAAAAGTGTTGCATAATTTCATTGCACCAAACTTCAAACTGACTTAAAAACAAGAACATCCTGTGATGATACTAAAATATTGCAAATGAACATCATTGGTTCTTTTTTTAACCAAAATATCAGCTAATAATTTTCTCTTTCCCAAGCTGCTAAAAATAGGAAGACCAATATCCAAGAAGCACATTTTTCTACTTACAATCATGGACAAGAAAGAAAAAGGCATTCACACGGAATCTGCCCTGGAACCAGCTCATGCTGTACTGGGAGTCCCCAAACACACCATATAAAAATCCTTGCTTTCAAAGGAGAAACACACAAAAATTTGGAAAAAAGAAAGCCCATTTTGTACCATTCAAGACCATGCACTCTGTAAAGCAGTCATGAGATAGCAAGAAACTATGGGAAGGGAGCCCAGAGGCACTGAATTTGGTAGGACAAGACAATGACAAAAAACTTTGTCATATCACATGTACTTACACTGTTGTTGCTCAGACTGGAGGATTTGCAGCTGCAGTAATATGAAGGATTTTTTTATAATTCAGAAATGTTCCTGGGAATTTTACCCAAATATTCCCATATTTTCCCCACTAATTATACAGAAGACAGTTTTGGTTTTTTGATTTTTTTTTTTTTTTTTTTTTTTTTTTTTTTTTTTTTTTTTTTTAGGTAATACTTCTAAAAGTTAGCAGTTTACAAAATAACTTTCTGTAGGTTTTCAGCTACACAGAATAAGGGTACACCAAAAGGCAGCTTTCAGCATGGAAATTCTAAGCCTAGTTTTTCATAGTAGATAATAATGTTCTTCTTTCTGGCTGCTATATTTCAATATTTGACAGTACCTGACAGTCATAATGGTAATTGGTATCTGTGTCTTAGAATAGCCAGTTAATCTGATAAGTGCTTTTGAAATGTTCCTGGCTTGTTAATGTTCTGACATCATAACATTTTGGGGTTAAACTACTTCTGCTTAAACTTAGATGAAGTGATAGCTCTTATACAAACACATAAATATATACCTAACCAAAAGGATAATTAAATGCCATGGCTAATTAAATAAACACCAATTTCTTCCCACTGTCCTGGCTCTTTCAGGAGTGCTCTTAATATAGGAGGACCTACCCCTCTAAGAGAGGAAAGAGACACTTTTGGTAACTGTTTTCCTTTTGCTTCTTGTCAAGAACAGATATGACATTCCAAATAACAGAGTAATATGGAAAAAAATACCAGTCTGGCTAGAAACAGCCTAAGGAACCTGTGTGAGTCACACCTTGCCCATGGCTTCTGTGGCATCTGACTGGAAACCATGGAGGAAAACAGTGCTGCCTGATGAAACTGAGTCACCTGGAGCGGAAATCTGATGGAAAATTATCACCTGCAGGCGACTCAGTGTGAGAGACTGGAAAGGTTGATGTCTCGAGACATTTTGGGTACATGAGTGGGGGGGAAGTGGGAGTTTGGGCTTTGCCTTGGAGGAGCAATGCCCTGTCTCACACCCCACATCACTGGAGCCTGTATCCCAGACCAGCAGTGGTGCCAGTCCTTGACACAGCAGGGGCAATATTCCACACCTGCCTCTGGAGCCCCTAAACCCAGCTCCTGAGTGGCCAAATGACCAGAAGTCCCAGCTGGGGGAAGGGGCCAGGAAGACCAAGAGGTATTTAAAGGCATATACATGGTGAGCACATCTTGACCTGACCTCCTCTTGGAGTTTCTTGGAGCTGAAAATCATTGGAGCCAAGGAGTTGGTAGCTGTATGTGTCCTTTTCTGTATCTCCTCTGTTATGCTCTTTCTTCTTCTTTAATTCCCTCTTCTTGGAATTTTTGTGTAACTTAAAATTGAACCAGCTGAGAGTTTGAAGAGTTTGAGACCAAGCTAATGTTTTGAGAAGTGTTTTGTGTTGACTGAATGCTGCTCTAAACCTTTTGCCAAAGTACTCTGATTTTCTAAAGTTGCCAGTAAAGTTGTTTTTGTTGTTTTGACCTCTTGAAAAGATCTTGTCAATACTTCTCCCTGCCTTCTAACTCAGAGTACATGAACAACCACAAGCCCTTTTAAAAGCCACATAGAGCGAGTTTTTTGGGCCTTGCACTCAGCCAAGGAGACATGAGGAAGGATTCAGAGACAGTTCCCCAACTTGCTGCGGCCATTACCACCAGGGACCATGACAGTACAGTCCCAGAACTGGTGTAAGAAGCCCATGTTTCCAGGAGGGAGATAACAGAAAAAAAGAGATGTTCCTGATCAGAATGGCACAATGCTGTAGTCACTTTGAGGCAGTGGGAATGACTGTGCAGGGAAGAGAAAAACCAGAAGGGTAAATCAGACCTTAAATCTATCGTGGCTAACAATATAAGGAAAGAGGGAAAGGCTAGGACCGGGTAAATACAGAAAAGTGTGCCTGTATTTTTAGTACCACCACAAGACAGCTACTGGCAAGTGCTGCCTAGTCCTTTCCCTTAAAGTAAAACACACTACATTTTAATTAAAATAAGTAGGCAATATTAATTGCCAGCGCCAAATAGATGCTACAGAGAGAATATCACATCAACATGTGGGGAACAAGTCAGTGATACAAGAACCCAAACCTACCAAAATTAAGGGGGCACAATTAAGCTGTCTCTTGAGGTTTTCTGGCCAAAGATGGTGCGTGGAGCTCTAGTCAAATAAGGGCTCTGTTTCCTCCAGCTGCCTCTCACTTTGGACCTCAATATCTTGAGTCCCTTATCATCAGTAAAACTCATGACTTAATCAAAGTACAAAATATAAGAATGTCATACACAACAGTCCTTAAGATTACTGAATAAAACAAGAAGGTATATTTGTTGTTTGTTGTGGGAGAAAAATACAATGTAAATTCAATGTAACATTCAACAACAAGGGAGGAACAGACAAGCAGAAAAAACTAGATAATTCATATTTATAAAAGCCTGACTGTAATGTAGGAGCATTAATAAACCCTTCTGCTTCTTTTAGCATTTGCAGCATGACGCTGTTCTTTAAATGAGGAGCTCACTGCAAGGGTCATAAATGTAACCAAATCCAAGGAGCTGGTCAGCTACCAGGAAAATATGGCAGACATTTGCAGTATTAAAAAAGTATTACCAGAAGGTTTTGATATCATCTTATTGTCAGACAATTGCTCTACATTTGAAACATGCAAGCCCATACAGAAAAGGCTTTACTCAGGAACTCAGCGTAAGTAAACTCTCTAAGAAAGACAACAATTTTTTTTCTCTTTCTTTGATGCATAACAAACATCACCTGACATCACTTATTTTGATTTGCTTCTTGCCCACTCAAAAATTCATCATTTCTCATTGCTCTTGATTAGTTCATGTCCACTTAACAATCCCCATACAACTTTGTTCAGCTTTGTTTCTGTATCAAGCATTTAACCATCATTATCTGATATTACTCATCTTCATTTGCTTGGTAATACTTCCCTGATATTCTTGTTCAAGGATTCATTAGTTCTTTGAAATTTGTAATTTTTTCAATAGGTCAATATTCCTATCTATAAGCACTGTAACTGACTTTTGTTATTGTTCTGACACAGTTTGAAAACTGATTCTCAGTGCCAGTAAATCTCATGGAAAGGCTTTTCTCCCTGCTTCACAATGATGAATACCCAAAATTTCCCATATTTTTGTCATGAGGAAAAAAAGGGATATATCTAAATTTATTTACACTCATAAATATGTGTATATATGTATATATATATACACACACAAGTATATAAATATATATAACACCATAATTTCCAGGATAAACAAGTATCACTTCAATAAATAATGCATTCTCCTGACCTCCCACCTTCAGAATAAAGATGGCAACCAGCAGTGTTGTATTTAGAAGTAGAACATATTTAGCCTTTCTTAAGATGAAGAGGAATATATTTCATAATTCATTATGCCCTTCTGCCTTAGTCTTTTGTGGGTAAAAAAATCCTAAATAAATATTAAACAAATAGATCAGCAAATATGTCATCTCCTTTACTCATGAATTTTCTTCAAGTGTTTCACATTTTTAACATTAACCTCTTACAAAATACCCAGTATTTTATCTGAAAATAACAAATAAGTTTCTCACACATTTGTAGTTCCTCAGTCAAGGTGATCTAAATCTACTCAGTAAGTAAAATAACCTTTTTATACTATGCAGAGTGTAGGTCTTAGCTACAAATATTTAGTCTACATCCAAAAATAAATGGAAGAGTTCTCAATATGCTCTTCAATTATTTCCATGAATAGCCTGCAAATTAATTTGCTTGCTAGCATATCTGCAGAAGGTGACAATGGAAGACAAATAAATAATTTATACGATGTGAATGAAGGTATTATAACTGCTTCATTAACTGCTCCAAACAGCACGAATCTGCCTTGCCGGCATCACTTAGTCTGGCCAAAGTACTGGTCAAAGGCTCCAGAAGTTGCACTTCGAGGTTTCCTGTGATTATAGGTGACCCATTGTACTGAAATGAAGGAAAACTGAAGAGGGCACCATTAGGAATCTAACCTCACCTCCCATGCAGGAGGTTGAAGTCCTAAGAATGAGATCAACTGCAAAACCCACGACATTTTCAGCCAAATGACATCAATCTTTAAGCAAAGATGGGCTAAACACCAGCCTCCCCCCTTGCCTGGCCTTCTGTTCCCTTCTCCTTGCAGATTTTGTCTTTGCTTTTTCCTAGGCTTCCATTTGCTGTGCTGCTCAATGAGTTCAAGCATCCCACCTTGCTTCCCCGTTTTCCCCTACACACAATCTCCATGTTTCCCTTCCCACTTCCCACTGCAGCACAGGCCACATAAAACTCATCTTTCACCGACTATTTTGGCAGCTCTGCCTTTTATATCCCCCCTCTAGGGTATCTGTATTTCTGGTCTAACGTACAGTAAGTGTGTTGTAAAGCAAGCAAAATGATTTTTCCACTTCTGGCAGGTAAACCCAGATGAAACATCACTTCAAGCCCGGTTTCTTTACTGTGCATTTCCCCAGTTCTTGTCCCTAATTCTTTAAAGTTGATGGGTCTGTGCCAAATGCAGACCAGCACAAACCTATGGAAGGTAAATGGGACACAGCTGGGGACGTTGCAGCCTAAATGATGCCACATTTTCATATTTCTTCTTTGAATTCAGCTCAGTCTCTTTCTTTCCAATTATGCCAACAACACATACAAACTGGCCACATAACAGCTATTAATTCATCACAGAATTAATGTTAAAAACTGTATTTTGTATAAAGCTTTTGAAAAATTATATGACTAGGATATAATTTTGTGACCCTCTTGTGCTCTCAGCTGTCTCACTACAACATTCCCAATATTATGAAAAGCAATGTGTGAATGTGCATTTATATTTCTCTATGGAAGGTTGGTTTTAAATAAGAATAGTCCTCTACCTCCTAAAAAAGTTTCAAGCTTCTTAAGCTCACTCAAGCTAGCATAAGGATGCAGAAGTGTCCCCTGGAATAGCCTTAAATAACTATGTCCCTATTAGTATGTATAATCTTATTCAATCCAAAGGATTTCATAAAGATTCATAGATTTCAAGAACTTGAAAGGAAGGTGCAGTTTGTTGTTTTTTTTTGTTTGTTTCTTTCATTTTTTAATGTGGCTAAATATCATAGCCAGTTCTGAGCAGATAAAGTATCCACTTCTTTTAGGTCTGATCAAAAATAAGGGGAAGGTGGAGAGTATTTTTATGCCAGAAATAGAAGCAAATTTTTCTGTCTTTTTTTTTTTCCTTTAGTTGAATACATGGACAGATAATATGCATTATGTTCAGCCTTATCCTTCTATCTTCATTCAAATTTCTAAAATTACCTATCCTCATCTTACTGAAATTCATGCATTTCTTCTAGATGGGGCTTCATTATGGGACTTTCAAGACAGTTATCAAAGAGTATAAATCTCACTACAGCATTTGAAAGGTGATAAAAAGCTTTAGGAAATAAATAACAAAAAAATTCCACTGGCAAGGTCCGTTACCATGTGAAATAATCTTTCCTGCTAGGCAGTAGAAACCTCATTATTTGAGACGTTCAAAAAAAGCTTGGCACTAGCCCTAGAAAATACAGTATATTAAAAAAATCCTTCATAACGAAGAGAGGATCTGACCAGATGACCTTGAGGGATCCTCCCCTTGCCTGGTTTGTAACATGCAAGGGTTTAGCAGATAAAAATGCAATTAAAACAGGCTGAGGTAATGCATAAAGTATTCAGAATGTGTGTGAAGATACAGCATTCATATAAATAAATATATATGTACCAGAAATGAGTCACAAAGCTCCCTGGGGAGCTTAGGTAAGCTTATGGCTAGGGCAGTAGACATGCTCTAGAAAATTAACATGAAGAATTACTGGATACTTAAAAAGGGTTCTCAAATAGCTTCCTCTATACCCACCTCCTAAAATATGGGTAGATGCTATGTTTTCATTTCTGGGTTTTTTGAAGGTGTTGGAAACATGAACAAAATGGATAATTTCATGTGTATCTGTAAATTATCCTATGGGGACTCAAAAGGAACTCGCGCAGTTTGCTAATTTGTTCAGGACAGGACGGATGTTTAGTGCATGCAAAAAGGGTCTGAGTTTTGGTTTTCAAATTAATTTCTCAGTAATTAGACAGTATCTCTGCCTCATGTGAATTGAATCAAAGAGCTCATGGATCACAAGTGTCTCAGCGGACGAGACAACACTCTAAGAGGGTTTATCTTTCTTTTTTCTTTTTATATCAGTCTTATTTCAAGGAATAAACTTTGCATTTCAATTAAAACACCTCTGTGCTGAGATTTTCTTTACATTTTCACTTAGATACCATAAATAATTTCCAGAACAACCAAAAACCCCACCCACATCTAAATTCATTGGAAAAGCCTTTCTCAAATCCAGCACAAAAACCCCTTCCCTGTTCCCATTTCTTCTGGTGCTTGAGCCTTTATTTTTCAAAATGCTGTCTCCAAGGAAGTGACATAGCATGGAGAGTTTCCAAAAAGCTGAGCTTCAAATTGAAGCTAACAGAGCTGCAGGTGCTGTGCACCTCCACCCACTGGGAATTTGTTAATCCAAGCTCAACTTCTTTCTAGCTCAACACCTCCCACTAGGAAATGCAAGATTCCTCCTTTCCCTCAAGCATGCCTGCACATAAATCTCTAACAAGGGTAGTCTGCATCATCTCCCAACTATTCCTGAACTGCTGATGTTCCAGTGGAGGTTTCTGACCTGACAATCCAGGTTTGGTATGGGTAGCTCCAGCCCTTGGGATGGGGCTGGAGCAATTCAGGTTTCCTCTGCTGTTCCAGCCAGGTCTTCTTCCACAAGCTGCACTGTGAAGTTGATCAGGTACAATTGCATTTAGGCAAATTGGAGCTTATTACACATCATCTGGAGGGCAGTTCTTTCATCTCTCAGCCACCGTTTTGACACAGACTTCAAGCAGTTTAAGAAGGAGCTTAGTGCCCAGAGGGCTCCTGAAATCAGAAGGGCTGTTTAACTTGCACTGCAGGATAAGTGCACATGTAATGAGCAGCTATCCTGTAAATGCTGTTCTGTAGCAGAAAAAAGCGTGTAAGGAAGGCACAACTGAATCCTTTTCACAGAGAACTGGAATTTTATTCAACCTTAGACAGTGTCACTTTTCAATTTTTTTTATATCTCTGTACTTGATAGAGGATAAAATTTAATATCTGCTGTGGCAATATTCACCATAGCTTGCTGAGTCAGTTCTGGTTTAAATATTTAGCTTTGATTATACTTGAGGAAGGTGGACGGATCCCTATTTCAAATTGAATCCTTAGAATTTTTGCTGCAGATTTGCTCCTATTTATTCCAAAACCAGCAAAAGGATGGGGTTGAGAAAAAAATCCCTGTAGTGGATTTTTGCTTACAAGCTGTGATTCATTGTCCTCATCTCGCATTACCATGACTGGTGAAACCACAGGTCAGATTTGTAGAACAGGCAGGGGAGAATTTATAAATTTCAGGGGACATCCAGAGATGTCATGGACATTAAGAGGATGTTCATGTTCCACCAGCATTCCTCATCTGGCCCCAACCTACCTTCCACACTGACCAGGTATGATGATCCTGATGATCAGAGAGTGCATCTCTTCCACTCCTGAAACAGGTTTTGGCCATGAGGATTGAGTTTTGACCCTCTTCCAAAAGCTATGCTTAAGATTTTTGAAGTTTTGTTAATAGTCTTTTGTGAGAAAGAAGACAGACACAATCTATGACTTACCACCCTCACTGTTCCTGCAAACAGAGTGGTAAAAAGGTTTCCTCTGTCACCAAAACTCCACTGAATATGGATGCACAACTCCATATCTTCATCTTCTTCAGTCTCATGGCTCTGTTGCATTCAGACATTCACTTTGATCGCTGCCTAACAGATTATAGCCCCAAAATAATAATAGTAATCATCATCATCATCATCATCATCTACTGTGCATTTCTCAAGTAGAATTAGACCACAGAATTTGGAAGCCTTTCAAGTAACATGTTTTGTTGGCATTTTTTATGAAGGGTTTTATCGATCATGATTAATTTGGTGGCACAGTTTGCAAGTCAAGCATAAGGGTGCTGAAGAGGAAACCAAATACATTTGTAGTTTTTATTTTGGGAAACCCTATGGAGAGCTTAAAAAAAAAAAACAACATCAGACTTGTCTCTGCATCTGTAGAAATACTGCTGGAAGTAAAAGAAAAAACATTTTCTGGACATGAGAGGGAAAAATGTGTGATTACCCATCACCCAGGTAAGTATGTGTTTAAGTGTTGCAGTTTAAACAAAAAAAAAAACAAAGCAAAGTAACAGCCTATGGAGAAGGCCCTGTGCTACACAGAAAAAAAAAAAAAGCCACAGCCATGAGAATAAAAGGTTAATGTCTGTTTAACGTGCTGCTGCTCAGACTTTGACCACCAGCTTCCTCAATTTTCTTTTCTCCCTTGTTCAAATGCTGCTTTTGTTTTTACAGACTTGAGCTGCTATAATGAACATCAACCGTCTCCTAACAACGTGGCCCTCTCTGACCCCACATAGACAGACAGCCCCCCAGCTGAATACAGCTAATTGGTATTTATTCTTTGTTATCAAACCTCTGCCAGCCAAAAGTGTATTTGAAAAATGCCTGCTCATGAAATGGCACTGCAGCAAAATTACATGTTGGGCAGAAGGATGGATGCTGCCTTTCCTGAAGGAGATCAGTGCATGCTGGCTTTAAGAGCTTTAGTTTCACATGAATTGAACCTGATGTTGCATAAAAATTTTTCCTGTTGCAGTCCAAGATAAGACAGCCTCTTATATATACCCATACCTCTGCCTTAACACTTCCTAGGAAAAATTAATAAATAAATGCCATAGCCCAGGCTTTATCCATCTCCAAAGACCAAAGATCAGTAGTCTGCTCAGAGCATCTTCAAGAGCAGTAACTGTTAAGACATTAAAATATTCTGTGTTTGCATTGCCTACAACAACATGATGGTCATTATTACATTTTATAGCTTGTAACCACAATAATGTTTAAAGGCACAGAGCTTTTGGAAAAAAAAAGAAAGTTCTTTTATAAAAATGACAGCTTTATGCTACCTATTCATAGATACAACTTTTTTGTTCGATTTATGAATGAATAGTTCTTTAGGAGGGTTAATACTCAATTTTTGGATATCTGTGTATATTTCCTGCATTTCATGCTACTTAGTCAGTCAGCAACATTTTAGTCTGCCCAGAATTTTAAGCTACCTCAGGAATTGGCAGAAAGCCAGCCTGTATTTTAGAAGTGCATTGATCTATGACATACTCACACCACACATACTGGATCTGGAGGATTGGACCAGGATCCTCCCACAACAACCTCTGCTAAACGAATCCCTCAGGAGGGTCACTGGGAGGGAGTCTTCACAGCCTCACAAAACTTTTCTGGCAATGCCATCCTTGTAGGAAAAAAAAAAAAAAAAATTGTTCTTAACTTTATAAATGAATGTATTAAATTACTCAAATATTTTGTACTGGTATGAAATAAGAATTTTGGTTTATATTCTGTGGAATTACTGCTTTAGTAATATCTGAGTTCACTGTTTTGGTGTCACATATTGCACACTATGCATTTATTAACTTTAACGTAAGAAAACAAGAAATTGAGCTTTTCTTACATGAAGCAGAATAAATCCATGATCCCTTACCCATTGTCAAAAAGTTCTGGAATCTTTACTATTGCCCTTCAACTAATGCAGTCATTTTCACAAGATATTCAAGAAAAAAAAAAAACGTTTGCAAAACATCAAAGAAATGACAGTATCCCAGGTGAAAGTTTACGTGAGGCACAGTGGACTCAAACTCTTGGGTCTTATTTGCACAGGCATCAAAACACCAGCATGCCTTTGCTGTCAGCCTCCTGTGCCAACCTGGCTGTCACCTCCTTCTCTTTTCTCTCAGCTTGTCTTTTTCCTGAGGAAGTCCAAAATGTCAGGAGTTTGAATAAAAAGGCAGATGTGAATTTCAACGTGTCCACCAGCTCTACAGCCCTAATTGAGTCACAAACCCTCCCTTTAGCTGCATTTTTGCACACACAAAGGCATACTGCACAAAGCATGAAGCCAAGCTAGTGCAGAAATGTTTACTCTTTTACCTTGCTTCTTTGTTTTGAAACATTGCCATGAATAATTCCCAAATGGGAAAAAAATTCCTAGTTTGTTAATACTTTTAAATAGAAAAATAATATTGATAACAGCAGGCTTCACAGAAGCTCACAACCCCAAAAATCTTGAAAGTGTGGTGACATTTCCACCGTTCCACTTGGCTTTAGTTTGGTTTGATGGGGGCTATCTGATTCTTCCTCAGAAGCTAATGAGTGCCTGTAACAGCAAGTGAAAAAGAAACATGAACTGGAAAAGAGCCTCTGTCTGGTTTCTTGTCTTGCCGTTGTCAGGGAAACAGCTTCCCCATCAATGGATGGCATGGGGTCGGACCAGCTGCTTCCTCCCAGGGCTGGCTCCCCGACATCACAAGGCTGCACTGAACAGATTAGAAATAAAACTGAATAAATGCACATCTCTCTGAAAAAGACCAGTTGAAACAAAGCTCAGCAGAGTTACGGATCTTCTAATTATGTCTTTTGAGCACGGCACCACAAGAACTGTCTCTGAGAGACATCATAAATCCGAGATACCGCCAAAACATGGTCATTAAAGATCCCATGCCATCTTTTCATAAGATTAAACACATTGTTAGTCTCACTGCCTTGGCTGTGCTCCAAGTTGAATAATTGCATTCTGGATAACATACCTAAATTCCCCTGCCGCTTAAACACGACAAGATAGTTTTTATCGCTTCCTTTTGTAAAGCACCAGGGGTCATTGCTGGTGCATTTTAGTGGCTTTATGCCACCAAATGCCTGGGAGAAGTGACACACTCATTCCCAGGATGACACAAACAAACAAACTCATAATTCCATGCATAGCAAATAATACAGTCTGCTACACAGAAGTTTGTTTCTGTGTTTCACACAGAAGTGTGTTTCATGAACACACCAGGATTTGCACAAAGATGATAATAATAAAGCTAGACATGATTAATGAAAGATTTAAAAATTATCGAGAAGCTGTAGGGAACATGTGCTCTCTACAATTTTTGATACACCCTGAGGATTTAGTGAGATTTAGTTTCTGACATTTCTTCAGGTCTCTACATCACTCATCATTATTTGGAATATGAATTTAGCTTCTATTTCATGACAGTGTTCCTGGAACATGCATCAATTTTTTTTATTAAAAGCTAATAAATTTTACATTTTGCCTTGGTCATCAAGCGTGGCCAGTGATACAAGACAAGTAAATTCTCTTCTTGACTCCCTGCCCAGGGGCTTAGGTATCACCAGAACCTGGACAGGATCTTTCTCCCATGAGAATCTCATGAGGTTTAATAAGACCAAGAGCAGGTGCTGCACCTGGGATGGGGCAAACCCTGGTATCAACACAGGCTGGGGGTGAACAGATCAGAGCAGCCCTGACCTGAACGACTTGGGGGTGCTGGTGGATGGGGGGCTGGATGTGACCTGGCCATGTGTGCTGGCAGCCCAGAGAGCCAAACGTGACCTGGGCTGCATCAGGAGCCCCGTGGGCAGCAGGGCAGGGAGGGGATTCTGCCCCTCTGCTCTGCCCTGCTGGGATCCCACCTGGAATATTGCATCCAGCTCTGGGCTCCCAGAGCAGGAAGGACAGGGAGCTGCTGGAGCCAGTACAGAGGAGGCCACCAAGATGACTCCAGGGGTGGAGCACCTCTCCAGCAAAGAAAGGCTGAGAGTTGGGGTTATTCAGCCTGGAGAAGAGAAGGCTTTGGGGGGATCCAACTGTTGCCTTCCAGTGCCTGAAAAGAACCTAGAAGAGAGATGGAGAGGGGCTTCTTACAAAGATTTGTACTGATAGGCAGGAAGAAATGGCATTAAGCTGAGAGGAGGAAGGTTTAGATTAGATATTAGGAAAAACTTCTTCACTGTGAGGTTGGGGAGGCACTAGAACAGGTTGCCCAGAGAAGCTATGGATGCCCCACCCA
Source organism: Onychostruthus taczanowskii (assembly GCF_017590055.1). NCBI lineage: Eukaryota > Metazoa > Chordata > Aves > Passeriformes > Passeridae > Onychostruthus > Onychostruthus taczanowskii. Next base: position 1,400,108 of record NW_024505893.1, on the reverse strand, counting down.
TGGAAGTAGTCAAGGCCAGGTTGGATGGAGCTTTAGCAACCTGGTCTAGTGGAAGGTGTCCCAGCCTGTGGCAGGAGGGTTGAACTAAATATCTTTAAGGTCCCTTCCAATCCAAAGCAATCTGTGATTCAATGAAAAGAAACCTTGACAAAGCCAAAAACTAAAATAAATTGCTACATTTTTTATTTATTTGCAATATTTATGTTTACATATTTGCTTTGCTCCTAGTGCTTATATAATTTGAAATACAAGAACTGTTCTCTCATAAATTGTCCAATATGACTATAAGAAGTTTGTTTGCTTTCTTCCCCAGTAGACCCCCTACCCTGCTTTCATTCATCCTGGGATAGGAAATGACAGTGAAGTAGTCTAGACTTCCATAATTGCCAACAGGATCACAATCTGTCCCTGGTTTTCCCTTTCTCTACTGTGACACATTCTGTTCTTTAACTAGGCTCATGATGAGATGTAATTTGAATTTACAGCATAGAAAAGAATCCCCAAGCACATTAGAAACTCATCTGCCAACTGCACACAGAGATTGTTCCTCTCATTTCTGAAACACAACCACTTCTGCTGCGAAGCAAACTGACTTTTAATGGCATTTGCAACTGTTTAAGATGGAGAAGAAGATAGACACAGTATCCAGTGATAACATCCAAGAGATTTTCAAGCTGATCCACACTCCTTCAGTGGTTCTCCTGGAGCTGTTCCTGATGGTCTGAGGAAAGCTGCCTCAGTGTATTGTGCAGAACCCTTCTCTAATTGTTTTAACCAGAATCCCAGAAGGTCTTTGGAAGGTAGAGGCTGCCTGTTTTATGTTTGACCCCATGTGGAAATGCTGCATCCAGACATAGGGGAAAAAAACCCCCCAAAAAAAAAAAAAAAAAAAAAAAAAAAAAAAAAAAAAGGTTAGAAGATGAGGAAGTGGAAAAAGAAAGTGCAAATATAATGCATGAAGGAATATTAGAGAATGGCACAATCTGAGGGATTAGTCATGTCTGACTTTCTGGAACACGTCCATTAGGCATCCATGAAATCCTATAGCATTTTTCCCCACTTCAACAATTAACTGCAGGAAATAATTTTGAAGTCCCAGAGAAACCAATTAAAAGGTGTTCTTGAACTGAGGCTTGAGTCACAATTAAGTTTTGTGAGACTTTCTTATACAGTAGACTTTATAAAAAAGTTCTTATTTATTTTATTCTTATTCTTATTCTTTATTATTATTATTATTTAAGAAATTTCTTTATTAAAAGAAATAAAAAGAATCACCAGAAATGACATTTTACTCTCATTTGGGCAGCAACAAATCATTCTGGTGTATGAATGAACCCCAAGATCAGTGACCACAGCATCTGCAGAAATTTTCTGTAGCCAGAAGAGGATTTTTGCATATGTCTCGCAGTGCTTTCCTTGCTTTGGTTGCATGCAGGGAGAACTTGGCTGCATGGAAGACAGGGTTTGCAGGCATACTTGAGGGGAATGCTAACAGAAATGCAAGATAAATAATTGCACAGCAACTGAATTGTCTAGAATGCAGCAAATTATAGAAGCAAAAAAAAAAAAAAAAAAAAAAAAAAAAAAAAAAAAAAAACAGAAAAATGAAGAGCTACATGTCATCCTTCTCCCAAGGAAGCCAAGGTTTGAATATGTGAGGATTAACAACAAGCTGAGGAGGGAGCAATGAGGAGAAGCTACATACTGAAAAATCAGTCAAAAGAACAAATCCCTCTTTTGAAAACACAAAACCTACCACAGCTGGCAGGAAGGAGACTATTGAGGACTATGCACAAGACAACCTCTTACTGCCAAGCAGGAAAAAGCCGTCGTTTCCCCATCAGTGAAGACCTTTGTGCCACAGAGGGAACATCCCTGAGGGAAGCAGAGCCAACAACTTTCTGTTGCATTGAGTTATGGCATCCAGGGAAATGCTGACTCAAAGCTAATCCCAGCCCCTTGTAGGCCTGTGACTTGATGATTTTGAGGGCATGCCACTCTTGACTAAGCAGAAACAAAGTCCCTCTAAGCCCATAGAAAACCAGAGCAGCTCAGGGCCCCAGACAGCTCCCCCAGTTATGCCTCACTCTGTATTCATTTTCTTAATGTGTAAAAGGACAAACATGAATTCATCCTCAGACCTGGAATCCCTTCCCAATTGCAGCCCCTATTGCTGCTCTCAGGCCTGGCTTTACCCCTGCACCAGAGGTGTGACAATAGCAGCAGAGAGATGACCAAGGCTGCAGGGTTCACTCTGTTGTTTGCTGCTGGCTCTGCCCTTTCTGTTCAGGGGACAGGACTGGGTCTCAACCTACCAGTTTATATTTTAGAATCTCTTCATAATAACAAGTGATAGACAAAATTCAGATTTTACATTGCCCAGGGAATTAGAACAAAATGTGATATTAAGAAATCTATCTCTCTATCCATATCTGAATCCTTCCCATAGGCTAATGAATTAAACAATAGGAGAAATTTAGTACTTTTAGTACTATTTAGTACTTTTTAACTAAATTTGTAGTAAGACTCGACATGTAATCTGCTTGCTAGAAAATGCTGTGTCCACTTTAAAAGAAATAAAGTCTGCAATCGTAATTTTTGCTAAGGTTTTAACAATCCACAAAGAACATTTTAGTAGTTTCAAAAATACAGCCAATGCCTTTTTACTAGGTGACTTGTGCAATTAGCAAAATTCTCATCCTTACAATCTAGAGGGAAAGAGTGCTACTCATTCACCACCTTCTAGGTTGGGAAAGCAAATAGTGGAGAAAAAAGCAACTGCAATTTGTCAGTTCCTTAAAAAAAAAAAAAGTTTGATTGACTAATTCTTTTAACATTCACTTTTCTACAGCTAAGTACACTGCAACAGGTATTACATATTTTCACTCATGCTACAAAGGTATTTATTAGCTAACAGCCACATTGCTATCACCATTAAAACTGCACCACACATGGCCATAAAATAAATACTACAGCTCCAACATCACTGGGAAAACAACCTTTGTGAAAGACTACTGATAGAAAATATCTTCATCATACTTTCACTTTTACTACAAAAGTCAAATAATGAGTATACACCTGTTCATTTCTCTTCAAAGTCTAAAATGTAAAGGAAAACAGTCAGGGCCCTATTCTGACTTGCAGATTAATCCCCATTTTATGCAGCCACTTAAGAAAAAACTAACTTTCAAACCTTCAGTTTCTTAACTCCACACAAATCACCCCTGAGTAAATAAGAATGGCCATAACATTCAAAATTATCTTGGGATCAAATCCATACTGAATCTCAGCTGAGATTCAAAATATTTTATTTCTACTTTTCCTTCTCATTTTAGATTTGCCCCCAAAGGAATATGTTGCTATAAATTACCTATTCTTAGAACACATTCCATGCTAGAAAAAATTAAGAAGTCCCAAAAGAAGTTGTGCTGGGATATTTTCACATGAATCTCCTGTAGCATGGAGAATTGAAGAGCTGAAGGCATGTAGTGTTAAACAGATGGAGCTTCCAACTCCTTATCAGAGAACTGAAAGGAAAGCTACAGATTCAGGTCACTCGGATGCAATCCAGTGGCCGCCACTGGGCAAGGTTTGACAAATCCTCAGCTCCAGGAAGCTGACCATAGAGTCCACCTACCAAGAGAGAACCATGAACCTTCCCCAGAAAGCCTGGTGTGGCTCTAAATGTAAGTCTTGATGCAATGCTTATGTCTGTGAGGTTTAGAGGAGTAGTATCCCTGCAAGGTATCTACCTGGATTGCAGCAAAGGCCAAGATTCAGATTGATTTAAACTGCTGGAGCTTTCTCAGTATTCCAGACTCACTCTATTTGAGGTTATCCAGGCAGGTTTTAATTACCCAGGAGCAGTCTAAGCAGATCATCTTTTCACAGTATCTAAATAGCATGTTTTTATCTCCTTTATCCTGTTCCTGAGTCTCGTTGTGCCTCAGCATTGCTATAAAGCACAGCATTTATACCCTGGAGAATCTGCCTCCATCTGCTCTCCTGCACCCCTCCACATCCTTGTGCAGCTTGGTACCTCAGCTACCATCCTTCCACTCTGCAAGATTTAACAGTATTTTCCGCAGATGGATGATAATTTCTTTTTTTTAAATCATGGGGGTTTTCCCCTCATTTCTACATCTCTAGCTCTGTAATATCAGTTCTAGTTTTCACATCTCAGAGGGCAAGAACCATACTAATCCCCTAAATCAATTTTTTTCCTGATTCTCAAGAATTCTGCTTGTGTTTACTCACTTTGAAAACTTGGCTCAGCTGTCCAAAATCAGATGTTTGAGAGTTTCTATTAAGAATGAGGGAAATCCTGATCATCTGCTTCTCAGTCTCTCCCCTTGTCATACACACACCTACCCATGTCCCCAGAATGACATCATAATACAGAAATAACAACCACCTCTAAAAGACAATGAAACAAAGCCTGTTTTACAGGACCATCACCAAATGAGAGAGATCTTTCTAGTGAAATTGAAGGTTCAAAGCTCTGATATAAATTGACCCATCCCACAAACAAAACAGGAATGAGAGGAGAGAGATGACAAAAAAAGAAAAAAGCAGAAAGTGCTAATGCAACTGAATGCTAGTGAATGTGCTAAAGCCTTAAGAATGAAAAGAATCAGTACCCACTGCAAGGGTGGTGTGGACAGATATGCTGAGCATGTTACTCAACAAAACAAACCAAACATCAACATCTGGCATCTGCTTTTTGCTGGAGAACATTGCACCCACTCAGTTTCTATTGCAGAGGGTAGTGGACTCACTTGCTTTCTCCTGCTTCACTCAAAAAAATCAGTTGAATGAAAGGTGATTTAATTAAAAGTCAAGTGAGCCAACCTGAAGCAAGAGGAGAGTTCTGGCCGTTCAGCACACACAGTTCCTTAATCTGTGTGTGAGAAGCATCTCTCAGGGCAAGCACAACAGTTAACATTAATGTGTCTACATTGCAGGCTGCAGCTTGTTGTCAGACCAGAGCTGGCTTTAAACTTGCTTCCTAGGTGCTGGAGACAGTGTTGTCATGATATTAGAGAGCTCTGGAAGAGTTATTTTGCCATAGTTCATCTGAACAGACAGAGCCCAAGGACTGAAGGATAAGATCAAGAGGCTGCAAGTCTGTTCAAACACCAAGCAAGAAGGTCCTTTATATGAACAGGGAATTTATTAACATGTGTAATACATGCAGCTGACAAATATATTATTGTTTCCTTTACAGTGGCATCTAGAGAGGCTTTTGGCTGAGATAAGAACTCCCAGCTGTGCTAAACATTATGTAGGCATAGAGCAAAAGACAGGCTCCATTCAGAGAAGCCTGCAATGTACAAAGCCACTGTGCAACTGTGGCTTGGTTCTGCTTGTCAGCAACACTGCAGTTTAAAGCCTGGGTTTGTCATCTGCATCTTGCAGTAACAACCTAAGGATTCCATGTAAAAACACTGGTTTGCAACCTGATGCTCTATCATACCCATGAGACCCCTAATAACTGACTTGGATGGTACATTAGTTAAATACACTTAAGTCTAAATTCTGTGTATTTCTTGATCACGGTATTAAAAACTGTAACACTAACTCAGGTGCTAGTTAGCTTATTCTGCTTTACACAGCTCTGTGTCAGTCTTCTACAATAAACCATGTGGTGACTCATAAACATCTCAAACATTTCCCTGGGTGCTCAGTATTTTATTACATGGATGCCAATTATGTTTGAGCAGCAGACTGCACAAGCCTGAAGAGTCATCTATTATATGACTGCTTCCATTGATTCCTTTACTACAGAGGGTTGTGCTTTCATATATCATACTGAATAGGATCTGTTTCCACAGGCGTTGGGGGTAAGCTGTTGGTGAAAGTGCTTTCACAGGTTACAGGCACCACCACTGTGCTCAAACTTACTCAAAGATTTCTAAGGCTTCGAATAATAGATCTTCCCCTTACCCCAGGCCCCATCACCTTTTTCTTTTAAAGCAAACTCTGCCATAAGGAAAAAAAATAACAAATTTACAGATATAAAGTGATAGTCATTGTGCTCAACACAATTTAACAAGATTGACTTAAAGAAAGGAGCCTGAAAAAAACAGCATGAACAGCAGGTTGTCCTCTAAAAATATCCAGTTCATGGAACACTGAGTAATGAAAAGCATCCAGCTCATGCAGATGTACACAATATAGGACCCTGAAGTACAAAACACATTGAAATCAGACAATAGTCTGGATATTATAGTACTCTGCTTTTGGAAAGAAAATATTCAGAACTGGCTTCTTCACCAACAAGAACATTTCTAAGTTAATTTTAGTGCCACATGGTCAAGGTAACACTGAAACCACAAAAATATTCAGACATCTGTTATTGAAACACTGACATTTATCACTCACAAACATCACATGCCTGTTTTTAACAACTCAGGGACTGTTGAAGTAGGAATGCCTGCTGGAGCATCAGGGACCAGGCAGGAACTAAGCCCCATGAGGCAAGTGTGAGAACAGAGCCCACACAGTCACAGCGTTGTCACCGTTAAAAACCCTGCAGACACCTCCAAGACCTTACAGAGGGTCCCAGCACATCTCCTGGACTGTCTGTGCCAAGCCAGGCTTCTCTTCCTGGTCTGGCTACTGAGTGGGTGATCAAAATATTCCTTTCTCCTCCTCCTTTGAGCTGGGTCTCCAGCTGTCACTGTCACCTCAGCATCTTTCTAAGACATCTTAGCAATGCCAAAATGGGTTCATGAGCTACTCTTTTTAGGTCTTCAGCCTGGTGCAATGGATTGCTTCCTGAAATGTGCAGCAATTTTGGCTCCAGTAAACTAAAGATTTCCTGTCAAAGGGATTAGAAGGTTAGACCAAGCCATATTGCCCCTCTAAAGTAAGCTGCTAGGAGAAACAGGAGCATAAATACCACACAGTTACTGGCAAATGGGGTATTTAAAGACCATGAAGAGCTCTCTTCCTCCACTTATGGGGGGACAGTGATGCTCAGTTCACACTGGGATAAGACTGAGCTAAATGCCATCTTGTAAAAAGCACAAGATGGCAGATGGGAACTTCATTTTATATCTGGGAGACTGAAACAAAATTGATGCTTTATTTGAATGCATTTGTATCCTGCAAGCCTGATGAGAAGCATGCAATAAAAAAAAATGAATCACAGTCATATTTTTGCCTTACTTGTCTGACTTCACTAGAATGACATGGTTTGTTTTAAAATGTCATTTTAAACTGGAAAAAAAATCTTTTTTTCTGTAGGTTGCTTTGAATGAACCAAGTCTTTGGGGGTGAAGTCTACTACCAAATAACAATTATCATGTCTTGTCCAGTGTCTCCTGAGCATCCATGCAGAATCTCACTGTATTGCTGACACAATATACAGAGCTCTTAGAACTATCACTCATCTATATGCCATAGCCACCTTCCTGCTGGTTTTTTGGGGTCTTTGTCTTCTTCTGCAAAAAATTCCCAAATAATCTCATGTCCACCCAGCTTCCTGTTCCATTTCTTAGACTATACTTTTTACCTTGCCTTCCCAATCCCAATATTTACTTAACATTTCCTTACAGAACCAGTCTGAAGCACCAATGGGTGCTTCCCTGCTGTTTCTTCTCATTTTATCACTGCATCTTCTGTAGCTGTCCTGCCACAAATTATTTTCTGTCTGCCTTTATTCTGTCACAGTCCATCATACCATTAACTCTAGCGACACCTTTTTTTACATTATCTCATTATCTCATGCTTATTTTATAAATATGTTGTTTCATATTGGTTGAATAAACAACCAACAACTGGTGGGCCCTTCTTATCTTTAACCTCTTATCTGAATTCCCAGTCTGTAAAACAGAAACTTTGTCATGACTTTATCCTCCCAGGTTAATTTGAAGATAAAATTGACATCTGTAAGGCATTCAGACACTGCAGTGAGGAGCATCATGGAACAATCTGTCCATGGGATTATAAATAGTTTTTCCATCATTGCACATGTCCTCATTAATAAGTAATCAAGCATTGTTCACCTTTTCTACCAGAACAGAAAGAGGTCCTAGAGGAGGTGTGATTAAAGGCTGAATCATAATTTATACACACAAGAAAACCATATTGCAGTAGTCAAAGCAGTTTCTCCTGCACAGAAAACTGAAAAATTTGTACACAATTGCAGAGGGAAGAAAAAAATCACTTCTAGGAAAACAAGAGGTTTTAAACTGCAGCTGCTCTAACTTAGGCCTCTGTTTTTTCTACACTCTATATATCTAGATGCCCACAGGGAAGCTGCTGGTAGCTTAGCTTGTTCTGAAGATATAGTGAAATATGTAGAAAGTGTAGTAACTTTCTTGCCCTCTAATAGGTTGCACTAACTAGTCCTTTGGTATCATCAGGAATTCTTTTAAAGGTAGTGTATAGTGTTGCTGTAAGAAATAAAAAATATTTTCTCTAACTTACCATGCCTTTAAAAATCCGCAAAAGTTTTTGCTCTGCAAGAGCATCGGGTGGGGGTGGAGGGAAGTTATCATGTGGCCAAATGTTCTGGGTAACATGGCTCACTGCTTATGACTGAGGAAGCTTCTGTCAGGTTTTGACAATATCAGGATACTATTTATGTTTTACAAATCCAGAAAATGGCAAAGGGAACTGAGAAAACAAAAATGAGCAAGTCATCATGTCATGGAATGCACTTTTATGGTGGGTGACTTGGTCATACAGCCAAGCATATAATTTATAGAGGGTACTGTAGTAGGCTTTCTGAAATACTCAACTACAAAACATGCCTTGAATAAATCCAAGTGCTTCCTGCAACCTAAACTGTAGTAAAAAGTTGGATGCGGAGAACTGAGAGTTGGGGGTATTTTTTCCAAATAAGGCTTACAAACCAGCACAAGTCCAGACACAGCTGTTGAAAGCCAGCAACTCAACTCTTCTGTGACTAAAATGCATCAAGAATGTTCATAAGACATTAAAAACCCACAAGCTCTCTCCCACTGCTTGTGAATCAAATATGCCAGAAAAAAAAAAAAAAAGTTAGGGGAATGAACATCTGTAATTAGGATCTGCCTTCCAATAAAAGGAGTCCCAGGTGCATGGAAATAGCACTGTGTGATCAGCAGTGCAGGTGCCTGGGCCTGGGCACAGTGGGCACGCTGACTTACACACTGTACCTGGGCAGGATGTGCCATGGCAATTACACAGCAAGCCCACACACACTGCAGAGTACAGTGGTTCTGCTGACAGCAATATTAAAGTTATTGTTTGGTAACATAAAGAGACATTAGTGATGATTTCAGTCCCTTGAGAGGAAGAATACAACAAGACAGGACTCTTCAGGTGCTGCTGTCAGGAATGACCCTACTGGACCTGTCTAAAGAGCATGAGGAGTTGATGAGATGGACATATTTTCACAGAATCACAGAATAAACTGGATTGGAAGAGATCCACAGGGATCATCAAGTCCATTTACACAGCACTACCCCCAAGAGTCACACCAAGTGCCTGAGAATATTGTCCAAACCCTTCTGGAGCTCTGTCAGGCTCAGTGCTGTGACCACTGCCCTGGGGAGATGTTCCAGTGCCCAACCACCCTCTGGGGGAAGAACCTTTTCCTAATCTCCAACCTAAATCTCCTGTGACACTCCAGGCCATTCCCTCAGGTTCCCTCAGGTTCTGTCACAGGTCACCAGAGAGAAGAGATCAGTGTGTGCCCCTCCTCTCCCCTCACAAGGAAGTTGTAACTGCAGTGGGGTCTCCCCTCAGTCTCCTCCAGGCTGAACAGACCAAGTGCCCTCAGCTGCTCCTCACAAGGCTTCCCCCCAAGGCCCTTCACCATCCTCATCACTTTCCTTTGGACACTCCCAACAGGTTTATATCATTTTTATATTGTGGCACCCAAAACTGCCCCCAGCACTCGAGGTGAGGCTGCCCCAGTGCAGAGCAGAGGGGACAATCCCCTCCCTTGCCCGGCTGGCCATGCTGTGCCTGATGCCCCCGGACAGGGTTGTCCCTCCGGGCTGCCAGGGCACTGCTCACCCATGTCCAACTTGCCTTTGAGCAGGATCCCCAAGTCCCTTTTCATGGCACTGCCTTCCAGCATTTCATTCCCCAGTCTGTACATCCAGGGTTGCCCCATCCCAGGTGCAGACTCTGGCACTTCCCCTTGTTGAACTTCCTGTGGTTGGTGATTGCCCAATCCTCTCCTTTGTCCAGGTCTCTCTGCAGGGCCTCCCTGCCTTTGATGCAGTTTTAAACACATTTTCAAGCACTCAACAAGAGCATACATTTTTCTTTAAGAGCCAACCAGCAAACCTGGATGCTACAGTTCTCAAGACTGAGGTCTTTGGAAGAGATAAGATCAAACGAGAGCTGCTCCTATTTCAGGTTTTTAAGGAATAATTTCCACCCATCCTCCCCAATCCATAGCTTTTATCTACTTACATACTGACTACACACATGAGGAACCTGCAAAGAGCAGATTGAAATTAGATTCCAAACCTGATATGAAGGCACCACACATCTGAGGAAGGATGCGTGTAGTAAAATATGCTTAAAGAAGAATTCTATAACATGTGAATTACATAAAGGACTAATACCTGCCTCTGAAGATTAATAGACTCATAGTCTGTGAATGACCTCTACTCTCTCAGTGGTGGCTACAATATATTCTTGCCTCTCAGCTGACATGCTCCTTTTTGGAGCGTCAGTTTTCCTGCACATGCTGATTTTCCAACCTCCTAACTACTTCTGATGGCTTTTCCCTCCTGCTACAGATCACAGTTTGTCATTTTGAAGACCCTTGCTGTGAAGGGTCCTGGGCTATGAAGGACACCATTGCTATAATGACATTTTGCTCTTTACTATCCTCACCTATAAAACAAAGGCAGTTCAGCTCAGTGCTCAGTGGTTCTGTTTGTTGGGGTTAAAAAGGCACCTAAGGGCATTCAAGACAGCAGATAGATGCTGTGAATTAATATTTTTAGGTTTCACTTTATATATATATCTACATTCATTCTCCTTGCCGCACAAAACTGTTTTGGAGAGGAACTGTTCTTTCCACAAGAGCAGTTTTCACTATTCACCACATATTTTCCTCTTACTCAGAAGCTGGTGAAGCTGGTGGAAGTAGACACAATCACAGGTGTCTTCTCAGTAAAACATCAAGAACAAGGAGTCAAGAACAGTTTCCAAGAACCCACAGCTCAAAATTATATGTATAAAATCTTCTAAACAGTAAAAAGCACTTATTTTTTATTTTTTTTAAATAGAAGAGAAAGGGCTCAGAGAAGATCTTCACAGTGTGTACGTCAACTTCTGTTTCAAAAATGAAAAGCAACCCAAATACATTTTTTTGTTGTTCAAATTCTGTCATAGACCCCACAGAAAACAAATCTTCACAGTATCCAAGATCCAAACTTGGAAGAAGACTTCATTTTCCATTAGGCAGAGAGACCAAACTTGTAGTTTGTGGCTCACCTTTCAAACTCATCTATTTATCTGTGCTGGCAAATATAAAGGAGTTTGAATGCTGTCTCTTGCATCGAATAACCCTCTACACCTAACAGCATTACCATGACAAAAAGAGTACTTATGATTCCTCCTACACAGGAGTAGAGGAAGAAAAACTTGTAAATTGGCAATGACATCATCTGCTAGAAAGTGATTCACACTTCATGAAACAGCAGGGAAAATGAAATTTACTCCCAACCACCACAAAGCTCTTTCACTGAATCAGTGTGTGGCAGAAACGATAGTAGGAGACATAAATCCTTTCTCTATTTTCGAAAGACAAGGATTGTGTAATGAGCTAGAGTGCATAGAGCAAAATTACCATATACTGTCACTGAAATATATTTCCCCTGTGGTTTTGCCAAAAAAAGGTATGAAGCCAGGACAGAAAATAAAACAGGTGATGCTGGAGGCAGAAAGTGGATTAATACACATCACCAGCAATATGTGACTGGCTTACAAAGCAGTGCCTTGCATGACTGACAGCACTAGAAGATGAGCTGTTTAATATTCTCTCTGAAGTTGCCCTCTCCTCAGAACACAGCCACACCTGAATACATTGCAACCTCCACATTCCCTGCTCTGCTGATAACATGCTGAGGGAAGTAGAGAAAATCTTAACACGTGGAGCATAACGTTTCCCCACATCTCTCTGAACCCTGCTGGATCCTGGCAAAAGGAGAAATGAAATAATTGCCTAGTTTTCCTACAGAATCCCTCAGATGTATCTGCAACTACCATTTCTATTATAGCAATGCCCATGATGAGCAGATGTTTGCAGACAAATGTGAAGGATCTTGCCTTGCCACAGACTGTGGCTGATGGAATTACGTGACTTCCAGGCAGGTATCATTTTCTGTCCATGGGTCAAAGCTTTGCAATCTCCTAATAAATTAGGCATGAGCACCATGCAATAGGAGAGTTGTCATTTATGAAGATAAATAAAGTTGCCTCCACTCTTCCAAATCCACTTTCAGCAAGAACTACCACATGCTGAAAAGAGAAATATTTATCAGGCTCTGCAGAGAAGACAAGTCTGAAGCTCCATTCCTGTGTTGAAGAAAAGGAAACAAAAGATTAAAATAGCTTTAAATGAAGTAACCTACATTTTTCCTTTTCCATTTTTCCTGCTCTGGTCCAACGCAACAGAAGGACCCCAAATATAGAACAAACTGCTTTGGGCCAAACCTCAGCAATCAGGTTCTGAAGGCTACCATACAAAAGCAACCATGAATTCAGCAAACAATTAACCTGGACATTAGTCAAAAAGTTTCCAGAACTTTGAGAACCAAACTGGGCACTGATTCAGGTAAGTGAGACCTTGAATATAGTTTTGCCACAACAACCATGTGAATTTTGTTATTTCACCCAATTTTTATGGAAAATCCCAGCTGTACTGACAGCTTTTGTCATGATTCAGTGTCCTTTTTGGAGCAATGTGTTGACAAGCTGGAAACTGGCCACAAGCACAGGAAGAAAAATGAAATGTACCTTCCTGTTTCCATCCAATTTTGGAAAAGGCACTTGCATGGTGGAAAGTGGTAATTCAACCCACACCTGCTACAAGTTTCTTCCACTTTTTTAATCAATTACTAATGTTAATAATGTAAGGCTTATAAAAATAATTGGTTCAATATAACCTCGTACACAATTATAAGATTCAACAGAAAAATTAAATTAAAGCACTATATAAACCACACTTTTGTGTAAAAGATGCCTAGGAAATATAGAAATTAATCTGAGCTTCTTATGATCTTAAACCAAGCTGTGCCTTTCTTGATGCTGGAAGTAGAAAAGGAGTTATGTGAGCATGACTCTCCTCCTGGACTGGTCAGTCCTTGCAGGAAGGGTTCTCTGTTCATAAAACACTTTTCTGGGATATAAGCTTATTCTGTGAGATATAAACTTCCACTTGTTCAAGGAGCACTACCCAGCATCTGACTGGTGCATTGTACTTCTGCAGGCCTTACTACATTTAGACTCAGACAAAAATCCCTTTATTTCAATAACAGTTGTATTATGAATAAAAGCTTATGTTTGTTTACACAGCTTTAGAAGTTACTGTAATAGATCTTCTCTGCCATTTCATAACATTTTTTTCAATAGTATTAAAAAAGCAACCTAATAAATAATTATGAAACAGTCTCATAATCCTTATTTTACTATTATACAGCTGTTAAAGCGGAGACTCGCAGATCAATAAATGGATAAAAGGAGAGGCAAGCCAATTACTGCCTCTTCTGAAAAACAGCTTCTCCCTCCACATACCCCTCCCTCCTGTCTGAGAGTGAAGTGGAGGTATTTGCTCCATGTTACACTGCTACTTCTCTTTGGTGACCCAGCAGAGGAAGGATCACCAGTGGCATTGTTGCCACTTTTACTGATGCTACCAAAGTGCAGTAAACCACTAATTCTGGTTTTAGTAACAGTCAGATTTGTTGGAGTTTTTTCTTTTTCCATTTTTTTTTAACACATTTTGCACCTCAGTATCAAAACCCACAGAAACCAAAACCTATGTTAGAATACTTAAGTGCACAGCAAGACAGTCCGAATTAAGTAATACTTTTCTGTGGCTTGGAAAACATGATATACACATCACTCTAATATTTACCACTAATGAATGCTTAAATCTTAAATGTCAAGGTCAGCTTTTTTTTGGAAATGTCAGGCCCTACAAGGAAATAACATAGCTGGAGGCAGAGAGGCGGAAGAATGTTTATCTAGAGATGTAAGAGGATGGCAAGTTATCTTTTAAACAAAGGGTTTATTTCAGGATTCTGGCTCAGTTCGAATTGTCACTAACATAGATTTTATATTATTATTATTAATAATAATAAGAATAATAATAATAATAATAATAATAATAATAATAACAATAACAACTTTTAAAAAGCAGGTTTAATAAACCTGAACAGCTTTCTTCTTTGCTGGTTGACCACAGTGATCTAACACAGTCATGACAATCCTGACCAAAAGTCCTCAGGGAACTGGGGGAGACCCACAGGACAGGAGGTCCAAGGGCAATTTGCAAAGCTGTAACATTTCTATTATCCACTTGCCACACAGTTGCAGCTCAACACATTGGCAAAGCTCTTGCAGGTGCACAGAAGATTTACATTGTCTCCTGAACAAGATGGATAAAATTTCCTCATCACAACGTGGATACCTTATTTTTTGGCTAAAGGGTGGCTTTAAAATCTACAGGATATTTTGCTGGAAAAGAAGATGTAAGTGTACATTTTTTTTCCTCTAAGGAGCAAAATGTTTCACTGAGTCCATTCCAAATTTTAAGAAACTACGACCCCTTTGAGCACGGGTGCTTTTAACTGTTGTTTCCCTTACACTCTATAGGAGTGACACATTAAGGAGATAACAGCTGCAACCACTGGTTATCAACAAATCACTCTCTAGGAGAAACTGTCTTTTAAACGCAGCCACACCAATCAGCCTTGGGTGACACTTACAAGCAGACTGATCAAAAGAAAAATGTACAGGATCCAGAGCAGCAGATATCAAAGCAAAAGAAAAAGTTGTCTTTTTGCAAGGAGGAGGATTTACATGGTCTCCCAGCACTCTCCCTGGCAACAGACACCTGGAGACTCCTATCAGTAATATGCCCCAAAGAAGGAGGAAACATCTTGGCCAATATAACATTTTCCTCTGACAGTGGTAATACATCATTTTATTTGCTATGGCAACTGTTCCTGCAGCACTTATGTCATAGGGAGCAGAGGTAAGACAGTTCACCTCTTTCAAAAATTTTCAAGCACAAGAGACAAATTAGTTCCAAAACAAACTAGTGCAAACAAACTGGAAAAACCCAACATGCAGTTTTGCCAAAAAAATCTAAAAATAATATTTTTTTTCTTCCTTTTTTTTTTTAAATATACAAAATATTTCATTGTCCCTTTCTTTTCTATTCAGCTTCTTATTCACATAAAAAAAATTAGTGGGTAGATTCAGTATGTTCTTTGACAGCTTATTCTGTTCCCAATCTGCACACAGCTCCTGTCCATCTTTCAGAAAGATGGATGAGACAAGAAAAAAAAAAAAAAAGACAAAAAAAATTCTTCAGATTTGCAAATATCTCCTTATTTCAGCACTTAAGACCTATTAACCAATTCCCTTTCCTACTGATACGAAAACGCCTCTTATCTGCTAACGATGCACTTCCAGTAGCAATGCCACCCTTCCATCCTTAGGACAGGACCTTCCTTGGATTAGCAGTGGCAGGGATCATTCCTCTGGAAAGGATCACTTAATTCAGCAGCGGAACAGCTGGCTCCAGCCTCTGCTCTCAGAAGCCACTGCACAGTTATGATCTCCTTTTAACATAATTACCTTGATAAACTACATATTCATCTTTGGGAGGATTAACACTGATGATTTCTTAATCCTTCTGTTTCTTATTTCAAAACAAGAGTTGCCATCCCATGTATTTACTCATTTTCTGGTATTTCAAATGGCTTCTCCAAAGTTACTGTATGCTAGAATCCCTAACAGGATTTCTCTGCAAAATAAAAGATTTTTATATGCACAAATGACTACTCAATGTAAAATATACATCAATACATGATTTTTAAAACACTAAGGAAGGCTTACAGGTTTTATAGGAAACAGTAAACATGGCTGTGCCATGCCGGTATCTTTTTTATGGGTCTTTTTATGGAGACTCAAAAAAACCCACCCCAAAAACTCAAATCAAAACAAACCCCACACACAAATTCATATATATTTGCGCTTTGCCTTGTAAAAGGTCTTCCCCTATCTTATCTCCCCTTGCTCCTAAACAGCAGCCAGTAACATATAGTTTCTTCACTGATTTGCAGGAGCTATTTTTCCCAGCTGGGTCCTTAAGCTGCACATTGCACCCTGTAAAAAATATTTAGTCTGATTTACAAAATCTATTTCTCTCCTTGGGCCTTTAAGCTGCTGTTGCAAAAGTGATAAAGGTGTTCTCATTCAGACTTTTATTGTTCCTGGGCCCCTTGCCACCTGTTTTTATTTTCTCCCTCTTCCACTTTCTTCCCAGCTTTTTTTGCTCAGGCACTGCACTTGTCCATCAGAGCTGATTCTGAGTAACAGAATCAAACAAGCTCATTTCTGCTCAAAAATGCAAATTGTTGCAACTGTGAATGAAAGTGTTGTCCTAGAGACTAAAATCCCAGTATTATCAAATTTAAGTATATTTAAATATAATCCAGTTTTGCTTTATGTACTAGCCAAACTTCTCTTCTGAAGCCATCATTGCTCTTTGACAGTCTGATCTTTGAGTCCTCCCCTTGCCACTCGTCCCACTGCATCTCTGGCCTGGTGAGTAAGGCAAACATGCCAGCAAGCCAGCAGAGCACTCCAATTCTTAAGGAAAGAAATTCAAGCAGTTTATTTGCTTCAGTCACAGTCTGATTCACTGAGAAGTAAAACAACAAAAAGAAAAGATACCTAAAGATTTTCACAAGAAGGCTTAGATTAAAAAGATTATAACTGCCTGTAAAAACTACAGGCTCCATGAAGAATCCTTGCCCTACCAACCTACTAAAAGCATTTTGAATTTGTGCATGTGATGTTAACTGTGCTTGTGAGTGTGTCCATAAAATTCGTGTGTATCACCGAGTATGTAATGCAAAAGAAGAAATAGAGATAAAAAAGGTTAAAAAATCAAAAAAGCTACACTAGACAATTACCTGTTTGTCCACGTGTTTCAACTAAAATTTACTCAAAGCACACTCCATCTTTTGTCTGATAGATCTACCTCTGCTATAACCTCAGATAAGATGATAAATGTGACTTGATATAAGGATCTTTTTTCTTAATGTCTGTCCTCATTAATATATTCTACTTCAAAGGAATGAAGTAGTTCATACAGAGTTCAAATGAATATGGTTTGATTTTGAAAAAGTATCCTTCTTTTGAGTGTTGCCACTTACTTCATCACTGCAGCGTGAATTAAACATGAATTCATGATAAAATCATCAAAATGCAAAAACAAAGTGACAGTAGAGGGATCAAAGGCACCTTCTTAGTTGCCAGAGAAATCAAAACAGCAAATGAATTTGAAGTACACAGTGCTTGCACAATCTCCTAGGACAAGTGCACATGAAGTGTGTGAAGAAACTCTTCATCCTTGTGTTCCAGCAGCAGAACTGAAATGAACAGAGGATGAATTCATTATTATTATTACACTCAGATTGGGTAACAGTCATCAGATTAGCTGCTGGCACTTCTGAAAGGCGCTGTGACAGGTCACCGAGAGTCTCTCACCGTCACTGTGCAAGTCAAGTGAGCACAAGAAATTCACATCCAACTTTTTCAGAGTGCTCTTAACCAGAAACACACCAATTGCACCAGCTTTGAGAACACAGAATAAGCTGTATTAAAGGGTTCAGGTTCACAGGCTGAGCATTCAAAATGTGTATGAAATGCAGCTTTCCAGGCTGGGCATTCAGAAGCAATACTGCACAAAAAAATGGTGGTATAGGACTGAATTTTTCTCAAGAGGTCTCACTTCCTCCATGCTGCTCTGTGCTGTCTTCAGCTAGGGCACAGAGGCTCTGGAGATGTCACTGGTAATATTATTTTTTCTAATATGGAAGCTGTCCAGTCCACTTACTCATTTCACAAAGATGACAGACAAAATAGCATATGGTAATGATTTGCAGTCACAGCTGTCCTTGCTGGGATTTGTAAAGGGAAAGACTCCATATCCATTACTGCCTCCCTGAAAACCTCATCCTCAGGGGTATAGGAATTGTCTCTTTTGTTAGTTATTATAATTCTCTGATTAATAATGATAGTGTTGATTTAAATATGGCCAAGAGAAGCAACAAAGTACTATCAGATCAGCACTGAATACAAGGCAACAGGAGGTGCAGTGCTGCTCCGGGGGGACTCAAGTCCCATTCCCTGCCATGAGCCACACATCCCACCACCAGAGCCTCTCTGCAGATTTTACTAAGGTAGCTGCTGAGGTTGCTGGTGAGGGCAGAGAGAGGGACATGTCCCCCTCCTTCACTCCTAGGGACAGCCTTGGCTGTCAGGATGGGGCTTGATTTCTCACCCAGCTGCAGCCCTCATATCCCAGGAAAACCCCTTCCCAGTATTACGCTCCTGGGCTGCTGGACCTGGAGTACATGAAGTAATGAGGAGAAAGTTAGAAAGACTTTACATGCCCTGTTCTCCCCTAACTATCTGTCATGGGTCCAAATACCATATTATAAAATGGTTGAACCATGAATGTTATTTATTTTAATGCATGAGGGAAGGATGACATGCTAATGCCTTTCAGATGATGTTTCAAGGAAGAGAAGAACCTAAGGCAAGCATTTCTAAAGTTCACCTTAATGAAGACTGTGTAATACCCTTGAAGGATTAAGCAGTCCTAGCCTTGGCATATTCATCATTCTGCTCTTGTCACAGCACTTGATTGAATGTTTTTTCAGGAGGTAGAGATTAAATTGAACCAGAACTAATTGAAGGTATATTTAATAAAAGCATCATCATTGTAATGAGTATACAACTGCTACGCTAATGCTGAATAATGTTTAAGCTACTGAACAAGTCCATATTGTTTCACCTAATAGGATTCACTGATTACCAAATAATTAATCCTACCCTAATTTTGCAACACCATGTGAAAATGTGAAACCCACTCATAAATTAATTAATTCTCAAGTCAATAAAAGAGACAAGTGTCTGAGACTTACAACTGCTTCTTCTGAAATCAATCAAGGCATTATCACTTACTTGAGTCATAGGATTGGTTTTGGTGCTTTGAACACTTAGTGTACTTATTACATTGTAATCATGTGTAATACAAGTCTGGCAGACATGGGTGAACACTGAGCAGACAAAGCTGCTCTGAACATTTTATTTGTCTTCAATTATACTGATGTCCCTTTCCACAGCTTCAAAACCCTTACTTGCATTTTTACCTTTTTTTCCCATCATGCCACACACTCTCCATGTAGATGTCCTGCCCAGCTGGTCAGGACATTGAATTTGAAGATGATATTATGACTGTTACTTCCCATTTTCTAGTTCAGTTTCACAAGCTATTGGCACACTGGTTGTGAACGCTGCTTACAGAGCCAGGAAAGCAAATAGCTTAACAGATCAGTTCTTAAAAATTGGGTATTCTTGAAAACAACCACAACAAAACAAACAAACAACCCCACAAATAAACAAAGGAAATTCATAAATAAATAATCTACAGCCACAAGTCACAGTATACATCCTCATTCCTGGAAATAAATTTCTTTTGTATAGTCAGGGCTTGAATTACCATACACTAGATGTAATTTTAATTTCCTCTTCCATCCTTTTTACTCTAAGGAATAGCAACTTCTATTGGGGCCTATCATGCAGACCTGGCAAGTACAACCACAGAAATTTCTGCAGTCCTTCCAAAACCAACCCAACTAACAAATGTATGAGAACACCAGGAAAGCAACATTATTCTTTAAATGGTATGGAGTAAAAACTTTTAGTTCTCCCACTTAGGCAAAGACATTCTCTGATTATCTTTGTTCTTGAGGATATGGAAAGGATCTGGTACCAGTCTTGACCTCAGCATTTACATTCAATAACTGGGTTTCTTCCATCACCCCACAACATCTCCATCTTTTATTCTATTTCCCATTTATGCTTATGGGTTTCAAACAGCTTAGTCAAATACCTTTGTAAGTATTTACTTACATTACAGGAAGTAACTATTCAGCAGGTTTCAAAAGTGATATGAAAATACCATTTCAGGGGCCAACTAAGAGTTTTAACATGATAAAGGGTGTTGCCAAAGGATGCTGCCTTCATTTAATTTCTCTAAACATGTAAACCAAAAAATCTTTCAATACACCATTTAAACAAGGACTGGAGTTCCTCATTCAATCTCACAGCTCCTGTAAAAACTCATTTTAGGGTCCCCAGCAATAAAAAAATATTAATATAGGAAAGTATTTGCTGGTGCTTTTTTATTTCTTCCTCCAAAGCTTTTAAAAGAAATTCCAGAAAACTTTCAAGTTGTCTTGGAAATATTGTGGATATCAGAGCAACTTTAGAATCCTGCAAATTTCTGTCCTTCTGCCCTTCAATGCAAGCAAAAAGCCACTCAGCTCCTTTCTACAAGGCTGACTTGCCTTAATTAAAGTAGGAACAGAAACCTGAGAAGTTAAATCGTGGTAAAAATGCCAGAGCCGAGGGAACACAGTAATCAGAGCTACACGAATTAGACAACAGCTCCAACATCATGTCTGAACACTGTACAACAAACAAGTACTTGTAAACCATAAAAAAAAAAAACAAAAAAAAAAAAAAAAAAAAAAAAAAAACAAACCAAAAAAGCATTAAGCTCCAGAAAAGTCTGCTATGCAGACTTTATTCAAGTGCCTCTTAAGAAAAGTAAGGGAAGAGGATGTAGAAAAACTACTCAGCTTACTGCTGGATGTCTCTCTCCTCCTGGTAGCTTAACACTTCTTTCTCATTTCTAACGTCACATCAATCATAAATCAAAAACAGAAAAGCAGCATAATAGGTGGCAAAAAACATCTAGAAGGTGAGATAACACCAAGGGAGTGGAGCTGGCTATGGCAAATAGCAGTTAAATTGGCAAAAGGAAGTGAAAATGGAATTAATCAACTCCAACCTGGCCCAGAGAGCAGACAGAGGGCAAAAGCACATCCAGCCTCTTTGACTGCCCTGTTCTGCACTGACACCAAAACAAAGGAGGAGGAAAAGGCACCAGATGAATTGTTTCCCTTTTTTCTTTTAAACAAGAATCTTGGTCAATTCACCTGATTCCTCCCTATTATACTGGCTATAGAAATTTTGAAACAATGTCTCTGCAAAATCCAGTAAATACCTAAAGAAGAGGGAAATGAAAAAATCATCATGGATTTCTTGTTGGGGTCCCAAAAGAGGTTTCAGTTATCTTGGGTTTTGCAGGCATTTGCCCAAGACAAATGTGCCCTAAAACATTTATAATCCAAATACCTGGAATATAAAGATTGCTGCATCCACCTTAAAGTGGGGTAATTCAGTAGTTATCTGGAGTCTCAGCAGCAGAGCAGAAGTGGAACAGAGATTGCTGCCTCCATTAGACCATCCTTCCTCACAAAATTGTTCTTAATTCCATTATTTCCCTCTTTTTCTTCTGTTCCTTCCATACTCCTAATTGTACTAATAAATAGTAGGAGATAAGTGTATTAATTTACAGTTTAATTAATTAACTGTTTAAATGTATCTGCAAAGAAATTGTCCTACAAGGCAAATACTTATAATTATCCTGCAGAAGTGAGTGGATTCATGCTACCTAACAGCATTTTTCCCTTCTGATCCAACTTCTTTCCTAAACAGCAGTTTCCTAAGCTGCTGTTTTATTTCCTCTCAGCCCATGAGATACAGAGTAGGGGTTTACAATGGCTAATGAACATAATATATGGAGTCCAATTCTGTAGAGGGGGAGCAAAGTGAAATATCTAATACACAGGACAGGGACACGTAAAATGGAGTCCAGACTCTTCATCATTGTTTCCATAATTCAGTTTAGTCCCTCCAGAGTTGCTCTGAAGAACTGTGGAAATCACAGACATAAAATATTTATGGTTTTACAGAGGCACCAAAAAGGTCAGAGGTGTGTGCTTGGTTTAGCAGCCTTCATAATTAATACTGGGCGTTCTTTTGGATAACTCCCCTCTAACTTTGTGTTTGTTGAGGAAAAATGAGTTGCTGCATTTCCCATAACAGCTGTGTTCAAATTAATTGCAGCCCTCTCTCTTTCACCTCTCACGTCTCCTCACCTGCACAAGTGCACACACACATGCTTGCTCTCCCTCAAGCATGCAGACGGTAGGAATTATTTTGGGCAGAGAACAAGTTCCCCTTTTTGAGTTAAACCACTCCTGTCGGGTTTCCTCTTAATGATGCCTGGTAAATGAGGTCCTATACAAAGTCAGGAGCCACCCCATGTATTTTAATGAATTGCACAGGAAGAAGTCTACTGTGCTTAAAGGGAGCAACATCCACTCCATACCAATTAGGTTACATATATTGGGCAGTATATCATGTCCATGCTGATAGAAATTAGAAAAGCATCATTAATTACACAATATTCATAGCTATAATGGATAATAAAGTATAAATAATTAAAGTAGGGAAGTAGCTTGGCTTTGTTTTAATTATAAAGCCACTGGAATCAAGCTGATTTACATGAAGTAGTTCTCAACTAACTCTTTCCTAAAAAAGAGAAAAAATATCTTTGCAAATGTTAAGAGTTCAGCACACTTCAGACTAGAGCTGATGAATTCTCATGCCAAAATTTGCATATTAAGAAGACACAAAAGCAAGGACTGTGTCTTTAGTCTGATGATGTGAAGGCACAAGCAAATGCATTTGGTGGCATCCTTTTGATTCATTAGCAGCTAATGCTGGGAACAGCCTCCATGAGACTTTAGGCACAGAACATTTCACCTCCACGACTCTGAAGTTTGGCAAAAGTTAAACAAGAAAGAGATTTATAACCTCTGCCACATAAATTTAGTGCTTCTCCCACCCCACTAGAACAGAAAGAAAATCTTTAGATTGTTTATATGAAGTGAAAGAAAATAAGACAACCTTCCACATGCAGTTTGTCAGTTTTAAAGGAT
Organism: Onychostruthus taczanowskii; assembly: GCF_017590055.1. Lineage (NCBI taxonomy): Eukaryota > Metazoa > Chordata > Aves > Passeriformes > Passeridae > Onychostruthus > Onychostruthus taczanowskii. The sequence continues at coordinate 1,376,985 of NW_024505893.1, read as the reverse complement.
AAAATTTCTTTATTTCTTTCTGTCATACGTGTCCTGCTGAATTGTCCTTCAGAAATAGCATCTCACCAAATATTCCTCCCAAAAGCATATTGTAAATTAAAATCACATGAGGGTTGGTAGAACAAATTATCTTACTTTGTTAGTTTATCCATCTTACTGGCTTTATTTTGAAAACTAATTACTAGAGCAAATTATGATTCAATACATGGATATAAAATGTATGCAGCAATTAATTTTTTCTGTCCCACTAAAATATTTTTCTGTAATGCAATGTTTGCACTGGTTTGTGACCATTTTAAATAATCAAGGTAAAAATACCCTACTAGCTGAAGCGATCTAGAAAACATGATTTAGGACTTTATGGATTTTTTAGATTGTTGCTGTAGAGAAATAGATTTTTTTTTTCCTTTTAAGTCTACTTAAAAAAAGATTGCTTATTATTTGTAATTGTCCTTCAGTATGCTAAAAAAAAATTAAAAAACAAAAGGAAGCAGCATATAAACTACCACTGCAAGGCAAAATGTAAAATTTAGGAAACAGAAAACAATGCAAACACCATTGTGAAAATTCTTTCATGAAAAATACTTGGAAATGAAGAAGATCTCTGAAATTCTGTGAGCATTTTACATTTTTAGTAAAGTTAAAAACATTCACTTACCAGAAATCAATAGAAATACAGATATACAGAATAATGCGTAATAAAGCTGCAGCATTGATTGCGTTAGTAACTGCAGACATCTAAAGATTTCTGTATAAAAAGATCTCCTTCTCACTTTTGTATAGAACATACTGATTTGTATCATCCACCTTCCTTCATTTCACAGATGAATATTTAATATTTTTTCATACCTTTGTTTGGTCAAGATGTTCCTCTAAGTTCTACCATTATAAAATGATGAGTGAAAATGCATTTATCACCTAGAACACAAACTTTTGTTAATTTCATGTTTCTTTTGAACTTTTATGAATTTCTACACACTAAGCTAAACTATACTTTTAAATGAATTAAGGATCTGATTATCAGTAATATGTAACAATATTTTGGGTACAGGATATCATTATCCTATTTCTATGTATGCAGAAATTCAGATGCAGATCTGCGCATATTCCTATCTGTAGCTGCGTGCATGTTCCAAAACAACCAATGAAGCCTCTTGTACAGGTCAATTCAAACCTGTTTAGATAATCACTAAAACCTAGGGATCAGATATTTTGTGCTATTTCTCCAGTGCACCCAGGATGGACTTGATGGCTCCAACACTAGAGTGAAACTTGTGTTTCTCCTTGCCATTTCCTCCCTTTTACTTTCCATCTCAGCTGAAGTTGTTTCTATATTTACACAGAGATGTATCACTGAACACAAACTTCAGGTGTGAAAAATTTTATGGCTTTCAATTTTTTTTTTCTTGTAAGAAATATTTGTCCATTTAAACCAAAACCAGCTGTTCTCTTTTCTGGGTCATCTTCAAATTGCACTGTATTTGATTTATTTTCCTTTGAGGTGTGACTCCCAGTCTAATTTCTCCTTTATATTTTCAAAGTTCATGCCTGTGTGACTCCAATCTAAATCAATATCTAAACCCTATGGAATTAAGTGCTTTTGCAAATGTAACCTTTTGTGACAGAGTTATCTGTGTGTGCTCTGAAGCAGATTCTGCAAAAAATAAAACGATCTTTGCAAAATCTGCAGTTGGATCCTTCTCACCTCCCTTTGGTCACTTAACTGGCACCGTGGGTTTCTGTGCATGGTCTAGATCATCTTGAGCCACAGATGTCACAGGCAGCAAGGTATTAATTGAAGCACTGTTGTTCCAGCTAGCAGGGAGTAGCCATGCCCTTCTCCAAGAACTCCTGGAATCCTCGTGGCTCGGGTGCAGGAGGCACCCCACGAGATGAAACAGCTGCAAAGGCTCCTTCCTGCTGATGCACACAACCCAGAGGTGTTCCTGTCACCTGCTTTTAGAGACACGTACACAGCTTTTCTATGTCTGCCATCCCATAGTCCCAAAAATAAAAAAGCAGTTGAAACCATCCTTTGTAGAGCATTTCAAGTCCATGTGTCTTTTTGGGTAGAAGCAGGCAAAATGAGCTCTTAAATTGGAAGATGTAATTGATACTAAAGGCCTTACTCCCCAGGAGTCTCTACCCTACCCATAATGATCCTTACTGAAAAAATGCCTAACTAGAGATAGAGCCAGGAGCATTAGCTATATTGAGTATTGGCAAAATATTTCCTTAGAGTCACTTGTTACTTTTTAAACAAAGTCATTGCCAAAAAGAAGCCTGTGGAAGTGAGGTCAGCACCCTTTCTGATCCGCCTGCTGGAAGGAGGCATTTGGGAGCAGCCCGTGTTTCATTCCAGCACGCTGGGTGCCAGACACAACAGCAGCCCTTCCAGAAGGACGAGGCACTTCCATCCAAAAAGCATGAGAGACAGACACACCCTGCCCACACAGAGCCTGTGGCAGCTCCCTTGAAACGTGGCTCTTTCCCTGCCAGCGGACTCGGCCCTGCCCCCACAGTCTGATGGAAAAGGAGAACGCGCACCTGGTGCTCAAGCCTGGAAGTCTGTCGCCTTGTCTGACCTCCAGATGGGTGACACTCCTCCTTCTCTAGCCTGGAAGAGAAGGAAAACATTCATAAGATCTGCCTGTGATTTCAGGGACACTTCTTGCCAAAGCACAGCAGCCGTGGCATGAGTGCGGTCACCTCCTGTGGCAGCCCTAAACAGGGAAGAAGTGGGAACTTGACTCATTGCTTCCAAAAGAGTGAACTTTTTCTCCTGACAGCCAGCTCCTGCATTCAGCTGGCAAGAAGGCAAGGCAGGCTTTCATTATCACTTCTTCCAGCAAAGCAAGGAGAAGGAACAAGCTATTTTTCCTTCCCCCAGGAGGTCCATTGCCATCCCTTAGTGGGGAGTAACAGGAGAGAAGGAGGGGAGAGTAGGCAAACATCCCTTTCAACTCAGCGTATCCTGTGATCTTCTTTCTTTCCTCTCTCACAAAGTGCAGACCATCACTGACAAATAAACAGTTGCAGCGAATGAAACAAAAACCAAACAAAACATTGTCTTTTTTTCTTAATTACATTTTAGATTTCACTGCTGTTTGGACTTCCAAAAGAGCAGCCACATTCCTCTGGGGCACAGAAAAGATTCAAGCCTGCTTCAGACCAATACTCACAGCCACCTTTAACCCAACAAGGCAACAGTTGTTTTCAGATGTACAAATGAGTTTAATAAGGGTCCCAGCAAGACTGTGAAATCATGGTTGACTTGTCACACCTCCAGCCCCACAGGCTACGTTCAGTTATTGATCTGTTTATTGCTTCCGCTGAGCAAACGCTGTCAATCCACCTCTGTCAGAACCCAGCCTGCAGCATGCAGCAGGCACTGTTATTACTATTTAAGTGATAAATGAGACATGCATTTCATTCAGCATGTTTGTGAAGCAGAAAATATTTACTTTTCTAAAAGCACAAATACGTAGGAAAGTCAGCAAGTTGCTTCCTTTTTCGTTTCTTGCTGCAAGCAGTAATCATACTTACTGAGCTCCAGGTGGAATTGCCTATATGAAACAAAATGTTGCTATTAAACTTGGTGTTTTGGTTGAGCATCTTTGGAATAAATATTACAGAATTTAAAAATAAATAAAATAAAGAAGGGAAGTAAGGACTCATTCCAAGACTCACTAAAGTCTGTGAGTGTCTTACTATGGACTTCAGTGAATAGTTTTATACAAAAGCTTGGGAAATTACAAACATTCAGCCCAGTTTTGGAGTTCACATGTTGCTTGGCAGTTCCTTCCTCACACATAGGTGCATTGCAGATTTCATTCCTCTCCTTTGCGCCTGGAGAGGGAGAGGGTTACTCCTGCCTGGGGCTGCCAGATGATCCCTAACCCTCTTGGGAAAAGATATTGCAGGCTTCAGAAGAGCTGGCATGGTGTCTGCATGGCTCATCCTGTAATTCTTCTCAAAACCTTTATGGTAAACACTTCAGTCCTCCAGGACCCAAAGCAGTGAGTCCCTGGCTGGCACACAGGGTTGACACCTCAGTGAGACATCCATGTGCCCAAAGCTTAATTCATTATGGGCCTTGCTGAAGTCACCTCATTATGAGGGACACATGGGGGGGTGTATTTATTATTGTTTCTCCAGTGGGCCAGCAGATCCTGCACATTCAGTGCAGGTTCATGACCTTATTGGAGGTTTTAAAAAGCATTTGATTATTTCATCTGTCTTGAAGCAGATGGAAGAAGTGACAAAGCCTGATGGCATCCAAAGAGAGCTCTGACTCATGATTCCAGTCACAACACATTTACATTCAACCTTTACTTTCTTGCTCTAAATCACTCTGAGAAATGTGGAGAGGATCCAGAGCAACAGCAAAACCCCTCGGTGTCTTTTCCACTTTCCAAAGGGGATAAAGACAAAAGAAGAACCTGTATTTCTTCCTGATTATAACATTCTTCCTTGTTCACTAAAGATTCTCTGCCCACATAAAAAGGAGTCATTTTCCAAGTTAATAATGCAAAAAATACCTGTCTTCATTTGCATCCATTGGCTTCCTAAAACACCACCACCTGTATCCTGCACATTTTCCTTTCTTGAGGACACAAGAGGACATTAAAGCCCTCATGTCCACCAGCACTACATCCCGCAACAAGACAAGTTGTGATTCTGCCCAGTGCCAAACTTGATGTGCTGGAGAGAGGGGACTCAGAGCTAGGCCCTGAGCAGGAGAATTTCTCCAAATAAGGAAGAGAAGTTGGGATTTGACCTTTCTGCAACAGTGTTTTCAAGAGCCTCCTTCACATATTGAGGAACAGCTTATTGCTGGGTATTAGCCAGGATCACCAAGGTCAAATATAGTTGATCAAGGATTTAGAAATTCTGCTAGTTGCACCAGCTGGACAATTTATTCCATACTTGTTCATTCACTCCTATCTCATGACTGACTGGTGCTCCCCTCACTTTTTATGTTGAAACTGTATAACAGGCTCAGTTTCCCCATCCCCTGGGTACTCTTCCTGTTCCTGATAAAACATGATAAACAGACTCTTACCTAACCTTGAGCTGACAAGGCCTTTAAAGCTTGCAATATATTATTCTTCCTGGGACTGAAAATGTGGAGAGAGCTCACCTGCTTAAGCAAACAATTTAAAAACAAACTCAATCTGCAAATGTGTCTTCCACTACTTAAAATTTATTTATTACTATAATTGACAAGGCTGTTACACAATCCATATTATCTTACTGCATAAATCCAGAAACTATGAAGATTCAATGTTAAACATTATTAACATTCAATATGCCCTGGATATATCCTAGAAATAGAAAATCAGATTCAGCAATGCACTATTAATTTTATTTTTTCCCCTTTGAGAAGTCCTAGCTTAGTTTGTTTAGTTGGTTGTTTTTGTGGGTTTTTTTTTTAATACAAGATAGAAATAAATCCCAAAGACTTCTGCTTCAAATTTTAAGAGAATAGAACAAGAAAGGCTACACTGCATCTGCCCTGCAGCACCTCTGTTACCTCCAGCAAACCTTTACAGGGAAGAAAAAGCAGATGGGGAAACTGCCTGGAGACAATTCCAGCACAAGGGAAGGAGCCTCTCAGATGGAGATGGAAGGAAGTGGCTATTTGCTGGGAGAAGCTGTCATGAGCAAAACAACTATGTGAGTGGGAAAGTCTATTAGATTTGAGAAAGAAAATGAACACATCAATTTGGGAATGATTACCTTCAGGGATGGACTGGAGCAACTGAGAGTAAAGGCTGGATCCAGTCTTTGCACTTTCAAGGTTCATTTCTTATATTCTCTGAATAGGTTGGTCCACAGATCTGCTAAAATGTATTTCTGTCCTAAAATGTTCTGGACACACTGAAGCAAAGCAGCACTATGCACTGCAGTAACAAGGATATCTCTTTCTCACACACACAATTCACTGCTAGGGAATTCACACAGCACACTCTAAAATTATATGTCATCTGTGATCTATTAAGCGTCCTATCCACAGCAAGCTAATGAGATTTTCTGAAAAGTTACCAGCTACAACCAGAACTATGGTCAGACAGGATTACACCCTAAATTGCATTCACATTTATAGCACAACAGGAACAAGTTCCTGAGACATAGTGGTATCATGCCCAGATTATATCATTTTCTAATACAGAATCAGGGAAGAAATTATCCCTTTCCCACAGATGCAAAAAGAAAACAAATTAAGAAAAAAAAATGAAAAAATAGGAGTGGTCTCAGGAAGTTTGCAATATGGAAGACAATAAAATCTCCTGGTTTGCAAAAGGAATGGGATAGATGTCAGTCAGTGGCAATAAAAAGATCCAAATTAGACCTGAAAACTGGGGGATTTGCACCAGGGAAAGCAAAAAACAGGGAAATAGAGTAGGCAAGCAACAGACTCCCTACCAGCATCTGAAAGAAAGATGTGCATCTAATGAGGCTGGAGAAAATGGCCTTTTCTCTGCCAAGTGCGTGGACACAGCAGCAAGAAACCTGTGAAGCAAACTCCCATTAATTTTCCTGTGCTCCAAGGAAGCCTTGCAGCTGCACAGCTGGGTGTTGGTATGTGATGTACAGGGACAACGCAGGAAGTGCAAGATAAAATGCCAGCTAAAGCTGGAGGGCTAGAAACAAAAATTGCTGCAGAGGGAGGCACACACCATGGGCAGGTTTGCCTGTGGAGTGGCCATGGAGCTCTGCAGGAAGGGGATGATAACAGAGAGCAAAGCCTTCACTCTCTTCTGAGACCACCCATCCTTCTGTCACTGCCACCACCAGACAGAAGGACAGCACTCAGAGACGGGAGTCACCAAGCCCAGGTACTGAGCAATACTTAATCCTATTTTCAGGGCAGGAAAACCAATCCATGAAATTATTCATTTTTTATTCAATTCTTTTTAATTGTTTCATTCTGATCGTCTGAGAAGCTGGCAGTGCAGGAACCTGGCCACCAGGTTAAAATAGGTATTTGGGTCAAATTGCTGGCAGCAGAAGTGTCTTTTTTCCTCTTAGTAAAAAATAACTACTTCTGATGTTGTTTTGGTTCCACTTATCAAAGATGTAGATTGCATCTGTTCTGCATAGCTAGCTCAGTTATCAATATTTCAGATGCATCTCTGTGGGGTATCAAGTAATATTTTGATACTAAAGTAATTTAAAAATCTACTGTTCAATTTTATTCTTCCATTATGAATTATACTATCTTTTAATTATGCATCCACTCAGTCACCAGGTCCAGCACTTTCTCATTTCCATTTGCAAAAAATAAATTAAAAATTAAAATGTCTTCTTTTGGGTATGGAGACTCCCCAGTAGTCCACTGTCAGGCTTTGCCTGGAAACTTCCACAGTTTTGCTCAAATGCAACCTTTCTGCTTCACTTCTTGATTTACACTGGCAAATTTTCTTTTTTTATCCTTCTATGTGGTGTGAGCCTCTGAAATGTTTTATGTCACCATAAAGATGAAGCAGAAGTTGGTCTTCTCTGGTTTACGTTTGGGGGAAAGGCAGCAAGAAATCTTAACCTCTCCAGCACATGGCATATAAAAAGCATGGGAAGATTTGTAGCCTGCTTGATATTTTCTGAATCCCCACTTCTTTGGAAGGATGGACAGGGAAACAGAAGATGAATACAGTCTGGAACAGACTGAGGCTTTTCTTGTCTGCTTGGTCTGTTGCTTCTGGAGGATCAGGATGGTCACAGGCCAGCCTGGAATCTGCTGATGCCTCCCAGGAGATGAATATTGTTGAGGAAAGAGCACAGATTTTCACCAAATTTATGACTTGGTTCATCCACTTCTACTATTCATCAGGATATTGTAATAACTTATGTGTTATCATGTTCCTAGAAATAGCACTTCCTTTCTTTCTCTATCTGCAGTGTTATTTCAACAGTGTTTTTCTTGGTATTTAGGCAATCTCAGCTAACACAGCTATGCCCTAATGTTATTAAAAATGCCATCAAAGCATGAAGCAGTTACATAACAATAAGATAGAAACTTCCAGTCTTGCAGTGCAGCTTCACCCTGCAACATCCACGTATCACAGGAATTTTAGAGCAGCCCAGGTCATTTTACTCTGATAATGGTGGGCAAAAGAGGCCACGCACAGAGTGTGCTCACTATGAACTCAAGCTGCATCGAGAAATTCTGTGGATTTCAGTAAACATTTCCTATGTCCTACACTTTGAAGAGTCAGACCAAGCTCTTGCAGCTTTTGTCAGGAAACTGCAGTTCAGAGGAGGGCTCCACACTGGAATTCCCTCACTACATAAAAATACTCTACTGGAAACCTACAGGGTTTCCAAAGGAATAGGAAAGCTAGATCAAAACAAACTATTTATGAAAAGGGCAAAAAAGGGCCACAGAAAATTCTGGTGGATTCTCACCAAGAGCTGAACAGGCAACTTCATTGGCATCATCAGGTGCCTGTGTTCTTCTGGTATGAAAGATTGGAGCATTCTACTTTTAGAATATTATTAATACTTACCTAGAAATTAATCTAAGAAGACCCACACAGATTAGAATCCCAAATTTAAACAATTTTTAATTCAAGATATTTTCCATGAGATCAGTAGTGGAAATTGACACCTGAAATGTATTTACCCCATTTCAAGATCTCATTTCTGTTCAGGATCTGAGTTCAGCCGAAGCTTTCCACCCAACACATACCAAAAGAAAAACTGGCCTAATTTGACCATAAATATGTACCAGCTGAAATGATTCTATATTAAATTTTGTAATACTCCTCATGCACAACATCAGCTTTCTTGTAACCCCTGTCCCCAGGGGGTGTAATATCTCAGAATGCCTAAAAGAAGAAAAGCTTTTCAGAAACAGCAATATTCAAAGGTGTACAAATGTATTTACTATTTTAGTTATCTGAGGTTTTATCTATTATTCTTTTTTTCCCAAAACAAGCAGAAAAATATAAGGAAAATATAAGTTAAATAACTCATGAAATTGTAAAATAATAACAAAAAAAACTTAGTTTTACAAAAGTATAAAATTGTAGGACTGTATAATCAGGCCCAGTGTATAAACTTTTATTAATCACATATTACATTATCATGATAATCATCAAACCCAGGAGAAGAAACTCTGTGGAAAAACAAGGTTGTGTTGAAAAATCAACACAGTACAGCTCACAGATGCATTTATATGAGTACTGAAAAGAATATTGGTAGATTTCATCCTGACTTTAATTTGCACTAAAATTTCTCTGAGAAGCCATTATAGCCATAAAGAGTAGTAAAGCAGGCTAATAATCCCACTCAAAAATAAAAGCATTTTTAATAGCTAAGCTCTGGTTTGGCATTGAAACACATTGGTGTGATGTATCAAAAAAGAACCCAACAAAGAGAGTAATATGTATTATTCTGTTCCCTGACTTTTTCTAAGGTAGTTACTTAAAATACATAAAAAATCATGGAATACCTAAGGAAGTGGTTCAGATTTGATGTTGGAAGACTCCCTTATTTCTTTTGGCTGGTACATCTAAAATAACTTATTCTAGTGGGAGAGAAACTTACTAGATGATTTAGAAAACTTGTTCAATACGGTTACAGCACTGGAACCTGACTGAAGTCTCATTTTGATCCATGATAAAATCATGACCATCTCGGATAGGAAGCAGAGCTGATCAAAACTATTTCACAGACAGAAAATTCATCAAAACCCAAAGATCTGGAGAAAATGAAAGTATGACTTGGAAGATGTTGAACTGGTCATGTATTTGCTTGCAATTCATGAAATGATTTGAAAAAAAGAGAAAGGGATTTTAGAAAAGTTTACATGGGTTGTCATCTTTAGAAGACACAATGTTTTATGCCCATGGTGTAAAAGGAATATTTCAACATATTATTCCAAAACAGTCCCAGTTGTGGAACTATTTACCATTTTAAAATATATAAAATTGGACTTAAAGAAGAAAAAAAAATTATTTTGTTTGACTGTATGCAAATATCAGTGTACCTCAAAAATATTATTTTCAGGTCTATCCAAATTATTTTAGTTTACAGCTGAGCTATAATGTCCATGTTCTTTGTGCTGTCAGATATTTTGGGGGGACATTTTTAAGAATACTTTCTGTATTTACACTTTTAAAAAAGCTTCCTAATGATGGAACAGCTTTCTTTCCTGCGGCATTATGCATTATATAAATGCCATAGAATGGACAAGACAACACTGAAAATAGGAATCACTGATGAATAGTACTTGAACAATAAAACCAGAAAAATTGATAATCAATTCAAGTGTCAAATTACCTCTTTAAGGGTTTAATATTTCAGACAGAATGCTTGATTTTATTTTGATCTTGATCAGTTAACAGCATAGCCTAGCCTTGCATTATCCACTCAGAGAGGCATAGTTGATTTTTTAGCTCTTAGCTTTTGCTCCCTAAGAGGTCAAAACACAAAGATTAATACACACTCACTTGCCCAAAAGCAAATAATTTAACAAGGACATAAGTTCCTTTCTTCCAAATTTTCTGCCAACTGACTACACAGAACTACAAATCCATGCTCTTTGTTTGTAAATATCTGTGACTTCCCTTACATTTCTTTTTATTTTTTTTTTTTTAATCTACATAAGAAAAACACGCATTTCACCCAAGGCTTTTGAGCTTTTACACTGAAAGCCTCTAAGTCGATGCATCTTTGTCAGCATACAAACATTCCCGAGGGTACATGAGCCAGTGACTCACACCATCATGCTTCCTCAACAAATATCACTTCCTGTAGTGCCTTCCCCTATTCTGGAAATTTTAAAAAGAGCAGAGTCGTGCCCTGCTCCAAAACCTAAAAAGTATAGAAAAAAATATTTCAAAGCATAAAAATATATTTTGAAGTTCATGACTGAAAGCTCCGTGACAGTTTTCATGCACCAAATTATTCTTCTACCACTGGGAATCTGCCCACCCAACAACAAAAACCTAGAAAGAAAAAATAGCAACATAAGTTTTAATTGAAAAATCATCATTTTATGCTGCATCTGACCATCAGGAATTCATCAAAAAACCAAGTAGAATATTGAATTTATGCTCCAGCCAAGATACACTTCTAATAATTCTAACTCTTTTAAAAAGCAACAGACTTTTGTTGTAACAAATATATGACAAAGAAATAGCTTGAGACGGGAGGGGGAAACTTTTGATCTGTCCTCGAGTGTCTCAGCTTTCAGCACAGAAGAAAAACTACTTTAGGCTTGGGGAAGCCTCCCCTAAGAAAACCAAACTGTTATCTGTGATGCTTCCAAGTCCCCAAAGACCTTGAAATGTTTATCTTCACAGTAGGCTGACCCATGCACCTTTGAAAGCATTAACTGTTTATTCAAGGCATGAAATAAAGGAAAATATGCATTATATCAAAACATTAGGTGTGAAAAAGGTTAGAGGAAAATGACACAGAGGGTTAGGCAAGTACGGGGAGAAGATGTTATCAACATGAAGGAAGATTGGAAAGGAATTCACGAAATAAGCAATTCTTTTCAGTTAAGAAGTTTGGGAAACATTAGCTATGTTATGTACTCCAACATGCATGAGGAGGATGCTGTGTGTCGCCTGATGATGCCAAGAACACTGAAGAAAATGCAAGTCCCTGGTGAAGGTTCTCCCCAAACATATGACCAATCCTTATAGTAAAAAAGACTAAATTTTTTCCATGTTTTTAGATGAAGATATACACTGAAGACAGTCTAGTGAAGAGCAGTGAAGTGAGGCTTGTTGCAAACTCTGAGTAGAGAGGGAGAAACTCTGTTTTACCAAGTTGGGGTAACACCTTTCAGGGAGTTCTGGCTTTGCCTCAAAGGCAGAGGTAGACACTTCAAGCAACAGCTGGAGTTTTAGGCAGTGTGTGATGTGAACTACCATGGTTTCATAGTGGGAGATCCCCATTGAGATTTTGAACAGGAAAAGGGAGAACTTCCTGAATTGCAGTCACTGCAGTGCTTCAGACAACTCAAAGAAAGGGTTGCCAGCCTGTCCTTAGTTTACCAAGTTTACTGTGAAATATTTCCTGTATCTAACACCGTAACTGGTAACTTTTATTCTAATGAAAACACTTATTTTCTAGCATGTGTAATTTTACAACATTTTATACTTGCAAAAAGAATTTCTGATGGGGTTTTTTTGCTCATCTCATAACAATGATGAAAGCTCTTTCCCTCTGTGACCCTCAGAGACTTTGAGTTCCTACACTCAGCTCTGATTCCTATCTTGCTTTTTCCTTTAATCCTACCTGGAGTCACTCAAAATGGTACAGTGTTTACAATAATGTGCTGAAGCTTTTCAAGTCCATCTGATGAAATATTATTAATAATTCATACTAATATAATAAATCATTTATGTTTCTGCAGAAGAATTTATCACACTGTCTTGCCTGAAACTCTTCTCTTTCGATGTCCTATTTGTCATACACAAACACCACTGGCAGAACTCAATCAGAAAACATGTTTCTGGCAGTCAGACCTTAGGAGGTAGGAGTGCTCCCTGATGACAGGATTGCTTTTGCAGGGTAAATTCTGCATGACTGAAAAACTTTGTGAGTAATACATCTTAAAGTTAAAAACTCCAGCAAAGATTGGGGTAACAGAAATACATGGGGATAAATGGGTTTCTAACTATGGATGGGAAGGCACATGCAGGGGATGGTAACTGAGCATCAATAACAATTAGAAAATTATACCCTTTTGCAAACGTTGCAATTAGATATAAACAAAATTACATGACTTCCTGTAAGTACTCAGGATGAGTACTTTTTAAGGTGTTAGATGGAGAAATGGTTTATTACTGATGAACTTTTTAGCTATTATTAGAATCAAATAATCTAGACCACATCTTCAACTACATTATATTCATTGTGTAAAACCCCTTTTTGTCAGACACAAAGACAGAAGACTCAAGCAACTCCAGGCCTTACCTGCCTTCCACATGGAGTTGTGGCTCTCTGCATCTGACAGCAAGACAATCAAGGACTTTAATTAGTTTTTCTATTTTAGTTTGTTTTTCTATTAAACATAGTCCACAGAAAATGGGGTTCATGATCAAACAATGTTGTTTGTTTTTTTCTTAATATTTTTAATCAGCCCCCGGTTCTGCAGTAATGATGACTGCTTAACTTTGACCTGTGTGCTCTTGTGAGCTCAATATAGATTCCCATTAAGTCAACAGCAGCTGCTTCACTGGCAGCAGCATTTGAGCCAATTACTGCACTCTGAAAGGGGACACAAAACTCCCATGGCCGTTCAACTAAAACAGAAATACCAAAATTCTCCCACCAGTCCTCCTCAGCTGCACGGGATTCAACAAAGCAAGACCTCAGTTCAAGCCGCTCTTAACTTTAAGCTGATATCCAGAACTGAGTTGTTATTGTTACTACTCTGCAAAAACCTTGGTTGCTTCAAAATAATGTTTGTTATTTCACCTCAGCTGTTGTAAACTCATATTCTTCAGTCTCGGTTTGTCCCTGAGGCCTCACTTTCCTATTGTGGGAAAAATCAATCATTGTCGGTGTTTTGCCAGGACATAGGGGCAATTTCTCCCCAGTAAACTCATAGAAAATTGAGTATTCCTGCCTTCCCTATAGAAATGATTGCAAAATGTATGGGGAAAGTCTGCCAGAATCTCCAGGCTCAGTATTTTAAGGTTGAAGGTCTTTCTTAGGTATGGTCTGAACTAACATCTGGAGAAATATTTCTTTACTTTGTTCTCACACTAAGTAACCTTGTCCGACTCTTTGGTCCCACATCTTCCCTTTGAGAGCCTCCTTTCATTTAGCAGCATGCTCACAGGAACTTAACCAATTCCACAAAAAGAGCTGAGCCCTGGAAGACAGCTCTGGCAGGTAAGAGGAATGAAGGACTGAAAATTTCAGCAAATCTCCAGGAGGTGCAATAACAATGCTCAGCGCATTGTCATCTTTCCTGTCATTCCTAGGTCAGTAATAGAAATCAATTTCTATATGAAACCAGCAGAACCTGAAGCTAGAATATTGCTGCAGGTGTTGGACGTCCTTTTATTTGAAAGCCTTCTCATGCCAATTCTTAAAAATCACTGGAGTTCTCAGCTCTGCACATAAGGCATGACTTCTTTTTGTGCACAATATGAGAATTCAATTACTATGGGACCTATTCAAAGAATAGAACTTGAAAGCTTCAGCATAAATTCAAGTGGTGTTCAAGATGGATAATACACTTCAGTCAGTAACATCTGCATATCCAAAATACTGCACTACACAGCAGAGCAATCAAGCCCTCTCCACAAACTCAGCAGGGCAGCTCTCCAGTCTGCTGGCTAAAAGGTCAGATGTTAAACTGGTTTCACAATAACACAGGAAAGCCTGGAAACTAACAGGAGAAAATAAGCCCTTTGCAGACTGTGACAAGGGTTAGATTTGTAGATTTGTTTGGTTTGAGAAGTAGTGACAACAGCTTTAGGGTAATAAAATACAGTAAATACTTTTGTTGTCTATTATACTATTGACAAGTAAAATTATACCAAGATCATTATTTCAGTTTATGGAATAAGCACAAGTAGGTTTGCATTTTAGCTAGTCCCTTGCCTTGAAAATGGAAAGTGCTGATTGTGATGGATTTTTTATTACATATTTATTTCAATGAACTGAGAAATATAAGAAAACTACCATTTCTGGCTGATGCACAATCTTGTTTCCCCCTACCTCTAATGTAAAAATGAGAAAGCTGAAGCACTTATATGACTTAAGAACGTATATTGAAATCCCAGAAGTACTTTGACTATTCTGCACTGCTGCAGAGGTGAGCATTGAATTGCCTTTTGACTTTAAGCCAATTAACCCAACCATACATGCAGAATGAAGTCCCAGCAACATAATGTGGTCCATTTTAAAGAGCTATAAAAACAGAACACTGACCCTGAAACAGATTTAGCTACATCCTTGTGTGCATATCACAACAGTAGCTGAAATTCATTTTGTTCCATCCTGTGAGCATGTAAAACAAAACTAAG
The DNA here is from genome assembly GCF_017590055.1 of Onychostruthus taczanowskii. Taxonomy (NCBI): domain Eukaryota; kingdom Metazoa; phylum Chordata; class Aves; order Passeriformes; family Passeridae; genus Onychostruthus; species Onychostruthus taczanowskii. The sequence goes on along the minus strand of NW_024505893.1, from coordinate 1,361,980 downwards.
GGTGATTTAGCCCCATCCCAAGAGTAGTAAACCAAGCCCCAAACAAATCATAGCTCAGTTTGTGCTTTCCAAACCTCACTTTTCAATGGGTTGTCTGTTTATGCGCCCACAGATGCCACAATGTGTTTTATTCCAGGTTTGAATCTTAAATATCACCTCCAAGACAGATTAATACCATCCAGCCTTTTCTTTCTAGCAGTATTTTTAGTACTTTAAGCTTGGAATTATTGAAACACTACCCTTTATTTAGTAAATTAAATTATGGTTTGAAAATCAAGTCACAACTTCTGGTCAGCTGAAAATGGGAATGCTTTTCCCTCCTGGTACTTCTATTTCTCTCCCTCTCCAGAGTACTTTGACTCAAATGGAAGAGTTAATAACAATTTGCTTTGTAATTTATTTGAGGTCAGTGAATTTTTTTTTCAAACACACGTAATTTAAAAAAAAAAATTACTTCCTTTTTAACATGAAATTTTTTATTTTACTTGAATTTTTTAATCTTTGTGTTTGTTCTCCCTCCTTTTATTTTTGACAGCTTGCGTGTGCGTGACACAAAAATGGCCACTAAGCTCAGTTTAATTTGCAGATAACTTCATATAATCTAAAAGCTATAAATAATTTACCAGGAAAAAAAAGCTTTATGAAGCTCTTTCAATAGCCTTTTAATTACAACAGAGCAAAGCACAGGAGATGTGAGAAAATTGAAACATGATTATTTTATAAACAAAACAACAACTGTGCTCAAGTTCCAACAAGGAGTTTTCACTCATTTTTCAATTCATTTGGGTCCTCTTGTCTTTGAAAGGGATGCCACCCCAAAACTCAGTGAAGGTTTCATCCCAGAACAATGACCTTTATGCCAGGACACATTATTTGCATAGCAACAGCAGGTTATGTGCATTTTTTACCAATCCCTCAGCAATCCAGGTTGGTTGTGTGCAGTTTAAAGCAATTTTTAGAATTCATATAATTTAAAGGTATAGCTTCTGAGCAGACACACTTTTTGGACAGTGGTAGTAGACCATACACTCCCAATTCACACATGAGCAGAATATGAGATTTGGAGTGGTGTGGTGGTATTACTGACCTGCTGTAGGGATGCTGGACTAAATATTTGCTGGAAGCATCTTTACACACTCCTGTCTGATAGGTACCACAGGCCTTTCAGCAGGGCACTGGAGTGTTAAAGGATGTTTAGGCAGCATGGCATGCTATGGTCAAGGGAAATGTGCCATTAAGCAACAATATTAATTATAAATTGCCTCTGAGAGGCACAGACTTGCACAAGAGATAAACGCACATAATTTAAAAAAAAAAAATTACTTCCTTTTTAACATGAAATTTTTTATTTTACTTGAATTTTTTAATCTTTGTGTTTGTTCTCCCTCCTTTTATTTTTGACAGCTTGCGTGTGCGTAAGTGACACAAAAATGGCCACTAAGCTCAAGTTTAATTTGCAGATAACTTCATATAATCTAAAAGCTATAAATAATTTACCAGGAAAAAAAAGCTTTATGAAGCTCTTTCAATAGCCTTTTAATTACAACAGAGCAAAGCACAGGAGATGTGAGAAAATTGAAACATGATTATTTTATAAACAAAACAACAACTGTGCTCAAGTTCCAACAAGGAGTTTTCACTCATTTTTCAATTCATTTGGGTCCTCTTGTCTTTGAAAGGGATGCCACCCCAAAACTCAGTGAAGGTTTCGTCCCAGAACAATGACCTTTATGCCAGGACACATTATTTGCATAGCAACAGCAGGTTATGTGCATTTTTTACCAATCCCTCAGCAATCCAGGTTGGCTGTGTGCAGTTTAAAGCAATTTTTAGAATTCATATAATTTAAAGGTATAGCTTCTGAGCAGACACACTTTTTGGACAGTGGTAGTAGACCATACACTACCAATTCACACATGAGCAGAATATGAGATTTGGAGTGGTGTGGTGGTATTACTGACCTGCTGTAGGGATGCTGGACTAAATATTTGCTGGAAGCATCTTTACACACTCCTGTTTGATAGGTACCACAGGCCTTTCAGCAGGGCACTGGAGTGTAAGAGGATGTTTAGGCAGCATGGCATGCTATGGTCAAGGGAAATGTGCCATTAAGCAACAATATTAATTATAAATTGCCTCTGAGAGGCACAGACTTGCACAACAGATTATGTTCTTCTCAGAAAACAGAGTCAGAAGAAAAGGTGGTTCCTTACAAAATTCCTGTTGGATAGGCTTATCAAAGTCAGGAGTTCTCTCTTAATGAGAAAATTACTATACAGCAATTAAATCTGAACTAAATAAACCACTTCAACCTTGGCAGCTGTCAGTTAACACCATAACAGCTTGCATTAAATAAGCAACATCATTTTAAGACAGGATTTATTACAAAAGAAGACTTAGTTGAATTGCTGATATTCCATACCAGACTTTTATATCTACCTTTCAAAGTCATGTCTTCCTCCTTCATTTTTCCCCTGAACTCATAATATCTGTGAGGTTAGATTTGGCATGTTTGGATCCTTTGCACTGCACCTCACTTGTCACCAGACAATTTTCTTGTAGTCACTAACTGTCCAAATTTTTGGGTTTTTAAGGATATTTCCAATTGAAATTCCATTGATAATATCTCCTATCCAGAGTTTCTACAAGCTCTTCTTTTCTGTTTCCAAGATTTCAATGGGGATCAATTGGGAAAGTTTTGGTCAATGTCCCTGCATTTGATGTCACCCATGTGTTTGATGGCTTTCATTTTGGTGAAGACTTTTTTTTTTTAAATATTCATGCCATGTCTCTCATACTTTACCTTCAAAGTTCTATTTTCCTCCTTGATTTTTTACCACCGATTTTACAACATCTGGGAGGTTAGTGTTGGAATCTCTTGGTCCACTGCAATGCAACATATGTAATCTCAGTCGATTTTCTTGCAGTCACTGAATGTCCCAATTGTCAGGTTTCTTAGATTTTTTTCAATTGTATTTCATTTGATCATATCTCCTTATGAAACTGTTTATAAGTCCTCCTTGCTGTTTCCAGGACATCAATGGGAATCAGTTTTGGAAAGTTTTGGTCCATGCCCTTGCACTTGACAGCATCCCATGCCTTTTCATGGCTTTGACTTTGGCGACAATAATTTTTTTTTTCAGTACCCAAACAATGTCATTCATATCTTCCCCTCACAGTTCTGCCTTCCTCCTTGATTTTTACTCCCGATTTTGCAACATCTCTCAGGTTAGTTTTGGCATCTTTTGGCCCTTTGCACTGCACCTCATGTAATCCTGGTTGATTTTCTTGTAGTCACTAAATTTCAGATTTATTTTTTTTTCATCATCCATGCCATGTCACTCATATCTTCCCCTCAAAGCCGTGTCTTCCTCCTTGATTTTTTCCCCTGCTTTTGCAACATCTCTCAGGTTAGTTTTAGCATCTTTTGGTCCTTTGCACGACACCTCATGGAATCCTGGTACATTTTTTGTTGTCACTGAAAGTCCAAATTTTCTGGGTTTTTTGGTTTTTTTCAGTGGCATTTCATTTGATCGTATCTCCTTTCCAGAGTGTTTGTAAGTCTTTCTTTTCTGGGTTGCAAGATTTCGTTTCCCTTCCCAAAAGGAAAACTAAATCTTCTGATTTCAGTTGGGACCAACTGGGGAAGTTTTGGTCCATGTCCCTGCACTTGGTGACATTCTATGATTTTTGATGGCTTTGACTTTGGCCAAGATTTTTTTTTTCAGCATTTCTGACATGGTGCTCAGATACTTTTATTTAACTCAATAACAGATGGCTCCATTTATTCACTGGGATCCATCTATGCTATCTATGTGATTTTCCATCATGCCTGCCTATTACTCAGCTCTGACTGACTGAGGTGCCTTTCCCAAAGGTGCCAAACTGATTTGGGAATTAAGGAGTTCAATCAACAGTCAGTTAAATGATCTCTCAGACTGACCTGTGGTGCTAATCAAGCCCAGTTTACAGAAGGGTACTGGCATCCCTGTGCCTAGCTGTCTGCTTAGTAGTGGGGGTTGGTTCTGCAAATTAGGCCATGGATATAGTTCGAAACATTGCAACTCGCAAATGATTGATGAGCTTGGTTTTCTGTCTGAACAACTGATCAAGTGACATTTGCAAAAATGAACAAGCGTTTACTACTTAGAGAGCATGTCCTGGAATATATTTCTAAGTGTTGCCAAAGAGACAAGAAAACTGATAATGAGGATGATTTGCTTGCCATTGTTCATCATAAATGCCAGAAAAGGTAAAAGTTTAAAAATAAATTTAAAAGCTGATGATCTGATGACTTAGTTGTGGGTGATAATACCAGAAAGTGTGATCACTTGAAAAAGCCTGTCTTGGTACTTTGAGATATTTCAAGCAGGAAACAAAAAAATATCTACTTCATGGCAAGTATGGCCTGGCAATACACTTTATTTTTCCCAGTTCATGGCTTTAGGTATATAAGTAGTACCAGATGCAGGTGTGCTTACAGTCATGAACACACACACACAGAGCAGCCCTAGAGGAAGGTATTCCCTGAACCTGGCACAACAGCCAAATTTTGAGGAAGTTTTTTGAGTAGTTGCAATTTCAGTTCCTTGCTTTTAAGGATATTAGGAAGCTCCTTGAGCCCTGTGGCACTGCTGCAGGCAGAAGGTGAGCAGGTAGAGAGGAAGGATAGGGAATCTTGAACTTTGCCTCTGTGCCAAATGACTGTGTGTGAAGGACCATTATTTTATGACAAAGAAAGCTAGCAGAGATATCAGCAAACTGGCATTGGCATGCTTAGTCAAAAGCTTGGTTAGTCTATGTATTGATGCCAATCATAAGGGGACACAAAATCACAGGAACAGATAAACTGGAAAAGGCCTCTAAGATCATCAAGACCAATGATGACCAAACATCCCCTTGTCAACCTGACCGTGGCACTGAACGCAATGTCCAGTGTTTCCTTAAATACCTCCAGGGATGGTGACTCCACCAGCTCCCTGGCCAGCCCATTCCAAAGCTCAGTCACTCTTTCTGTGAGCAATTGCTTCCTAATGTCCAACCTCAGCCTACCCTGGTGCAGTTTGTGTCCTCTCATCCTGTCACTGGTTCCCTTGGGGAAGAAGCTGAAGCCCCACATGGCTCAGTTTCCCAACCCAACAACTACTCCAGAATCTGACAGCAGGGTCTTCTCTTTCTGCATGGAGGTTTCTTTTAGTGACACACAGATTTAACCTGCTGCTGTGTCAGGCACTGTGACACAATTCTCAGAAGAACAGTCATCCCTTGTGTTTCTAACAGCTCAGCAAACAGCTGACTTGCACATCAGTTCTTGCAAGCAATATTCTGAGCAGCACTTAAGTGCATTTGCATTCATACAGAGTGCACATATAATTACACATGGGCCATATTCCTGCTCATATTATTCTTCAAAGATTGTTTTGTTTCTGTAAATTTACCTGCCACGGCCAAGACAAAACTTGGAGTTCTCACTTTTTAATTTTGTTACTGTAAACAGTGTGTCAGCATCACATTTCCATAATCACTGCTGTTATGAAACAAAAGAACGCTATGACAAAAATACTGTGCATTTCTTTACAATGTTTTAATCACAAATTGGTGCCTCAAACTACCTAACAGAGGGATGCCAGCATGAATAATACCTATAAGTACATGATATACCAGAGTAGCTCCTCTCCATACCACTGAATAGGGGATCAAATACTCAAATAATGGAAATATGTGTTCCTCTTAAATTTTATGGGTTTTATGTGATCTAATACTATGTCATTATTTAGGGGAAGCACAATATATAAATTTAGTCATCATCATCTGGGAGAAAGACTGAGGGGATACTCTCAAATGTACAAAATAGGGGGCAAGCTCAGAGTGAAATACCATCAAATATAGTTCTGTAAAGAAACCAGCTCCTGGTGTTTTCTGGTGAGGTTGTTGAGAGCTAATACAAGAGAGCTGATTTTGAATGATTCAAAAGAATTGAGTTGTAAATAATATTGCACAGATGATAGAAAAACCTCCAAACATCAGAAATCTGTGGTTGCAAATCCATGGAAAACCATGCCTCTTCAGCCCACATGTGAGAACACCCAACACAGTAGCTGATCACTAGCAAAAATGTTGTAAATCATACACAAATAAGTATGAATATTTATCAAATGTTTTAATTAAAATTATCAAGCCATTAGATTATGTGCCAAAAAAATCAAAAGAGACAACAACCATGAAGCAGAAACAGTGTAGCAGAACAAAAACTCAGCTGGAACCTCCAACAGCAGCCAAGGAAAAACACATAATGTGAGCATCCCACAGCCTTAATTCAATGACATTCAGAAAGCCTGAACATCCCAGAGGGTGCGTGTTGCTTGCAAATGGAATTCATTAATGTTCAAGCTGAAAAATCAATACAAGAAACCCACTGAACTAAAAACATATGCCATGAATCAAATGATCATCATTATACAGTAACTGTTTTTATATTTTTGCTTTCTTTTGTCAAATCCAAATAAGCCATCCTAGGGTAAACAGCTTTTGTTCTCAGGGAGTTCAACAATATGATCAAAACCCACCTTGCACCCTGATGCTGCAATGTGTTAAACTCTTCCTCCCAGTCAGCTGGAAGGCAGAAGAGTCACTCACCTATCTTATACAGCAAGACCCTCCTTGCCCTGGCTGACAATTTGGCACCGCACCTCCCTTCCAGAGGAAGGACATTATATTTGCTTGTAGCATTAATGCAACCCCACACAGTTATTAAACAAAACCAAGAGAAAAACTGAGCAATGGGTTACAACTACTGCTGCACAAAATAACCCCATAAAATAAATGGTTGAATGGAAGCCATTAGGGCAAAGGAATAATTTTCTGGCATGTTTGCATGTATTTTGGCACTGAAAAACCTCCAGAACTAGCACTATGTATTTAATGCCAATCCATTCACTTAAGAAACTATACTTACCCTCCAACTCCGATGAAAACAGAAGCTAAAAGCAGTATTTGCTCATAAGATTACAACAGCCTCTGTTCAAGCATGCTACAACACATGATTGCCATAGAGGGCACATTAGAATGCAAGCAAGACCTTTATTCAGAGATTTTATATGTCAAGTTTCCACCTTAGACAGAATTATAATTCATAGCTTGAAAAACTTTATAAATCATATCAAGTCATACAAAAATAAAAATTTCTATTGAGACAAATACCAGACTATCAAATCAGCCTCTAATGTAGTGTATTAGGCAAAACAGCATTGCTCCATCCTGCTAACAGTGGCCAGAAGAAACACTTCCTTCATGGTGAATGCAAGGTGTGCAGCAACAACCCACTGGTTTTTCATGGATGCTGTAACTTCTCATCACCTCCAACACAGCCTTGGCTCTGTGTTACAATTTTGGTTCTCAGAGAAATGCTTAAATGCTCTCTTCTGTTACTGTAAACAGAAGGATTTCCCGAGTTCAGCTTGATGGGCAGTCTGTTTGCAAATGTGTCCTGCCTAAATTATAGATGCAAGAACCACAATTAATCAGTTCCCACAGTTCTCATTAAAAAGTAACTACACTTCAAGGTAAAAATAAATTTGCAGACAGCTACCTACTGCATTTGCCTTGCATTTTATCTCATAGGCAAAATATAGGGCACCATTATTAAAGTGAGTCTCCATATGGAAAAGATCCTTAGAATGAAAGGATTTCTGTAACAGAAATGGAAACATAGGAAGCCCCACAATTGCAGTTTCATTTCATTTCCTCTCCAACTGCTACAGATAACCAACTATTTTGGTTTGTTTGTTTTCTTTATATATCAAATTAAATACACTTCCAGATTCATAAACAGAATTCACAGATCATTTAAGGCCAAATCTGCAATAAGCCTGACTCTGTAACAAGTTTCAACATCTTTAGCTTCCTTCTTCCTCTGGGTTTTGTTAAGCTTTTCATTTTGCTGTTATTGTCCTTTAGATTGTGTTCCAGCCTAAGCATTTTATTTGCCATTTGATTATCTCACTGCTTTTGCCATGGCCACAAACACTGAAATCCTGGCTCATAAACCCCAAGGCTTTCTAGAGACTGGACAACTGATATCTGACAGAAAAGTTCACTTTCCCCCCTAGCAACTAATGTGTTTTAGTCCTAAATCCTAAGGGGCTACAGCTACAGACTACAGATTATAGCACGCATCCTATGTAGATTTTCAACAACACATGGAAATTCTAAAATTATGTCTCAAACTCTGAACAGATCTGTATAATACAAGAGCAAAGTGAGGGCTAATGACTCCAACGCATTATTTTCTTCTTGTTCCCAGTAATACTTGTCATACATGTGTGAGTTTTAAGTAGATCTGCTTTATAACGAGCTATTAAAATTTCTTGCACCTCTCAGTTGACTGGAGAGAAGTCTTTGTTGTTTCCTTACTCATGTATTGCCTCAAAAGAGACCTACATAGACTTTTGGAGTGTTGAAAGACTGGTACCACTAAACATTATAAAAAAAACTTTTTGCCATTATCAAATGTATTAATGAAATCACCTCTGATTCATTGGTATTTTTCTGGGCTTTAAATAACCACCACCTCCCATCTCCCTGTATCTAAAACCTCAGAGGAAATAATTTGGGTCAGATCCCCCTAGGGCCAGCAACAGAGACAGATGTAGTACCCCAGCTCCTAGGCATTGGGACAGTGTTTGAGCCAGTGAACCTCACAGATTTTAAATGCAAGTGGGCATCCATAACACCTCATAGAGTTGTTACCTCTTCCACAGAGAAGTAAAGATGGAATGTTAATAGAACAGAATTTTTGGTACTGTGATTCCAGAACAAATTAGTATTTTGCTATGACCAAGCACCACTGTCATTTAGGAAAATGTTTACATGTATCAGAATATTTGCTTCATTATCATTGATTTTATTTCCTTTCATTCCAAACTTAATTTTGATGGCTGCCTCATAATAGCTAGATAAGGAAAGACACATCTCTGTCAGGCAAACCCTTATGTGGATTTTTGCTCCATCTATGGATGGAGCACATGAAATAAAAGCCAGGGCGAGAGTGCTATGGGCAAACTGGGAAAATGTGTTTATTTCCCCCAGGAAAATATGTCAGCAGAAAAGTGAACACATATTTCTAATATGCACACATATTAGAAAGCATTAATATGGCTTGCAATTCTAGAGCTGTTTCAAATCTGCCTTTGTTGTTCATGGACTACTTGCACCTGAATCTATCTGGATATACAGATATTATTATTATTTTATATATTATATATTATTTTTCTCTCTTTCCTAATGACAACAGTAAAACTAGATGTATGAAGGAAATCTATTTTTATAAACAGTTTACAAGGCTGTCCACTGCATTTCTATACAATTTAAAAGGAAATTGCTCCATGAAAAATAAATTATGCAATTATTTCCTGATTTTGAATATCCTGAATGGGTCACATGTATGATAGGACAGTTGCCCACGTATTCCACAGCTACAGCAGAGCCATGGATTCCACAAGCACAAAAAGAGAAAGAAAACCTGCTGGTTTTGGCAGAAACAATCCACTCAGCAAGCCTGGGAGTCCCAAGGGACAGGACAGGGAACACTTAAATGCCAGCCCAGGCATCACCTTCCCTGGGGTTGGAGCATCTCAGTCAGTCCAGACTTGAGCCTAAGACAGAGAATTACATCAGGCCCAGTGACACAGCAAGGTAAATCATCAGGCAGGAGCCAAGCCATGAGCTAATAAAAGTCAAGGTGGCTGTAAATTTATGGAGAATTAATTTCACAGAAATCTTTCCATCCCTGATAGTCATGGATAGCCACAATTCCACCTCTGAGTGTGCTCCCAGGCATGCCTCATTCTGGGCTTTCAGGTACTTAGAGGTAGATAGATTAGATTGATAAATAGATAAATACATGTAGCACCTGCACTACAGTTAACCCTACAAAATTCTCAAAACTAATTGCAATTACCTTTTTATGGAAGCTGACCCTTGGTGTATACTGTCAATATATATTCATATTGCCCACTGATGTTTATTCAGATTTCCTGCAGTATTTTTCAGACATACAAAAAAAGGCATTAATTAGATATTATCATCACATATGATGAAAAACACAGGATGGCAGAACCTTGCTCAGAGAGAAAAAACCAGAGTACAAAACCACACAGGTTATTTATACTCACAACAGTTGTAATTCTACAAAAGAACTTTGACACAGCAGCTGTGCATTTCTACAAGGCAAATTCACTATTATTAATACTGTGTCTCTCCTGAATTTACTAAAAAACCTAAAACTTTTGAAAGCACCTCAACACTTTCGCAATTAACAATGCTCTAAAATGTGTTTGCAGCTAAGTGCACCTTCATGAGTTATTTTTAAGGCAGTGTTTATGTGAACATCAAAACAATCCCAGGTGCTATCAGCACTGTTTTTTCCAAACTGATGACTAAGATGTTTTTTGTGCTGAAGACATTTGCAACCAGTGCAGTTCAAAGACATAAGGCTTGCTCTGCTTTCCTTGCAGGAAGGAAGAACCTTCTAATTGATCTTAATGGGACTTGAATTTCGTCCACAGAGAGACACCAAGCAAGGCTTTTTTAGCACTATTAGTGATAGCATCTACCTCTATATTTCCTATGAAAAGAAAGGCTATACAATGCCTATGAGACATCTAAAAGAAAAGCTGTTAATGTGTGAGCTTTCAGTCTCTACTGGAATATTGTCTGTAATCTCAAAGACAAACCCAGTAGCATATGCAAACTGGAATTGAATGCTGTGGTATATACTGAAGGCATTTAACACTAGGTGTCAAAATAAGCATGTACCCCTTAAAATTCCAATTACAAATACATCCACTCAAAGTCAGATGCTGGAATATAAATGAAAAGTGTGCCTGGAATGTATTTAATGTCAGGAAGGGTAAACTGAAATGTGAGAACACTCTTTCTTTTCCCAGACACAAGCCAGACACTATGCTTATCTTATCATCAGATTTAGGATAAAAGTGATGTAATATTAAATCAAAAATAAAAAGCACCATGGATATGGCACTGATAGTCTAATCACAATCCACAAAGGCAAAGGCTGAGCACAGATTAAGCACCTTCCATCTATTTGTCAGGGTTTTACCCCACTAATTATTTATAGCATTTGTTCTAACCCAAAGGCATGACACGTCTCTCTAGATATCACATTTACCCCAATACTGGCTTATAAAGCCTATCAAAGCACATGTCTCTTTCATGTCTGACTTTTCACAAATTGCATTTGTTTTAGGATTAAAGGAGGGAATTATTCTGTTTTGGGATGAAAGGGTTTATTTGACACTTGTCTTTGCTCACCATAATGCTCCACAATATTTAGGCAGTAATGACTTGCATTTATACAGTCTGCTAAACACCTATTAAGCTGCAATTGAGTCAATTTTACCTCAAGTTGTGGAATACACAACAGCAGCGTTCAACGGCAGAGCACATCAGTAGCTGCTCCCTAAACTGCAAAATGAACAACTTATTGAACAACTTGCCCATGACACCTTTGAGTGAACATCACAAAAACCCATTTTGGGGTCTTGCAGCTTACAGAAACAGAGATCAGCTGTGAGAGAATAAAGGACAACCACAGGAACAGAGAGAGACCACTTGTCTAGAAAGGTACAAATGGACAATGTATCAGTCTGCTTCATAGAATCCAAATAGCTTGGTTTGGAATAAACCTTTGAAGATCATTTAGTCCACCCCCCAGAAATGCTCCCCTAACTTCCACAATTAGGATAAAGACACAGTGGGCAGGCGGGGATGTTCACTTATTAAATAATAAGTGCTACAGAAGGATAGGGGCAAAGTCTAAGAAACTCCTGCAGCCATGGATAGTTTACCACGCAGTGAAGTTCCAGCTTGGTGCAACTAGCAAGATCTGCCTTCCCCCACAACTTATTCCCTCTCCTCTAGCAGCGGTATTCATACTTGTAAACAATTTCACAGAATCACAGAATATGCTGAGTTGGAAGGGATCCACAAGGATCATTGAGTCCCACTCCTGGCCCTGCACAGGTCCATCCTCAATAGTCACACCGAGTGCCTGAGAGCATTGTCCAAATGCTTCTTGGACTCTGTCAGGCTTGGTGCTGTGACCACTGTCCTGGGCAGCCTGTTCCAGAGCCAAACACCTTCTGGGTGAAGAACCTTTTCCTAATATCCAACTTAAGTCTCCCCTGATTCAGCTTCAGGCTGCTCTCTCAGGTCCTGTCATGGGTCACCAGAGAGAAGAGATCAGTGTCTGCCCCTCCTCTCCCCCTCACAAGGAAACTGCAACTGCAGGGGGGGCTCCCCTCAGTCTCCTCCAGGCTGAACAGACCAAGTGCCCTCAGCTGCTCCTCACACACCTTCCCCTCGAGGCCCTTCACCATCTCATTGCCCTCTTTTGGACATTTTCTTCTTTCCCACACACCCTCACATATTCCTGAACCTGAGTTTTGCTCTGAACTGAGGCAAATGTGCGTATCACTTTTAATTTTAACCTCATTCGACTCAATGACCCTTGTAAATCCCTTCTGACTCAAAATATTCTGTGATTTGTGATTCTGATCTTATCTCTTATAAAACATAATTCTCTTTTTGTCACATGTGCTCTTCATGTTTCCATAGCACACTGCCAGAAAAAAAGGTCAACAGGAAGCTTTTGAAAGGGTAAGATTGTCTCCAGTTTGCCTTCAGTAGGAATCAATGCTATTGCAATATTAGGCCTCTCTCATCTCTAAAATGAAACTACTTTGGGTTTCACCACGAAGGGCTGTCACTACATGCAAAAGACAGTATTTTTGAAATAAGGATTTTTTTGTTGTTTGACAGGAAGTTCTGCAAAGACCACAACAGAAAGACAAAGCTTTGGATGCCACAACATCAGCAAACAGTGAAAAGGATGCATCACAAAAACAGCAATGGGATTTGGAGCATTTAATACTTTAAGCTATGCATAGAATTATGGAGCTGCGATGAGAAACTGAAAACATAATTAATGTTACAAAAAAATAAATTAGTGCAGCAATGTGCACATTCATTTCCATATCAGCTGCAGTGAATAAGCACTTACTTTGGGATCTTCCTGTGCATTCCTACATAATCTTTTCTACAAATGATTCTTGGATTTCAAAAGACAGAAAGAACTATTTGGGTAAAAAACTGAATGGACAGCCAGGCCCAGAGAGTGGTGGTGAGTTTAATCCAGCTAGTGGCCAGTCATTATGGGGCTCCCCAGGGTTTAGTATTAGGACCAGTAGTGTTTAACATTTTTATTAATTACCTGGATGAGGGAATCAAGTGCACTCTTAGCAAGTTTGCAGACAACACCAAGTTGGGTGAGAGTCTTGCTCTGCTGGAGGGTAGAAGGTTTTCACAGAAAGGGTTGTAAAGCATTGAATTGGGCTGACCAGGGAAGTAGCAGAGCCACCATCCCTGGAGGTATTGAAATGATTTGTAAAATGTGTTTCTAATCTAGGTGATTCTTTCACTTCTAATTTTATAAATCCATTCTGTGCTTGGGTAAAATATTTTGATTTATCATTTCTTTTGAATGGATGAGTAAATATATAGGTGCAGAACTGCTCACTCTCAGGTCATTTTCTGTGCAGCGATAGAAGAGCTACTGCTAAAAGCCTCTGCCTCTTAGTTTTCATGGTTACCAAGACCAGTTCCAATGCCTAGCAAAGGCAATGGAAACATTTCCACTGTTTTCCATGTTTACCATGGGCTACTGTTTTTTGGTTTGGGCTGCTATCCCTCCTTTAGAGAATATAAATCTCATTCAAATCAGACTGGCAGTACATCAATGGAAGAATGAAACTCCCCAGCTCTTGCACACGTGATATAGCTTTGGAAATATGTTTCCTCTGCTTGTGAGTCATTCTGCCAGACTGCCAGAAACAGGAACACTTCTTTTTCCTGTGTTGAAACAGGGAAGCAAGAATTTACCCCATGCTCAAGGTGGCTAGAAACCACCCTTTTCCCCCTGCACACATGAAGAGTAAGACAGGTGGGGAAGAGACACTTGAAAGATGCAAAAGTAAATAGTCAATATACCAAATAATAGAAAAATAATGTGAATTATAAAATATGGAGATGCAGGAAAGGCAAATAAGTTAGCCAGGGATGACCAAGATAAATGCAACCATATAGGAACACTCCAGAACCGACAGTATGTTGAAGATTGCATACATCATCACCGTATTTTTTCCAATAAGATAGTACCAGCTTCAATTCTTGAACATCAGGTTTCCCTAAAAGACATCTTAAAACATGGTGGGATGCTCATTTTCTTTTAAAAAATAGCTATGACGTGAAATTAGCTTCAGGAGAAACCCAAAATATCACATGATTCATCATTTCTTCTACATCCTCATGCCTCTCTTACCATTCTCACCTCATTTTAAAAATGAAGGGCAAATCTCCAAAAATCAGGCATCTAAGTCTGTATATGGGTTGTCATTTCAGCATATGGACCATCTGTACAAAATCAAAAGATATCTCCAACATTTAACAACTTATCTGATCTTCACAGAACCACCATTTAAGTCAATTTTGTCCTTAGAGCACAATTTAGTGAAGTCTTGGGCATCTATGCTCATGACAGAATAAGTATTGCAAGTCAGTTAACCAACTGCAAATAATAAAATGTTCTCAGTGAAAAAAACAGCTGAATATTAAGCAGTTGCCAGAAGCCATGATTTCCTTTGCAAAGGGTCTCCACACTAACTTGGCACCTGGTAGCCTCAGTTTTGTGAGAAGATGTCGTTAGGAAATGTTTGGCAAATCACAATTTTCAGGCATAACTACTCAGAGATAGTCTTAGTGCCATGACCAGTGTCCATGAGCTTTCCCCTCTCAGAAAAGGGGAAATAACCTTGTATTCTTCAGATCAGCCTGAAGCAGGTTTATTACAGGGGAGATTTAAAAGCAGAGTACCAGGTCGGGAGATCGACTGGAACATCAGCAATATATTGCCAGAGACTCTCAGGTCCCCTTGCAATACAAATGGAGTTCCAGAGGGGCCTCTTGGGCATACTGCTTCACTAGTTCTTCAATTACAGAAAAAAAGATACACCTATATTAATATTCCCACCTCCCACCTTTTATTTCTTCCACAAATTCATATTATATCCTTGCATCAGAGTCTGTTGCCTGTGAAAATTCACATCAAGCAGCATGAGCTTCCCGTTCCCATTTGGACACTCTATTTTTACTCCCTCAATAATGAAACTGGGGCAAAAAAGTTTTTTGCCCTAAACCCAGCTGACTGACTAAATCATGACATTAATGCTGCCAGCATCCCAGCCACCATTCCCAGTTTCTTCTCTGCACTCCACAGCAGGTAACCATGACACACAGACATATCAGAAGATGGTTTGGAAACAGGACATTGAAGTGCAGGCCTTGATGCCATCAGTTTACCAGGGAACTCTGGTTGGCATCAATCAGCAGCTACTCAAGCTGCTCACTGCAGCTGCAGGCAGGCTAAAATTAGCTTTGGACACTGGGTCATAAAGTGTAACTTGGAAGTCAATGTCCCATCTCTAAAGCCACAGACACAGTATCTGGCTTCTGGAGATTCAACAGTATAATTAATTATATATCACACAAAACAGAAGCCAAGAAGAGTAAAGTTTAAAGCAAACACTTAAATAAGATTTCTTTTCTAGATCTCACATAATAAATTGTAAGTTTACCATAGCTAGTCCTTGGGGCAATACCACCATAAGTGTAAGTCAGCTACAAGAGTAACGACCCTCCAAAATATTCAATTACTGTGGCCTTGAAATCTTCATAATTATTAGAAGCTAGGTGCATTACTTTTCTATCTTTAAAGCAGAGTTCTTGCACATTTTGGAGGAAAGAATGGCTAATTCTTATTTTCCTAAACCAGGGGAAAAAATATTTATTCATTTCTTAGATAGCTACATGCTAATTAAGGTTTTCTGTAAGCCATCAAACAGGAAAATAAAAAATTATACACATTAGTTTCTCTTAGCCATCCCAAAAAATACATATTTTTAGAAGCTGGTCTTTTAGAATTAAATTTCCTCGGATTCTGTTCCTCTTTCAAGTCATTCCTTAGGAAGTTTTCCATGGAATTGAAACCATTTACCACTATGTCTGATGTCATTAATCTGACCTCTGTTTCTGTCTCAGCTGACCACAAACTCTGAGCAATAAATAACCTTTGCTATTTAGAGACTACCTATTGTTTCAAACCTTCCAAAGGATCCATGTTTCAGCAGGAGTCAGCATGCAATATAAAGTTCCTCTTTAGTTCAGAGTAGTCAATAAAACATTATTGTTTGTCTGTTTGTTTATGAGACCTTGCTTCTACTTTCTCTTGCTGTGAAGGTTTCCAGAACACAAGTGTTCAGCTTCTCTGTTAAGACACTTCTAATAACAATTCTAATAATAACAGAAACCTGCTAAAAGCCAAATGATGCGCAGCTCTGTCTGGAAATTTCACTAGAACAGCTCTCAAAACTATTAAATATCACATTTTTGTAGCCAGATAAGAAACATCTCTAATCACAGAATCATGGAATGGTCTGGATTGGAAGGGACCTAAAAGATCATTTGGTTCTAAACCCCCATGAGGTCTAAAAAGGTGCTGGCAGAGAATCCCATGGGAGCAGCAGGGCAGAGGTGCTGTACTTCCAGCAGGGACACAACTGAGGACCCAGGCACAGTCGCAGGAACTGAGCTGCTCTTCCACATTGGAAACAAATCCCCTTTTTCAAAGCTTCAAGTCAGCACAGCCCATGGTGTAAAAGAAAAATAAAATCTCAAGAATTGCTCCGTAGTGACAGCAGTGCAATCCAGAAGACAAGGGAACTGGTGAAATTCTTATCTTGGTGTTGGTGAAACCTCCCCTGGAGCTCATGCCAATTCAGAAGGTAAAACCCTAATGCCACAAATCACTCTGTCTGGTTTCAAGTGGTTGCATAAGAAGTACATATATTTAAATATTATATATATATTTAAATAAATTTCCCCTGGTTGCACAATTGTGGCTTAATCTTAATAAAAAGTTCCCTTATATAATCTACAACTATGTTTGCTTGTTAACTGAGAAAAAATGCTCCACAGCAATATGGAATAAAAGATACCCCCTGCAAATTGAAAATCATTTCCTGGCAATGAGGATTGTATAGGTAGAAAAAAAAGAAAGAGGAAAAAAAAAAAAAAAAAAACAAAAAAAAAACAAACCACACCTGTATATCACAAACTACATCTGGATTTTTCACATGTTGAAATGTAAATTTATCTTTTTTTATTAATATCCCGAGATGCTATTTTCTAGGATGGAGGAGACCATCAAGCTTTATTCTTGTTAATACTGTCAGATCTTATCGCAAATTCACTGTGCTGTCAGGATCAATATTTCTTTGCTAAGCACATCTCTAATAATGCAACTGAACTGATGCAGAATCTTTGAAGTATGTCACCCCTTTCACCCTCTCCAAAAGCAAAGGCAGGAGCACAGCAAGATATTTACATTTATTGCCACATTTTCTGAGTAACATTTTATCCCTCTGAAGATTCATCTTAGTCTCTTTTAATTAAAATTGATTGTTGTAATTTACTCAATGTATTATTATATCACCCACTGCCACCTTTCTGTCACTATTTCTACAAGCTCTTTGAAATCTATCTGACCCATGGCACGTCTAAATTTTTCCACAGGTCAGTGTGTAGGTGTTTATAACAGATGTTTAACTCATTGAATGGTTGAACATTATAACTGCATCACATCCAAAGAATAAAACTGCAGTAGCACACCTGGTGAAAACACAGGCAGGACTGGGGTGAACCCTCTTCCCATGCAACACAAGGAGAAACATCTCTCCCAGAGCACAGAGTGAGAAAGGGGTTTGGTTTGCAGTGGATAACAATAACAGGTGTGCCTGGAAATGCAATGCTCTCTGTTGGTGCCAAAATGGATCTGGACACCCATCCTGCAAGATGATTTACAAACACATAATGAAATCATGGCCCCTGATCCAAAGACCTCTCTTGGTAACTGAAGAGAGAGAGAGAAAGAGAGAGAGAGAGAGAGAGAGACTGCAAATGAGTCTGCCAAACAGATGGCAGTGACCAGAGCATGGGATGAGAGGTAAATCCATCCTGCTGTGGAATATTCTGAATAATCCTTCAGCAGAAGTGTGCAAACAGGCTCTTCACCTGCAGCACGTGCTGGGAGGACAAATCACAGCAGCCCCTGGCTGCACCTGGCAGGAGGATGCTGCTACACATCTGCCAGGCACCTCCCAGGCCACTGCCCTGCCTGGAACAGAGATGGGTGACCACAAAGGAGCACCCCAGGCAGACTTGCACCAGTGAAATGCTGCAAGAACAGGGGCCAGCGAGTACAAATACATTTTAGTTTGCCGGTCCATCCCATCTGCAGGTGAATTACACACTGGGGCACCTCGCTCCTGGTGGTTTGTGATATTTCACAATTTGAGCCTGGTCCCTCTTCATTCCCTCACTTTCCACTTTTTGATGTGTTTTCATCAAAAATTCAGTCTTCACTAGGAAACAGAGGAAACACTGATCTTTTAGTCCAAGAAATATACAACCTAAAGAAGAAATGAGCTCTAGCCACAGACCCACTGAAGACCAGGACTGTTCATTACTGAAATCCCATTGGGTTCCTTTCCTGGAGAAACAACTGTTCTCCTCTTGGTTTTGGATCCCTGCTCCTTCACATTTTGGATGTTTGTGCCATATATCTCCACAAGAAATTGCAATGTTCTTTATACCTGTTGTCTGGCATGTTCATGTGCCTACACAGTGGCATAAATTAATACAAATGAGTCTACACTGTATTTCAGTTAATAGGATTTAAATGTGACCGTGCAAAAATCCACACTGCAACTAATGTGAAATTCTTTAATTATGCAGTTCTCCTACTTTCATAGTGTTTACAGTCCTGTATCCTGAATATCTTTCTGGATTGGTACAGGAGAAGGGCATAATTAAACTTTAACAGCTATTTGTTCATTATTTTCACTAAACAGTCCTGTACAAGAGCTTTTGTGTATTGCCTTCCTTCTCTAATGTTGCCTGCTGCAAAGAGAAAAGCTATAAAAGCACTTGGGGTCAGGCTTCCAATTGGACCTCAGGGCGAATGAGGACATCCTCCCCTCCTCCTCCTTCTTCCCAAGCCCCCAGCTTGTCTCACAAGCAAGCAGCAGAGACCTCCCACATCTTTGCACCCAAACAATTTCCACTTTATGCAGTTTGAAGAAAATTTCTCCCTGACCACTCTTGTGGTCACCTAAAAGAAGTTTTACTATCCAAGTGAACTAAGTGCTGGTTTTACTGCTATCACCCCAAACATAGCATTCGTTTATTCCTGCTGAACTTCCACACCTGAAGGCAAATTCAGATTGAAGCAGAAATGCTGCCGAGCTCTTAAACAACAGGCCTCCACCCACAATAAAAATGGCTACAGTAATCACTGTCACTCCTGGTGACAGTTAAAAAATCAGAACAATAGGAAGTGGCAAGGCCAAACACATCACCTACTGTATCCCTCTGCAGGCCCAGGATTATTCTCTACATTTCTTCTATGCAGCTTGACAGGACTTGTTAAAAATGTCCAAAGCAATTAAGTTTCAGCATCTTCTTTTGGGAGATAATTCCAGGTTGTAACAGATTTCACTGTCTTGATGAGTTCCCTGATATCCAATCTAAACTTTGCTTAATAATTTCCTCTCATTATTTCTTTCTTCAAACCCTTCCCCTTCATCCAGCACTACAGCCTCGGGGTATAAAAAAGCATTATCTACTATTCTTTCCTAATTTAAGTGCCACATTTCTGACATCATGTTTGCTCCTCTTGGTGACAGAGGAGAACAAAGAATAAATTTGGCTTAATTTTAAATCCCCATGCCACCCTTTCTGGAGGCACTTAGCATATTGTACCAGGACAATTTGCACTATTTTTATGCACTTATTTTCTTAGTTTAAAAGCCTGAACTCAGCAATTTACCTAGACACTTACAAAGAAATTACTTCGGATGACAGAAATATTTACTGCCAAATACTTTTATAAACAGCATGAATCTGATCTTTGTGCAGTATATTGAAATTTTCATCTTTTTGCAAAGAATATAGGAATTACACTGGAGAGGAAGGCAAAGAGAGTTGCAGAGAAATAGCAGGGTTGAAGGTAACTCTAACTTTCATACTCACCTGATTTGCCTTGCACACATTATATGCTTTCATACAACATTTACATAATGTGCATAAATACATAACACAAGAGACAACAATCATTTTCAGTACTGAATATAACAAACATATAACTAGAAAGTCTTGCTAAAGTTTTTTGGTATTTGATGGAAGACCTCTATGATGTACAAAATATTTTTCACAAAATGTAATTTATTTCCTGGTCCCTCCCAAAACAGAAACAGCCAAGGAGGACATTTGCATCCCAAAGTCAACAGGTAGCTGAAGTTCAGCTACATCCCTACAAAATAAGCTCCTGAGTGTGTCCTTGATGACAGAAGAAAACCCATTCGTGTATCTTGAAAGTGCCTGGTAGAAGATCTGATGGTTTCAGCTCAGTGAGCCATAATTCATTAGCCATTTGACAGCAGATGTGAGTTCAAGCTCCCCAAGTCAGATAAAAATCATGACTGTGAGTTTAGGACATAATCAATACATGTAGATAAGAAATAGACACATGATCTCAAGGATCATGTTTGTGACTATAATGACATGAGATCTTCCAAGAAAAAAAGCAAGAAGGAATGACTCTCAGTTTCAGAAGAAGCAGGGGGCCTTCCTTAGAGTCATGGGAATAGCAGCATTTGTCCAGGGCAAAGCAGAGATAAGAACAAAGAGCACACCTGAGTCACAGTAATGTCTGCCACCACCAGTTAAAGAAATACTTTTATCCAATCAAGGCAACTCTCACCACAGTCATAGTCCAAGGTAAGTGATCACCACATTTTTTGTCCAAGAGACAGCAAATGCCATGATACATTTGGCTATTCTGAATTATTACAAGAACTCAGACAATCTCTGTATTCTCTCCTCCCACTCAGAGCACACAAGCTGTGAGCAGTGGCAAGAAGAGGAAAACAAACAATTTCAAGTTCAGAAAGCAGCCTAATTAAGAATGTCCAGTCTCCATAACAAAGATTCCACTCTTTTTACCTTTGCTCACCAGAACCACCAAAGTTGGCAGAAGGCATTTTGTGGCACCAAGAATATCACATGTGACCTCTCAGGTGTCTGTTGTGCTGAAGTAGTGCAGCTTGTGCTATCACATGTACACATCTGTAATATTCTGCTCTGGGAGGTGTGTTCATGTTCTCCTTTCTCCACAAGGAGTAATAAATGAGCCTTCACTGCACAAGAGCAGATGGCCACCCGTAAAACCACTGTCCCCTTCCTTGCAGCGGACAAACCACAATTTTGGCCATAAAAATAAAAAGTCAATAGTTCTTCATTAATTTGACAGTGCATGGTCTCTGCAGTTGCCTGGGATTGCCTTGTCCACAGCTGGCTTTAGCAGATAACAGCTGTTGAGTGATAATTCCCTAGTCTGTTTTATCTTCAATTCTGCAAATGTAATAATATGTGGTACAGGTCCGACAAAGTCTGCTAGTCCCTGCATAAAAACAATAACCCTTTATGTTAGTTCACACTGAGAGTGCAGCTTCCAAACTTGAGTAGGAAACCAAGGAAAAGGGAGCAAATTATGATGAGAAACATATAAAAAACAAATCCAGACTCAAGGCTGAAGAGGCAAAAAAGATCAAACAGCTGCTGGTGAAGACCTTGAGGGGGCACAAGACTTCTTACAGCCCCTCTTCTGCTCTGCTGGGGCAAGCTGAGGCTGCCAACATAGGACATAGGCTGCCACAGCTGGGGGACACACAGAACATGGCACAAGAGAAAAGGCACAGAGGGAAATGAGGTGCCTGTGTGACAGTTTTGATGCTGTTATTAATGAGGTTCTTCGTTGTTCATTTGATAATTGGAGTCTGTTAGAACTCTTGCTGATGGTTCTGTGCAGGGCCAGGAGCTGGACTCAATAATCCTTGTGGGTCTCTGCCTACTCAACATTCTCTTTGATTCTGTGATTAATTATACTGTAAATAAATTGTTTGTTCCATACACGTGTGATGTATTTCCTCTTTAAGATTCTTCCTGGTATGCTTTTGTATTATCTATCTATCTATTAGTATCTTTTCATCAATCACAGAATATCTCAATTTGAATATGGATCACCTGAAATTAAGCCATGTCACCAAAGGCATTATCCAGAAACTCCTTGAACTCTGACAGGTTGGTGTCACGACCACTTCTGTGGGGAGCTTATTCCAGCGACTGATCAACCCTTCAGTGAAGAACCTTTTCCTAAATTTCAATCTGAATCTACCCTGATGTGGCTCCATTCTATTTACACATGTCCTATCACTGGTCACCAGAGGGAGAATCATATATAACCCATTATTACTCTTCCTTTTACCCTTTTGAGTGAAAATTCAATTCATCTCATAAACCCTTTGTATCACATGCTCATCAAACAGTGTGTAAAAATTTGTTTTATGATGGAAGCAAGAACTACACAGGAAACTGTTCATCAAATCTGCTCTCCTGGGTTGTCCTACTGCAAGTCTTTTAGTGCATCCTGTTCCTAGTAATTAAATAATTATATTGCATGTGTATAGACACATAACTGCGATTTAATTAGCAAAGAAAAAGCTGGAATTAAACAAACAGGTTTTTCCAAATGAACATTTTAGGGAAGATTAAACTTGACTACCGTGAGGTGTGTCTCCTTGTTAGAGATGCACTATCTCAGAGAAGTTTCTTGGCAAGAAAAGTCACTCCTCATGAATGCAGTATGATCTTAATCATGGCTAATGGGTAAATTAAAAATGTCAAAATTAGAACAGCAAGCTAAGTGAATGCACTGGAAAGAAGAGTAATAAGAAAGAACAGCAGGAACTAAAAAATGTGTTTTCTAATTGTACTGGAGATTTTTCTGCTCTCTCAGTTTTTGTCCTTTAATCCTCCTGAATCAACCTGCATGAGGCTTGTTCAGCAGACAGGACTCTGAAAGATGAAAATCGAGCTGGCTGTCAGCTGCCTAAGGGTGTGCAGGCAAGAAAGGGCACTGAGAAGCTGGGAGTGCCTCCTAACCACACCATCACTGAGCAATTTGCCTTTGTGAAATGTTATCAACTTAAAGAAAATCCGAGCCTAGCAGTTAGGACATAGAAAGAGGTCTGGATATGCTATTTTTCCTTGATGGAAAAGAGGGAGGCCTGGATACACACCTTCCTTAAGTTTTTTCAGAAATGGAGAGTAAAGTAAGATAAATAAGAGAGATGTCCCAGATCCTCAGAACTGTTTGTAAACTAATCCTAAATTGATCTGCACATCAGGACTAGGCTTGCCCCGGGCTAAGCTGCAGTGGAGATTTGCTGAATAGGGATGGTTGCTGCAGGGAACCTGAGTCACTCAGGCTGGCCAGGACCAGATCACCTGGAGCAACCACCTGTCCAAAACATTATTAGCTTCCAAGTAACAGCAGATGACTAAGGATCTTCTCCAGCTGAACTTGGAAACTTTCCAAGAACAGAGATCCCACAATCTCCCTGGGTAATCTCTTCTGGTGTTTCATGGTGAAATCTAGTTTCCTCCATCTAAAATAGGAATTTCCATTGTTTCAACTTTTGATGCCTCAGTTTTTGTACTGCACTCCTGAGAAACGTCTGGCTGCCTTCCCTCAAACCTTCTTCAGCATTTCCTCATTTTTAATGTCTCCCCTGACCATGTTCTGCTTTTCCTTACATGTTACTTTGGTTCATCAACAACTCTCTCACACTGAAGGCACCATTACCTCAAAATCATTCTTGGCTCAAACAAGATGAACACATGAGTTAAAGCAAATAGCCATTTATAAAATGTAAACCAGACAAAGGTTTAAAGAGGTACAGGTATGGAATTAAACTCTGGAGACTATTTGAAGGCAGTGTGCAAATGGAGCCAGGTTTACATTATCTCGTAGGGATGTAGAGACCCCATAATGTCTGATCAGAGGAGCTGTCCTACATTTGTCCAGGGTTTTCATGGGAAAGCATCTGACATGATGGGAACACCTTCAGCTCTAGAGCCCATATCCAGCCATGGCCATTATTCAGTTTCAGAAGTTTCCCCTCCTCCATCCCCCTGCTTTTCACCACATTTCCAAGCAGTGCCAACAATCCTGGCATGAGCCAGCACTGCCTCCTGCACCTTCAGGTGCTGTTACACAATCATTAAGCTGCCTTAACACAGATGAGGTTTGCTGCTGTCTCGAGTACCCCGCTAAGCTATTTGCAAACTGCCAACCTATTCTGAGTGAAATGCACTTCTCTAAAGCAGATTTATTTACATGCTTCCATCCCTCTCATCCAATGTAACAGGAATTGCATGGTGAGGCAGGGAGGGAATTAATTTTCATATATAATGGAACATGGCAGCATAAGCTGGATAAGAATCTGTTCCAAGCACACGAGACTTGACTTAATACACAGAAGCTGTTTAAAGTAAAGAATTAAACCCTCAAATACCATCCAGCCTTCTTCAACTCAGAGGAAATGTGTTTATCAAACAGGAGAATAAGATTCATAAAAACCTTTATCTAGGGGGTTTTTTGGGGTTGTTTTTTTTGTTTGTTTGCTTATTTTTTAATGGGGTGGGGAAGTTGAATGATTTTAAGACAGTCTATAGTCTTAATATATAGAGCCACTCAAGTAGTGAAAACAATTTCAACAATAGTTACCTGTTGTGAATAGGGGTTTTAAGGTTGTTTTTCTAAAACCATTTCTATTGCAGAATTTGCAATATCTGCACACTCAGATCATCACAGTTTTGCTTCTCCAGCCTCAGAAGAATTGACCAGCCAGCCAAGAGGCCCTGATTTGGAGCCCAGCGGAGAGGAGGAAACAGCACTCAGGGACAAGAGCAATGCCAGCTGAGTTGATGCCAGACCTGACAATCTTAAAATGACCATCTCATAAGGGAGATACTTTAAACAATGGCAGACAAACAGCCCTCAGTGGATTACTCACATTTTGAAGGCATTCAGTGTCAGGGAAGGCCATGTGCTCTCTGTCACTGGACGGCAAATAAGCACAAGGAATAATGCATTCAACTCCCCTTATCTTATTTTCTACTTGTCACGGTGTGGTTGCCTGTAAGAGTGGAACACAAACAGCTGCACACCACTCCATGCACAAAGACAGTGTATTAAATGCCAAGATAATTGGAATTAACTGGTACTGAACTTCTCTTTAAGCTCCTTGTGTAACTCAGCTGTGATTCTTTTCACAAGAGAATTGGAAGATTGTGGCTTGTTACACCTTTCCTGTTATTTAAGAGCTGGTGTGGATGTTTTAGAGCAAAAGCGGGGAGAAGAGGGATAAGCAAAAGAAAACCCTGTGTCCTTTAAGAAAAAAAAATCACATCAATTTGCATGCAGTCAGTTAATTACACCACTGGATATATTATTAATATTCCCACATGAAAAAAGCAAAAGGAAAGGCAGGAAAGCCTGAGAAGAAAGCAGCATTAAGGCAACTAAATTGCTTCCAGCCCCCAGGTGGAAAATTAACCTGCATCCTTTTATATAATGATAATTTGCAAAATGAAGTAATACAATAAAATCATAAATAATAACAGAACACTCTATGCAGGCAGCAGTAAGAATCTATACAAACTAAAAATGGGTGTGTCTGAAGTTCCACCCCAATTTCTAACACCTAACACATCCCCCAGTGTTCATTCTGAAGATATTCCTTGGATCAGATAGGCTTCATGATTTTCAGAAACTGGAAATCCTGGCTTCTGAAAAATCAAAAAAGACATTGAAAAAGAAGGACAGAAATTATATGTCACCAAATAAACCTGCCACCTACACTGAACTAAGCACCATCTGAGTAATGTGACGCATTTATAATGTGTTATAATGACAAGTTGTAGTCAGAAAAATTATCTTCTTTTAATGTCCCTTTCCAAATTCAAAACGTAAAGTGTTTGTACCTTTCTGGCAAACCTAAGGTCAATTTTAATGAACATGGGTGTTTTTGTTAGTGCTCAGACTCAAGATGAAAATGAATGAAACATGGGTATTAAATTAAGATTTCTTTCATTTTTAAAAACAAAAACTCTTGTTCATAATATTTACCAAATACATAAAGTAACTGTGCATCCCATGGAATTTGAATTTGCAATTCCTGCAACTGAATACCTCCCAATATTGAGTGGGAACTGCGTATCCCCAAATACTTAATATCACTTTTTAAAATAGCAAATTATTATTTTATAATAATATCTGCTAAGGTATCCCACAGAAAAGTGCAATCATTCACTTACATGGGCCCAGACTGGGTTCCAAAGAAGTCTGCAGAATAATTTATAATTTGAGGGAGTTTTAACCCTTTCTTAGGCTAGATTTTCAGCACCCAGCAGCTCTGCTCTGGGTAACCGACTGAAACAATTGGATTATCAGACATTTGCAGTGCTACTCTCGGAGAACCAAGGGCAGCTCTGGAGAACTTTAAAAAAACTAGAAGAAGACAAGAAAATCTAACAAGAATGTCTGTAACTGTGAATTACAAGCTGGAGTGGAGGGGAGGATTTCATGCTTTATACCAGAAAGTTTGTTTTAACAAGAGACAGGTAAAAACCTTTAACCTTTTAGCATACTTTTTAAAAAACCCAAAAGATTTCACTAGTGTGCATTTAACTAAACAGCCTCCTATTCCAAACTCCTGCTTTCAAAAATATATTACACAACTCTTAGTCAATGAATTTTCAAGTTTCAACTTTCAGGAAAAAATAAAAAAAAGAGAGAGATCTTCTTATATGAACTAAAAGTGCATTATCTAATTACATTTGTGCATCATGCATCAACTCTCAAGATAAGATACGTGTGCAATGAATATTTAATCAGTTGAGTCATTCACCCTCTGAGATTCATCATTTGACATATTTTATCAACATACTTAGTTGAAATTTTTTGTTAGTATTTTTGTTCTAAGGATTGAATATTGAAAGGAAAACCCTGACAAGTTCTTAAAAATACAAACTATCTGTACAAATTTAAGTTCTGAACAATCTAATACTTTCCTGGGAAATATATCCTGGAGTCATATTCCTGTGGATCATATTGATTCCTGTGGATCATATTCTCTATTATATAGTATCCTAAAGGAAGATATTTTTTTAAAAACATAAATAAAAATTGAAATATTACATATATTATTTATTCTATAGTATATTATATGTACTAAACTATAATAAAAAGACTTTCTTCTTCAGGAATATTAGAGCCAGTAAAAGCATATTGTCTAGTGATGTATGTTCATGTCATAAAAACAACTTCAAAAAAATGAGAAAATCCATTAATATTTTCAGTGATATAATATCTGTAAGAAACTCTCTTTGTGGCAAGCAAATCAAAGTACTACAAATATGACTTCTAGCAGCACAAGGAAATTCATAGACTTTAAGGATATGTCTTTTGGATAGTAGAGATATTATCTGGCTTTTAAGAATCATATTTGCGCTGGTAAAAAACATGTCATGGAATCATAGAATGGTTTGTCTTGGAAGGGACCTTAAAGCCCATCTTGTTCCATCCCCACTGCCATGGGCAGGGACACCTTTCACTAGACCACATTGCTTCCCAGGGCCCTCAAGACTTCTGGGAATGGGACATCCACAGCTTCTCTGGGCAACTTGTGCCAGTCTTTGACTGCCATCATAGTAAAGAAGTTTTTTCCTGATATCCGAACTGAACCTACTTTTTGTCAGTTTGTATCCATTCTCCCTTGTCCTGTCATTCCAGGTCCTTGTACACAGTCCCTCTCCAGCTTTATTGTAGGCTCCCGTCAGGTACTGGAAGGCCACAATTCGGTCACCCCAAAGCCTTCCCTTTTCCAGGTTGAACAAGCCCAATTCTCTCAGCCTTTACTCACAGAAGGGCTTCAGCCCTCTGATCAACTTGGTGGCCTCCTCTGGACCTGCTCCAACAGATCCATGTCCTTCCCATGCTGGGAGCCCAGAGCCGGATGCAGCTCTGCAGCTGGGGCCTCAGCAGAGCCGAGGGGCAGAATCCCCACCCTCCCTGCTGCCCACGCTCCTTCTGATGCAGCTCAGAACATGTTTGGCTCTCTGGGCTGCCAGCACACATGGCCAGCTTGTGTCCAGTTTCTGATCCACCGGCACCAAGTCCTTCTCTCACACAGATGACAAAAAAAATAGGTGTTTATTTTTTTCTTATCAGCAATGTGTAACACAAGACCTATTAAACTCCTAAAGGAACATTTCTGGAGAATTACACATTCCCAAACCTGCTCGTGCTGAGGAACCACATTGCAGGGCGTCTGTTAACACAGGATCACAT
Organism: Onychostruthus taczanowskii; assembly: GCF_017590055.1. Taxonomy (NCBI): domain Eukaryota; kingdom Metazoa; phylum Chordata; class Aves; order Passeriformes; family Passeridae; genus Onychostruthus; species Onychostruthus taczanowskii. The sequence continues at coordinate 1,333,533 of NW_024505893.1, read as the reverse complement.
GATGTGTTTCAGCAGGAGCTATTTTTGTGTCTCTCCTAAGGGATCAAAACCAGCACACAGAACAAACTGTTGACGGCAACCTTGGCCAGCATCGCGGTACCACTTCAGATGGAGGGGTGCATGTCAGAGCACGTCATCATTCCGTGGCTGCTACAGTGTGCATGGCATTTTATAGGAGAGTTCTGGCATTTCAAGGAGACCTTCAGCAATGAGTTTGCCAGGAGTCAAACTCAGAGGAGAAACAACAGCTCATGAGTCACATGCTGCTCACGAGCTTGAATGATGTTCTCCCAATCAAAAGATCAAGGTCATTTACTTACTAAACATATGGTCTACCAAAAAAGGCACTCTCTTCCCAACTCCACGTGTGCAAACAGAAGGAATTGCTATCATCGGGAATGCCTTTATAGCAACCCTTTCTTCAACACAGACTATACACTGAAGCAGTACTTCACTGCTCTGCTGTTAAGCAGGAAAAATGATTCCTCCCTTAGTTAAAGGAAAAAACAAATGGAGACAAGAAAGGACAGAGGAAGCCAACTGTGAACTTTTTGAAGTGCTGCTGAATATCAAGCTCTCAGTGAAAGGAAGACTGGTTGGACTCACTGGAGGAAGGCAGGTTTTAGAAATATATTCATACATTTAAAGGACACAATATTCATGGCAAATTATACCTTTTTGCCAGGCTATCATTATATTACAACCTGATTTCAGTACAGCTTTCAGACCCAAACTTGTCTCTTTGCTTCAACACACACATTTTTACTACATTAACCATGAGAAATGCTAAAGAAAGAAATTCATTCACACATTTTGAATCAACATTCATATCTTGACAATCCTGTCTGAAATCTACTTAGGGATTAACTCAGTTGGAAGTGGCAGTCCATGTGTTATGCTCTTTCTCTTGAACATTTCACTGAAGAAGTTCAAGATAGAAAGACTTTCCCAACTAAACCACTTGGAAGGATCCTGCACAAGGTGTAAAAATTAATGACTCTACAGCAAGAGGATGCACAGGTTCTAGCTTCAGCTCAAGCACACACTGTTCCATTGCTGATGTTTCCAAGTTCCTTGCCACATTCCCGACTTTTCTTTGCGGATGTAAGTTGGTTTTTCAAGCTGACAACAGATCCTTCCAGAGCGGAGATTTGTCTCTGCTCTGCTTCATAGAACTCCTGCAGGCAGGAATCCCTAAATGCACGTACTTTAGGGATTCCTGCCTGCAGGGGTTCTATGACGCAAAGGCAAATTTTATCAAAGGAGATAAAGGATTTTATCAGATATTTATGACTTCTGATTTTCATTTGACACCTTGTTCATTAAAGAAATTTTTTAAAAGGAAGATAAATGACTGAAAGACAAAAAGGAGCTGGGGGTTATGGAAGACTCAAAATAGTATTTGGCCAGGATGAGGCACATTCAGATCAAACCAAAGAAAGGAGATTTTTAAAAACAGAAATAAGCACCACAAAGCCCTAAAATTGCTGCCTGTTCAGGTGAATAATTTTAAATCTTTCTGCTTTTGACTCGTTTCAGAATTTAGTTTCTAAAACTTTCTTCTCTTTATTTTCAAAGAGAAAGAACAGCTAAATAATTGTTACTAGGGTTAACTAATAGTAAATAACTATATTTTATGGAGTAAATTTGAATTACCTAGGCTATAAACCCACTCCCTTTTTTTGTCTTTCTTCTTTTAAGTAAATGCAGCTTCCTAAGCCATCTCTGCTGATTCCTTGCATGCTGTCATCAGAAATGAAAGCAGTGACCTGCTGTGAATTCAGCTGCTCTCAGACTTTCCAGCCCACCTCTGCTGGTTGTTGCTGCGTGTTCTCAGCAGAGCGGATCTGAATGCCAAGCATGGGGACTCACTGGCACTCGCTTACAAGGAGCTTTTCTCATCCAGAAAATGGTGCAGCTGCTCCTGACACTGGGATAACTCCTAACACCAGCAGTGACAACCACAGGGTGGAACACCAGCTCAAGATGAGAAGCAATGACACTGAAAATAAATTCCCTGACTGCAAATCCAGGGCACTCGCACACCGCACAGCCCGGACATGGCACAACCTGCAACTTGCCAAATGGCAGGGAAAGAGTTGGAGAAGCAGGCAGGAGTGGGGAGTGCTGAGCCTGCATCCACTGCGGCACCAGCATAAGGCAAGAGAAAAGCCCCTTCTCCTGCAAAACATGGCCTCCTCCACCATATCCATGAGGAAGTGTGGTCACAGCTACCTGTGTCTACTGGAGCAGTGAATGGAAAACAAAGCTGTGCTTCCCAAATGAATGCCTTGTCACCAGGCTTTGTGATCTCTGTTGGTCTCAGCTTTGGAATTTGAGAATATGTATCTTCCAAAATTTATCTATTTTTAAACAAAAAAAGGGAAGTTGGTAAAAAACCCCAAACCCTAATGTATATGTATTCTACTGATCAGATCAGCATCTTGCAGACTTGGATGGAGCCTTACCCTTTTGATCCCTGTCAGACTTTTGATTCCAATTCTGTCAAACTCAGTCTTCAGAAAAGATGAACAGAGACTTTTAAATCTTGACTGAGAGTTTTAAAGCTCTGCAAACAGTCCTATTTCCTCCTGTAGATTTCATCCCTCTGCAGAGAAGCTCTGTGAGCTCAGGTTGGACAATTTACGAAGTTTAATATACCTGCTATTTTCTTTACTGTGTATCTAGCAAAGGCAGTGCAGTACCATGACCTCAAGGGCTTTCTAACCTTTCTAATTTACAGAAACAGCTCCAGAGATCCTTAGAGTGGAGAATGCTAGGATGAGGAAGACCTTCTTCCAGGCATGCTCAGCATCACCATGGATTATTGCACACGTCTGAGACATCCAGGCAGGGTCATTGCTTTCATGTGTTCTTTTATCACCAAGTCAGTACCAAGGTAACAAGCACAACTCACTTCAAAAGGAGGTATAGCCATGTAAAAGAAAACAGGGCTGAAAATCAGAATCCAGTAAGTCTTCAGAAGCCATGGGAGCAAATATAATCCTGCCACGATGCTGCTTAACACATTTCTTGCTTTACAGAGCAGGGTTTTATGTGTTGTCCTCAACTCTTTCCAAACACATTTTGCAGTGTTGTAAAGTTCAACTTTGCCAAAGTAGTTTTACCGTGGTAAAACCCCAAAGTAGCGGGAAAAGGGGGCAGAAAAATGTATCCTGCCTTGGTCAGTGTTCAGGTGTAGCCACTGACAGCTGAGAGCATATCCAGTGCACCCTGCATGCCTGTCCAGCATCCTGGCTGCCAGACTTAAATTGGTCAGTCTGGTCATCAGTTATTTCATTCCACTGGTCAGTCACAGTGGTATGAACAGGTGAGCCCTGTAACCCTTGCAATACTCTCCAGCCCATGGGAAGGGAGAGGCTTCCTGAAGCTAAAAGCTGAGCCCTTCCAAGTCCCTTGCCTTAGTGTCAGTAACAGTCCCACACCTCTGAGTCAACACTAAGAGCAGAACTATTACATTATGGTTAAGTGAAAGTTTAGCAATTGTGCAAAATGTCTCCAGGGAAAATTGTAACAAAAACTCATTTTTTTGTCTTTGAGTCCACAAAGAGATCATGGGCTGTCTTATGACAATACAATAATTTAGAGTTATAATACAAAACTGGACTCATAATTATCTAAATAGAGCTTCAGCTGCAGACAGGAAATATTTATTTAAATGTTTATATATCTATGGGTGCCCCACAAATCTAGACATCCTTGGATTTAGCCCCCTCAGACGTCTGACTGTACTTCAGTCTAGCTGTTATAGCATTACCACCAGCTGCAAAACCCAATTCAGCAGCACAATAAATATGTGGAAGGTCAGCACACTCAGCCCTGGGCTCTGAAGGGCAGGCTGGAACCAGGAGACTTGATGAAAGTCCATTTAGCAATATCCACACCATAGCACAATCACAAAGCAGGCACCCTGCTACAGCCCAATTTGTGCTGTAAACTGCAGTCACATCTCCTGAAACACAAGCAACACTAAGCTAACTTATGTAAAGATCCAGAGGATCCAAATAGTGAACAATTGCACAGAGAACAAATTTACACTGGGATTTCCACAGAATGCAAAGGATGTGATATATGTTACAATAAATAATCCCTTTTCCATGATGTGTGGCTGCAGTTAGCTTTCTTCTTTAGTGCTGAAAGGCAATAAATAATCTCTCTGTTCTGACAGTGGCATGTGCTAACAAGGAAATAACAGAGAATGGTGCCGAGAAGCTGAGTGATTTCAGTAGTGATTCAGTCAGACGAGGACTATAATGAAATAATTTTCGCTCCCGGTTGCCTTCTGTGACTATTCGAGACTGCAATTTCAAAAGGTTACGGGCTTGCACTTGGCAATGGATCCTCACATCAGACCAGGTGCCCAGGCTGTGTGAGCTCTGTGCTCCCTGGTGGGATAAGAATGCAAAGGAATGGCCTCCCTTGCAGGCCAAACTGCAGAGGAGCTGCACAGGAGCTACTGGCTGTGGCCACACCATCCTGTCGTGGTGCCCTTCACTGCAGGACCACAGCTTGGCCATCAGGGATCTCCCCAACCCACCCAGAGCCTGTCCTGTTCCATCATTACTCTGCTGAGCTTTTGAGTCAGAGCAGTGCATTAAACCATCTGTCTGATCCTGTGAGGATTTGCAGAGGATGCAACAGGACAGGCTGTGTTCTGGCTGGTTTGTTTTGGTGTCTTTTTTTCTTAGAAGTCCCTCTAAGACCTCTGAAAATTAATGCACCTGAAAGTAAGTTTTGCATTCCTTTTCTAATGGCATTTTATACAGAAGGTTTGTGAACTGGAAAATTATGCATTTGTGTTTGCTTATCATCAAATAAAGAGAGGTTAATTTTGTTGTCCTCTCCAGAAGCGATCTGATGAATGCCTAACTAGTTCTGACTTGTCTTCATTCTTATATCTTTTGCATTAAAATGTTATGAATCAAAGAACAATAAGTTCCTATTTGCTTATCTCAATGATGCACATACTGAACCCTGAAGGCATTTTGCCACTTATACTAAATTATCAAGGGGTTTTTCTGGGTGTTTTTTTGTGATCATGCACCTCGACCTTAGTTCTAGCTTATATTACAATTCTTTTAGTGTGCATTTACTTCCTGTCTGTTAGCAGATTATTTCTGTTTCAGAAACACACAGTTTGTGCATTAGCAATTTAGAGAACATGCCTCTTGTTTTCAGGTAATTTCTTGATTACAGTTTTTTAAACACTGAAAAAATGTTAAAAACACTATTTGTTGTGTGTATCTCAAGTTCAAGCCCCTCTACAAGAAAGGAAGGGAAGCTTTTTTCAGGCAATCTTTACACACCCACCCCACTTCTGTAATGCAGATTCAGACAGATATCACTATTGAGAGAACTACTTAGCACCCAGATATTCTGCAGTTTCCAATGGGGATTGAACACATACAATCCCTGCCCTATACACCAATTTTCATTTCGGTCTTTTTCCCCACTTCTATTTAAATTTTTAAGCTTAAGGCTGGGAACCAACCTGCTGGACAGCAGCTCTGGGGAGAAGGATTGAGGGTCCTGGGGGACAGCGAGCTATCTGTGAGCCAGCAGTGCCCTGGGGGACATGAAGGCCAATGATTAGAGGATGATCAAGAGATGATGAAGGGACAGAAGCACCTCAGTTCTGAGGAGAGGCTGGGGGAGCGGGGCCTGCTCAGAGAGGAACCTCATCAGTGTCTGTCAGTGCCTGACAGCTCTGAGGAGAGGCTGGGGGAGTGAGGCCTGCTCAGAGAGGAACCTCATCAGTGTCTGTCAGTGCCTGCAGGGAGGGGCCGGAGCACGGACCAGGCTCTGCTCAGCGGGCACTGGGACAAGAGGCAAGGGGCAGGAGCTGAGGCTCAGGAGGTTCCACCTGAACATGAGGAAGAGGTTCCTTACTGTGCAGGTGACCAAGCGCTAGAATAAATTACCCAGAGAAGTTGTGAAGTCTCCCTCACTGAGAATGTTCAAGAACTGTCTGGACACACTCCTGTGCCGTGCCATGTGTTGCTCTGCAATGACTGCTTGAGCAGGGAGGTTTGACCAGGTGACCCACTGTGGTCCATTCCAACCTGACCTATTCTGTGATTTGGTAATTTTTTCCTAAATATTATTTCTTTCTGTTAATGGGAATATTTATCTGTGCTCTCTATTCATACACCGTGCTGCGGAAGCTTTTATCATCTCATGTTGCTCCCTGACAGGGAGAAGGGGATTTACCAATGAAAAGGTTATTATGTGACAGACTGATTTATAAAGCTCTTGTAAACAAACCTTTGACAAGTAACTACAAACCAAATGTGATGTTTTACTGCACTAAGCAGCACCTATTAAAGCTTGCTTTCAAATGGTGAATACGTAACATATAAACAAGTTCTCAGAGTTCAATAGGCAGGAGGCAGCTTGAATGGGAGTGGGAAAGTGCAATTAATCATCATCCATAGCACATTTTGGCTCTGTGTTGGGACCCTGAGTGAGCACAACAGAAATGCTTAGTCCTTCTTCTGTAGTGACCCCCTCAAAGACCCTAACACCCTGCAGAGGTGTTTTAATTATTCTTTATTTCTCAGCATCCTATTATGTATTAAGAGAGTAGATTCAGACAAGATGTAAGGGAGAAATTTTGTTACAATGAGGGTGCTGAACCACCAGAACAGTTTGGTCAGAGAGGTGCAGGGTGCACAATCCCTGGGAGCATTCAAGGTCAGGTTTGTGAGGCTCTGAGCAACCTTCTCTGGTTGAAGATGTCCCTGCTCACTGAATGGGGGTGGGACTAGGTGGGATTTAAAGATGCCTTCAACCAACCCAAATTATTCTACAGCTCCATAAAATGTAGTGTCCCCATGAAGAATCTCACTAATACAGAAATTTTAGCAGAGCACTTAAGTGGAAAGGACTCACTACAAATTTTAAATGGAGGCTTGCTGTACCAGTACAGCATAAACAGAGGTGAAAAATGATGAAAAAAAAATTGAGAAAATAATCCAGTATCTGACAGGGAAAAAACTGCAGAATCCAAACCCTTAATAATTTTTTAGCTATGTGAAAAGTCATGACATCGAACAGGCTATTCATTTTGCCTTTGGAAAAATGAGGCAATAATATTTTATTCTAAACGTTTAGAATAACCCAGTCACCAGAGCTGGGATGCAATGATAGTTGTCTGCCTTGTTTCATTAAAGTTTCTTGAAAAATACCAGAAAAACATGCAGGTGGTTCCTGCACAAGGGGAAAGAGTAGTCTTGCAAATTAGGTGAAGCTACTAAGGTAAATTCTGCTTCACAGCTGGGGATGAGGGCCTTTTCATGTGGGAATTTCAAAGACCATGTTTTCCAAAACCAAGGACGGCCTTGCAGTGAGTCAAGAAAAGGAGGTTTCAAAAGGTCTGCATGGTTACACAAGGGGATCCCAACAAAAACATAAAAAAAAGATATATACAATGTGTAGAAGCAGGATCTGAGCTTCCCAGGACCAGAGAGACATGGGCATACTGGAGAGAGACCAGTACAGGGCCACAAAGATGATGAAGGAACTGGAGGATCAACTCTGGCACAGGTTGTCCAGAGAGCCTGTGGAGCCTCCATGCTTGGAGATACTCAAAGCCCAGCTGAACAACCTCCCAATCAACCTGTTGTAGTCAGCTGCTTTGAGACTACATGATCTCCAGATGTTCCTTCCTGCCTCAGACACCCTCTTGCTTCTGTGATCCCAGACCAGTGTATTCATTTATTTGAGGCATGGGCAGTATTTAGACAGTTTTACTCATTATAGGCCATGTTATCACTTTCACAAAGGCAGGAACTATTCAAAACCAAGGGTGGCAGCTAAGCAGAGCTAAGGGCACTGCACTACCCTTCACCATTATAAAACGGAGACCTCAAGCCTGCTCAGATTTCAGTTTAAATTGTTCCGAAAGAGCACTATTAAAACAAAAATAGACTCCTCAGTGGACAATTCTCTTCACTTGTCCAGTTCTCATGATCTTTTCAGAAATTAATAGCCTTCATTTTAACCTTGACTGCACAAGAGAATTGCTCTCTTTAAAGCTGAACCACTGGAAGCACAAACAGTCCACAGCATCCAGTGTAGCCTTGCCAAATTGCTTGCAGCTTTGTTCCATGTGTGCACCAGCTCCACTCTGAGCCACGGTGACCCATGTGGGCATGGCAGGCTGGGAATGCACCTGGGAACAGCACATTCTCTGAGGCTAGTAAAGATCAATAGTGCCCTGAAAGACAGCCAAATGAGTAACAGCAATTTATCAGGAACAATAGAACTTCAATTCATACTGACTGCATTACACAACCTACTGAAACACTGTCCATCCTAACTATTACATGTTCCTAAACTCTTAAAGTATAAAAGGGAGACAATCCTTTAGGAAGCTTCAGAATGGATTAATACATCAAATAATGGCTGAACATTTAACCCATCAGCTGTCAGATTTCCAGACATGTATCCTAAAGCAACACCACACAAAGGAAACTTGTTGCTTCAGTGGTTTACTTCTGTCAGGGGGAAAAGGGCAAACAGATGTAAATGCACGGCTCCTGATGCTATAGGAACAAATTGATATGTAAGACTTACAGCCACTCTTTCAGGCAGAGTGATGAAGCCAGTGCACCTGGCTCCCAGTGCCAGGCATCCTTCTTAATTTATTAAAAATAATCTAATTTTGTACAAAATGTGTGAAACGTCTTCACACGCACACAAGCAATTACCAATCATCTCTTAAATCATCCCGAGTTTTCTAATCATGGCAGTTTCAGTCCTGCTTTTATTTCCGAAGGTGCATAATGAGACCTTCAGAAAGGTCAGAGCCAAAAGGCTCTGAGAGCTCCAAAATAACAATTCTTCTGTTCATTTAAGTGCCAGGGTTTTTTTCCCTTTCAGCAGTACATCAGGCATGTGTTTCCACGGCATTGGTTCAGTGGGGAGCAACATCTATTTTCACATTGTCTCATTAGTCTGACTACTTTCTTCTGGCTTGGAAAGAGAATTCTGCAAGTCTAGTGCTGGAAATTATTACATACTTGGGACAAAGTGATAACGTGCTAACTGTTAGTAGAGACTTTCTGTAGGGACTTTTTAACCATACTGACTATCCAGCACAGCTGATATGATTGTACACAAGCAAATGTTTCAATGCTATTGTATTTATTAATATATTTGTTCACAGACATATGGGGGCGTTAGCAATAAAGAAAACACTTAGAAATGTGAGGGAAAATACCTTTGTGTTTCATGGTTTCACCAGTGCTGTGAACTGGTAAAGCAGGGTTCTTTAAATTATTTATCTGACTCCATCTTATTCATATACTTGAGCATACTTCAGCACTGCTGGGAAACTACCTTAGTGATGCTCACAAATTCCGAGTGCTTGCTAAGCTGGCACCCCTTGAGGGTGGCACTGGAAGACATTTCACATGTCTGAAATGCACCTCTCAGCCTGTGCATCTGCCCAGCCATTTTCAGAACCTCATCCAGAGCCCTGAATTCATGTTCTCACATTGTAAGCTATCAAAGCTTCCAAATAGATGTTTAACTAAGACAAAAAATTTACACAGACTAAATCAAGAGTTTAATCAAGTGAGTGCTTGCATATTTTGCTCTGTCCTTGTCCTTTCCTGCCTAGGAATTTAAAGAAAACAAAACCACAACTGTCCAAATGTCAAGGACCAAAGTAGATTTAGGAGGAGGAAAAGCTGAAATTCCCTGCAAGACTACTCATCACCATGGTTCTGTGCTCATTTCACTCAGAATCACAGATTTTGACAGAACCAGGTCTCCAGGCTTCTCTTTCTCAGATCAACCAATGCCATGCAAGGAGTGCAACTAGGGAGTAGAAATTCATGCTTTTGTGGCAAGATGCTTAAATATTTAGTGACCTTTTAAATGCCTCAGTTCCTTAAAGGCGCTGCCTCTCACCCACCAGCAGATGCAGCAGGACCTCTGCAAAGCGGTGCAGAGAGCCCTCACCACCACACGTGTGAGCAGAGAGGCTTCCAGAGAAGGGAAGGAAGAAGGTGTCTCAGGTCTCTCTGCAGATGAGGTATTTTTCCTGTTCAAAATGCATTCATGCTCTCTAGAGTGCATCTCCCTTTACCATTTTAAACCAAAAAATACCCAGACCATCTCACTAAAACTGCCTCCTCCTAAAAGCAATCCCCCACAAATGCAGCAAGACTGTGTTGGCCTGCTGCCTGTCATGTGATGTATAGGGAGATTTTTGAGTTCTGAAGAATTCATCCACCACAGATGCACAAAAAGCCTTTCCAGAAGATATAAGGCAACAGAAAACAAATGCTTCAAATGCAAATCTTGGGGGTGTCTGCTGATAACATTTAGTTTCCCATTGAGATTTTTTCTGGTACAAATTCAGATCAAAAGCCACAAGAGCACATGGTGGATGTAGCATTCTGCACTAACACTTTAATTTCTTCTCCATCTTGACTTAAAAAATAGGTCCCAATCTATTTTTCAGTATAACATAAGCAACTTCTGACCTTGCAGGAGCCAAATCCCACGAGCATGTCTCTGGTCTCACTTAGCTTCCACACCTTCCTTTACACACACTGCCTTTCAGCTCTAGACATCCTTATTTGAATTTGCATTGTGAGTCATTCCCTGAGCTCAGACTTCCATGGCACCCCTTTGCCCGAAATGAAATTTTACATGCTAGATACCTGAAAATTGTATCCTGCAAAACACCCAAGAAGCCTGAGCAGTCATTTCTGAAACACTCCACTTTGGAAGATTTTGCCAGCTGATTCCTGAGCTTTTTTGGGACCCCCAATTATTTGCTTCAAGACAGAGACATTTTTGAATGACTAGGCCAGTAATTTTTATTTTTCTAGAGCACAAGTGTTGCTGGTGTGAGGCAGACATGTAGATGCTACTTCCTCTCTCAGTTTCAATGCATGACTTTAACAGATTCCTAAGAAACAGGATTTTCTTGGCTACGAAGTAGTTATCTGTTAGTGAAAGCCTTGTCTGAGTGGATGATTCTCAAGGCTTGACAGCCTGCTGATTCAGTGGAAGATGAAGTCTCAGTGGAGTCTATAGCATGGCACAGGACAGCTCTGCAATCAAAATTGCCTTTACAAAGCAAAATGGAAGTAACAAATTGATAGAGCTGCATATAGATTTGTCTCCTAATCTGTCGCAGGTTTAAAAATAAAAGGGGATTCTATTCTCTTTTACTGTCAACACTTCAGGTACATAATAACACTGCTGTTAGAAATGTGTTGTATTTAATGGCCTTATTCTCTCTCCTGTGCTGCAGTGAAGTCTCTTGCTGTTACCTGCACATGCAGACTCCTGAGCACTGATCCAGCGCACCAGGCAACGCTTCCAGACCAAAAAAATCCAAGCAGTAATACCTCCATAAAGCCTCCTTCCTGAGAGACCAACTTTTGAATCAACTCTTGAATTAATATTTACATATTTTACACAGCAAAATTCCCAGTATCCAGGGATGCCAAATCCTTGCAGGTCCCTCTAGAACTGTGGTGGCTTAGAACATGCCAGGAGGAAAAAAAATCAGCTCCCAAAGTTACTGTGATCAAAGACTCCTGCACACCTCTTGCTGCTATGGGGGAATGCCTAATGTGTATTTCATTTCATCTGATGAGCAGTTGCTCACATCAGAAAATAAGCCGGTCTCCTAGGAATTCCTGATCCCACAAGGCAGTCGTGTCAGAACAAGTCCAAAGTGGTGTCACACCCCAGTGCCAGAGGAGCAGCTCCCCTGCCATTCCCACAAGGTTGGAGCAGAGGGAAGCTGAGCAGAGCGAGTGAGCTCAGGATAAACCCAGAGGAAGCCCAGGGACCAGTATGGTCCTCTGAACAAACCCTGATGCATCAGCTTGGCTGAGTTCTTTCAGGAGCTGCTAACAGCTTGGAACACCTTTCACCTTTCTGGCAAATAACAACAAACTAAACCTCTCCTTCCACAGAACTCTCCTCACTGGGATGCAGTTTCCCAAAGCTGCACAGCCACAGTGGTTTAAGTATTTCATAAGCTATCCCGTAAGATATCTCCCAGCCTTTTCAAGACAAATAAAATTACTATTCCAGTTACAACTGCAAAAATCTTGGTGCAAAGACATCCCTCTGTAGGTCATTGCTATTTAAGATTTCACAAGCAGTAGGCCAATCCTTCCTATATAAAACTCTTTCCTCTATAGAGAGTCCTAAGTTGTCCCAGTAGCAGCTGGAAGCATTCATCTCTTCTGGATTTCAGGCTGATGGAGAAGATAATGCCATTCCCCAGTATCCCAATTATATGGCAGCCTGAATACACAGTTCTGAAAACTACAGACTTCTTGTATTCAGCTGTGAATTCCAATTCCATATTTCCATCTTGCTGCCTTTGTGCACAGAAGAAAACATGCAGCCAAGTCAGAAATACCAACTGTGTCTTAGACAACCCACTGGCCTTTGGTACAATTTTCAAGCAGGCACAGGAAGTCCAGTACATCAAACTGTATAAATTGCACACTGGCAGAGGAGAGAGAAAAACACTAGACTGCCTGCTCAGTGAGCACCAGAGACACAATTTAAACCAGTCTGCTCTCTGAATGGACATGGGCTAAACACACCAGCAGATGTGTGGAACAAGCCAAGTGTTGGCCTGGAATAAACCTTGAGAAGTTACAGCACAAAATGAATCATGGATTGCTCAGGCTTAGGAAAAAGCTCTTGATAAAGGCAATAATAAAGACTGAAAGGAAGTGGAGGCAGATAAAGACAGGCACAGAAGGATGAAGTGTTTAACACCATCTGTATTTCTACCTTTGAAGAAAATGCTTAGCACAATTAGCTTGAGGAAGAGGAGAGATACACAGGTGAGAGCTGGGATAAAGCAGGATATTTAAATAAATCAGATAAATTCAAATCAGTAAGGCCTGATGAAACTCATCCAGGAGTGCTTAAGGAACTTTCAAGAACAACCTCCAGACCATTAGTGACTGTCTTCAAGAAGTCACTGAGAATAGTCAAGTTCCAGAGGCCTGAGGAAAGACAAATAAAAGTGAGTAGCTTTAACAAGTGGAAAACAGGAATCTGGAGATTTGTAGACAAGGTAGCATTACAATGACACCTGGAAAGATACTGGGATAAATTATTAATAATCAGTTTTTAATCCTCTGAAGCATAATAAGCCAAAAAGAAACAGACAACTTAGATTTGTCAAGAGCAGATCCTATCAAACCAACCTCATTAACTTCTCTTATGGGATAACTGGCTTTGTGGAGCATGGAAAAGCTATAGATATGATGGATTATGACTATTGTGAGTCTTTGGAGACACAGTATCTCCTCTATGGAGGAGGAAAACAGCATTATTAGTATAGTCCATAAACAGCAAGTGCCTTTCTGAGAGGTACTAACATACCTCTCAGAGGAGCATAGTGAGTACAAGAAGGTACTCATTGTTATTCCGCTCATCTCAGTAAGAAACAGCCTTACTGAATCACTTTGTCCTCTTCTCCACCACAACTTAGCAAAAGGCATTAAAAAATGTGTAAAGTTGCCATGGAATGGCAAAAAAACCAATAGGAGATTTAAATCAAGACTTATCAATGTAAATTAACTGATAGAGAAGACAAAAGAAGAACATTCATTTCCTTTGCTATAAAAAGTCATTAGAACAAGTTATGGGTGAGGAGGTTGTGGGGTATCTGCAACAGGAGAGTTTTAAATGTGCTTTAAAGATACACCTGCCAGTGAGCATTCAGGCAAAGACAGATGTGCCACTAAATCCCCACATTTCTGTGTGGTTGAACAACAAATCCCCATTAAGCACAGGCTCCACACACATCTAGCATACAGGATCCTCTCTTCTCCAGTATATAGGCATTTTATTTTCTGGGACTAGGAGCTCAGGACATCCCCATCAAAATCAGCAGAGGAAAAGAGAATAACAGATTTTCCAGAACAAAAATCTATTTCTGTTCTTAACATTGTACACACTCATTTTTCTGTGTTTTACATGTGGAATTCAGTGCAACAGAAACTTCAGCCCTCTTCCCAGGTTGCATGTGCATCATATTGTGTCTAAATGACTCTCAGCTCTTGAGAAAGCAACCAAAACTTATAGAATTTTGAAGGAAAACAAACAAATGTCATGTTTGCATCACTTTGGGTGAGAATAGGATTTTTGCCCTAAAAATTCTCTTGCTATCCTTACTGGTAGTGATCTCCTAGTCCCAGAAAACAAGATGTCTGGATTTTGGAGACAAAAGGGTACCCTGAGACTGTCATCTGTAGAGTCCTTGCCAAAGGGACGCTTGCAGGCCAAAAGCTGGTTTCCATTTTCCACTTACTTTAATGGTTCAATGCCTTAGTCATGTCCTTTGACAATTTTACCACTAGTATCAAAACTGAATTGTTAAGACATGCTGAATTACTGTGGCCTCCACTGTTTCTCATGTCCAAAGAATGCCAAATGAAAGCTATGCCACACACTTAACTACACTGCTGTGCCTTCAGGGGAGAACCTGGCCCTTCAGCCCTTTGTTTTAGTAACATCCTTGTCATTAGCCACTTTCACTACTGACATTAGCATCTTAGATGTGCAATTTTAATTTTACCAAAGATCTTAGAAAAGCAGTCTCATGATCTTCATCCACTATAATTTACTCTATTTGGAAGACAAAGGCATGTTCTTGCCTTTCACAGGGTGAGATGAACTTAGACAAATATTTCTCCATTCATTTTCTTAGCCTACTTCAAAAATCCAATCATTTTTAAAGGATTTCTTTGCTAATCAAGTTTCTTATGGGCAAGACCAATGTAATATTTTCTTCACAGGCATTTGAACATCTTTCTCATGCTGCTGTGTCCTCTAAAACTGCTGCAACGCAGCATTAGTGGTAATTGTTACCATTATGTCTGGGCAATCAGCTGCTTATGATTCTCTGGCCAGAAACTGATGCTGTTTTCATCAGGGCTACCAGTTAACAATGATATTTTATTAGAGGATAGGTCCAAGGATTGGCAGCTCACTCTGCTGCTGTTATGCAAGACCAACCTTCTCAATTAAAGCTCAAGCTAAATCTAGCAGATTTGCCTCATGTCTGCCATTTGTGGCTACCATTAAAATATCCTTTCTCTTGTTTTGTGTTGTTATTCACGCATAGATTATAAAGCAAATCCTGCCTTGGAGACAAAACCACACATGAGCAGCTAAAGACAGAATTTAGCCCCTTATTTTCAATCTGCCCCAAACCAGAGTGTTTACTTGATTGACACTTTGTGAATTTTATTAATTACACAGTAGTTCCTCAGTGCTATCTTCTGAGCTGTGAACTGCATTTTTTATTATTTTCTTTACTTTTGTATTTTTCCCTGTTGCAGAGTATTATTGTTATCTATGTTTTCTGCTACTGATCTGTTTCCTTTTCAACATCATTTTTGATATGTAGCCAACAGCAATGAACAAGCACTTTGGTTAATTTTTGAGTAGAAGTCTGCAGCTGGTGTAAATTAGTGTTACTCCATTATTAATCAGAAAAGCTTCACTGCAGAGATATTTGACATTACCTATCTGACTCTATATAAAGTACTTGAATTTTTGGTATCTGGAAAGCCCATCACTTGTATTTAGCATGATGCAATCCTTTGTTCCTGCCTTTCTGGTCTTTATAATCAAAGCTGAATGCAAAGCAGCAGATCTAACATTGAACTACATCTGCCCTTAATTCAGATCAATACAAGTAACCAGAGCTACTTTTTGTCATTTTATCTTATTTTCTGAGCAATGCAGAAAGAGCTGGGACAAGGGTAGTGTTCCAGTCTATACCTCCTTCCATCCCAACCTCTCCTTCCCTGAGAGGAAACCAGCTGACCTCTGGGAAAGCCACTTGAAATCCATGACATAAAGCAACAAAAAAGGAAAAAAAAACAAACCACAAGACTTTTCACTGTGGACCCACATGCCACTGGCATGGTACTTGAAATTTTGAGTTTTCCTTTCTTCCAGAAAGGAACAAAAGAAAATTATGGGGGTTTGTTTCCTGGCCTGAGAGGGTAGTTCAGCAGTGATGCTGTAACATAACTACAGATGACCATTTGGTTGAACACTTGTTTAGACACACTCAATTGCAGATGCAGGCAAATCCTGGGAATGTTGTTTTAACACACCACACTACCACCCTTATCAGAAAAACCTGCATTTAGCATCTCAACGAAAAGTAAACTTTCACAACACTGAGGCATGTGAATCCCACAGAAATCAGGAATAGAGACAAAGATATAAAATGGAGGTTCTGAAACTCTTTTTTTTTTTTCCCTTTGGAGCAGGACTGCACCTCGAGAGAAGCAGATTTGACTCTGACCCTGCAGCAAGTCTTTTCACCTCTCACTCCCTCAACTTCACTTGTAAAATGGGGAAAACCTGATGGTGATGCTTTGCTTGAAAAAATATTTAAGCATAAATTACTCTAATAATTTCTTTTATGTAAAAGTAATCCAGCTTGCCCGTTTGCGTGATGGAAATTATTTTCAGAGATCCTTATTGGTCAGGGCAAAAAAATCCTCTCTCCTGGTATAGTATACACATATCTGGGATGTGTAGGACCATCCCTTCCCTCAAAAACCTAAGAAGAGCCACTTCTTTAGGATTTTATGAGCTGATAATTTGGCCTGCACAGCTTGCTTAGCAGAGCTTGAGGGAATCGAGGATATCACGAGGACTCTCAGTATGCATTCTATCAGCCAGCTCTGTGAATGGAGATTACAGCCAGGTCAAGAGAGGGCAGAGGGCTGCACTGGCACCTCTGCCACCACCTGGCTGCTGCTCCAGACAGCCAAGCAGAGCTCTCTTCACCTGGCATGCACTCAGCTGGGCACTCACAGGATGGCAAGTAAGCAAAACTAGCCCCAAAGTACTCCTTTATACACAAGGTAAGCAACAGCTCTCTAGATCAAGCTGATCTTGTTTCAAAAATAAGTAGACACTACAGGAAATAAATCTGCATGAAAGCTTAATTCCTACATAGCTCATGAGGCCTTGCAGCATCTCCAGAATGGTGCACCAAGGACAGAATGCAGGCTAACAGACACACGCTCGCCTCTTGTAAATTTTTAAGCAGACCCAGCTTCTGTTAACACAGAACTTCGCCCACAGCCCCCTTCAGCTGTAGTTTTCAACAAGCAAACCCCTGGCAACGTTTCTAAATAGTATCTAACTTCAAAGAACCAAGTTCAAGCCAACAAGCATCAGGACTCTTACTCCCACCATGGGTGAGGGCAAAATTGCACCTCCCCATACACACAGATGCTGTTGGACACAATCAGCATTCTGTACACCCATCAGAGTAGCACAGAAAAGCAGCAGAAATATCTGCACAGCTGAAAATAGCTTCAGTAGCCCTCACCCACTGTGGAAATGCTGCCTTTGAATTCACTGCCAAAGACAGGGAGAGTTTATGAGGATACAAATTCATGCCATAGGCCACTCTGCTTCTTGAAGAGCCTCACATCCCCAGATATAAATCTGCACTAGCCCCACAATCAGCTAGTGCTCATTTAATAACACAGCATTCCACTTGAGAGCTTCTTGGTTTTCCATGGCAGGCCAATGCTAGCACAGGGACATAATTGTCCCTGATTTATTTCGCAGACCCTTTTCTTTTTTTTTTCCCCTAATTCCCTAAATTAAACCAGGTAAGAACCCAAAAGCTCATTTTTAAAATGCAAGAAGGGTTTTCAAAACCAACCCAACTTTTTCTGTAAATAGGCAGGTCAGAGCAGGGATAAAGAGCTCAGTGGCATGGAATATTAAGTTAAATGGAGCATTCAGGCCAGTTAGGCCTGCTTACAAGCCACCACCTATCAACTGCCTTGGACTATACAGCATTATGCAGGTAAAGCAAAGCAACTGATGAAGAGCACAAAACTATTTGACAATAATAAACAAAAGAGTCCTAAATAACATCAGCACTTTGAGAACTCTGATAAACTTTCAATTTTGTCTTGCAGAGTTGAGAGGTTTCAATTATGCATTGCCAAGGGAAAAATATCTCCTAAAGGAAGGAAAATTAAAAGGGATAGTCAAGCATGGATGCAATACAAAATCAGACTGAGGTAGTTTTTACCACAGGAGATATTGGTAAAAGCTTATCCTTTTGAAAGGACTTTTAAAGAATGGCTGTCAACAGAATTCCCATGGAACTGAAAAAAACTTACAAATATTTCTTAAGCTGCTCCTAGCCTTATTACTTTAATGGAAATACTGAGTCAACTAAATAAGACATTCAGCATTGAAGCCACCCATCTTAGTGAAAGAGATATAAAAGGGTTCTCATAAAACATTTCCCAGTTTCCTCTCAGTTTGTTGAGGTCAGGCAACTGCTTACAAGAACACAATTCTCATGAAGGAAGCTTCTGGAGGCCCACAAGTTCAAACACATGGTCATGGCCAGAAGGAAGATGGGGTTGGTGGTGAGGGTGCCAGCTCAGGTTATGGGCAGGGTAGAGGTGTCACTTTACTTGGAGGAATGTGGGAAACCACACACCCATTTCCACACTCTTGCCAAGCACAGACAGATCCCCACACAGACCTTTCTATCAAATGTCTTTTCCTGCTGAAACCAGATCAATGGACGGTCTTTTGCAAGTCCAATTTTCCACTTTACAAAACCAGTTGTTCTGGTCCTTAATTTGTCCTTTTCTGACCCAACAGAGCTGGCAGCTCTGACACTGTGCTTGGCATCAACTGTAGACAGAGCAGCTGTACCAAGCACAACGTAAATAGCGCCTAACAAGAAAAACAAGGTTGATGATTCATCTCTGATTGCATTTTAATAGAGAAACTCAAGAGCTTTATCTTCAGCTTCTGGTAAAACCAATGCCTGCCCACAACCAGCACAGCACAGCCATAACCCACAGAGCCTGTGAACACAGCTCTGGTGGCCTCTGCTTTTGTAAGTTTTTACATTCCTCAAGCAAAAAAACACATTCTCGGCTCCTGAAAGTAAATGTAGTAAGTGGAGCTTTAGCTTGCTGTTTTCAGCAATATCCAAAACATTGTATGCTCCCACACTAACATATCCATGTGTAGGATCCCAGAAGTATAGGATATCTGTGCACTAAACTTCACAGCATATTGCAGGGATTCATCTGCTCTCAAAGTGCCCTTCTCTCCCACCAAGATGGGAACTCAACATTCATGGAGGCAAAAACAATGTTTGAAAATGCTGTCACTGAGAGTTGCAAAAATACAGCAATGTCCCTCTCCCTTCCACAGATGCCAAGCTGTGAACAGCAAGAGAAAAGATGCCATGAGTGTCAACTGTGTAGACCTGTTGCTCAGGAAATAAACAACTACCAACTTACTTCTCTCAGCAAGTCCATTTTAAACAATGCAAATCAATACCAAAAAAAAAGAGAAATAATTACTTGTACCTAATTCTCCTTGACTTGATTGGTCTCTTTTGCTCTCCTTAGGTTTTGGATCATGACATTCCATAATACTCACAGTAGATTTCATATCTTAATGGAAGATGGTGAGATTTATATTTCTTATATTGTTTCCATAGCTTTATATTCTTTTTTGTGTTATACCCATTATTTTTTACTAGATTATATGGGTATAATATAAATCTGCCTAAAATATGAGAAACTCCTTACTCCCATGTACAAGCTAGGCTTAAGCAGATATAATAATTTAAAATTTACTCTTTCTAGGAGTTAGATAATATAATCATCCCAGTAAAGCATTCTTGTGCAATGTCTGTGTTCAGGAGTAATAATGTTTATGTGTCAATAAAAGACATATCAAGGCAAAAATTACCACAGAGCCTTAATCACCTCGAAATGTTTTTTGGGGTTTCTTTATTAAGTATCAGTCATATTTTAGGAAAGGAATATTTAGGTCTTATTTTTATATCTACAAAAATTGCATGTTTAAATTAGGAAAAAGGATCACTTTTAAAGTATGTTCCTTATATATAGTAAACAGCAGGAGGGGGAAAAAAAGATAAATAGCTTAATTGATCCATTACTTGATACAGCTCCATGCCATAGTCATTCTTTTTCTGGAAGCAATTACATTGTGTGTACCCAGGTTTATGGATTGCTCAGCATTCCCCAAAATGGTAATCCATGCACCATATGTACTTTGTTTCAGAAACAGAATGGCTTTCTCCATTCCCAGTAAGACAAAGAAATGAAATGTTGACACATAAATGTTTTCCCTTGAAATCTATTTTATATTAATTACTTCAGGCATAGCTATATATACAATACCTAGCAGAGGATTTGTCACAAATAACCTGTAATCTCTCGCTGTATTATCAAGGGGATATCTTAATAAAAGGAAGCTTTTAATGGGCATATTTCAATGGCAGGACACTAAATGAGACACAAATACATTGCTATCAATGCACAATAAACTCCTAATGCTAAGCTCCAGGTTCTGATTACACATTTATTTTCTTACCAGTAGTTTAGAAAACAAAAGATAATGCTAAGTAACCCATTCCTAAACAATGAAGGAAAATAAGGGCTCAGTGTAAGCTCTTGCAGAATTTAAAAGTTGTTAGCACTTAATGCTGTTCTCAAAAACAATGCAAACTCAACAGGTAGAGAAAACTGAGCAATTCTTCCAATCAGATGAAAAGGCATCATTTATAACCTGGCTACACTGGGCTACAGCAATGCCACCCCATAATTTAAATACACTGTAGCCAAGTTTTGCTATCCTGATCTATAAAGATGTTCATCACCCTGAGTGTGGATAAAAGAGTTTTAGAGAAATCTGGTATTACATTATTTAATTCCTTTTGAAATTCCATTGGAGAGTAACAACTTCCTTAGGTCCACCTTGCTGAGAAGAAGAAACTTTCTTCTTTCATGCTCAGCTATTTATTAAGAATAAGTTGCCTGAGTAGAGCTTGTCAAATAAAATCCACCTGACATTAAAGCATCGAGCTGGCAATTGAAATCACGTTTCTATGACAAGCACACAGCACTGGAGTGTCAAAGGTATTGCTTCTACAATCAGCTAATTTAATTATACATGTGTATTACACACTTTGAACACAATGGTGATGATGCAGTGCATTAACATCCTATATTTAGAGCTGTCATCCATCTTTGTGCAGTTCAGCTATCTGGACACATGTCTAATCTTCTCAATCATGCAATGTTTCATTAGAGTTCTGCTGCAGGACCAAGGCAAAGGTGCAGTGGTGCAGATTGGGGTAAGCTCTTCTATAGCTACTGCACAGAGACCTAAAAGAAGAGAGCTGTAGCTCTGATCCCCTTTTTTCAAGTATTTCTGGAAACCTTCTGCCACCATCCATGATGTCAGGTTGAGAAAAAAAACTCAACAGAAAAAAAAAAAACCAAGATCCTGGACAAATATATTCTGCTTCACAGTTCTGGGCATCACTCAGGGCCATGTTGTTCTTGGAAGGACAGTTCTCCCTGACAGCATGTGCCTGTGTTCTGTCCATGTCCAACTCATCCAGGCTGAGGACAGCCTGCAACACAGGACAAAATACATGGAACTATACCCCCAGGAACAGCTCTCAGCCTGCACCT
The DNA here is from genome assembly GCF_017590055.1 of Onychostruthus taczanowskii. Taxonomy (NCBI): domain Eukaryota; kingdom Metazoa; phylum Chordata; class Aves; order Passeriformes; family Passeridae; genus Onychostruthus; species Onychostruthus taczanowskii. The sequence continues at coordinate 1,311,970 of NW_024505893.1, read as the reverse complement.
AAGCAATACTTTGAAAAAAAGCAACAGGAAAAGTGGGCAAATCTACATTTAAAAGCAGCCTTGTACCCTTGTTTGACTGACAGAGCGGACAAACCCCAAGGATATTCTCTGCTTAAGCCAAATGAAACAGAAAGAAGGGATGGGAAAGGTCAGCACAGTGGCACGTGTAGCACACACGCATCCTAAATGAGTAATCTGGGCTCTAAAAGACTGCATTGCAGCTCCTTGCACGCACAGAGAAAGCCATGGTGGGAACTCAGCCCCATACTGAGCATTTTGGGAAAACAGTCAGCACCTCTCCAAACTGCAGAACTGCTTGCAGCATACACAGATGATGATCTATATATATTAGTGGTTATCTGCTGCTACAGGGCATAACAGACTCACTAAATACAGAGCCATAAATTGACTTTTCCAATGGTAAGTCACAGTAGTATTTAAGAATTAATAATTTATTAATAATTACTAATTTTATTAGCTATAATGTGATTGGGCTCACGAATATTTAATTCCCCACAAATGTTTCACCATCTTTTTTTTCCTTTTTAATCTCAGCACTCCTACAGTGATTATGTGTCTTTTTTGCTATGCTAAAAGTGTTCTTCTGGTTTGAAACATTCATCTCTCAAATAGCCATAGACTCCTCCTGTTATTTTCCTTTTGTGCAAAGCAGTGCAGAAACGAGTACTCATTTTCACTTCAGTGGAAGCTTCTAACCCCTCTGTGAATTTTACTAAGAGATTACATGTCTCAACACCTAAAAAGTAGGGCATCCAAAATCAGTGGCCCCTTTGGAATACATAGCTCATTATTTCATCTGAACCATCTCGTTTCCAGTGCTCAGTCAAACTCCTCCTGCCAGGTAACTACCTGCTGTCTGCACCACTGGCAGCATTACAGCTCTGAGCAAGGGCACCGCTATGTACAAAAGGACTTCATTTCCTCCTCAGAAAACCAGGGCTACTGATGCTGCAGGAGACTTTTTTGCAGTGGTTACTCAGCAAGAAGATCCCAAGAGGTGGTGGAGGGCCTTCCATGCAAACATTCCCAGCTGGAACTCCTGGAGCCCTGCTGCCAGCCACCAAAGGTAATGCTCTCCTTGCTGGCTCGCTGTGCTGATAAATCCTGCCTACCAGGCACCAAAGAACAAGCACAACCTCAAAGAAAACCAGATTCAGAAGAGGGACCTGAAACAACAAAATTCTTACCCAACTCCCTTTCCATTTCTCTGGATCCAGAACAGGTAGCTGGAATTAGAGGCATATAAACCCCCTGGACACTTATGGAGACCTCCTCCCATCACTCCCACAACACCCAACTCCACTGTCAGCTTTCTGCTTCTGTGCAGCACAAGCTTTTGCACCATCTGCTTGTGCACTCTCTGCATCAGAGGAGGTGTTTTCCACCCTGTCTTCACCGGCCAGGCCCAGGGATTGTGCTGCTGTGCCTCTTGTTATACTAACATAAACAGCAATCAACTGCAAGTGTCAGTCCCTTTCTTCCATAACTTTTCGAATTACTTTTGGCTTGCAGATTTATTTTTCATCCAGTTAGCTCTCTTAATGGTACAGGACCAAGTTTAATGTAGACTCACTAATAGAGTGACTGTCTAAAATGATGGCACAACTTGTGCCTATCTGGAATAAATCACCCAGGCATACAGCTCTGGCCTAGTATGTTCTTGGGAAGTAGGCAGTTTTACACTAATTAAAATAGTAAAAGAAATCCTTTGCTACATTAGAAATGTGAAAATACTGCCCAACGATAACGAAAAACAAGTAGGGTTTTTAAAAAGGACTTTGCAGACAGTAAGAAAAAATACACATTCATCTAACAGTGAATACTTCTGACTTGCATCAATCTTAAAATCATGCAATAGAGACTTGGCTTCTAACTCGCTAGGGTACACAGGCATTAACTGTGCCTAACTCATCTTCCCATAAATAAACTGGCACCAAAGAGGATGCTGAGACTAGTGGCCTAACACAGCAGGAGTCTGCCTGTGCCAGATTTTTCCCAAATTGGAGTAGAGAAGGGTGGCAGTGGGGAGGCTACAGGAATTTCTGATTAAATCCCCTGAGAGAGGATACTCAGCTCTGGAATGCACACTGTAAAACAGAACATTAATGATGTGGTAGTGATGTCTTCCTACTTGTACAGTTTTGCAAAGGTTTGTTCTGTAATGCACGTGAAATAATGGGAATAGCGACCATGAGAACTGCCAAGGAAAAGGCAACTAAAACAAAAAGTAATTAACAATATCTGCTCAAATAATCTCAGGGCGTTTACTAGGACTTGACTAAGACACTACCCATTCGATTAATCCAAAATAATTTACTTCCTATGTTTTCCTGGGCTTCACAGAATTTCCATGCTGGTTGTAAATATGGCCAAGAAAGAGAATCAAGATTAGTCTCTACAATTTAATCTGCCATTCTTAGGCTGAATTTGGCAATTTTGAAATAACATTCTTGAATGTTAGACTGTAGTGCATTAGTAAATGCACAAAGTCCATCACCACATCTGCTCAAGTTAGAAGCAGCACCAAAACAAAACTGATCCATACAAGTTTGGAGTCCAGAAACTGCCCTCTTGATATTAAGATTGTTTGGTTTGTATTACAGAGATCTGATATTGCTCATGATATGGACGTAACTGTTTAAAGTTATAGAAACTGCCATGAATCTAAGTTCATGTTTTTAAATTTTCATTTATATGAGAAGTTTCTACATATCGTTTCTTTTTCTCTGCCTTTCTTATCCACCATATCCTGTTCCCATTTTTGTCTTTATTTACCTCCTACATTCAATGTATTTCTAGCAAAAGATTTTAAAATTCAGTATTTGTATTTCCCCTAGAATGAAGAGGAAGGTAAAGAACATCATAACAGTAAAGAAAAATTATCCAGCAGATATTGAGCATTTTTTCTGCATTCATTCTCTATTCTTCCTCAATAGGAAAACTGCTGCTAGAACCTCTTTCCATTCCTATACACTAACCACTACTAATCACACCAATTCAGCCTGTGAAAATGTTTTGCAAATTTACCTGTTGACCTTTAGTCTCTTAATTCGTGATGAGCAAGGAAACACTCACAGTTTCCTGATCTAATACTGCTTATATGCAAATAGCAGAAAGACAGGAAAGGTGCAGAAGATGCTTTCTAACCTAGTCTTGCCTGAGCCAGCAGTTTTGCTTTTGCAGTAGGCACCTTCCCTTTCTCCTCTCCATCACTTCTAGCTGGGATTTATCATCTCTGCTACTGTCACAGGTTTGTTGATGCCACCTCTTCATGCAGATTCTCACAAATGACTCTTAAGAATGACCTGTGAATTTGCAAAATAATGAAGACAGATTGCCTGTGGTTGCAAACATCTACAAAGCTATGAAAGCTGGGAGAGAGGTGAGAAATTCCTGCTACTCTAAAACTCCCAAATGCCTGCCTAGGGCAGCCCTGCTGTGCAGAGTGCTCTTGTTTCTAGGTCTATTTAAGCACTGGGTTCTTCTTGAAACTCCTGAGGGCCAGGCTGGTAGGTCAGCCAGTAATAGGGGTCTGCCAGCCAGCCACAGACCCTGCTGACTCTGAACACAGAGAGTCCTCCTGGAAGAATCAGATGGTGGAATGAGGGGCAACATATCTACCACCAAATAAAATGCATCCAAAGATTCCTGGTGGAAGAACACAGCCACCACAACCATGACATTGTCAAAAAGGTCCCTGGCATGGTTTTTGGCCCGTTCCAATTAATATTACTTCCAAGTTTTATGAGGCACAACTGGAGACTTAGTGTGTGCCCGAGACTAGTCCCAGTATTGGTTTGGAGATGGCTACACCACTACATAGGACAAGAGAGGGTGTTTAGAGAACTGCTGGCTTAAACTGGTATTCCATCAGATGGTGGAATGAGGGGCAACATATCTACCACCAAATAAAATGCATCCAAAGATTCCTGGTGGAAGAACACAGCCACCACAACCATGACATTGTCAAAAAGGTCCCTGGCATGGTTTTTGGCCCGTTCCAATTAATATTACTTCCAAGTTTTATGAGGCACAACTGGAGACTTAGTGTGTGCCCGAGACTAGTCCCAGTATTGGTTTGGAGATGGCTACACCACTACATAGGACAAGAGAGGGTGTTTAGAGAACTGCTGGCTTAAACTGGTATTTCTAGGGGTAGCTTTGCGTCATTTTTGATGCAGATGATGGTGTCCAGAAGTAATGACGTTGGAGTAAAATACAGGATCAAATAGAAATGTAGATTTGGAGAATGCAAGCAGAATGTTTGCTACATGAAAAAATATATTTGAATGCTTGTATATAATCTCTCATCATTTTGTTTCCTTTTTAGTGCAAGGAAGTGTTAATTACATTACTGGCACATATAGATAAATAAACAAAATGTTAACTTTATCTCTCTGGTTTACAGATAGATCTAAGTACAGAGATTCACACCCAGCAATCCCTATGTGTCTAAAACTCGCCTTCTACATACAAGTGAAATTCCTCACTTTCAGCCATTAATGAAATTAACAGATTTGGGATGAGGGAGAATTATAAAATCAGCCTCCCATAATTTGTATGGCATCTATTTTCCCTATTACAACTAAAACCAGCAGAATCCTTACAGCAAATCATCTGGAACTTGTGTCAAAATAATGATGTCCATGCCAACACAGATGACACGATTATAGTAAAAAGCAAGTGAAATGTCATGTCATATATTCATTATGTTTAAAAATAAGGGAATAGCACAAAACTTGATATGTCAGACTTCAGATTTCAAGGGGATCACAACTACTGCTTTAGGAGAAATTCAAGAATTTCCTGCATGTCTCCCTTTTCTCAGTGTATCTTGTATGACTTCAGCAGTATTACCAACACATCCTGAGATACACAATGGCCCAAAATTTTTTAAACTATTTTGTATTGTTTATGATAAAACCAAGCCACACATACAGCCAAAATAGTCCATGGTGTTCCTTTGCACCAGTCTTCAGACTTCATCAGTGCACAGCCGTACATGACCCTTCTCTTGGGTTATGTCAATGACCTGAGCATATGGCTCAAAATTGAAACAGCCCCATCTTCACCTCCATTTTAAAGGTCAAGAGCACTATTTCTGAGTGTTTGAAAAGTCAGTGTTAGGCAATGCTGAGTGTGGGGAAGATATAACTGTACCTCATAAATTTAAACAAAACAGGTTTCTGGTGAAGTTCCCAGCAATGACAATTGCAGAAACTGTGGGTAAATACACACTGCATTTGGTAGTGGTTGCTCACTCCACATTCTTATCCCAAGGAAACATGAGTGTGTGCCCTGCTGGTGCAAAGGTTGCATGCACAGGCAACCTACTGCATAATTGCAAAAAATAAATCTACTGAAATTTTTATTACACGACTTGAAGTTATGTGATTTCTATATATAGCCTAACTTATTAATTAAAAAAATCAGTACTTTTTTTATTCACCTTGTGTAGGTAAATTTGTTCAGAGCATTTGAGCTCTTTTCTTTCTAGAAAATATTTATTGACTGTGAAGCATGCCTGAAGAGCTTTCATAAAAAGAACTACTTTTTTTAGCTACTTTTCACTGCTAGAATGTCCAAAGAAAAAACTTCTACTCAGTATGCTGTTAAACTCAATCCATTTTAAACCGTGAATGTGCAAAAAAATCTATATTACTGTGAAAGTAATGAGTTAGAATGAGATCTTCAGAAATATGAGGGAAAAGGCTTTAGGAGCCAGTGGACAATTAAATCCTTTGCATTTAGGATTTCAGAATTTCAGTTAATCTTTTCAAAATAAACATGATAGGATATTTTTGATAAATATTACTACTCAAAGAAAATATTTTCAACAAAATTTATTTTACCGGGTCTTTCTGCCACCTCCTAAGATAGATAAGGCTCTGGTTACAGGAGGTTCTTTGCTGTAAAGAGCAGCACATCTCAGCTAAGACTTGAAGCACTTGTAATTTTGATTTAGGCCCAGGATGAGCAACATAAATTCCTAGACCTACAGCCTTTGGTACCACTCACAAGTGCTCCTGGACTCTACTCCAAAAGGTGCACCTTAAAAATAGTGTAAAAAAGGGATTCATGTGTATTTTCTCCTCAATTGCTTCCCAACAACTTAGCCTCACTTCCAGTATATGTTTAAAAAAACCTCAGCACTGCAGTGGCCTTGGTTCGTGGCTAAATACAGATTCTGCCAACTTCAACCCATGCTCTTGTTTCAACTGGTTCAGCCAGTTTGCCAGAACACTGAAAGGAGTTCTTAAATACAGCCTGATTTTCACGGGATGCTGCACAGTGAAATCAGAAGACCCAAGTGGATAATCTCATGCTCATGGGTACCTGACAAACACGTGCCATTGTGCAAGCCCAGCTGCTCCAAAATCAACTCCCTCAAGAACTCAACTAAACCAGGTCCAAGCCAGAGCAGGTTCCATACACCATGAGCTAATGAAGTCTCCCTTCATTAGAAGAACAGCCCTAATCTGCAGGATACTGAGTTCCTGTCCTGCTGCAGCTGTTCCTCAGCCTCTTGAGAAAGAGATTCTTGTGAAGCCAAGTCTTACATTGTCTCCAGCTTGAGCAACCATGATATAAACCCTTCCCCACTCCTCTTTTGTTTCCTTATCGTGTAAGGCATGAAGGTGGCAACACCTGCCAAGATGCATCAAACAAACTGGAAATCAGCTGAGCAGTGGTTCTCCCCTAAATTTATTTCCAGGGGTTGATGTGAATGCATTATAAACAGATAACCATGATGAATCTATCTAGGGATAACTATGATAAATCGATCTACTCATGAAGATTAATTGGTTCTATTTGCTCCTTCTGCTATTGTTATTTAAAGAATCAACAACCTAATTTTCAGTAATATTTTGCAGAAAAGAATATGATTTAGACTACTAAGGGTGTTCACCCATGTCCCTCAAGAAAAATGCCAAAGATAGAATTACAAATGCATAGGTAATTTATTTGTGCAGCTATGTGTATCAAAACAAAATATGTTTCTCTGCATATTCTGACCAACTAGCTGCAAAGTAATATTTTAAGACTAATTTTTATATCAACATTAAATATGTTTTCATAAGTGCAGTTGTCAGGATCATAACTCAATGTATTTTCTTTGCACAAAGCAGGCAAATTTGAGTGAAATGCTAAAGCTAAAGGGTACATTTGCCGAGGGTACTAATGAACAGCCTACATGGAATATGCACATTTCATTCCTTTTTGCTAAAATAATGGTGAATATGGGAATTTCCCATGTTTTAAAAATTAATAGTCCTTTAAGGAACAGCTGCAGACACCTGGTTTGAATTAAGAGAGTTGAAATAATCAACAACATGTTCATAAAGCAAGAGACCCTCTAGGCCCACAAGACTGTGACACACAGGCAACAAAACACCCAACCAGGATTTACTTAGACAGAGGGAAATGTTCTTTACACCTGACAGACAGCATGGACACAGCATCCATAACAACAGCTCTTGCTGAGTGTTTCCAGGTAGGAAATGAGAAAGTCACTGAAGTGTCCACTGCATTTGTTGTTTCATTAATCACCATTCACGGGAGTACATGTGCACCCAGCCAGTAGGAACTGGGAAAGATAATATCTCAGAAAGATGAGTTAAGAAAATGTACTCCTGTGCCTCTTAGCAAAAGCTGGGGGACCAGGGTGGATTTACATTATACTTGGAACATTTGCATTCCCTTTTGCTTTTTTTAGTAAGTGAATAAAAAAAACAACAAAAACCAACAAAACAACCAATCAAACAACAACAACTAAAGAAACAAACAAACAAAAAGGTAAACAAAACAAACCCGCAAAATAATATACAAAGTTCCCAGGTATAGTGAGTTGTCCCAATTTCTTCCAGCAGACAACTTTGCTCTGAGGTAGAACTAGAGCCAGGCATGCCACTCCTGTCTAATCAGAAACAGTGAGGCAGCAAAGAAGTAATCTCGACTAAAACTTTTGCCAGTTTATTTTGTGTGACAGATAATGCATTTCTAAAGACTCCCATGAGAACTCATGTGGAGGAGGTTTAGCAGGCTATCAGCACACGTCTCCGCTCATACTATATCACATTAATCATCAGCTTACATTAAAAATGCCACCTGTCCTTGCCTGTTTGTTCCCTGTGATGAAAAACGTTCCTCTATAATGCAGTTGTTGAATTAATCCATACATTTATTACAAGATTTTGCACATTAACATCCACTCATTCTGCTCCCAGTAAATCTACAGCTTTTCTTGTCAGGGTTTATGCCTCTGTTTTGAGGTGGGAGGGAACTGAACTGAATAAAACTATGAAAACAGATTACTTCACTGCTCAGCCTCTCATCACTAAAAGACCAAAATAAAATTTAAAAAAAAATAATGTCTGAAAAAGTTCAGATAAGGGTCTTCCAGTTCTACATCCCAGATGGTGAGAGGCCATGAATTTCACAGACAAACTTGTGCTGATGGAGTTCTTAGCTCAGCTTTGTACACTGAGGCAACCTGGATAAGCTTCAGAGTTGTCAGGTATTTCCCCCCGGACAAATCCAATCTCAGTTACACAGCACAGACCAACCCGACACACAGTTTGAAACACTGATCTGAACTTTTCAAACATTAAAAGGAGGAGGGCCTTTGATCTCAGATCTGTGCCCTTCTGCCCTACCTCCAGCCTGACCAACAAGTTCTACAGACCTGAGCGTCGCTGGGAAGGTACCTTTAGAGCGAGAGCAATCTAAAATGATGAAAAATCTAAAGGCAACAGGAAGATACAGGCATGCTGCTCCAGCCACCACATCAGCAAGGGGAGCCCATCCTGACAGCCCCAGATAGTCCCTGTTACTTAAGCCTTGGTTACTTACTGCAACCATTTCTGGATTACTTGATTTGCATCACAGGATAGAGAGATAAAGCAAGCAGTGGAACCACAATGCAGATTAAAGGTTAAAACAACGAGATGGATTAGGAATACATACAAGGAAAGGGATCGAAGAATGCTTTGTCTGTGTGATCATCTGGAACAGATCCTGCAACTTGCATCAGCCAATTATGGGTTTTATTTTGGTATGCTTTAACAGCTATTTGAGAAGCTTGTAGGAGCAGATATAGATATTGTGGCTTTCAATAATTTTAGCAGATAGAGGACTAGAGATGGAGGTTAATTATTTTCTTTGTGTAAGAGCTGCCATTGTTTTTGGTTTTGGTTGTAAATGTGTATTATCTAAGAACAATTTTATAAGATGTGAAAGTGGTAATGGTAAATATTAATGCTCATGCAAATATCTGTAACACATACAAAGAAGAGTTATTTCCTTTACTGTGCCAGCACTAATTGTTCACCAGTTAGAAGGGAGCTCTGATGTTTTCTGCCTTTATGTTATATTAATAAATGTGTATTTACCATAACTTGCCAACAAAGCTTAGGTCAAACTACACAAGATGCCTCCTCCCCTTTTTCATGCCTACAATACCAAGCACAGCAAAGAAGGGGGAGAAGGAGTATTAAACACATAATATAGAATAAATAACAGAAGGCTCTTACAGAAATATGATCCTATATATGGAAGAGACTTTTTATATTTCAGCACTTTTCTTTCATTCTTCACATTACTATAAAGCTCTTCAACAAGTGATTAAGCTAAAAGTGAATCTTTACAATAAAATCCCAAATTCAGTCCTCAAAGACTTAGGATGGTTTATCTTCCCCAGTAGAAACATAACCCACATAAGAAAGATGGATTCTTCACATTATATCAGGGGAGAAGTGCTGGGGATGTTTTGCTAGGGTGCTTTTTTAGTGGTTTTGTTTCATTTCAGGGTGGGTTATTTTAAGAGTAAGAAACCAAATTAAAATGCATCTTATCCCCTGAACATGTTGTTGATTTTCTTGAAATCAGCAGCCATACTTTCCCTTCTCCCTTGGTAATGACTACATCTGGATCTGGTTCTATAAGTAGAATAATTTTAAATTTAAACTTAACTGATCAAACCCTCGATAATAATAATTTTAAAAAATCATCAGCTCTAAAAATTCTTCGCCTTTATTTGGATTTCTTTTTCAGATAAAAAAATCCATATACACCTTGGGCTTTTAATGTTTTGCCCCAAATCATTGACAATATGATATAACAAAAGCATCTGTATTCAATTCATCCTTTTTCAGTATGAATGGAGCTACTATGGATCCTATTTCAGAGGCAGGACTTCATCCCTAGATGAAGATGATACCTTAAACAGCAAATCACATAATGAGACATCTCATTGTTGTCTCTAGATTCCCTTGGGTGGAAGCAACTCTTTGGTCTTCATCCTGCTCTTCATTTTACACCCACCCCCCAATCCTGTAGGACTGAGGCCAATGTTTAGCAGATGTGTTTTCTTTACTTAAAAAAGAGAAAAGTAGACTGTGGGGTTGGCAAAATAGGGTGAAAAATAAATTAGAGAAGCCCTACTAATTTTGTGGTGGGCAAAGGATGCTCCAGGTGCCCCGACAATGGTGGCATCTGGCCAGAGAGACCCTGACAGCACTACAGGAGCTCTTCAGAAGCATTTCTAGCCACAGAAAATGAATTTTCTGGGAATAACAGCTGGGCAATAAGCATAAATCTGGATGTATGTCGACACAAGAGTATAAAAAGAGCATAAAAAAGGTACAAAGGAAATAACAGATGGAAATGTGCTGTCCACCACCATTAAAAACGGCAGGTGAGGGCATGTTCATAATTTCAGCAGACAGCTGTCAAGGCCAGAGGTGCTGCAGATGTTTACAGCAACCCAGAGCCTATTTCACTCTCCTGAAGATGTACAGGGGTCTGCTTTTATTCAGATCAAAATACTCATGCTGCAATAAATATGACAGGGCAAATACTCACCTGGTGTAAATAAGCACAGCTTCTAAAAAGCACTGTACAACTGCTAAGGATTTCGTCTTGTGAGCAAATGCTTTCCTCTCATGGCACTATCCAGATTTATTGCTTGTCAGTGACAAAGGATCAATCTTTAATCAAAAATGTAGGTCCTAAAAGGAGCTTAAATTAGTATTATATTGTCATTTCTCATATATTGCTCCTGCCACAACCAAAAATACAGAGGGTCTGAAACACAAGCAGCAATTTTCAGCAAGATTCATTTGCACACACATTTCTATTCACTTAAGCAGTTTAACCATTATTTCTGCAAAAGAATTTACAGGATTTGAGGGAACCATAAAATGTATATTCCCAGTGTTCAGTGTTAAACCAAATCCCCCCAAAAGGCCCTGCCTTGCTGCAGTGCCAGCTCTGGCTCTGCAAAACCCTGCTGGAGGATCAGGTGAATCCTTCACAGAAACACTAAAACTCTGCATTCCCTGTCCTCTGTCAGAGGGCATGCACCATACACCCCTTTGGAGGTCAAAACAGATTTTCCCAGTGAACCAGGGGTGAGTGAAGGAAGCTGTACTCTGCTTTTCCTGCTTTTCCCAGAAAAAACTACATTGATGTCTGTGCTGTTAGAAAGGAGTGTACACATTAGCAGCATTTTTTTCACACATCTTAAGATTTACCAGCCACTCCAAAATCCAACAACTATGGCAGGAAATTATTCTTTCTTTTTTTAAGAGCTTCCTCAGGTTTATTTTTCATGAGACTGATTTTGAAATAGTCAATTTTACTTCAGCATTGACACTGGCATGGTGAGGACCAATATTGGGACTCATTTGCAGCCAGTTTAGGGTACAGCTTTGCACTGCCCTAGGAGGGGGTGACAGGGTTCACTTCTGACATGGGTTAAGAGGGAACCAAGGGCTCATTCAGGGTCTGGTTCAGTAAAGACCACGGTTTCACCAGGTAAACCCTTGGTCTGCCAGTACCAGCAAGAGGAGCAGAAAAACTCCCCTTTGCTTGGATAGCTGTATCTCAAAGCCTGTGCTTAAAACATTAGTTTCGTTACTAATTCTTTTCTAAGTCTGAATCATTGCCCAAACAATAGTAACAGTAATTAATAATAAACAGTCTCAGCTATAAAAATATGATTTTTTTTCTTCATTTAAGTCACAATTCTTAAGCCCAGATGGATAAACTGTGAAACGAGCTCTCAAAATATTTTCCAAAATGATAAACACCAGCCTACGACTATCACCAAATATTTGAAAAGCTCTGACAATCTCACATCAAAGCACTTTACCAGGGAAAGCAAAAGTCACCACAGAAGCAAAGCAAAACAGAGCATTCTTCCACTGTTTCCCAAAGGCAGGCAAGTGTTCAGACATCCCCAGGACAGCAGGGCTCTATCACAAGTGATAGGGATTTGGAAAGACAATTTATAACCCTCTGAACAACCCCCTCTTCTTTCCTCCCCCAGCTTAACATGCTGAGTGTGATGCCAGAGGGTATGGAATGTCTTTTTGGACATTTAGCTGTCCCAGCTGTGTCCCCTCCCAGCTGCTGGGTGGGGTGGGATGAGAAGCAGAAAAGGCCTCAATTGCTTGTTAGCCCTGCTCAGAAATAACCAAAACACCCCTGAATAACCAACACTGTTGCCAGCACAAATCCAAAACACAGCCCCATACCGGCTACTGTGAAGAAAATTAACTTTATCCCAGGCAAAACCAGCACACAAGTAAATTTTATACATTAGGGCTCAGCTCTAAGCCCAGAAAGTCATATAAATTTGTATCTCTCTAGGGCAGGAGAGCTGTGTATTAAAGTAAATGGAAAAGATGTGATACATAAACTCAGTCACATACATCTGTGTGCCACTGTTAGAGATCCTGCCTGGAGGACTGAAAATACAAAAAAAAATTGAATTCTGATCCAAAGTAATAAATTTGTTTTATTGCAATAAAATTTTAAAATAATTTTGCTTTTTTTTTTAATTTACTGAAGAATATATATCACTCTAAAGAGTCAGAAGGAAAGAATCTTTCTCTTCTAAGAGCATTTTCTGTCTAATTTTCTGGGTTTTGATTTATAAAAGAAAAATTTCGCATTTTCTTTATTTGATAAAGATACTTTGCAGTATCTTTATTTAATTTCTTTCAGTGTGCATACATATCAACAATCTGGGCTGTGAAGAAGAGAAGCTGAGGCAGCAATTTATACTGTGCTCTGTCATTCCTTCTGCAGAAACATTAATGTCCAAAAGAAGGACTTGGATAATGAGTAGGTGCTTAATGGGCCAAACCATTAAAACCAAATCAATTAGTTCACCTCTCAGCATGCTCATCATGAGTATGCACAGGCCCACACATACAGACGCAGGGTGTGGTAAAACAAGTCTTCCATTATTAGACAGAGAGAAACCTAAAGGAGAATAAAAAATTATCTCTTTTTCAACTATTTTACAACTCTATGTTATTCTGCCCCTGTGAGTATTACATATCCTGATTTTCACAAGCTCCATCTCCAGCAGTTCCTAAGCAGTACTGCTCCTTTTGGCTAAAGGAATCTTTGCTTAAAGAATCACTTTAGAAATTACAGCATTCACACTCCAGCCCATTATTCAATAAAGCTGTAATCATGTTGCCCTAACTGTATTTGTCCCACATAGAATAATCTTTTATCTTTTCCACTTGAACAGCCCCTGCACACTGTTGCACAATCAAAGGTAATACCATTCTTCCTAAACACAATTGCCTTCATTTTTATTTTCCTCTACTATTAAAATAATAGAAATAATAATTTTGCAAATTATAATTTTTTTCTTTACTACTACCCCCTTAAGACCTACTTCAACAAATTACTTTATGAAAATACAACAAGCTTCTCTATTTGTTTTCTTCCTTTGAAGCAGGGTGAAACGTCTGGGGATAACACACTACTATGCTAATGTTTGGATTTGTGTTTTGGAATACAGATAAACCAATGTGGACCAAAAGCGACTTTTTGGTTTTTATGATCTTTTAAAAGCCACAAAATTATTAAATTATTTTAGGAACTAAAAAACAGCAACTCCCACAAGACCCTTTTCTGTACAGAAAACATAACTATTTTGCTCAACTAAAGTGTATGATACTGTAATTAAAAAAAAAAAAAAAAAATATATATATACACTAAAATTTTAAGAGTACACTAAGATGAAAATTTTGAGGAGTGGAAGATACATTTGTTCCCCACATGCACACACATACACAAGTATTCAGAGCCATCAGTTCTTGACCAGGTGTTTACCTCAGAGTCAGCTTCCTCTGAACTTAGGTTCATTTTTGTCCTTCACTTTGACCCTTGCCAAAAAATCACGACTCAGTCAAGGCTGGTGTGAAATACTGATGACAAAAATGGAAAATGTTCTGAGTGTTTTCCACTAAGACACGAACACACAAACACTCATGGTTTATGTGAAAGCCAGGGGCACTTTCTTTTACACTGAGACATTTCAAGATGATACTTGTGCTCTTGGGCAAGGCACAGATTGCTAAATGCTGTATTATATTTTTCCCACTCCATGTAATGCCATCATATTTCTTCTTCTGCATTCACACAGCTGGCACAAAATGTTCAGCCAGGTAACAGATAAGGCAAAAGAAGGAGAAAAAAAGAGGCAGCTCAAGCAATTGGACTCTTAGTCAGTAGAGGCACAAATAGTGAGTTATGTTCTGAAAACAGGGTTGAAGACAGAAATTATTTTAAGCCAAAGAAGAACCATAGAATGGTCTGAGTTGGACGAGACCTTAAAGATGACCTAGTGCTAACTTTCCTGACATGGGAAGGGGCACCTTCAACTAAACCAGGTTGCTCAGAGCTCCATCCAACATGGCCTTGAACACTTCTAGAGATGGGACATCCTCAGCTTCTCTGGGCAACCTGTTCCAGCACCTCAAAACTCTGACAAGAAATAATTTCTTCCTAATAACTAATCTAAACGTAACGTCTTTCAGTTTGAAGCCATTTCCCCTTTTCCTGTCACTACACGTCCTTGTAAATAGTCTCTCTACATCCTTACTGTAGGCTCCCTTCAGGTACTGGAAGGCCACGCTTAGGTGAACCCAAAGCCTTCTCTTCTCCAGGCTGGACAAGCCCAGCTCTCTCAGCGTGTCCCCATTATAGAGGTGCTCCATCCCTCTGGTCAACTTGGTGTCCCTCCTCTGGACCTGCTCCAACAGGTCCATGTCCTTCCCATGCTGGGAGCCCAGAGCTGGATGCAGCCCAGCAGAGCAGGGCAGAGGGGCACAATCCCCTCCCTCCCTGCTGTCCACGTTCCTTCTGATGCAGCCCAGGATGCCCAAATTGACTAGAAATTTTAAGCAATATTACCTTGTACAGAACCCAAATATACGCATACTAAAACAGCATAACCAACAGCAATACATAAGAATTTTGCAAGTGTTGGCCCAGACAAACTTTTACAGCATATATGCAGCCTGATCATCAAAGGGGCAAAGACAAGCAGTTACATGCAGAACTACATCGTGGTGGGATAAATTCAGTAGACAGGGGAGTTTAACTTGAAAATTTGTCAGTCTTTTAAATAATCTCTAGTTCCCTAACAATATATAGACATACATAAACATGCGTATTCACCTACAACAGCTAGGAAAGCCAGGAATGTCAGAAGCATGCTTTTCCTTCTGGATCCAGCCATTCTGTTTATTTTTAATGCCATGCTGTGTGTTTCACATGACAGGCTTTGAAATTCAGTAAGGTTGTCTAAAATCAGATTACCAGAACTGTAGGGGAAGAGCAGCCATTTAGAGGAGCTCATGGTGCAAACTGCTGCCTGGAGCTGTTCTCCTGAGAACGGTGCTAACCTCAAAAGTGCAAATAAAAAGCAGTAGGAAACAACAGAGCAACCTTCTCCCCATCAACTGGAAATAAATGGCACAATTCTTTATTCTTCACACCCCACTTTAATTGAGAGATGGCTATAAAATAGTCAGTTACAAAATATTGTGGACATCTTAAACACTTACACTATCTTTACACATGGATGTAGGCTGTCCGCTGATAGATCAAGTACTCTCTGTAACCTAAGACATGATGTAAAACAGCAGCATTCAAAACCCTTTCTCAGTGGCTTAAAGAACAACCAAAAAAAGTGGTTGAAGTACATGAAAAGACCCAACAAAATCCTGAACATGTCACATCTGAGATTTGACCCCTCTCCTGGGCATGGCCACCCAGGATGCCCTCACATCTGAGATTTGCCCTCATTCCTCCTGCTTATTCCTCTGCCCTGTGATGCAGGGGAAGAGGAGTGGGAGTCTCCAGCCCCAGAGTAACTGGACTGCCCAGAAGATCCCACTGTGGCCCATTTCTGTCAGGAGCAGCTGTGACTGCTTGAATTGACTGTAATGAGAATGGAAGTTCTCCCACACCCAACCAAACCGGGTACATCTAGAGCTCAGCAAACCCAGCACAGAAAACCACAACCTATTCCCATCACTTCTATGTCCAGAGAAAATACTGGCAACTAGCAGTACAGACAACATGCTTGAATTCCACTTGAGAACCATTCACAGGATGATCTAAAAGGAACTGCTGACTCCAAGTCTAGTTCTGGGGAGACACAAAATGCTGCCTTCTTGTGAGCAATTTTGCCTCAGCAGAGAAATTAAGATGGGGATGACTAGTGCTCCCAGAAGTGATCACTTGAGAGCAGAGCTGCAGGACAGAGGCTTTGGTGCTGCCACTGCCTGTGCTCTCCTTTTGCAGGTAAGCCAAAGACTCCCAGCTGCAAGCTCAAAAAACAGGACTAAAATATTTGTTAACAAGCAAACAGGCCAGCAGCAGAATGGCTCTGCTGGTACCTCTGAGAGCTCTGCTACCTCACACAACCCCCACAGCATCAGTAACAGAATTTTCTCTGAGGTGAACAAAAATAACCATCTAAATCCAGCAATGTGGGAATACACATGCACATCATGGTTTGCCAGCTAAATAATTTTTTTCTGAAAATTTTCTGTTGAAAATCCTGCCAGGAAAATTAACCAAACTCACGTGTTGAAACATCACTTTCCTGTTGAAGGTCTAATACTCTGCTCTGTTTATGGTGGGGAATTCTTGAGCACAAATCTGACCTTCCTGTACTGGATGGGTCACCAGCTGTGTTCCATGGGATCTCTTCAAGTCTCTCATTATTTAATTTGCAGGTAATCAATAATACATGATCTTTGTGTACAGACACACACCACCATGTCAGTGGAGATGATTAAAAGAGGAACTCTCTCTCAAATAGATGTTAATTTTCCAAATTAGAGAATTTCTTAATTTCAGAAAATAAAGATTTCAATGCATCATAGAAGCTACCATTAAATTGGGTACTCATACTTCCTTCTAACTCAAGTCAAATATGTTAAGCATTCCTTTCCAATGCAATTTCTTCAAGAAAAGTTTCTTTAATATCACACTGTTTTCCCCAGCTATCTGTGAATTCCTCAGGTGATTGGTCAAGCATTCAGCATCCAGCTTATCCCCACCTGCTGTCTACAAGGGCAGCTTTGCTGCACTACAGGAGAACAGGAGTCTGGCATTAAGCTCATGGTCTGGTGCTTTATTCCAAATGTAAAAATTCTGAGGGCAACAGAGAAAAAAGAACCTGAAGAGATTTAAACAAATCAGTTGTTTTTAATGAACACTTGCCTTGCAGACAAGATCATCTTTAGAGAAAGTAGCACCACAAGCAATTATCACACCCACAGAGATCACAGGTTTTGCAGATGAGCTAAGAAAAATTGTGTAAACCACTTTTTTCCTCTCCTGCCTTCACAGGCTACACTGAGAAATGCACAAAGCAGGGAAATGCCCAGTACCATTGCCAGTCTCCTGGAGAGCTGCCCAAGTATCCGTGCCCTGGCATAGCTCTGTGCCAGGGCATGTGGTGACAACTTCAGCTCTCCTCTGCTGTGTCAGAGGATGCATTAAGTACAGGTCACACCCTTCAGGAACCAAGCCTTCCTCATCAGGTGCTTGTCACCCCTGCCCTGGCTCCAGAAACCCAGACCAGAAAGACTGAGATTAATCTCTTCCAACACACTGCTCTGTCTAACACCAATTTAAGGGAAATATTTACCCTGATACACACACAGTGGGAAACTGCGTGAATTGAATTCAACCCAAACCTTAGCTGCAAAATCCTTGCTGCTGTGTTACAAGAAAGTAACAGCACAAAAGTCCTCATTCATATTAGATTAAACATCTTCATCTCTCCATCATACAAAGAATGTAGAACTACCTGCTAGTTAAAAGAGAAAGAAGCCTGGAGCAAAATACCAGTGATCAGTTCTCACTCATTTCCAGAGGATTTGCAATGTTTTACTTAAATCAATCCATACAGTTTTGCTTCCATTTTGCACTTAGGGAGGCTACAGCCTAGATCAAGTTGAAGCACATCTGACAGAGCCAATTTATATCCCAAGATTTCTGTTTGCTATGTTTTGGTGGTATTGACCTTTAATTGTCGTTTGCACAAAGGCCCAGACCTTCATGCTTGCCAACATTGAATTTATCTCTAAAATTTAATATGCAGAATTGAGCTGACTGGAACGCAGCTAAATAAGTACATAAGCCTGGCACAGAGTCATCTAAGCTATTTTAACATTTTCTTGAAGTGGTTAAGTGTGCAAATCTATGATCACAATAATTATGTTTTTGGGTAAATCAGTAAATTAAAGAAGGCTGGAAAACAGTCTCAGCCTCTCAACTTCTAAAAACAGATGTTTTACTTTATTGGCAAACCATCACATTTAAAACAATTTAATCATCACACAGGAGCTGACCAAAAAAAAGTAAGGTACACACTGCTACTGACATATGAAATGCATTTTCTTGCCCTCGAATTCTTTCAGGGTTTGTTATTTTTCTCCTTCAAGCTGACAGAGCAGATAGTGTTATTTAGACAGAAGTCCACCCAAGAACCTGCCAAACACTGAGAAGAACTTTCATTACCAATAAAAGTAATGAAGACCAAACTCTTACTAATTTGTGTCTCCTGTGGCTTTCCCTTGTGGAGATTTTCTGAGGTTTAATAAGGACTGAATTCTCACAGGAAGGAACTTTCTTTCAGTGAGGGCAGTAGTAGGCTCTGCTCTTTCCAGCTGCTCATTCTTATAAAACTTCTAGAAATGCAGTGTCTCTGAGATTTCCTCATGAGAGTCTCTGCTTTCTCCTTCCATCCACCTTTCAGCTGAATGTCAAAAGTCATCAGAAAGAGACATTCTCATGCTTAATGACCTACAGCTTTATCAATAGATTGATTTGATTTGTAATAAAATCAAGAGAGTTCCTGAATTTTAAACTCCATAGCTTGGAAACCTCATTTGAACAAGTCTGACAAGATTACTGGCTGATCTTCATTTCTGAGCATCATTTCCTAATTTTTGAGCATCTGCCTGACAGAACAAAAGAAAATAGAACACTGTTTGTCAGCATTACCACCATCTTTCCACTCTAAAAGATTCAGAGCCTAACTGCAAAAAACTCTAGTATAAAACACAAAAGTGAATGCATTTCAACACAGTGGTGGAGGATAGGAAATTAATGAATGAGAAAGAAGCTTAAGGGGAGAAATAAGAGGTTTGCTAGGTCTTTTATTGTTTTCTTTTGCCCGAATACACAAACACTAAGCAAAATAAACGAAGACTTAAATCACAGAAAAGTTTTCCCCTAGGCACATATCTACAGCAGCACACTTACTGACATGCTTGGTTCAAAGGATTATGTGTTTTACAGATAAACTCCATCTCTTATGGGCAAAAAGAATTTTAAGACTGAAGTCATGAACACAATACAGTCACTGGTGGTTATCTGCACATTAAAATCGACTCCACACAAGGAAAGGTTTAAAATCCATTTTCTTTCCTGAAACTCTGTATTCTGAGCTCCACTTCCCCCATATCAGGCTCAGTGAAGCTGTTGGCCTCTAGGCAGAAAATGACAGCACTTTCTTTTCTTTTTTCATACCTCTCTGCCTTGCTCAAGGTAATTTATACTGCCATTAGCTATTGCATAAGGAGATGTGAACCCCCAGTTTTAGAAAGAAAACGATGGAGATGCAGGTTTTCAACTGCTTAAGAAGAATTTGACCAAGAGAAAAATGCTACAATAACTGAGGAGAAAATTGCTTCCAAAAGTGAGTTATGTATTGGAGGCATGTTAGCGCATTACAGTCCAAAAGGAGGTGTTCTTCAAACTAAGTTTCTCTGGATGATACTTTTGGCTGTATTTACCTCTAGTAAGCAAATAGAAATGCAAGTATGTGTGGATGTGTCGTGGTTCAAGCACACAGGGCAATTAAATACCACACAGACACTCACTCCTAGGACAATATGCAAAATCACACACAGTTTTGCTACTCTTGTAATAGATTTGACATAATTTTCATGACATAGAGAATACATGTTTTTTATTAAAATATCCCATCCCTCTCTGGATCTGTTCTGGTGTTTATTCAAAAACAGGAAGGAAGGAATTCACTACAAGAAAAATAACGTATAAATAAAAAATTCTCAAGGAGAATGAAACATTTGTAGAATTCAATCAAGAACAGGAAATATAAGTAACTCACTTTGAATATTATACTACTGCTGCCACTATATTGGCTCTGTTTTTACAGTTTTCTCATAAATCAGTAGTGATTCATTAGTGCTATACCTTAATTTTTGCATTAAAATCAGTACAGCCTACATTATTTAAAACATCTTCATATATTAGAATATAAACTTGAAGTGATCCTTTCCTTCTTTACTGCATCCTTACCTAGTTGCTCAATAGTTTAGTACAGTACTGAATAGATAAATAAACTCTGCTCCATTTGCCAAAGAATTTTCTCAAAACTCCACCAAGACACTCCTCCACCCCGAACATGAATCTTTCCACAGAGCTTTAATTGTTTAAGCCCTTGTTTCCTGCATGAAGGGAAAGATCCAAAGCAATGTTGAAACATTTCAGATGCCAAACTGACAGGGAGTTGTGTACCTAAATCTCAAACCTCCATCACATACACAAGGTTACACGAGAGCTGTAGGTTTTTACCCTGCTATGCAAAACCCTACACATTCAAAGATCTGCTCTTGAACAAACCCAGAGACATCCTCATCTTTGCATAACAGACCTTGTCTCGAGGTGCTGGTCTTAGCCCAGTGCAGTCCAGAATTTGCAAAGCAGGTAATCTGAGCCACGCCACAGCCCAGATACATCGGGCAGAAAACATACTTGGAGCACACTGGATCACTGAATTCAACCAAAACCACAGAAATTACCGCCTCTGTCACTCACAGATGTGAGCAGAGAAAGCTGCTTTGCATTGCTCATCCAGTGGCCATCACATAAACACCCTCAGAAGCTGAGACTCAAAACCCCCAGGTCTCTCCTACTCAACCTGCGCACCTTAATCCTAGACATGCTTCTGATTCCTTTATCCTCCTGGGATTTCCTTGTTGGGTATTTGTCCGTCTGATACCCAAATTCAATAAGAATGTTGATGGATGATCTCCAAGGAAACGTAAAGGGGTGATGAAGACGATTTCCCCACAGCAGGTAATATATAGATGATTTTAACCCCTGCCTCCCTGTTCTGTCCCCTGCTGCTCTCACTGTCTCACAGCCACCACTGACTTCCCATCCAACTAAAAGAACAAACCTGTTATCTCTCTCATATGCCTGTGGTGCCTGCAACATCACAGTTTTACATTACACATAACTGAAGGCAGCAAACACATCTCTTAGTCCCAGAAAAACAACAGAACTCTCTTCAGAAATGAAGCTCTCTCAGGTATTTCCATCAGTTAATTTCAAGACTTCTGTCTCAGCATGCCAGAGGTCATGAATTTCACCCTCTTGAGCTAACATCTCCAAGCCTGTAAGATATGGCTCAAATTCCCACCATATCATTCAAAAGTAGGAATCTCTGCATATTTTTCATTGACTACAAGTCAGGTGTGTTAGTGAACATCTACCTACACATGTTGCTGAATTAATTTCTCTCCTGTAGCTTACCTCTGTTATCCAAAATGCAAGTATCTACTCAGCTGGAGCCACTATTCTCATCCTTGCCAAAAAGTCTGGTTGCCTTTGGGCATTCTCCTATTGGTTTTCCCTGGATAAAATCATTGTCTGTGTAAACCTAAAGCCCTCTATACTATCAGAAATGTGTTACACCTCAGGCATTAAACATGAGGCTAACAGCAGCAGGAGGAAACAGTTTCTCCAAAGGAGGAGCTGAACACACACACACAAAAAGAAAAAAAGCTGCCAGAACCCTACTGCTACACTCATTCCAAAATATATATATATCTATACATATATATATTAGAGATTTTCTATAGCTATATCTGGCATCACTCACTCACTGTTCCAAAAATGTCTTCTTTTGTAGGTGGTAGAATGCAATTTTTTTAGTCCTCCTTTTTTCCACAGACCAAAAATAAATTAATATACCCATCCTGTTGCTTCTTCTATTTGCTCAGCAGTTTCCAAAGCAATAGGGTCTGTGAAATTCCTTTCCTTTTCCTTTTTGGACAGGAAGATATATCCCAGGGCATTAATTCTGTGGTAAAGCTGAACTTTTTCAGCTCAATTCAGGATTCTGCTGAGGGCTCTCCACTATCTCCACATTTCCTCAGTTCTCTGCCAAAGAACTTGTTCTCTTGTTAAACATTTTATGTAATTTTAACCTAATGATAGATATTATTGTCTTTTTTTTTCTGTTTGTTTGGTCGTAGAACAAGTTGAGTCATTTTGTCTTTCCCACATATTCAACATATGTGCTCAGTACATAGAAATTCAGCTCTATAAATTTGCTTCAGTCTTTTAACCCTCCAGGGCCTCTGACTTTTCTTGTAGTGCTAGAACACTAGTTTGTGCCAATTTATTAGACTATGCATAGCACCTAACTTAAAATAAACAGACACCTTTTTTGCTTTTAGATCAATAATCTATTCATCTACTGTTCTGTTGCTACACATACCTGCTGAGGGGGCGGGGGGGAACCACACTATGAATGTCACCTTTCTGTTCTTTTTGTGTACATCATAAAGGTGATGACAAACTCCCTGCCCAGGTGTCTTTCTTGCTCATTTTCCCACATGCTCAGGTCACTGGGAAATCCCTTCAACTGGTGTCAGGTGCCACAGCAGAGCCCATTTGTTGGGACCTGGCTCCCCATTTCAGCTGGGCTGCCACCAGAGGACTCTTCTCCCTCATGCATGTCTGTAATTGCTAATTGGCTTTGCTTTTAGCATTCACATCTCCTAGGCTTTTCTCTGAAAATTCAAGGGCTAGAACTTCCAACAAGACAGTTAGGAGATTCAGGTAACTGCCCAATTCCATAATAAACAAAATATTATGAAAACCCTT
Organism: Onychostruthus taczanowskii; assembly: GCF_017590055.1. NCBI lineage: Eukaryota > Metazoa > Chordata > Aves > Passeriformes > Passeridae > Onychostruthus > Onychostruthus taczanowskii. The sequence continues at coordinate 1,288,690 of NW_024505893.1, read as the reverse complement.
AGAAGATTATGAGCATTGAGGACACTGAACCCTATGTGCAAATTGGAGACTTTACAACACAATACCCTGCCATTCTTCACTAGATAAATACAGAAAGTGGAGATGCTATTTTGCTGATCCACAGGGAAGATAATCTGGGACAATCCAACCATGGCTCATCTTTTCAGCCATCATGAAGAGGATGTATTTCTCCTTTTAAAATATACCCACTACACCTTCCATCAGAAGGAAGACACCCATTCCAAATGCCTCAACTTTCTTTTCAGTCAGCTAAACAATCAACATTTAATATTCCCTGCAGCTGGAATATATTGTCCTTTTCTTTCAGGAAACACTACAGAGTGGCAGGAGAAGCCTGTTCAGGCTGTCTTACTCATCATGTTCTACCAGATACCAACATCTGTATTTTCTTTTTGAACTGTATAAAACAAGATAAAAAGATATTTTTCTCCTAGCGTTATCACACCTTTGCACTTTATTTCATATATCTATGTATTTGCTGGAAAAGCAAAGGCTAGCTGATAAATATTTCTAAATTGTTCTGTTATCACTAAAAATAGGTGTTTTGTTATCTGTCGCTTCCATCTTTAGGAGTTGACTGTTTGCAGCAGGGATTCAGGTCTGAGCATTGTCTTAACTACTTATGGTAACAAATCCTTCTACTACTAGGTCTTTGTTTCCATAGCAACTGTCCAATAATTTCCCAGATAACATTTATGTGATAAACAAGCCTAGAAATCATTGTTGACTCACATTAGAAGAAATCCTATACATTTTGTGCTGCAGCAGTTGCACTGTGTGGCTCTGAGGTTTCGTATTTCACATTAGGAGGTACTCAATCTTCTCCAAGAAGTAATAGGATTAAGCAATTTCCCCAAGCATCACAGAATATTCAACACAACTCATTTTAATGTGATCAGGATAAAGGCAACATCCTCTGCATCTGTCACCACACTACACATTCACAATTAATTAAGAAATCCATCTGCAAGCCCTCATTTGAAAGGGCTCCTTGAAGGAATGAAAACTAAGGAAAAAGCAGCCAAGCACATACACAGCTCCTAGAACTTAAAAAAAAATTTGCTTAAAAAATAAAGAAGGTTTTAAAAGTAAACAAAAATCCTGAGCTACACCAGAGTATTTTGCTCACCTTTTGGGCTGCTGTTTGCTATTGCCTTTTGAGCCAAGGGCACACACAATCATATTGGGTGTCTGAGACACTGTCCATTTGCCCCAGTGGAAAAGTGGCACTGGCAACACAGCACAGCCTAGAGACAGGGAGAACTAGACAGAAACATGAATTCCCCTCACTTGCTGTCCTCAAAAAATAGCACCTCAGTGGAGCTAGACAGTACCAGCTAAGGGTTGTACAGAACTGCAGAAGAGAGCAGCCTGGCAGGTTGGAAATATGTACCCCAACAAATAAATTAAATGAATGTCCAGAACATTTTGAAGAAAAAGAATCTGACTTTATCATCCGGCAAAGCAGCATGGAAATATTCAAGTCCTCAGATATCCATCACAGTTAAGTTCATCGCACCATCACTAGAGAACACAAAATAATAGCAGCCCCTCACAACCACGGCTGACTCCAGGGAAAGCCTATTTTCCTTTTTGTTTTGTTCAGGCAATTGACAAAACCTGCTGTATATATTTTCTTGTTCCACCTTCTCAATGTGGAATCCATCTCACTTGGGGCACAATACTGTTGGCCTCTGCAAAAAATGAGCAGTTACTGAGGTCTTTGTGTACCCAACTCCAGACCCCCAGGGGTTGTCCTCGAGTCTCTCCAGGTATTTTTTGCTGGAGACTCCAGGAAGGACCATCCTCCCAGCAGCAGAGCATGGTTTTACATCCTGTCCTCTCTGGCCCAAGAGCTCCTGCATGAGCAATCTTTGATTTGTTCAAAAGCTTGGTGTTGTTCTGGGCCCCACCTAGAATCATTCTTCTTCTGTGCCACAAGATAGGGAGGGCTTACATTCTGGCTGTCATCTGGGATATACATCCTCCAAAAATCCACAGCAGCCAGGAAAGCTGTGTTTCCTTCTTGCTGGTTGGTGGTGTTGACCAAGTTCTCTGGAATCTGATGGCATCCATCTTGCCACTTTACTCAGAGACAGAGAACCTCTTCCCCACCACCTCTGGCAATGATGGTATGGAATAACCTCTAAAGATGGTATGGAATAACCTCGAAAACACACCCACAGCCACTGCAAAAATTAACTCTTCCCTGGCTGAAACCAGGACAGCAGCCAACTCCTTCTGCAGTACAAGAAGGGAAAGCACTCCATAACCAAGTGTTTTACCTTGGATTGTCAAGCAGTGTCAGGTAACAGCTGTGTTCTGAAAGAAATCCCTCTGAGACATCCCTTGTATACAGTCCCCAGCCTGCCATAGCTTCTGCGTGGGTGGAGGGTGAAGATTCACCTACTGCTCCTGTCACTAGACAACGAGCCATCATCTCACCCCACTCCTGTTCACTTGTTTCTAACTAGGAGATACAGCCTCTGTGTTTTCATGAACGTCATGTGATGTTACAATCCTGAAATATTTCAATCTTTGAGCTCCTGTTTTAAGAATTTTTCCTGCATTTAAGTTCACAGGCTTAAAGCAACTAGACCATTTTACTTGCACAGTACAACAGTATGAAATGTGAGAGACAAAAAGACTTATTCCTAACTTGCAGTAAGTGTAACAGAAGCTTAAAAAGGGGAAAAGCCCCTCAGGATTTAATAATTCTCACTTATTTTGGTTTATTTCAGAGATCTGATAATCAAAGACGCTGAAATCTCTACCCAGCACAGAGCTGATTTAAGTGGAATATTGGTTTTTCTGATCGATTTTGATCAGAGGATGCAGAAGGAGAGAAAAATAGTATGGTTCTAGACAGAGAATTTTGGGATTATATCCACATGCAATGCAAACTAGATTGCTCTGACTTTAAATACACACTTCTGTTGTAGATTAGAAAGCTCTAGGAATGGTGAGGTCCAACTGGAAGAGACTGGAAGTGAAGGGGAAAAAGTGAGAGTCAAGATCCAGTCACCGTACACAGTGAGCATCCACAGTGACATTTTCAGATGTGCTTACATGCCTTGGTAGCTCCTCATTTCCAAACCTATTGAGTTACACAGGATTTTATCCAACTGTTTGAATCATCTTGGCCCACGTGTGAGCAAAGATGTTTGCCTTTGCTCAGAGTCTAAAACAATATCATCTTAAGACTACAAAGCGCCAACCACTGCTATCACCTCCTCAGCAAGCTGACTTGTCTGAGCACATCAGAAACATCCTCTGCTCCATACCTTGATTTTCTAAACACTGAGTCAAGTTCAGGGTGCAGAACCTTATTTATCAAGTGTAATCTTTATAAAAATAACTAGTTTTATTTCACCTGAGCCAGTATATCACATCATTTTCAGACTCACATATTTCTTCAGGAGCTTGAGAGACTGGCTGTCAGCCTTCTCCAACACTCATGCTCAAATGACTAAGCAGAAAACATCTTTTACACAAAATAATCCTGAAAATATCAAGCCGGCTTTTCAGAGTTTTTGAGGTTTCTCAATACTCTCTTGTTCTCTTAACAGACATTTCTATTTGCAGCATTAAATAATTCCAACATGCATGAAAAGAATATATAGAAGAGATAGAAGCAATTTCTGAAACCCATATAATTACCAAATTAAATGGAATTTAATTGAAGTGGCTGCAATTATTTAGCCACACATAATAATGGGATCTTAAAAGATGTCTGTATACTCTGCTTAAATAGAACATAACTACTGGAAGGTGTGTGCCCTCAGCTATGCTGATGAAGATCCTTGAAGGGATTTTTTTTTTTTTAGAGGCAAAGACTGGCATTTTTTCTTACTAGAAAGTTTAAAATCCGGATCTGAAATAAATAAATAAGAGTCAGAGCTTTTTTATGCTGCCATAAAGAACACAAATCAGAGCTGCACATCACATTCTCACGAAGTTTCACCAGGAGCTGGAGACCTGTGTGCCCTTTGAGCATTTAAAAATGTCACCCTGTAGCACAGAGAGATGTGTAGAAATTCTTCACTATTTCTGATTAAAATGCATCCTCACAGCCTGTCTGCTCACAGAATCTGATTAGTTATTATGTGTGATGCCTTGATTGTGATGAAAGGCAACCAACTGGGAAACAGCAAAGAAAGGTTAACACAACAGTGTCTTTTAGGATCTCTGGTAGTAGCACTCCATAGTTTAAAAAGCTATGATTAAAAAATGTATTCAATAAATATATTTATTTCATTTTGTATTGGCTTCTTCAGTGCACCTGACACTGAGGACTCAGTCTGTTGGCTGTGCTGCAGGGAGGCATAGGAAGGTGCTGTGATACCACTGATGTTTTCTGTCCCCTTGTAAAAAAGTCACCTGTGGTCACTGCAGATATCTTGTATTTACTTTCTGTAATCCAGTTACAGAAGGAAAAAAGGCCACTCTGTGCTGAGCCATGGCCTGGTGACAACAAGATTGAAAAGCTCAGGTGATAAATGATGAATGTCAGAAAATGGGCACAATCCCTCCAGACAAGATGGATGATGAACTCAAGCACACTGTAAATACCAGGCAAGTTTTGACTGAGCTGACTGAAAGTCCTTTGGGTTCCATTTCCATCCCAGGGTACTCCTATTCTGCAGAGTTTTGTAAGGGGGGCTCTATTCACAGCAGACAAAAGGTAATTAATACTGACTTACTGGAAGGTCTTTTTTCTATTTTTCTTTTCTAGCCCACAAAAGTTCTGAGATACCATAACTGAAAGTGACACTATTTTGAATTTTCAAAGTGTACACCAATGTTTGGAGGTTTCTGCACTGCAGGAGTGCAGAATTCCAGATTTTACTGGTGCTTCTCTGTTGAGGAAGACAATCATCCCAGCACACAGGAATGATAAACCATTCCAATACCTTTTAAACGGTTATCAAAAGGCACAAAAAAAAAATAGGATGATAAGAATGAAGGACCAATTTCCACTCCTGAAGGGAAAAATAAAGCCAGCTGAATAATGAAGAAAAAATTGACAAAGCAAGTTGAAGTTCAAGAGTCAGATAAGATTTTTCTCTTATTAATGTGATAATAATATTCACTGGTCCTTGCTCATAAGCACTGTGGTGACTATTCAAAACTTCAACTTTTTTTTCTTGTTATTTACTCTCAGCTACTTATCTTTTTCTTTTTTTTGATCATTTTTATCACTGGATCAGCAAACAGAGTTAAGGCCATTTAATAGCCCATAGCAATACAAAAGTGCAGTAGAGAGGCTTGGGGTGAGATTTTTCAGGTGACTCATTCCTATGATGCTCCTGGCACCACAGTCAGAGGCCATTCCTTCATTTGTCTCAAAAAATAGCATGTTAGGAACACAGAAATAAAACTTCATTTTGAAGATATCACTTAGTAAATGGTCCCAAAACTAGAGACACCACACCAAAGAAAGTCCATGATAAATATTTCATTCCAGCTGTTTATGGTTTTGCTCTGTTAAGCTTCTCTGTAGCACACCTAATTAATCTGTTTTCACATTCAACCTAATTTAGCTATTAAATTCCTCAACAATTTTTAAAGCAACTGAAATGACTGTCAGTCAATGTAACATGATCTGGATTCAACTTCTGATTGGAATCTCCAGTTTCCTATGGTAACATATCCTCAGAGCTTACTTTGAGTCTTTGGATAAGTGAGACATTAAAAATGCCCAGAACATAACTACCTGAAGTTCACAGCCTTTGCTTTAAAAAAACATAAAATAAAATAAATTTTTTAAAAAATTAAGTCTGTATGGACTCAGGGGAAAGTGACTAAAAAAATATCAACTCTTAAGAATCCAGAAACAAATTGTAATTAAAAGTGCTTCAGCCAAGTGACTTCCCTGTGTGATACCCAGGGTCTGCCAGATAAATATTTAGTGGTGGCAGTTGTATCAAGTGACAAGTAGAAAGAGCCCCATGTCCAGAGGAATCACAAGTTTTCTGAGACAGCAAACGCACAGCACTGCACAATACCTAACTCACAATATGACATTTACTGGTATTTGTGGGGCAGGACCAGATCTGCCTTTTCTGTAGATTTAGGAGGAATTTAGGATTTTCTTCCCTTTTTATTTCTCCCTGGTTCTTCTCACTGACAGCCAGCTTTGAGATTTAGTGCCCACTTACTTATTACCTCAAAAAGAGATGCAGCTCCAAATCACTGGGATCTGCCTGCCACTAGCATTGCTGAAAAATACAGAGAAAGAAAACAAAAGTCTAAAAATAGCTTCTAGCAGTACAGAGGTTTATTAATGGAGCAAATAAAAAAAAATAAAACAAGATTTTACTTTATATGCCTTCTGTGCTGTTCTTTCAGACTAGCCCATGGTATAAATTCTCCCTTTTTGAAGGAAAGCCAAGTAAACAACCATTATTTCTATGCCTTAAGAGCCACTGCTTAGCCAAACAATGGATTTCCATGGACCACATATGCAAACCTATGGGAACAGCCAGGTGTTTTGCTAGTGAACCTTCTCTATTAAGCAGCCTGCTTGCAGTGCTGCTCGTTGCCTTTGCCTGGTAGCTCATTTTCTAAGAAGCTCATGAGATTCTGCAGAGATCTGTTGGTGACTGCTCAGGTTTAGCTCAAATATGCACTGCTTGCATGATTATTTCATTCTTTTCTTGCATGCGAGCTCTCTGGAAATTGCCTTTTGTGTTGGAGGGTTTGTCCAGTATCAAATCCTGGGGCATACCCCTGTTTAAACGATGCCACACTTTATTAGCTTTCATTTAACATCTGCTTGTGCTGCAGACAGATTTTTAAAAGCCCACATTATGTAATTAGCTCTGATTTTATCGATTGCCTGTTGATGTGTGTTACTAACAGCAAATTTGAGAAGCCTAGTGCAGGAGAGCCTGCAAACATTGCACAGGAAATTTAGAAAGTGACTGCCACCCATAGACTAAAACCAACATAACACAATAGATGTCTGTAAGCACCACAGGAGCAAGAAGAACCCACATCAGAAAGGCAAGAAGAGCTGCTTCTCCACACTTTGATTATTGCTGCCACTTACAAATGGCACAGGAAACTAAAAATTAATCTCATGCAGCCCTCCCTCTCTTTAGCTGGCACTAGTGTCTCACCACACTACAGCCTTTAGCTATCAGAGCATGCAAACAGGGTTAAGCAGCTCTAGGAATGAAAAAGTTATTTAATCCAAAATTTCCAGACACATTTCTGCTGTGAGCTTGAGAAAGTGTATGTTGTAAAGATAAAAGCTGGAAGAAGAGATAAGATATTCTCTAGCTTTTATTAGAGTCGACACTAATAGGTTCTCTAAGGTTTAAAATTTCATATAAAAGTGTTAGTGGGCCAATGATACAAATTATTTTGGAGAGATATCCCATTTCAGAACTATTTGCACCACTTTTTGCAGTTTCACTTTTATGGAGTGGTAAAAATCACACCAAGCATCACATGACATAGGAAGTAGATTTTAATTCCCTGGGTCTCATTCCTAGGGCAGTTCTGCTCTTTTTTTTTCCTCTTATTTAGGGACTAGATGATTTGTATCGGAATTTAGATCAGAAGGGGATCTTACGTGATACACAGAAGTTAGGACTCAAACATGCTACAACCTCTACCCTTCCTGGAGACTATAGTGTTGTTGCTGAAGGAAAAGGAAAAGATGATTATTATAATAATAATAATAACAACACAAAGGTATATAAACCAATCTGAACTTTGTGTTTTTGTTTGAAATCCAGAGAAAGGTGGCAGCTGGTAAGAGAGAGCTCCTCTCACCCTGGACAGCAAGAACCTCATCCCTCACAGACAGCTAATGACTTGTCCAGGATGAGCTGATGCTCCCTGCACATGACTGCAGATGACTCAGTGCACAAAATCATCAGTAACTGGTACAAACACTACAGTAAGTTTGGTCACATTGCAGAAAATGTCACACAAACAGATTTTATAGTGCTTTTTGTCCTGCCTCTGACCATGTTAATACTACATCTCCTGTGCAAGTGCAATCACCATGGGAATTTGATTCCCACACAGCAGGCTCCTCTGAATTGTGATCTACCTGAATAAGCACCTGTCTTATGAAAAGCCATTAGGAGCAAAACAAGAGCAAAACAAAAACACATTTAAGGAACATTTCAAAGATACATGTTGAAATCAGAGATAATATAGTGAATTTAAACACCATGGAATGTTTCCCTGTAAAATTCATGGGTACTTAAGCTTTTCATTTTCTCCTAATCCTTACTGGCAAAGTTCCTATTAAGAGACAAGGCCCAGAAGTTCCCACTTGTTAGCAGCCAAGTCCAAGAGAACCATGGAAATATAAGTTGATATTTCCATGAAATAACAAGCATTTTCTTTCAAATTCCCAACAGCCACTTCCTTTGTGGATGCTGTTCCCTGACAAGCTGGCCTGGTGAAGATACAGACTCAGGAATATCTCCTCCCACAAGAGAGTAACTCCACTGCAGGCTGTACCATCCTCTGTGTGTTTGCATGGACAACTCCATCCTACCATGCCCAGTGCTTGTCTCAGTCCAGGGGATTATCAATTCCATCTTTGGCAAGAATGTGTGTTGTATAAATATGGCATGGAACCCTTTTATATATTTATAATACACTCTAATTTTACCCAAACCCAGCAAGGACATTGTTCCCTTTCCACTGCCCACCTGCTTCCTAGCTGGCCAAACTGAATTTTAACAGCTTTAATTGCACCACAGTGAGGGTGCACATGAAATTCAGGATAATTGCCTAAATGCCTGTAGAGAGTTGCAGAATTGTGTAAACGTGGCACTACTTCATCAATTCCTGAGATGTATTTCTCCTGTCACATCAGAAAGCCAACAGTGACATAAGTCCAAACAAATTAAGTGTTGTCAACTGCGTTAGCCTTTTGCCACTGCAATGCTGTTTCCTGAATGTAGATCAGCCTACATAATCCTTGAGGTACCAGTAACTACATTGTATTTTTGGAAATAATTCTCTTTTTATCCTCTACAAGTTCAGTGTCCTTAATCTAACTTGCAGGCAACAAGTAAAAATCAACTGTGCTAGCCAGAAAGCAAGCATTTTACATTCGGTATGGAAATGGGATTCATTTAAAAAGTGGAAAGTGGGATTATACACATCTGTTACAGACACAACAGTTCACACAAGGATCATTTTCAAGCTACTGCCTGAGCAAGTCTATCTTCTGCAACAGAAAATGTGTTGAACTTGTAAGTGAACCAAAAGAGAGGTACAAGCCATTAAGATTTTCCTCAGAAGCTAGATGTTGCTCACATTTGGGTTATTCTAAGAACTCCACCATTGCAAGATCACATGTCTTCCAAACATTAAACCATAGCTGGCATGGACCACTTATTCTGTATTCAACATGTGCTACGTGGTTCATTTCTGCCTGCATAAATCTTCGTGTAATAAAGGCAGAAACAGGACAGTGCAGAGGATTTGGGATAGGAGAAGCAGCTCTGACATGGCAAAAGGGTAGGTTTGGGAAGTAGTCCTGGCCTCTGATGTGCTGCTGAGGAGTAAGGAGCAGAGACACCAACCTAGACATGGAGCATACCTACAGCAAACCATGCTCCTGAGGAGCTGGCAGCTTTCCTTTCCCCAGCCCAGCAACACAGAACCAACTCCTGTTCCAGGAAGTACCGTAGGGAATTTTTGAGGTATTTTTATTTAAAAAGAAGTAACATCCAAAGACAAAGATTTTTCAAGAAACCTACCCAAGGCCAATCCTGTCTAGGCACGTCCCCAGTGCGGCTGCTCCTTGGTTTAATCACCCTGCACAGTGTGTGCAGGTCTGAAGAGTATCACAGGAGAAACAAGATCAGTCTTTAGACAGACACTGTCTCATAGCCTCAGCAAGCAGAGCACCAACACATCAGCTAAACAGCAAAAAAACAGGTCTCTGAAGTTTCTCACCTTCAAAGTTGACAGAGCTGAAGAGCATTTAAACTAAGGAGCTGGAGACAAGACCAACAAATGAGTGAAATTACATGGTTGAGCTACAAAACTGTTCCCTCTGAGACCCAGCCCACAAATTTCCCATGACAGCATTTGTGATACACCAGGTATAAGACAGGCTATATATCAACCCAGCCTACCTTTACAGGAAACATTTTGTTTGCATGGTACATTTAGCTAATACCGAATTATAGTTGAGCTCATGTGATACTACCTATTATGCAAATACATTCATTATGATTCATGGTATTACAATAGGTAGTAAATTAATTGATAATTACATGACACTTAAAATAAATAGGATAACGTTTCGTAAAATCACAGCTAAGCACTATTCTGTACAATGCATTATGTTGTATCCTCTTCGTACAAGAGACTGCAAGAGGCCTGGCACAGGGAGGCATTGCAGTACCTGCATCAAACTGACTCCAATGTGCTCTCTTTTTATTAGCAAGGAGGTGCTACCATGTGGTTTAGAAGCAGAGAAGATATTTAATTAGAAAGCTGCCTAATGTACTTTTGATGTCTTGTCATCCAGGAGTTGACCACAGGGAACCACATAAGATACTTAAGTTGACATGAACTAAATGACATTCTGCCCCTCTGAGACGGTGACTACGTTCATGCAGGAAGCTTCACATAGCACAGGCATTGTTAAAAACAGTATCAGAAAGCAGAATAAAATGAAGCTGTTCCTGGACTTCACATTAAGCTACAGAGGTTAATTACTACCCTACCTATCCAAATGGTACAAATTTGGAGACACAGAATGGATTTGGTTTTGTGGAAGGCTTGCTTTTAATCAAGGGATGATGTACAACTCCACCAAACCACTGACAAATCATAAAACGTGGCTTGGGAGAGAAAGATGTGCCTTCTCTTCACAAAAAGTAAAATCTGGGCCAGTAAAAAATTCTAATAAATCTGGGGGAACAAAATAAGGAATGCCAAAATAAATGTAGCAAACGACCACAGCTGCAGCAGGAGGGCACAGAGACACTAAAGATTTCAAGAGCACTGAGACAGAGAGGCAGCCTCTGCTGCACTGACTGGGCAGATAAATAAAGAATTTCACTTTCTAGCCGACTGAAGCTGCTGTTTCTGCAAGTGGAGCCTGTACATTTAACTTAAGAACACGCCACAGTGAGCCAGCCAAAAGCCCAAGGACAATCATCTCCTCAATGAGTGAATTTGTCTTGTTTCCCACACCTGCTGCAGAGCACTTTGGTACCATTTGAAAAATTTTAAATCAACATGGCTCCCACTATTAGAAAAGTAAATGTTAAGCAGAAACATCTAATTCCTAACATAACAGGCAGGATCAGAAATACCAGATCAGATCCTGACTTATCCTGTCACTCAGTGGGAGTAAATTCCAATAACTTTTTTATAACTGAACTTTCCAAGGCCTTTCTCACTAATTCATCTGTCATTTCACAATAACATGCAACTGCCCAGATTTTTACATGAAAAGTAAACAAACTGTAGGAAGTTTGTGGCCCTCTCCATTTCTGAGGTTAATTGACATACAGGACCTGCAACAAGTGTGAATATTCTGTCAAGCTTTCAGTTCACTTTGCAGCCCTCAGCAATTTTTAATGAGTAGCATGCTCTGGCAGTTTTCTAAATTTTCTAATTGGGTTCAGATCCCTCCCCTGAAAAGAAGTGTAAGTGAAGCACCTCGCTTCTGGTACTGTATTAAGGATCATCACTGTTGATTTCCCATATGGCCATCTGAAATGGCTGAAGACAGACAACTAACCTGGCAATCAAAAAGCAATCAGCAGAGGTTAGTACAACATCTGTCTTCCCATCTTTTCTTAGGCAAAGTGTCGTGTCTAAAGAGACACCACCAAGCGAAACTTAACCCCAGTTAAATGTTTTATGGCAAGGTAAAAGAGCAGTGTCACAGCCAATACGAGATGCTTACAGTTTGAAGAAGTCATTTCAAGGGAAAGTACATTTTAAACTAAGTAAAAGCCTGCCCTGGGTTTGCTACTCCAGCACCTTGCTGGTATGTCAAAAAGTGACATTGAAACTTGCCCAGAACCTGTCAGAAAATGGAAACAAAATGGTCTGGTTGCTAAATGTAGATGGATGTCAAGCACAAGCCAGATTACAAGTAGAAAGAGTAATTCATATTTCAAAATTTCTCCTGTAAGTAATTTAATAAGAAAGAATGTAAGTCAGAATATTGTAATATACATTTCAAACCTCACATAAAACTTCAAGGTATGTTTCATTACTGAAATCTTCTCACTTCTTCCAGGAAGTCTGGCCTTCAGACCACAGCAAAATTAAATGTCCAGTTGCATGAGCCAGAGAGAGAGCACCAATGGAGAGCTCATGCCAGTCACCAACCAAGCAAGACTGATAGGCAAAAAAAAAAACCAAATCAAACAAAAATTTAAAAAAAAATAAAAAACCACACCTTCAGAAGACCAAAAAATAATTTCATGATCTCTGTATAAGGTTCTTATACAGTCTTCTAATACACAGAATTTTCAGAGGCATTCAACAAAAATAACACAGAAATCTCTCACAAAAGGTCAAGTGTATTTGTTTTGTGTAAATGGAAATTCAGCTGGGAAGTTCATACTGCTCATTTCTGAATTCCTATGAACACTGTGGCTTTAAAACCTTCAGTCAACAGGTTAATACTAATGGCTTTCTACTTTCCCTATGAGTGGTAGGAGGAAGGAAGCAGCAGGTAAATGGAGAAAAGTAAGGCGCACACAGAGTACAATGTGGACAGGAAGATAAGCAGAAAACAAAAAAAAAAACCACATAAAAGTATAAAAAGACAGACACAGAGAAGAAAATAATCTAGTTGTAAGCAATGATCTATATAGTATCTGCTGAAGCCAGCTTCATCTATGATCAATAGTCCTCTGTGTTTAATTCCATATATAATGTACACGTTCCAGACAGAAATCTATCTGAAAAGTAGAGCTGCATCATCTTTGAAAGGAAAAACACTTAAATTAACATACACTAAGGCATTAAAGATTCATGTTGAAAGTCTAAAATGAATGTGAGAGCTTCCCACACCCATTTGGCTTAGGGGGAGGTGAGAAAAACACCTTGCAAGCGACTAAAGCACATTATAATCTCCCTAAGGCCCAGGACTTCTCAGGAGCTGGGAAGGTGGGCAAAGAGGTGGAGCTCGGTGCAACTGCTCTTCACAAAAGCTAGCTTAAGAACCCAAGTAAAAAGTGTTTCTGCTCTGGTTCACTCCCAAAGCAGGCTGTGTGGTTTATTTAGAGAGTTGGCTGTGAATAAAATCCTCCATGGTCCCAGCAGCATTCAGGTAATACCACATATGTTAAGTAGATCAGAGATTTCTGCTCTTCATGTAATTTGAGAAAACACCAAAGTAATATGAAATAATACATGTTCTAGTAGAAACTGGTTGGAGAAATTGGAGTAAACATTTGCTGTTCCCTCCAGAAAATTGTCTAAAAATGAAATTTTATGAGCACAAGGCTTTCTTCCCACTCCTGAACACTTTTACAGTAGCAGCAAAGGTTTGGCCCACTGTATCCCAGACAGGGCCAAGAAAGTAGAGAGCAGCAATGTTTTGTGACATCCATAGCCTTATGTGTGCTGCTTACAGCTTCCATCTGAGATATATGCACCAAGCCAAAGAGGTAATTAAGGAACAATTAAATTAAGCTTTATAGGAGGCGATGAAAATGGCAGTAAAGAAGCAAACTACAGCACTGCAAACAACATTACAGCATTTGGAGCACGCTGCAATGAACCTGCTGCCTCCTCTCGTGATGCTGCCACAGAGAGGCAATCAGGGAAGACCTGTGTTGGCAGCCATCTCAGGAAGCCCCACAGCCAGATTTGGCCCCCAGACAAGAGTCTTAGTCACGGTGTTGTTTTCAGGAAAGGGAAGCCTGAGCTATTTTCCCAGCAAGGAGCAATTACCAGAGTTGATGGCTCATGAGCAGAAATGCCCCACCAAAGTCAGGGAGGTGGGAAGGCCAGATAGGGAGTGCTCTTCCTAAGCCAAGCTGTGTGAAAAGCCCCAGAGCCAGGCAGGATTTTTGGCCATGCTGCTGAGACCAACATTTAAGAAAAGACAAAACCCCAGCTGACTGAACGCAAAGGACAACAGAGAGCGTGAAGAACGGAAAGGGCAGGGGGATTTACTTCCACACAAACCACAAATCAGGTTAGGGGAATTTGCAGAAAAGAATTAATTACCCTCACAAGATGTCTGGATTAGGTAGATCCTCTCCTTTCAGACTGGGATAATTAATGCAAGATAGAGTCACCCTGGTGCGTTCATGAGGCTATTGCAGGGGATGAGTGCAGTGCACAGAGGGTGACAGCTGCATCATGCCATCCCTGTGGTCTTTGTTCACTTTTCTTTAAAGTTTTTATTCATTTACCCAAAATCACTAGATAGTTTTACTGCAATAAAATAACTACAGGGGGGTGAAAGAGTGTAGATTGAATGCATTCTGTAATATTAGTAATTTATCATTTATATGAAGTGTGTAATTGCTGAAAACTGCTAACAGATTGCAGGTCAGTAGGATCAAAATGTGTGCTTCCCACACCATTGAGGAGAGCAACTCACAGTGTTTATCCATGATATCCTAATTTGAAAACCCAGGTCAAGATGCAGCTGATGAGTCAAAGAGGCATCTCCTGAATGTCTTCAGAAGAGTGATGCTGATTTACACCAGCTGCTGCTTCTGGCCCTGTGTCTCACAGAATAAAATGCTCCTGAGATCCTGCGTATTTGTCACGGGAGAGAACATCCCCTGAGCCATTTCTTTCACAAAGCTCTCTGCAAACATTGCAAAGTTATCCAGTGGTTAAAGCTCCCAGAATGGCATCATGGACTACAGATCTATACAGAATTTTCTCCCCTCTCCCAGCTGCAGGGTGTGCGTAAATATAAATCTCCTCTGTAAAAACAAATCAAAGAAAATGGGTTTTTAAAGAAAAATAGGAAAAGGACGATCCCTGTCTTCTTCTGTAAATAACTCTTAAGGCTGCTTTCACTTAGTGTTCTCAAATATCAATCAAGAAAGTGTAAAATTCCATAAGTAAATAAATAAATAAATAAGCGACAGATTTTATTGGCAATTAGAGAAAACCTGCAGGAAAAAGTCACATTTTATACACAGTTGTTGTATCTTCTATTAAAGATACAGACAACATGTTAAAGATAATAGCCCTTAAGTACTGAAACCAGCTATACACACTCATGCAGACACAAACTAGAGATGTTTTTTCTCTGCAGGACGTTCAGCTGCCACTGGGTAGAAAAATATTTAAAAAAAGGAGTTCAAGCAAGCAACACTGACAGACTGAGTAGAAAAACGACACCAGCCTAAAATTCAGAGATACAATCAGTCCTTGCAGATTTTTGTTGGCTTTTTCACACTCTCCTCTGAAAACTTTATTGTGCAGGCCAACATTTATTTTTTCTATTACATTGTTGGTTTTGTTCATCTCAGCAAATATTAATATTGATACTAACATTACTCCCACAAAAACTACATTTTAAGAAACAAATATTGCAAGGACTTAAGTAATGTGCTGAGCAGGGTTTTTTTTTTTATTAATCCCCCTTGGTTTAATCTCTGTGATCACTCCCAGAGCCCCCTTCTCAACAATTATCTGCTTCACATTAGTGGCCTTTTACTTTATTTAAAAATTGGGGCAAATAAGAAAGCCCAAGAATTACACCAGCAATTAATGTTTGGATTAATTTAGAGTGTGAATAACTTCACATGACCAGCAGAACTCAGTCTTCCCACATTCAAAGCAGGCAGCAAAGCAAGGGAGCACCAGAAAAGTCCCAAAATGTTTCTTCAAGACTCCCCAGTGCCATGACATGAAGGAGGGAGAAGTTCCTTCTCAGAGGAACATCTGGATACTTTGGAGACCCATTTCCCAGCCACGTGTGGCTACATTTAAAACTACTCCAGTTGCAAAGAGGTGCCACTTCCATACTTTTGTTTCCTGCTTCTCTGATAGTTCACCCATTGCTATCTCCCTGACCCAAACACCAGACCATGATCTGCCAAAGTCTCTCTTTGTATCAGTCAATCTGAACAGAGCCTAACGTAGCAGGGCTTTATCCCCTGCACCAGGGATAATAATATTGATCATTTCTCCTACTGCCTAGCTGTGGTGGCAGTGGTTGTGTTAAAAATATGTGGGCACAGCGGGCAGAGACAGACAGACTGACCTTTAGTCTTTACAAGGTCTCCACAAATACCAGTAGCCTGGGATAGGAGGATGCTGCAGAATACTGATTTCACCAGATGAGGATGGGACTTCTACAAAATCAATGCATGTTGGATAGACTTGTTGAAGTCTCACTGTCTTTCACTGATTTATGCTGAGACATTTCACCTTTACAGTGATACTGTTCTATTTACTCCTGAATTTCATTTTTGTCTTATTTAATGACCATCTTAAGCAGTTCCTTTTTGTATTTCTCACCTAGTTCATACTTGACCTTTTCCAGATTTCCTTCCTTACAGCAATAAGCACACTTCAAAAGGTTTAGCAATCAAAGCAAATAAGCTCCCAGGAGATTTTCTGTGTTCCTAAACTTAGTTTCATTTACCCAAACCTATTAAAAGAAGAATCCAATATCCCAGACAGAGCTCCCCATCTTTCCCAATGGCCTCCTCCATCACAAAATTCAGGTCTGTTGCTCAAAACCCATCAAGTTACTATCGGCACTTGGTACAGAGATTTTCCCCCAGAGAGGCCCACATGTGCCCTCTCTCACACCCTCCAGTTTCATATCCCTAAGAGAACAGGTCAAAGCATAGTTTGATATTTACAGGGTGTTTCTGCGCTGTACAATAAGACTTCTTTCCCAAAAACATTTAATAAATAAATGTCATGCACATACTGAACACTTAAGCTATGACACAATAATCATTGAAAATATTTAAAAAATATCATAAAATGGTTTGGGCTGGAAAGGAATTTAAACATCACCTAGCTCCAACCCAGGGATCATCATATACAGTCCTTTGTTTTGCAACATAGCTAACTCTTGAGACCTTCAAAGTATTGGGATTCAGCAGTATGGTAGGAAAACATGGCAAGATCCTACTATTGTTTAATTAGGCCATACTTTCTTAGCCAAAATTATGATACCAATGTGACCTACAACATGAAACATACAGCAAGGGGCAGGAATATACTGTGGCTTCAGAGTAGCATTGACTCATTGTAGTAAGTCTCTCACAATTATGAAAAAGATGTAAATAGTTACTAAAATAACAGCTGAAATTAAAAGGCATTTTCTTATCAAAAGTCAGGCTCAGTGCCTTAATTTTATGGTGTCCTTGAATATGGGCAGGCTGAAGAAGAAAAATCTTTGGCCAAAAAGTGAAGAGCAGACTGAAAACTAGAAAAGGAACAAGGTGACTTGAGCATCAGTGAGACAATCAGGGAGGGCTTCTGAAGAGTTAACAAGTCTAAAATAACATAAAAGTAATCAAAGTAAGTCCAGATGAGTTCTGCACACCTCAGTGGAGTCCAGCAGCTGGTGTTCCTGCCCACAGTCAGGTATTGTATAAAACTGTCCTCACATGAATAAGTATGTGCAAAGGCTGTC
This sequence comes from Onychostruthus taczanowskii, assembly GCF_017590055.1. NCBI lineage: Eukaryota > Metazoa > Chordata > Aves > Passeriformes > Passeridae > Onychostruthus > Onychostruthus taczanowskii. The sequence goes on along the minus strand of NW_024505893.1, from coordinate 1,271,076 downwards.
TCTCACACAGAGAGAAAACTGTCTGGGGACTGGGCAATTAACTGTGGTGGGAAGCCAAAAGATCTGAAAATACCACACTTAAAAAATACAAACACAGATTCACAGGCTTTGAATACTGAATTCCACTCGCTTTGCTGTTTGTGGACATCTTTGGGGGTTGTTGTGGTCATCAGCTCATGTATAATTGTCCCTCTGAATGACACCAGACCTTGCATTGCTGCTCTGGGATGATGCCACATCACACTGCAGTCCCAGGAGGGGAAAATTAGTGATCTGGGTTTGGGGTCCAATTCTGGCTGCACGATTTGTCATTCCTGGCCATGGAGTCAATGGTTATCAAATATTTTGAGCAAAGGTCAGGGATGTGACTGGATAATTCACTCATGAATTCTTTAGAGATTTCATGAGGTGCTCCTCCAAGCATACAGACAGCATGTTAAAGTGCAAGCTATCTTCTGAAAAACAGGATTATCAGGGCATCAGCTTCCCTGAGCTGGAACCATAACCCCTTACCAAGACACTTACCACATAAATAATTAAGGTAGTTGAAGATTCTCTAATCAAATGCATGTCCCAGAAATTACAAAGTGTTTCCATTTCTAGACCTTCTCACCCCAACATTTTTCCTTCCTTTTTTTTTAGCACTACGCTTTGCTTATGGTTCTTGTTGCTGTCATTGTTACTATTTATAACAAAACACTGTAAACTAAAGTTTTTTCACTCTTGGACAAGCTGCTACAGCATGTTTTGGGATTTGATGCTGCAGGATTGTCTCTTGATCTTAATTCTTCAGGCTGTAAAGCCACTTCCACCTGCTGCAGTAAACAGGGGCTTCCAGAGGTAGTATACTAAGTCCACATAAGCGGAGACAATAATTTTTTTTTTTAATATCTGCTGCTTCATCCAAGAGACAGGATATATGGGTATCAAATGTTCAGAATAAAGCTTACAAAATATGACTGTTCTGTGTTTCTCAACACTGATCACCCAAGACTGTTTATCTTCCACCTTAAATACATTTGTCTACATTATTAGAATGAAATCAGTTCAAAGTTTTTGAAGCCAGCAAAAACAATGTCCCAGTACACCACATTCCACACTAATATGTCTAAAGCAAGTTACTGGCTTCTAGTAGGTTCCTACGTGTCTCAGCATCTTCTCCTTCCCCCTCACTCAGTACCCAATCAAACGTAAAGATAAAAAAGAAAGAAATGTCCTGGTCCTGGCACTTCATGAGTGAGTGGTGAAAGACAAAGGCATCAAAACTCTCTAGAGGGTTACATGGCTGCCACAGCCAAAAGCATATTTAGCAGTATTGCACAAATCTTATGAAAAGGAAAGGCGCATCACAGCAAGCCTTCTTTCACTCCAAACAAACTTTCTTTCAAAGAAATCCACAAAAGCAGTAAATATTTGCACACCAGTAGTACAATATCAGTATATTGTCACAAACACTAATAGCAATATCTTCATTGTTAGAAATGCTTGGTTGACCTCGGCTAAACTAAACCCACAATTTACAGTAACTCCTGTACTTTTGGTAAAAACCTTATCAACTGATAGGAGTTTGCAAAAAAACTTCTGAAGCAGGTAACAGGAATTTACCACCTTCAAACTGCAATCCGCCTGAATTTTTGCCACATACAGATGACCACACGTTGTGCCAGGAAAACATTCCTAAAGAACAGTACTTCAAACGCATAAGTGTTTTGCACGCTCTTCTTAAAGAAAGAAATTAAAATATTACCAAGTACGACTGACCATCAGGTAAACGGGAATTATATGAAAGAAGACACCATGGGTTTTTCAGAAACACTTTCTCCATCGGGAGCACAGATATGTCTGGCATGCTTGTACATGTGAACAGAGGGTTCTGTTCCACTCACCTCTGCAGCTGCACAAGGAGCTGTTTGATACCACTCTGATACCACACAGATCATCTTAAAAGACACCAGAGGAGAAAAAGCCTGAGGAGGAAGGAATGAGGAGAGGAGCTGTTAAGAACTGACTGAAACTCCTTCCCCATCCCTCTGCACAGCTGAGGCAGGGAGACACTGGAAAAGGAGAACAAAAGCTGAGCCTAAAAAGAAGAGCAGGTATGTCGGGGTACAGCGGGGAGGGTTTTTCCCTTTATTTTTCATCATCCTACTCTACTTTTAACTGGCAACAAATTAAATTAATCTTGCCCAAGTCAAGGTTTTTCCTGTGGCAGTAATGGGTAAGGGATGTCACAGTCCTTAGCTTGACCCACAATTTTTTCATCCTATATTCTGTCCCTGTCCTTTGAGGAGACACAAGGACAGAACAGCAGGGTGTGTCTGGCAGCCAAAGCACGTCCCACCATGAAAACAAAAAGTTTGTCCATGATGCCTCAAAGGCCTTACTAACTGAGAAGCAGATTTATTCCTAAAATTACAATTGACTTGCTTCCTCCTCCACAGTATAATTTTTAATGTCCTTACACAACTTCAGAGTAGAAATATGTTCATAGTCATCCTTTTTTTGCATTGTGCAATGGTCCAACCAAAAGAACTAAATACAAAGTGGTTGCAGAGATTGCAGAGATCATTTTTTCAGGCACTAAATACTTTCAGATCGTGACTTTGGCCGTGAGACATTTTCAAATGCCTAACTACTTTCTTCTCAAGTGAATATAAGCTCTCAAACTGAAGTGCTGGAGTGAAAACTGAACTGCGGCTTTTGCGCATTTGATTCATGTCAGTTATGGTAAGTAATTTATCTTGAAAAATCCATTAAAAAATACTACATAAAGTGAATGCTGTGGCTGCAGATATATACTTGTGTATGAGCCCTCTGAAAGTGCAGTTTCAGATCATATCCAAGGAGAGCAAAAATTCAGCAGCCCTGGATACAAAGGATCTGTTTCCCAAGAGTTTTGGAGTCTGGCTCACACAGACCCTGACCTTTGGGAGAAAACCCTTCATAGTTTGAAGCATACCTATTTCAGAGGCAAGAATACAAAGAACTTGGATTCAAAACACACTTAATAACAACAGATGCCTAGCAGCTCCTTCTCAGCTCTTCAACAAAAGTTCCACAAAGCTTATCCTCTCTCAAAAGCATGATTCAGCAACAAAACCCTGAGAAGTGGTGGCTGGGTGACAGATTCAAAAAGCGTCACCAACAGAACTGCAAAAACATCCTCAAAAGGGATTATGGGAGCAAATAGTAACTGGAGGACTTTAGAGAATCAGGTTTCATCCAGACCTAACCAGGAGGCAGCAGCCCCAAGGGCAGAGCTATTAATCAAGTACTTATTTTCAAGGAAAACGCAGCACTTGGGGGGGGGGAGGCGCCGCTCCAAATGAAAATGGTCAAATTTCAGACAGCTGATGAAATTATGTAAGATTCTGCCATGATTAAATAACAAACTGAGAAAAGAAAAACAACCTCAAGGTATAACATCTTTTTCCTTCTTGATATGGGGGATCAGGGCAGAATTCCAAGTGCAACTTGCCCAGAGTTATTGCAGATGAGCAGAATTAGCTTCCACCATCATCCTTTCTCAAATACATATTGTGTATATACAGGTTCACGCACATTCATATTTTACCTGTAGAAGACATCTGCCCCCACAAGATGCTTGCTATGATTTTATTTATTCTAAAACCTTTCATTTCTAGAGAAGTGAATATATTTATCAAGGGGAAGGAATAGCATTTTCATTACATGCAGAACTGGTGGCAGATTAGGGTTTCACACCTTTACTTAATGAGTAAAGAGCCTTAGAGGAGGTGCTTTCATGGGCAGCTAAACAAACAACTCTATGAACCACTGGCTCTGTAAATACAGCCTTGCTGATGGTTGTTAAATATGTGGCACTGTAGTGAATTCAAGACATCTCAAGCACTGCTTAAAATGTGGAACTTTTAAAAACATGCCTAGAACAAGAAAATAAGATATTTTCTAAATAGAAAAGGCTCTACTTACTTTATATTTGCTGTCTCAACATACTGAGAGCTGCCATCTTGTTGAATTTCCTGCATGAAATTAATTCCAACTTTGGTGCACTGGGCATACCTCAAGAGAAAGAAAGAGATGGGAAAAGTTTTCATTTCATAACCAGGCAAAGGAGGAAAAGCTACATGAGAAAGATGATTAAAATTATCACAGACACCATGTGAATCTATATTAATATTTTTTTAAAACTGTTTTAATTTTTCTTATTAGAATCAAAGCAATTTCTTGCAGTTTAATTCCATTTCAAATCCAAATAACTGTGAAAACTTTTTATAGTATCTTTTTAAACAGATCATGTAACACACATTTTCTTTTCTTCTATATTCATGCACTCCTCCTTTTCACCATTTTGTATTATCTGCTTCTCTAAGTCATTCTTAGTAACTATACTACTACAGTCTAAATTTTATGTTTAATAATTTTAACATGCACTATTTTAATCCTAATAGGTCCTTTTCTTTCATTGTCCAGTACATTCTCTTCTCTAATTCTGCCTTTTATATTTGCCTTTTCTTTTCAATATAGCCTCTTAATCCACAGAATATGCTGAGTTGGAGGGAACCCACAAGGAGCATTGATTCTAACTCCTGGCCATGCACAGGACCAACCCCAAGAGACCTAACAGGCTCCAAATTATCTTCCACTGGCCATAGACCTTCCTTTGTTGCTTTTTTTCCAAAAGAAAATTCCTGTTCAGCCAAGAGGGCCTTTTGCCTCACCTGTTTGACTTCTGACATTGGGGAATTGCTGTTTAAAAAGTGACCAGCACTGACGGATCCTAGCATCTGCAAAAAACACTTTCCCAACCTTACTCACTAATTCCCTGAGCAGCCTGAAGTCAGCTCTCCTCATGTCCACAGCTGAGGTTTTCCTACTGTCAACAGAGATTTTAAACTTGACCACTTTGTAGCCACTGTGGCCAAGACAGCCCCAGTCTCCACTGAGCTCACAAGATCCACCCCACTGAGAAGCAGCAAATCAAGGAGGGTATCTCTCCAACTCAGCTTCCTTAGGACCTGTTCCATCAAATTGTTATCCAGGTGTTTTAGGAAGCTCCTGGTGCCAGCTGTGTGATGTTCCCAGTTAATTGCTGGCAAGCCAAAGTCACCCATAAGGACAAGGGCAGTTTGGAAGCATCCCTTAGTTCCTCAAGGAAGAAGTTGTAAGTATCATTGCCCTAGCTGGGAGGTCTATGGTAGATTGACATGTGCAATATTTGTTTGTCCCTTGATTCTTATCCAGAGGTTCTCAGGTGTGCCCCGGGAGGCAGAAGATTTCCCTGTGAGTTGGGTCCAGTCTGTGTACCTGACCCTCCATTCCCATCAGCAGGGAGTCTCCTACTACAACTATCCTTCTTTTTCTCTAACAGAGGAGGCCTTGATGTGGGGTACAAGTGTTGTAGGAGGTCCCACTACCCCAGAAGGACCTTTGCCCACCTCATCAGTGTCTGGACTTCCAGGTCCAGAGCCTCACACCCATTGTAGATGGTACCAGTCCTACTTGTCAGATTCTGAGAATGAGGATTCTGGAGCATGCAGGGTCCTGCTTCCAGCCATCACCCCTAACAGACCCTTGGCTAAGAGCCCTTTGACTAATAACCCTGCAGGACTCTGCATCCATCTGCTTCTCCTCTGCCATGGCGGTTCCAGACACCACAGAGTCTTGAGACTGCAGCACCTCTGAAAATAATCAGTTTCTCTCTTTCTTGCTTGTAGGAGTGCTGCTCATCATGCTCCTTGCAGCGGTTTAAATCTCCCGTGGTTGCTGACAGCACCACTCCCTCCTCACCTGCTTGGCTGCCAAGGACTTCGGGGTCATGATGGAGCTGTTGGACCAGGTTCCTGAACTCAGGAACCCCTCTGGACAGCTGGATCTTACTCCAGTGTTTCCTTCAGGCAGGGCCACTTGAGCTCTGTACACCCATCAGGATGTGTACATAGATCCACTTATAAATATGTCACCCCAACATGAGGAGACAGGAGCAGGTGATTGAATTGGTTCCTGGTCTTTCAGTCACTTTCCCCACTGCTCATCTTCTCTTTCTTTTTTCCTGCTACATTCTTTGCAACCTCTGTCCTCTGCAGAAATATATTTTTTGTGTTTTTTTAACTTCCTCTCATTCACATTCTCCACCGACGAACTGCTCCAACAACCACCATCAATCTAAGCAGACGAGAGGCTCCTCGAGGAGATGGTTGTTAGGGCTGCTTTAGTCTGCACAACTGTTCAGGGCTTGGCACTGGGTTTATAGGCTATGAGACCAGCTGTCTCAACACACAGCACAAGGATCAGGGCTACAAGGGACAGCTGTTGCATTATGCAAGGAGTTGCTACTTTTTAGGAATGTTAATCAAGGTGTAAGTGAGCTTAGGAAAAAGTGGGTGAAATCACTTCAAACCATCCCCCACCTTAACTGAATGAGGTCTGTTTCAAGAGAAGAAGCCAAACACATCCTCAGGTTCACATTCCTAGAGCACAGGGAATCAAGGAGACACATTAACCACTGTGGCTCCTTACAGAGCCTCCTGTCTTTCCACAAATTGTGTTCTCCTAAGGTCTCCCAAAAAAATAAGCAAAGAAGTCAAACAATATTTTGGAAGCAGAGAAAAACAGTATTTTTCGTTTCAAACAAACCAGCTGGCTGTCTGATGTAGAGACTGTAAAAACGTGTGATGTTATAGGGAGATGAGAAGAATTATCTTCTTGGACCTCATATTCTGAAGTAACAATATTTCTTGGTTTCTGCTTTCCCTAAACTCTTAACCAGAATCAAAACAGCTGCACAGTTTAGACAGCAGTTGCTCTATTACCTAAAAAAAATGTACAACCTATTTCTACTCTCTTTACATCTCATTTGTTATTAAAATAATGCTAAATTTCCAGGAATTGGCATATTATATCACAGTGTAAACCAGACATTTTTCTGATAAAAATCCTGAGCACACTAGTACCCCAATAGTGGCAGAGTTTTTTGGGCTTTTTTAAACATCACTCGGGCTGAAATTAAATTTATAAATAACGTGGAAAGCCAGAAGCCTGTGAAATACTTAGAAAAAGGAACTATACCTGGCATTCACAAACATCCCAAGCATTAACAAACTTTCTCCAACTTGCCAGAAACAGTGCTGATCTTTGTTACAAAGCTCTTTTTATAGCAAGGAAGAAGATATATGTTAGAGACCTGTACAATTGCAATTAATTGATTTCTGTCTTAAGAGTCCAGTAAAAAGTCTGGTTTTACGAGTTTGTGCTCTCACACTGCATTACCATGCACCGGCAATGTGATCAGAAACCTTGCCAAACGTTTCTTGCATTCCCCATTGCATTAATTTTATGTTCCTTAGACAGCCTTCCTGCTTTGTTGCCACACATGGATGGAAAAGTGAAAGCAGAGATGGGCAGCAGACCTGAAATCCAGATGTTCAAGGGTTTGTTCTAGTAAATCATCATTACACAATGCAAAAAATCCTGCTCAGCCTGATGGGCAAGGGACCAGGGATCTTCAAGAGGAAAAGGAATAAGTAAACACCCAAAGGAAGAACACAGGAACTCTGCACTTCTTAAAGCAGTAACCACTGACTGTGACAAAGGACAATGGTCCTTAACTCAGAGCCACATTCAAACTCCTTCTGGCAGGCAGCAAGTGGCTGAAAGAGACAAGCAAGGAGGTACACACTGTGACTGAGGGGTAAGGAAATGCGTAAGTATCTACCACTTTTATGTCCATTAACTATGCACATATTAAATATTTCTCACTTGCTCTTCCATTCTGTTCTCTGACTTCTTCATTCCCTTTCTCCTCTCCTACAAATCATGAATGTACACAGAAGGACAGAAACATTGTCAGTACAGAAGTCATGTCAAACCTGAGGTCTAAAATGCACATTGAAGCTCTTCTATAATACTATAGCATTTTAGATTAACATCTGGAAAACATTTAATTCTTCTTTCAGAGAAATCTTTAAAGTGCCATTGGATTAATCCACAAGTGAAAGCCCAACTCTGTAACAGCCCACTTTTATCACATGCTTTATTTAACAGTTCATTGTTCCAAAAGCTTGCAGGTGATTTGCTTGATATATTAGCAATTACCTTCTTGGGTATAGCTGGGTATTTCCTCCTAAGTAATTAAAACTGTTCAGTTGAGAAAACTAATCTAAGCCAATATAAAATAATGTAAGATCAGAACCTCTTCAACTTCACTTTAACCTGGTTTTGTAGAGTCTGAGATTTTCAATCAGATCTTAATTTCTAACTTTAGTTGAACATTATCCTTAATCTAAAGTGTCAGTAGTTAAATACATTTCACTTTTACAAGATTTATGAACAAAGCCTCTTTCATTGCTTGGTACTTTAATAAAGATACAAGATGAAACTGCTTTAAAATACAACTGTAGAAATGTAAAGGAGAAGATTTCCAAACATGACAAGTGGACTTCCAGGCAGAAAACTGTACAGATTAAGATTAATATACACAGAACAAGTTCCTTTACTAATTTTCTACCAATTTTACTAATTTTCTATCATGAAAACAGGACCTTGATTATGAAACACCGCCTTTGCCAGAAACAATCAAGAGACTGAGAAAGAGGCTTTTAAACCTATGCTTGTATAAATAAGTCAGGACTTGCAAACCTGTGAGCCCTGCCTCCATTTGTGTCACTAAGTGCATCCCTGGAATCACAAGCAATGCCTAAAAGTTGCAGCAATCGGGCAACTGCACATGAGTCACACAACATAATTAGACACTTTTTGCATCCTCTGTAATTACTGACCCCAGCAGAAGATTATTTGAAGTAGCGTTTGAAATGGACAAACACGAGGGAATCCAAAGTGCAGTTTGAAAGCTCATCCCAAAAGTCGTTCTCCAATCTGTGGAAGCAGAGCTAGCTCTTCTGTCTCTTCTCCTGCACGCTGCTTTATCCCTCAGAATCCCAACTTCAAATCACCCACTCATCCATTCACAGGACACCAACCATCAGAGTTGTTGTGGCACAGTTCTTGTGTTGGTGATCTACTAAACAGTCTATAATGCTATCAATAAATGCACAATGCATAAATGCAGGACAACAAAAAGTTCTCATAAATTTATTAATCTGTTCTAAGGATTCCATCATTTATTCTAGTTGCATTAGCTCTTATTTCTATGAGTAGTTAACAAAAAAAGGAGCTTGCTATACCTTACTGACATAGCAAAGCTGATCTTTAACAATGAAAAACAATAGCAATTATACTGTCCTACTTTTTGAAGCCAAAGTCACATTCTCCTGTAACAAGACAGGAAAAATAATATTGAAGCCTCAATTATGACACAGTGTTCACAGAGCCAAGATGAGGTCACTTCTAGTTTACATCAACAAAGATTTATCCAACTTGTGCACTCACAGATACACAAAGCAATCTTTGGGGCCAAACATCACCCCATTTAGTATTTCCTACATTTGCTGCTCTTCAATTTCACTTTCCATTTGCTTAAAGAATTAGGTCATCCCAAACATACAAAGAAAAGAATATTTCTTGATATTTACTGCTAGCAGTTACTTGGGCATAACTGAACATCACTGCTTTGATTTAGATAAAGCAAGGAAAAATCTGCATGGAAGGAACAACCCCCTCCAACAACAAGCAAAAATCTAGTTAGCAAAACTAACAGTTGTGGATTATGCATGGTGTTCCCATCCTGGGACTCACATTTAGGTGTAACCAGTGGGATTACAGTGCTGTAGTAATTTTTACATACTTTTTGCACAATAAATATGTTACCATAGATAAGGAACAGACAAAGCTCTTCTAAATCCAATCAATTTAAAATGTCCTAAACTAGACCTTGTCTGACCACAGTTGCTCAATAATTATGTTTATCGTAGGGTATCTTCTCAGAGCTACTATGGGGAACTTTGAGAAAATATTCTCACTTAAGTAAAAACTACCTAAATCCAAAATCCACAGGAATGCAACAACCAGTCTGGAAAACCTTTGCTTGGATAGGCCCATGAATTTGAGAGTGAATTTTTTTTTCTTCCCTCTTTCTTACATATTTCAGGTATTTTGGACATTCCCAACATTTTGTATGCCAATCCATCCATGCACTAACCAGAATTACTCTTTGTAGTTGATCACATAACCAAATTCCTTAATATAGTTGGAAAATTCCTTAATATAATGGAAAATATGAGAGCTATGCATGGTAATATTTGGACATTATTTTTAGTATCTAAAGGCCATCCCTTAATATAGTTGGAAAATTCCTTAATATAATGGAAAATATGAGAGCTATGCATGGTAATATTGACATTATTTTTAGTATCTAAAGGGCATGTTCTCAAATTTTGTTTCCCACAAAAGCAGAATTTGCTAAAGAAGAGCAAATTCTAAAGAAGGCACATAGCAGTGACACTACAGCATCCTGTTGCTGGAGCTCCCCCTCTCCAGTACCTTCTCCATGAAGGAGAATCTTTTGTAGCTTTAAATATCTGACCACCTAATGTCTTCTAGTTCTCAGACTGGAAGAGGCACAAGCAGCAACATCCCATCTTGTCCTTGGCAACTCTGATTTTTATAAAATTCAGGGACTTCTGCCTCAGTTCTCTCTTGTCCAAGTAACACTCCCAGTCTACTGGATCAGTCCTTGTTCAAAAACAGTTCCTTAACTGATCATCCCAATTGCCCCTTAACAGAAACTCTTTAAAATCAGCTCGCCAATATACTGGATCTGGAACTGCCTTTAAATATCCCCTACCAGCTGATTCCTCTCTTCCTTACAAGCCTACTTCCCTGCAATGCTCAAAAGGGGACCAAAGGAAGACAAATATATTGCCAACTATTCTACAACAGTTTGGCAGAGCAATTAAAAGAGAAAGAGGGACAGCCATTATGGTTGAAGCCAACCAGTCTAAATTGCTCAGTCTCACAAACTCTTAAGAAAGCAGGTTTGTGCACATTTTGACATCGCAGCTGTCTGATTTGCTACATTAGCATTCCTGGAGTTGGCCAATTCAGAGCAGTACTCAATTTTCACCAAGTGTTTTAAGTAAGGATCCACATTTTTTTACCTCTGAAAGCTGCTTTGGGACATGAAGCCTTCCTATAACCAACCACGTTCACTTCTCCCTGGGTATTCAAAACATGCTGTGCTTGCTTCATGGAAAAGGCAGAAAGCAAAGACTGCTTGAAGAAACCTATCTTTTCTAAAATACTTATTTTCAAATTCACATTATGGTAAATCATGCATTACTTCAACCTTTCTACAGGTTGAAGTAATTCTCATGAACAACACTGCAGATTCTTCAGGCTTGGCAAAGGATGGTATTAGCTAAAGCAACATCCAGCACAGACATCTTCATTGATTTGTGCACTGCCCACTTCCTTTGCATTTTAGTACACCAGCTTACTTACCAGACTGAGGTTTTTTTCAGTGTCTTATTTTGTCTGTTGTTATTTGGAGTTTATTTGTTGGGAGGGGAGGTCTAAAACACACTAAAGGCTGCAAATCATCAAATCTTTAGCTAAGTATAGTCCACTTCAGATTTTCACCAATTAGATATTGCTCGGCTTCCTGTGCTGAAATAAAAGGCTATTAACGTTCCTCCAGACCTACCTACCACTCTATTTTTGAAACTAGCTTTATTTCTTTGTTTACTTCCAACACATTACTGAATTCCAATGAAAATCCCTAGGGCATTTCACTTTTACTCAAAGTCAGCTCTCTTGAAGGTAAAATGCACTCTTGTGCTGCTCCTCAAAACTGTGCTTGCATGACACTGTTAAATACAATGATATCTGAAGCTGAAAACCCCAGACAGCCCCAGCTTCAGCACTCTGTCATAATGGGCTCATTTACTGAGGCTAGGGCAAAAATAGATCATGTCACTCCAACATATTGCATATAAAAGACATCTCCATGCTTAAAAAAAGCAGCCCTCCTAAAATTTTACACCATCCTCATTAAATTAAAATCTCCAAGCAGCTCAAAGCCTTTCTTGCAAACCTTACCCATAAACCATTTTCCTGATTTCTTTTTGTACCCACTCCAGAGCATCATGGAAAGCACCACTGAGTACCTGCAGTTATTGTCTCCACCACAACTTTGCTGCATCAACCAAAGTATTTTAACTGCTTCTTGTTCACCTAATATCTCTTTTCTCTAAACATATTCCCCTCCCCCTGGAGGAGACAGAATAATCACTTAATAAATTCTGTACTTTGCTGCTTTCAGATCTGTTTGCAGTTTGTTTCCTGTGGATTTTTTTCTTCCCCCAAAGGCCTTGGAATGAATTCAAAATCAGATATCTTGGAGAAGTACTTTATCATAATTTCTATGTTATCTTATATGTAAGTGCATAAAACATTGATTTTTAATATTTTCCTTCTGTACTGTTTGTTAGACTTTCTCCCCCGAAGAACAAAACTGGTAGTGCTCAAGGTCCTAAATCATGGACAGGTTTTAAATGAAAAGAATCATGAAAATCAGAACATAATTACATGCCAGAAGAGAATCAGTACACACCTGCTCAATGAAACCCATACATTTAGCTTTGATCACACTTCTCACTTTTAATTCTGCTAAATTAGGCTGCCGCTGGTGCTTTTATCCAGATCACCAGAAGTACAGATACCAACCTGGGCTCCAATTTCACACCCAAACTTCCACAGAGTTACAATTTCTTTCCTCCAAATATTTACTTCAAGGCTGCTCTAGTTTCTATTCATGACCATACACGGCTGTCAAACACTAATTATCCTCATTAGGCTAAATCCAGACACCTCATTTCCAGCTGCATGGCTGCTCCCTTCATGGCTCTTTTGGAACTGCAGGGTTTCAAGTCAGAAAGCTTGACAAGCAGCAATAAGATCTTCCCACAATTTTTACCATCTTGTGGTATTTTTCCCTGCCCTTCTGATTAAAGCTACCTCCATCTTACAAAGCACTCAAAATACTAACTACATGTCCATACTGAAACTACCCCCATGTAATTGTCTTCCTCTCACTTGTCTTTCTTTGCTTTTCTTCAGTAAATTACAACTTCATTCACTATTTTCACTTCCACCTCTCTCCAGATACTTTCAAGCACTAAATCCACTTGTTCTGATTTTTTTCAAATAACATTGCTTTCAGAAACAGAATCATGGAATCATTGACATCACTGTCATAGATCATTTCCATTATGCAAATTGTGAAGTTTTCCTGCACCTAGAAATAGTCCTGTGAACTGAATGATGGTCTGGAAGCAACAGAGATCATATGTGATATAGGGAAGAAAACCCACTGATTTTTTTTTTTTTTTCTCTTCAAACCACATCTACTAAAAGTGCCACTATAATTCAAACTGAAATCTGTAGAGGTATGCACATACTCATCACCTGAGGCTTCAGTTTCCTGCTCATAAACTGGTAAGGATGTAGTTGCAAGACAGATTATGCAGCGTTAGTATAGCCACGTGTCCCTTCACATTTGTTCTGAAAAAAACAGGGTCTAATGTAATGGTCTGGACTAAAGGAATCAGAAGGCTGATATCAATATAAACCCTTCTAGTCTTTACTCCAACACAACTGCAAACAAGTGAACTATATCCAAACAAATGAAAAGTCCCAACATAGAGAACTCCAGATGGCATCGTTTACTACTCCACATACCAAGCTGCAGAAACTTGCTTAATTCCCATTGCTTGAGGGTTTTTCAGTGCTTTTTGCACTTTTAACTATTTGTGAATTACCCAATAAATTGATTTTAAAAGTTCTTTCCATCTCCAAACCATTTGGAGACGTTTTTGTGCATTCACCAAAAGAAACAATACCCACGTGATGCTCGACATGCATTGCTCATGGATCTGCCTTTCATGCCTGGTTAGACTATGGATCAATGTTTGCTCTGGGAAAGCTTCTCACCCTCATTATTCCCATCTGCCTGGAACTGGGCATGGCAGCTGTGCTGTTCCTCCCCTGTTTGCTCACTTCCAGTGCCACCACTGAATCCTTTCTGTACTGATCTAAAGGCAGCCTCCAGGGTGTTAAGCCCCAGCTCACTCAGCGCCTTTAATTTGTAGGTAATTTGAGTCACTCTGGGCCATGCACAGAATAAACACCCAAATTCTCAGGGGGCGTAATAACAAGCTTTTACTCACAAACTTTAGAACATTAAGGTAGAATGGGGTGCTTGGCAAATTTTAAAATAGCACCCAGGCAAAGTAAAGCACTCTCCAAAGCACTGACTGAGCAAACTTGAACCCATCTAGATAAAGCAAGACACTTCACAAACTTTGCTAAGACAAACTTAAACTCAGCCAACTTGTAGTTATGCAGACACAAGGTCCTCACAAAGGCATTGACTGGAATTATTTAGTCCGGCTCACTATATATTTTAAGAAGTCAGAAAGAATAGAGAGAGAAAGAAGGAGAATAGAATCATCTCTGCTTTTAGGTCCAGCATGGTCCCAGCTGCTTTTAAAACCCAAGGCCATCTTGAATCCCTTTAACCCCAAGCTCTATTGAGAAAACAGTTGAACTAAACAGTACCAAAGAAACAGGACCTACAGTGCCTGCAGATGCAACAGGGAAAATAAATATGGCAGCAGAACTGGTACTCTTCAGTGTCATTGCTTATGTAATTTTAATCAAGCGAAATGCTTAGAATTTGCTTTGCCTGGTGGCTGGTATAAAACAATCTCCTTCTCAAAGGCAGGTATTCCAGATAAGTCTCAGGCCACTGGACCAGGGATATTAGGAGTGTTCATTACAAAGTTCATTGCTAGCCCAGATTTCATCTTGAGATCAAACCCCTTCTTCTGCAGTTCTCCCTTACTTGTAGATAATTTCTAGAATCACTTCAAAGGGACAGAGACTGCCACCACAAAACCCTCCAATGTCAAATGCTACACCTCAAGAGTCAGGCCAGCAAAGGCATTACAGCTTTTCAGAGAGTCAAACCAAACTCTTCAGATATTTGGTGCCACCACAGCCATAGACAGAGAAGTCAAGCCACAGCAAGTCAATCCACCTCTCAAAAGCAGCAAAAAATTTTAAAAGCCATCCAGAGCTAAAAAATGCTTCCCTGACCTATCCACATGATATTGCCTCCCCTCTAGTTATTAACAATGGCCCATCACACGAGCTTCGATTCAGACACGGATGAAAAAGTCAACTCTTCTGGAAGCTGAAACTCTGCTGAAATGAAACCACCTACAAAATGAAGCTTAGAACTTTCCCTCTTAACAGAGAAATGGTGCCTCATTCACTGACCATTACAGTGGGGCCAATTAAAACTTTTTTTTCCACATTGCAGGCTGGATTTTAAGCTCAAAGTCTTTCTTAAGTCTTTTAAAACATATTTCAGAGCCCTCCAACAGCCTGCATGGGAAAAAAAATACATTAAAAAAACTTAGCACTTTCAGACAGGCTGGGACTTTTTAATATGTTTGACTGCAGGGACTTTACCCTTGGAAACAAAATTACCTGGATAATTAAGAAAAACAGTTGAAATGAAAATATATAAGTTGAAGAGAATTTAATTTATATTTTACTGTAGTGTACTCTACAGACCATATACAGAACAGGTTACTGAGGTGAAAGTCAAGACTTCTCAGGAAGGAACCTTTTAGGTGATCAAAACTAAAAAGCACCATTTGCTCATTTTCATTCAATAGCTCATCTGCAATCAGCCAGAGGGAGAATCCAGTAAAATAAATACTCTATAGTCCTATGGATGAAAGTGGGTAGCCCAGGGAAGTGGGTGAGATCACTCAGTGATCTCAAAGATCTTTTCCAACCTCAGTGATACTATGAAAAGCACATGATCTACGTTTCTCCACAGTCAGTATCACATCTGATGTCTGGTTATTTATTGCCTCATTAAACGCATGCTTTGCTTTGAGACACTAAGTCTGATTTCACATTCAGCCTTATGAGGACATCCAGAAAATATAGCACATTTTCTGCTGCTCAAAGCAGTCTCTCAGGAAGCCTTAATGGCAGTGTCCATGTAGTCTTTGGCAGACACTGCATCAGGAAAACTTTAATGGCACAGAATCACAGTTTTGCTTGCTGCTAGAGCTGCTGTAAATGAGGAAAAGAAATTTAATAGGATTAAATTACCTATTTTAGGCCCCAAAAGTTGGTGACATATTTGCTGCAAACTACGTTTCCTGACAAAATTATGTTGCAAAATGGCCTAGTTATGACAGCCTGCAGCCCAGGCTTGCTACACAATTATAGCCAGGTGTACAGGAAATCTTTTGTCATAGCCCTACGCAGAATTTCTGCTTGCTCACAGTGTTTTCTGACTGATCTCATCAGGAGGCTGGGGTTTGAAACTCTGGCTGATTCCCAGCACAGCCTGAGTGTGAGTTCTGAACACTGAGGGCTGAAGCAATGTGGTCCCTCAGCCACAAAGAAAGCAATTTTCCTTATTCAGACCTAGAGATGAGAAGAGTAAGGATGACAGTGAATGGGCCTTCAATCAAATGGGCCTCTCCCAGTTTCTCAGCATTCCCATGCTGGGAGCCACATTCTTTTATTATGGGTACAAACCTGTTCCCATGAAAATTTGATTTCACTTATACAAACTTTGCTGAACTACTGGCTATTTGGGAAGCTTTGCCCAAGACCCAGAGAGGTTCAGGTGGAGACCCTTGATGTTATCAATCACAAGCACAAACACCAAGAAGCACAGGACTGCCAATTGAACTGTTGAGCATTGGGCACTGCTCAACACATGCAATGAGACCAACTTGAAGCCTCCCACCTGGCTGTGTGGACCCTATCTACCTGGCTGTTGCCCTCTTCCAAACACAACTCCTTATTTTTAACATGGAAAACCTCTAATTCTGAAGACACACACAGGGGGAAAAAAATCTTGCAATTTATGGATCCATACCTACTGTCTCCCTGGGAAATTCATGTCATTATAAAATATAGTTGGTGCCTATTGTCAAGAATGACAGAAACCCAGATGTTATTCTACACGGTGTAAGCAAATGTGGATTTTCCAGACTGTTGCCTAAAGAAATTTTGGAACAACCTCTATATCCATCATAAACATCAACCCATCCAGTCACTGCCACTGGAGATGATAATTAAGAGCTAACTATATGAGGAAGCATCCAGCTCTTAATTTACTCCATAATTTAAAATGTTACAGCTAAGATCATCATTATCTAATTTCCAAACAAGAAGACTTGCTCAAGCTGACTGATTCTGTTCAGAAAATTAGCCTGAGGTTTATCTTTGTCACCACAGCCCTCACAAGACAGCTACAGTAGTTAGCACCTGCCAGCTGATATTACATGAAAATGTGGGGCTACAGCTCTTGTAAGCAGACATTTCTGCTGTTTAACAGTGTTAGACGGGTTCTCATCAGAACAGCTGCCCTAGAGATTAAATAAAATGGGAGAGAAGTGGCTCAGTTTAGGACAAAAGGATATTATGTTCAAAATGCTGATATTTCACCAGTCACAGCATTGCAGGGCAGAGGGAAAGCCAGCAGGTCTGTGTTCACAGTTTGAAAACTGGCAGCACAAGATACACACAGAAAAGAGGCACATGTAATTCATAAAACCAACTCTTTGTGTTCATAAAAAACTGATTGTGAAAACATGAATGAAGGTCAGTATCAAATAATTTGATATTTCAGTGTCTGCAAAGTGACAAAGCACAGAAAAATCAACCTGCACAAAGTGATCCTCCCCCTAGCTTAGAGAAGCTGGTGCTCTCCACTGGTTGTCCACAGCAGGATGCTACACTATTCCCATTTCACTTCTACCTGCATCCAGAAATAACCTCAGAAAGAAGATCCAGCAGCAAGGTCTTTCCAGTCCTGCTCTAAGAAAGAAAACCAGAGAAACCAAAGAAAACCAGTGCTGCATGAGAGCACAGCACGCCACCTCCACAGCCCATCCTCGTTGTTTCCAACCAACACCTATCTATTTCCATCTCTGGGTCAATTACAGATGCTTTAAAGGCTTTTGTTCTAATTCTACCCCTGTGTCAGAGGCCTGTGTACTCCTGTGTCACAGCACGGCTTGAGTACGCAGAGAGATCTGCTTCAAGCCTTGCACTTGCACCCTTCAAAAAAGCTCCTCCCCAAGGCACTGTCCCACCTTAGCTGCTCCTCTAGTCTGCCCCAAAGTGCCAAAAGAGCCACAGGAAATTTGACATATGGGACATCAGCTCCTTAAAATACTGTCCTCAGTAATTCAACAGTGACCCTAAATATTTTCCTCATCCACCTATCAACTACTGGCATTGTTATTTCATGAACTGTAAAAAAAGACAATGAATCCATGGATACAATCCCTCTAGATCAGGTTCTTCTCCACATAATATGAAGAAATGGAGAAGAGTGAACAATTCCAGCTACTACTGCTGGGTTTGACAGAAAACATTAATCATTACAGTATATATTAAGAAATGCTGCACTGCCATACTATCAAAGAAATATGTCACCTGTCTGTGCAACCTACTTCAACCCTAAGGGTTTGCTCAGCTGGTTTGGAAAAGTTAAAAATGTGTACCCAAAGCAGTAGGAATTGAAAACCTGAATTGGAATAGAAATATCATTGATAACTTGAAGCCCATATAGAAAAAACTCTAGTTTTTCATTTAAAACTACTTTTTAAAATTCGGGGTTAGTGTCCACTCTTCATACAGACAGATGACTTTGATTTTAGAAATATCTGCTGTGACCTGACTAATGTCCTGCACATTTGTCAGTACTGAGGAGATCACCTTGATGCCCCTGTCTCCATCCAGCATAGCTCCAGTGCAGACCTACTGATGATACTAGTATACTGGTGTCTGATACTGATGAAATTTAAGCAAGAGGGGACATTCACCATGAACATTTGAAATATTTTTTTAAAAAAACAGGCTGCACATCACTTCTTTGTGTGATAGATGAGTAACATGATGATTGCGCTCACAATTAATAGAAAAATATCATGTATATAGGTTAAGAAAAGTCTTATAGTTTTATAGTTATGTTTTACCCCCTCGTGTGGTTATCAAGGGACAGCTGGAGCTGGGACATCTGGGAGGGTCAGCTTGTCACTATGGCGACATCTGACCTCCAATCAGGATCTGAGGAAGAGATCTCCACCACTGGACAAGGAAGAAAGGGTTGATGGACAGAACTTTGGGAGGAGTTAAAGGGTTAAAAAGGTGAAACCTTCATTGTGAGGGGGCTGAGCACATGGCGGGGAAAATCTTTTGCTCCCAGTGTCATAACCTTTTTTCTCTGTTCAGTCTTCTTTTGTATTTTTGATAAGGTTTAGTAAACCTTCCTAACCTATGGAAACACATTTATTTCTATTATATATCTATTTCTATTTTATACCTATTTCTCACATTTGCAAGTGAAGTTCTGCTGGTTTGTGGCCTAAAACTGCTTCTGTTCACAGGCCTGTTGCTTTGCAGAGACCCCATGAGAGGGGCAGAGGAAGTGTCTCACTCATCCAGTGCGAGGACATCTCAGCACTGGGTTTGAAACACTGACTAACAGCCAAGTCTGGATGAATTCTGACAGCACATCAAGCTCATCTTGAGAGCGCAGCACTCCACCTCCACAGCCCGTCCTCAGCAGCGCGCTCCTCACAGGGCAGCGCCGCTCAGATCGACTGAGCCGAGGCCAGACGCACCAGCCCGTCTTGCAGCAGCAGCACTGCATTTGCTCAGTGAATACTCAGCAGTAAGTTAAGTGCAGTCAGCTTTAAGGTTGCCTTATATTTCGCATTGCAAACACCGTGGCACTTCATCGACAACTCCGCTGCACACACAGACAGAGCTCTCGTGTTAGTGGGGTCCTGTTGATACGTCTCAAACTACATTTTAGCGTTTGGCAGGGTGCATTAAAGGGAAGCAAAAGTGAGTTCTTGAAACAAACTCTAGTCAAAGTCAGCTTCCTTAGCTACCTGCCATTTTCAGGATAAATTAGTTCCTGCAGAGATTACCACCAGCACGAGTACCAGGCATCCACCCACACGGTACATTCAGCTCTTACACTTTTAATTCATTAGTTCCTTCAGCTGGGTTAGACGTTTCTACAGCCTCTCTAGAGGCAAACAAGAAAGCTTAGATGACTTCCTAACCTCTTCTAAAATCTTTAACAAGGTCTTTAAAAAACGCAACAGTCATATCTTAACAATAGGGATTAGAAATTTGTCTTGTGCTGAAATAACATTGAAACCAGAGCTGACAATGTCTCTGAAAAGCTCTTCAAGCAGCAGTGGTAATGTATGCTAAACCTCAGGATTGTAAACCATTTAGATCATTAGATTATTTTAAACTAGCCTCAAAAACTTACAATGATGCTTGCAAAAAAATTGCCAGCGAATGAAAATCATTACGTGCCTGAAATGCCTTAGTCTTAAATTATTTCTACTTCAATGTCATATTCCTACTGACATGTTATTAATTATTATTGCTACCATGTATTCTCAGTTTCTACAGTCAAAAGTTTCATTTCTTAATTAGTCTCTCTGCAAAAGAGCATTATTAAGGAAGAGTATTCCTTAATAAAAGTTAAGCTTTTGATACCTATCACACTCAATTTAAGACAATAAATCAGCTTTTTCTCTATACGAAATACTTCAACTGAGGCAAAAACATTTCCAGAAAATAGAAGTATCACACTTCAGTGAAAATAAGACAAGATTTCATACGGGAAGTTTTTAAATGGTGCAGCTACCAAAATCATAAGAATGGATAAGTTATATTAGACCCAAAATCTGATCATTCGCCCTATTATCCACCTCTAACCATTGCTGGAGAAAGATGAACAGCAGAAAAACACAGAACTCAGAAGAAGTACAACAAACCCTCATTCCTAACAAGTTATTAATCCATGAGAATGTTTCCCAAGTGAAAGTTTAATTACTTTAATAGCTCCTAGCGTTCTCAATAATTTTATCCTGCTCATCCCCTGATTCACCAGCTAGCTAGCTTTTTTTGCTCCAGAGAAAGCCGGGACATTTCTGAGGCATTACATCCCCATGAAAAAAAGCCACAGTGGCACTTTTCCAACGCATCACATTCACTTGTCGCCTACTAATTTTATCCTTTGTGACAGTTTGTCGACACATTTAGCGCAGCATCCTCCCACTCTGACCACTCCCAAGCTCCCTCGTCCCCCCCGCTGCAGGCAGCGCAGTTTTGACGCCTCCTCACAGTCCCTGGAGGTCCTCGGCAATTAAAGCCACAAATCACCCTGCTCAGTCGTCTCCATAGAGGTAGGAGGTGTAAAGCACTCTTGCTTTCCTCTGGAAGCTACATGTGTCACACGGCACGGCGCAGTCCCCATGGGCGGGCGCAGGGTGGCATTAACTGTGCGAGCGTATATCGCTTTCTCTGGGTCTGGGTTGAAGGCACTGGAGACAGTTGTTCATGTTCAGACTCAGGTGTTTATTATTTCTTATCAGTAAAACAGTCTCACAACCATGAGTTCGGCAGCTTTTCATTAGCAAGGCACAAAATGGCTAACTATCTCTTGTTACAAGGTCTTTTAAGGCTAAACTAACCAATTAAGAAAGGACACCTAGATTATTTTTCCTTTTAACCCAATAACTGATCCCTGGAAGCCCACAATGCAGACTTTTCTGTCCAATTACAAAATGTCACCCAAACCTTGAAGAAGAAACCCAGGATGACCCCCTGTGTTCTCCATCTTGCTTCCATCCACCACATACTAAAAATCCCAAAACCTAAATTTCTCACCCAAGTGATACACCTGCACTACTCTCTATAATCTATTTCACACTTTTGTGAATTCTAGTCCACCTTGAAGTCTAGGAAACTTTCTCCGTGAATGAGGGTTAAAGTCAGTGCTCCCCTGGGGGTCAGGACACCCCAGAGCAGACAGAGAAATATTCACTGTGCCCTGGGTTTCCACATGGGGAGAGACGTGGAGTGAAAACTCCTGCATCACTCACTGATCTCTGGGGAAAACGTCAAACTGGAGACAACACTGTGAATCTCCTGATTTCTTCCTTGTTACCAAAGCCTTTGTGGTTTTCCAGCCTGGAGCCTTTCCATCCCACCATTGACAGCTTCAGCTTTCCCTTTCCCCATCAGCGCCCTCTTTGTGGCACCCTGGAGAGAGTGTAGGGTGGGATGAGGAGGAGGAAGGGCAGATTTGCTTCAAGGGTAGGAACCACAGTCTTGATTGATCAGCTAGGAGTGTAAATAAGAACTTCTCACTGACTCTGAAGCTCATTTTAGCCAGAGGCTCTAGATCCAGAGCCTGGATTTAAAATATTTTACCTGTAAACCCCACTGACACCAGAGCAAGACAATAAAATTTTTAACTGCTGCAAAGCAAACACAAGCAATGGGGCTGTGTGAAACCAAGTCAGTCATAATCTAACCCTTCTCAACCCTATCACTAAGGCTTACAACTTCGGAGCAATCTTTGCCTGTTTTCTACCATTGGACCACACTGCCTTGCTCAAGACCTGTTCCTAAAGGAATAAAAAAAATCAGCTGCAGAAAGTGAGAAATCTGACAGCAGTTATCTGATCCTCACAAAGGAATTGGACTGTGAGAAGTAAAGCTGGACAGAGAAATAAAATGCTACAACACCACAAGAAAGGAAAACAAAATAAACAGGGGGCCCATGCAGTAAATTCACCAAATGAGATCCTCCCAAAGCACAAACAATCCCATTGCTTTCAGCTTTTGGCAGCATGTTGGCATTAATGCCTTTCCTGCTCAGGTCTGAGATCTAAGCAGTCTACTTTGCTTGCAGAACCTGTCTCATATGGTGGAACCAAATAAAGCACTAATAGCTCACTGCTCTCCCCATAACAAAGCTTCAGTGGAGGTCAGAAGAAAATCTCAATGGGAAACAAATGTTCCAATGATGAGGCAGCTGCTGCAGGATCCTATCTCGCAGCCAGTGACAAAGAGAAGGAAGGTAAATGCTTTCCATCTCAAGTCTCTTTTTCTGCTTTTCTTCAGCTAAGGGAGAGTGTATGAAAAATGTATTTTGAAGCACTTCAAAGCAGGAAAAATTCAATTTGCCACCAATAGATGAATTAGCTCTGAAAAGTAAGCTTAACTAAGTCAGACTGCACATCAGACCTTGCATGCTGCTACCGAGAACATGACTACAACAATACAAAACAGTAATAAGTTGTCTCAATAAGGATCAGTTTGCTGGCTTTGAGAATCAACAGAAAAAACACAGCAACTCAAATTCACCCCACGCTCATGTTCACAAGTGCATCCAAAAGCCTGGAATCAGGCCGAGTGCCTCTTCATCCTACTCACCTATAAACGACAGATTGTGTCAACTAAGGATCCAGATCGTTTCAGCAGTTGGTCTGAGTCTCTGTAGTTCAGCCAAGGTCCATATAATAAAACCAATTTATGCACCTTGAAACCTAAGCTTTATGAATGCTTTCTGTAGCCTTCACCAGGCTGTAAAAGCAGAGAGGAACCCTGGGAGATCAAGCAAGGATCAACAGATCTCCCCCAGCTTTTTAAGCCTTAAAAAGTTAACTGGTCTCAGCTGTAATCTGTAAACTAACCCAGCTGAAAACTTCCTGTAATTAAACATTTTTTTTAGTTTCTGCTGCCTGTTTGTCATCTCCTCCATGACTCACAGATTAGGAACCAGTGACATCCATGGTTTAGCTCAATTTGTGAATGGAAGGAGATTTAGGATGTGGCTGTTTGATCCATATCACACTGGCAGAAACAAGTCTGCAGAGTGACAGCTTGCAACTCAAAAAACTGACAAACATGACATTCAAAGCTGGGGGGTCTGAACCTGTGGTCTTAGTAATGATTACCCCTTGACCATGTCATGATTCCCATTAAGTGCCTAATAGACTTTTAATAACCAATGCTATTATAACAAAATGAAGAAAAATAATTGAATGGGATTTGAGCAATTCTGATTGTCATATACACACTGATCTCAGCTAAGAGCTCTATATTAAGACAAAAAGCAATCTGGAAATCAATAGCTCATGCCAAATTCCTAACCAGTCTTTTACTGGTTCTCAAAAGTATCTGTGTGCAAACTTTTAAAGCCTTGGTTTTGTTCCTACATTTTACAAGTCCTCAGTTAATCCATTCAGGTTAGCAAAGCATGGATATGTGCACACATTTTTGGTAGGGAAGCTCAAAGCATCTTTACTTGCACTTGTTTCCCTTTTAATCATTCTAGCAAAACACATCACAAAATTTTTCCCCTGTAATCTGCCTGTTCACTATTTTAACTGGCTAATCAAGCTGAGACATGATGGGACAGGCATTTTCATTCTTCATAATTTTGTGTGGTTTATTTGTTGTAGAGGATAGTCAGTGGAGGGGCTGCATAAAGAGGGTGTTGGAATCAGGCCCTGCATGTTTTCAGTGAGTTGAGATAATCTCTGCAGACTACTTTATCTGATGCCTCCCAGCTTTTTGAGTATGATAGTACACAGATGGAAGAAAAAGAAACACTAGAAGCATAATAATCATGACTAAAAGTGGCTGCTTGTTTTCCTTGCAGAACGACAAAAGATGACAAAAGCAGCAGCATTGCAAGACTATTTCTACCTACCCACACATGAAGCACAGTAGCCAAAACCAAACTCAATGTGAAAAATTTGGTCCTTCCCAGGTAACAATGCATAGGCTCATGTTCCAGCTATAATTTTTTTTTTCAGGTTCCAGCTATAAAATTCTCTTGACTTTCTAGATATCAGTGTTACCTGTGCTCCTTGCTACATCATATTCAAACCTGAAGCAATTCCTTTCACATTTGGGTGCCCTGTGCAAGCTGTCTTACAGAGATCTAACATTTTAAGCAGGACTGTCTGTCTTCCCCTCTGACAGCTCACAAGGGCTTCATTTTTAAGTTAAACATCCAAAAACTGAAGCATGAAAGATTATCACCATATCTCATCCAGTAGGTCTCAGACACCTCTGTCCTAGGATAGAATCAGCCATGAAGAAGTGGCAATCTCTTTTCAACAACAAAACAAGAGATAGAAAATAAAGAACATGGATGTAGGCATCCCATTTTCATCTGCCTTGGGTAGGGCAGATAAATCCCAAATGCAATGTTTATGTGGCCCAGCATCTCTATGTCAAAATCCAAAGAAGGTTGCTGTATAATACTGCCCTTTTACCTCTCCCTGATAAGCTTCATATGCAGTGATTCTCTTCAGATTACTGGAAAGAGATTTCCCACAATCCTCATTCCCGTGGTATCTGCTGATCTCTTCCTTTTTCTGGTACATTTCTGAGACTGAGCTTAGCTCAAATCACAAACCACTTGGGTCAGCCTTTTTGATCCAGGGCCTGATCAGTCACAAACTATGCCAACTCCAGTCTATATGCTACACAAACTGTATTTTATTTCTAGTATCTATATATTAATGAAACCAGGACTGAAATTTGTGATTTCATCTGTGACTCTTTCTGCTCACACATTTTAAGTAATATGACAAAAATTCACAATGGATAAATTATGTGGCTTAATTTGAACTTCTAAATCTTTATGTGATTTGGATAATTTAGCTTCCATTAAACAATTTGGAAAGCAGAAAGTACTGACATGAAAAATAATTGGAACAAAGAGAAAGCCAAAATAAAAGAGCAGAAATGATTACTAATGAAAGACAATTAAGTATATGGCAATCTGGAATAAAGAATTCCAATACTAATTTTGAAAGATTGCTCTGGAGAACACAGCTGGAATAAACAACTGCTTTTACTGAAAAGGCTACACAGCTTTGGCTGGTTTCTTTATGGTTTAATTAATTATTACTACAAAACCATTTGCAGCTATCTGACATTTCAATCTAAGTGAGACACAAAAATGTGAAAACTGGAGTCAAAGGGAACATACATTTTCCCAGTTTTAATGACAAACATCAGTAATTATCTGACTGAATACCAGGAACTGAAAGTAGTGGTGGTAATTTTCCTCTGAAACTGGCTCTTTTGTCTTCTTGGGGTGTTTTGTAGACCATTAATCAGAGGAGAAACTATGTTCATTGTGAAGGGCAGGCTGACAGGATCAAGCAAATGTGTTCTGTGTGTTCCACCTCTGCAGGGCTGCAGAAAAGAGCCTGTCCTGGGAAAATGGCATTTTTTCCAGCTACACACATGGGAGTGATACAATGACATTTAGACTAAACAGTAGCATTTGTCTATGAAATCCATTCAGCCTGTATTTATATTTGATTCTTTATCCCATGGTTTGAACATAAATTATAATTCACTTTGAAGATCTGTACTTCTTCAAAACTTTAAATAGGAATGTATCTAAAGATAATTTTGTTTCTGTATGCTAAAAAAAAAGAGAGAGGAAATACTAGTTATTACTTCTGATGAAAATGTATAAAATATTGGAATTTTTATATAAACAAATTTAGCAGCTTTTTCATATGCATCCAGGCAACAAGATACAAATTAAATTTACGTTTCTGAACTCTATTTGTTACATGAATAAATATGGATTAGTGGATTGAGTCAGAATAAGCTATTCTATTACAGTTGTATTTGTCAGAGATTATTTACAGTGCTCTATATTTCCCTCCCGATGGATTTGTTTGGGTGGGGTTATTTTTTCCTCTCTTGTTCATTCCAGGATGTCTACATTTAGTCAGGGGCGTCTACTTTTTTGCAGCTCATTTTCTTTTTCCAAACAGAACTTACATTTTTTACAGGTTGCCAAAAAAATATTTTAAATGTGTAACTCAGTCACAAAACAAATTGTTTGGAGGAAAACTGAGAGCAAAATAATACTGTGTGGGTTTTTTTTTAAAGTGTGGTAATCACTTATTTTGGTGCAACAGTTGAAAATTCTCTTGCTCCACTAAGCAGATGGGCACGTGATTGTCCCACCCACTTCCCCAAATCTCTGCATTTTGGGAACCCAAGTCCATTTGTGCTCCCTATCCCTCCTACTCAACAGCAAGCTGCAGAGGCACTTCCAGACTTGCCCAGCAGCCTCAGCTTTGCCAGTGAGCGACACCTTCGAAGACGGGCAGCTACTTAGAGGCAGGTGTTGATAACCAGACCACCAACTCAAGCATCACCACCCCCGCTCCACAAGCACACCAGCATCTTGCCTTCCATCCCTTCGCACAGCGCCTGCGGCAGGGGAGAGCATTCCCTTAGGGCAGAGCTTCTCTCTCTGTGTGGGAGAAGCAAATCTGTCTTTTCTCTACTCTCAGGTCTGCGTTGATGCAAATCTCCCCCCCTGCCAAGCAGCTTACAGATGGAGGGTTGAATGAACCAACGGTGTCCTTGGAAGCAGAAGATTTTCAAAAAATCCCACAACAATTAAGAAGAAAAAAAAAAAAAAACACACCAAACCATATTCAACAAGCTTCTTTCTCTATTCTTACAAGGCTCCATCACTGAGGCTTCTTTTCTGAGCCAGAACTCTACAACACTCTCCAGAAAGCGTTTAAATCCTTTGGCACTGAAATGAAAGTAGACCTCTAAGTTCATATGCTTCTGTGTTCTCTCAAGTGAGGTTAGGAAGGAGGCAAAAAGATCATTCTGCCAAACTAATTTCTTAATCCTTGCCTGTCATAGTAATCTAAATCCTTGCCTGTCACAGTAATCTAGGATTATAAAGTTTCCAGTAAGGGAGCAGTGAGTGTCCTCTGTGTGCCTGGAAGGTTTATAGAACAACACAGATGCTAAAAGCAGCTAAGAGATCCCAGTTTTCTGAAAAATTTCTGTGTGGTTCAGTTTGGCCAATGCTGAAAAGAGAAAATATCTATCTATCTTTTCTCCATCGTGCAGTTTTATATTCAGAAACATACACAGTGCTTGTGATTTTAAAATAAATCATTAATATGCACAGTTTATTTCCTCTGCCTTTACTGCCTTATTAAGTGATACTATAACTGAAGTCTCTCTGTAAGGAAAGAGATATTGATAAATCAGTTATCCTAAAAATGTTCTGCATCATTTCATGCTAATTATTGCAACAGCGAGTCTTGCAGGTGTCACACATCCAGAATTTCACAACAGGTATCTAGGAAAAAAAATATATATATAGCAGCTAAATAAATGAATCACAGGAAAGTGAGGAAAGTGAACTGAAGAAAATATCATACATTTTCTATTCACCCAAAATTTCAGTGAAGCCAAGATGATGATAAAAATACTCTTTCTTCATTCATGCTGATCTGCTAAGTAGTGCTACTAAAAATGTAGAGAAATTCTTCCATATTCAAATAAGAAGCAGTGCAAGTTTTCATAAGTGTCAGCCAGCTGTTGACTGGCACTGATGCTACTGCCAAGCAGACTTTCCAGGCTTGAAAAGATGATCCTACTCATAATTTTGCCTATTGTTCATGGTCCTTTCACCATTGTATGGATAAACTCCATCCTTTGCATGCTTTGCCATCAAAGTTGGGGTTTGGGGGATCTTGGTTGAGTAGTCTGGCTTTGCACTGAAAAGGCTCAGTGCACTGGGAGAATCAGGAAACCTGGAATGCTGTGTTGCTGCTGTTCCTCCATGCCCCAGCAGTCTTAGGACTGTGTTGATTCCCACTTTATTTTGCATTCATGACCATGAAAATAATACACATGCACAGTTTTTGGTCTACTAATTATTACCCATCTCCTCTTTTTTGTTCTATGTCTTCAGTTTGATGTAGGGAGCCAATCTTGTCAGTGTGGGACATTTCAACTTCATAAAACAAATCCATGAGCACCCCAGTATAAGACACCTCCCCATCTGAAAAGTCTCGTGAGAGTTCCCTAAAATGGAGAAGGTTGGGTTTTTCCTCCTCATTAACTGAAAATCCCAGAGGTAATCTAAACAGACATATTGCAGAAAATAAACAAGTTTCAGCAGTGCCTAAGAAATGCGTGTAATTAACAAAGACTTCAACACAATCTTTACAAATCTTACTGCCATATCTGAAAAGACCTTAAAAAACATGAGAAAAATCCCAAGCAGTTACCAAGCTGAAGCTGGAAAGATACAAGTTAAGGCATACATGTTTCAAAGGACCTTGAGAAGGAAAAGAAAACAACTTAAACCCCAGCAATACCAAACCAT
Source organism: Onychostruthus taczanowskii (assembly GCF_017590055.1). Lineage (NCBI taxonomy): Eukaryota > Metazoa > Chordata > Aves > Passeriformes > Passeridae > Onychostruthus > Onychostruthus taczanowskii. The sequence goes on along the minus strand of NW_024505893.1, from coordinate 1,242,083 downwards.
GTTCCAGTGCCAGGCCCAGGAAGAGGAGGCAGAGAAAGGAGAGAAGCCTTTTTATCTGGGACTAAAGAGTGGCAGATGATCCAGTGAGACTTTTGTACATATGGCTTTTTAGGAAGAAAAGAAGCAGAAAGGGTGTCATTCTCATTTCCTCAGGACACAACAGCTTTACAAGCCAAGAGAAATCCTTATTAAAGATAATCTTAATGAATTCTATCGTTTTCTCTCCTTTTTTTTACAGATTTAGTGCTGTAAATCTATGCTTTTAAGTGTATTCTTTTAATCATGTTTCATGAAGCAGCTTCCTCAGAGCAAGAGCACAAAAACTGTGTCGTTTCCATGGAAGCAGCAGTCCCCAAAAGTATGGCACTGCAATCTGTCTATGAAGAACCCTAAAACACTGCCTGGGGAGCAGCACAATGAGAGCAAGCCTGCACTTAACTTCACCTGCCTACCTGCTGGTGTGGGAGAGCCAGAGGCAGAGAGATGTTCCAGCAGACATGTGAGGGATAGTGATGGCAGCCCTGGATGGGACAATTATGCTGTGGAAGAGGTCTGGGAGAAGTTCAGTTCAGCTGCTGTACCACCAGGCTGTGCTCTCCTCAAGCTGTGCCTCTTGCAGCTACAGCTTGACAGCAGCTGTCCTCATACCTTGCTCACCTAAGAAGTGCAATGAAGTAAATTCTAGTAAATACCTGGCAGTTCTGTAGCATTTCATTGAAACTTTCTAAAGCCATTACATTCTTTAATTAGATAATGTTTAAAAGATTTCAGCAGAATTTATTCCATGAGATGGATAAACACATCATACGATGGATGAGCAGCTGGCTCACAGGCCAGGAACAAAGGGTTACAGTCAATGTGGGGACATCAGACATTTGACCTGTCACCGGTGAAGTTCCAGAGGGCTCCATCCTTGTCTCTGTGCTCTTCAGCACCTTCAGATGTGATCTTGACTGGGAGGGATGCTGAGCAAGTTCACACACAATAGAAAACTAGGAGGAGTTGTTGGCTGGGCACTGGAACAGACTGCCCAGGGCAGTGGTCACAGCACCAAGCCTGACAGAGTCCAAGAATCATTTGGACAACAATCTCAGGCACATGGTGTGACTCCTGGGGGTGGTGCTGTGCAGAGCCAGGAGTTGGACTCGATTATCCTTGTGGGTCCCTTCCAACTCAGCTTATTCTGTGATTCTGTGATTTTTTTGGGGGAGCAGTCATTTTGCAGATTTAATACAAGTTCTGAACTTGTAGTATATTAACTGAGCTGAATTGCTACTGGGAAGTTAAACATATTACAGGAGATGTTTTGCAGAGTGAAACAGCAGTAAAAAAGAAGCAATTTTGTTGAGATGATGCATTTTATTTCATAGTCAGAAACATATTAAAGTATGTAGAGCATATAAAAGTAAGTGTTGAAATTTCATCTAGGATAGTTTCAATTTGAGATAAAGCGCCCAATTTCTTAGACCTCTTCTCAAACAGTAAAAAAAAAAAAAAAAAAAAAGCATCAAAATGTAAAAGAAAAAGGACTGTTCTATAACCTGAAGGGCAGCATGAAGGGCACAAAGATCCTTTAAGTCAACAACCTGCTCTGCAGGAATGCTCCCCAATCATCCTGATGCAGTTCAGGGAAGAACATTTTAGAAATACAGAGCAAAATTGCAGTAGGTATTAAATATATATATGCATGTATTTATATTCAAGCCATGGAACGATATCAGAGATCATCAGCCAGGAGCCTGATCTATTGCTTTCTAAAGGGTCTGCATTACAAAGGACTCTGCTCCCAAAAGCATCTTAGTTAGTTATTTATCGTGGTGGTATCTCAGAGACAGAACTCCCAGTGTCGTGAAAGTCATCTTTGAACACTATTAGGACTGTAAAACTCTCAAAAAAACCCCCGTCATCATCCTTTTTCATCTTACCAGTAACATCATGGATCATACTTCCATACAGAACAGAGACACCAAAATCTAACATTGGTTTTACAGATTTCAGACCAGCTGGTGTCCAAAGGAAAGGGGTTTTATGAAAGGGTTGTCATATCAGAGTTCACCAGTAAGCTACTGAAATGCATACCTTCTCACATATTTCCCATTTTAGGGCATGATATGACACCTGGAACATGCCAGTTCATGAGTTGGCAATTTTGAGCCTGCTGAAGTTCCTGCTCAGCTCTAAAAGGTGCTGCTGAACAAAGCAAGCAGATCCCATCTGCCTGTCAAGCCAAATGTTTTAAACAATCACAGAATATTCTGAGTTGAAAGGGACCCACAAGGATCATCAGGAACAACTCAAGCGAGTGGCCCCACAACCTTGGCATAATTAACACCATGTTTTAATCATCTAAGCTAATCCCAGTGGCAGTGCAGCTCAGGGTCATAAAACTGGCTTTCTACTCAGCTAAGCTTAGTATAAACTTGGACTGTAAAAAATAACTCTGTTTTTCGCTTTAGAGTCCTGAAATATACAGCCTATCACACCTTTACATAATGCATCACACAGTGAAGGACAGCACTGCAGCAGGGGCAGGGAGCACATGTGATATCCTTTCTGAAGTTCTCAAACAGCAGGGGGATGAAGGAAAGACACTATCATCTTCTTTCAAGAAACAAAACAATATTATAAGCTCTAACAAAGGGTTTGTCACTCTTTACTACAGGCGGTATGAGTATTTAACATGATCTTTTTAACAGGGTCCTTTGTACATCAATAGAATCAGGTATTTACAGAGATAAAAGATAAAACACGCAAAGGACTTCACATTCTAAACTTGAAAATTCTGCTTCTGACTGTAGATATCCATAAAGTGTTTTTATCTTCTCTTCTGCCAGTCAGAAGCAATGTCAGATCCTAGTGGCTAGATGACAAATTTCCTTATCCTGCAACTGTTGTGCAGTTGCAGTTGATCTGGACGACTTTACCTCAAGGATGCTGTCTCTCAGCGTCACAGTTTAACAATCACTAAACTTTACATCCATTTCCATCAGGTCTGTGCAGCGAGTTTCCAAAGCAGAGCTGTCATACAGCAGAACGCCTGCTATCTGGCAGTCTAAAACCCATTAAGACAACTTAGACTTAAGCTGCAGACTATCAGCTTTCCAGAGGCAGGGAACTAATTTCTTTTTTTTTTTTTTCCCCACAGTGGAAAGAGCCTGTCTCTCACAGACAGCACAGTTAAAAGAGAGTGTCTTCAGCAATTTAGTGAAAGGGAGGTGGAAGTGGGCAAGGGGTCACAGAGAAGAGCCATGGAAATTCCTGCATCTAACACACTATTCCAAGCTATTTGTTAGTAGCTGGAATCACAGGCACACATGTGTATAATTTTCTACAGTGTCTGCAACTTTCTGACATCTTTAGTGTCATTCAGGAAAAAACCCAAAACGCTGTTGCACGAGTAGTGTATGCATCTTGGGTGGCTTATCTTTTAGTAATTTCAGCATGCCTCATTCAGTTTGTGTTTCTCACATCCTCCCAACACCTCACTCTCTCTCAGAGAAATTTCCAGCACAGATCCAGCCATCAGAACAACTTCAGAAGTTCATATCTGCCTGTGGATAAAGATGGATCCGGATGATGCATAGTTTTAGATTTGTATTGAAATCACTGGAAATTTACATCTATAAATGAGGCTCCTGTGTGTCAATAACCTTTTTTCCTGGTAATTGCTGGTCTATTTAAAAAAAAAAAAAAAAAATTAAAAAAAAAATTAAAAAAAAAAAACCGCTCTGTAATTATACTTGTGCACTCAATGTGCTTTTCCTAATTAAAAACTAAGCAACTACGTATCTTGTTCATTATGAGTTCAAATGTGCTTGCTTATAATTCTTGATTGACTAGAGCTGAGAAGTGAAAGTATGTGAAACGGGGTTTTTATTTCTTTTTCCAAAATAAAGCCAGAGTGACAAGTCATTAACTGAAAACATACTAATTACTTTTGAAGCACCCCGTACTCCACATTGTTTCTCAGGTGCTCTGAAAATCTGCAAGTGACTGATAGCCAAACTCTGGTTTCAATAGGCTTCTTCCCTATTGCAAAGGACATTATTAGAATTGGACTCTGTGACATTATTAGAATCCACTTTGTCTGCAAGTTACAGAAACCCAGGCATTCACACATTTAGAAGCTTTTCAAGAAGTCTTTTCTTGCAGGTCAAACAACAAATGTCAGTCATTGTGGCACCTCAGCTACAGGGGTTACAGTGAAACAATGGGCTACACAAAAATAAAACAAATCCCATGCAAGCTGCGTTCAGAGCAAATGCACATTTAGAGAGACCATACTGAAAATCTCTGAGCAACAATTGTTCTCCCTTTAAGAACTGGATACATCTTTTATTCATGCAGGATGTTATTTCACATTGCTACGATAAATTTTTATAAACAGCAGAATTTAACTTCTGCAAAGAACCAGATTTTTCTAATTAATATCTTATATTAGGAAAGCAGGAGGTGAAGGGAGGTATTCATGAGTCTTCTTTGTCCCAGGTAAAGAGTAATACATGTGGTAGAAAAGGAAGGAGTTTACTATAGTACTTTAGCTACAGAGGAGATATCATCTAAATGATGACCCTTTCATCTTTCTGGAATTCCTTTTTTGCAGTTACCAGTAGTTCGGTTTGCACAAGCAGTGATTTACAAACAGCCTCCCCAGGAGGACTTTGACTGCATTTCACTGATATTGGGCTGCAGCTCAAAACAGAGACTGTCAAGTGAGTGCACTGGCACGGAATTTATGACAGATCTAATGTAGAACTTGAGAGCACAGTGCGTTACAGAACACATGTTCCATCCCAAATCCAAAAAGCTGGCCCTTTAGTATTGACACTGAAGTGCCAAACTTCTAAACATGAGACAAGCTTCCTTTTTCGTGCCATTAATTCCCCAAAATGTGCTTCCACCATAATTTCTGTGGCATAAAAGCCAGCTGTAAATTCAGCAGTGCATACAAACCACACTTTGTACAAATACACCCTCTCAGTCTCATATTGCACACACAACCTCAGCTGCTAAACCTGCACACCATAAACTCCCAGCTACTGGGCACAGCAGAATTCTGGTGTGGATGCAACTTATGCTGCATCCTGGGAACGCATAAGGCTGCTAATGCACAACACACATCCTGTGACATGTCAGCAACTCTCCCTGAGTACAAAACAGTTAGATTCAGCATACAAAAATGAGATATCAATGGAGATATCCATTCCTTTCTTCACTTTCTAACTTAATGCAAGGCTTCTGAGCCACCCTCCAGTAAGGACAGTGTTCTATTTGCATTTCTGTGGCAGGCAATATGCACGCTGAAACCTACTCCACCTTCAGAGAAATAACTCTAATTCTACCTCTAAACAGGGCACATAACTTGTGACAACAAGCTCCCTTCATTAAAAACTGTTACACCTCAAAAACTTAATTTTATATAAATTGGCACTTCATTCTTTTTGCTTGTGGATTTAAAACAAATCAAATGTATCTCACAGTTTATTACCAGGCTCATTATTTAAGCTACTGTAATAAAAGTCACAGTAAAATTGATCTGGCAAGATTAATTTCAAAATACCATTTCCAGTATGATAAAAAGATATCATTCCATCTCTTGTAGCATCCATATTTATTGTGTGCTGTTGAAATTTTCAAATGAATTGAAATGCTGCACCCTTACAATCAGATAGATTAGAAAAAATGTGGTTTGTATAGCACTGCAGCTGTTGAGATAGAGCAGTAGCATTCCTTATGTCAGGCATTTATGTCTTGCTCCACTCCACTAAAAACAGTGGGCAAATCATTGTGGGACCTCCAGGGATGCAGGGCCATAGTGGTCCAAGCCAAGTAAGTAAAGCACACAAAATAAACCCTGGAAGTGCTCCTGTAAAACATCATTCAAATTGTCCTGAGCAAACACTGCACATCCAAAACAGTTCCCCAAGAATGAAGAATCCTTGAAAGCGACCCCAAGCCCTCTTGGCCAGACTTGCGTGGAAAAGTTTTGGGAATTAGGGGAGAGGGGAGGCACTGCAAGGGTGGTTTCTTCAAGAAGCTGCAAGAAGGTTTCCCTGTGCCTGACAGAGCCAATTCCAGCCAGCTCCAAGGCAGACGTGCCACTAGCCAGGGTCAGGGATGGTGACAAAGGCTCTTTGATAACATATTTAAGAAGGGGAAAACATTACTGTGCAAAAGCAATTGTAGCCACAGATGAGAGGAGTGAGAATATGTGAGAGGAGCAGCTCTGAAGGCTCCAAGGTTAAAGGCAGGTGCTCCAGGTGCCAGAGCTGAGATTCTCCTGTAGCCCGTGGTGAAGCGCATGGGAGAAAGACTTGTAACCACACAGGGAACCCACACTGTTCCAGAAGGACTGCATCCCATGGAAAGGGACTCATGCTGGAGCAGTTCATGAGGAACTGTAGCCTGTGGGAAGGACTCACTTTGGGGAAGTTTGCAGAGGACATTTTTCCATGAAAGGAACCCCCTGCGGAGCAGTCCTGTCCCTGTAAAGGAGGGAGCAACAAAAAACATCAACGAATTGACCACAACCCTTTTTCCCCGTTTCTCTGCACCCCTGGAGAGAAAGAGAGAAAATCCAGGAGTGAAATTCAGCCTGGGAATAAGGGAAGGGTGGGGGGAAGGTGTTTTTAAGATTTGGGGTTATTTCTCATTGTCCTACTCTGATTTGATTGATAACAAATTTGTTTCCTTCAGTCACATGTGGTTTGTCCATGATGGCATCTGGTGAGTGATCTCTCCCTGCAAAGTCAGAAGAAAGATTCCATTTTTCAAGAACCCACTGGAGATGGAGGAAGATTTGTTTTCAAGCCTTTTGATTTAAACCTGCCTGACCCAACTGAACTGTGTATTCTTTCTGAAAGTAGTTATCTCGTTCTGGCTTATTAGTTTGTGTTTGTTATAATGAAACAAGGACAAGGGACTGGGAGCTACTTTGAGCACTCTGGCACATCAGCCATGCAGAGGAGTTGAGGCTGTTCTGCCTCAAGGCCCTGGCTGACTGCAGGTTCCACACAAATGCCTCTCTAAACAACCATTTTGTCTTTCAACACATAAAAATTGGAGGATCTAAATCAATAGCTGGAGCTCACAATGGATGCAGAGCAGCTGTGTTTTTTCACAACAAGTACAGCCATGCGGGCTCCAAAATGAGCAGCTGCAGGGGGAGAAGCAGCAGGGAAGGGGAAATCCTGCCAAGGCAAACCAGTAGGTCACAGGTCCTCAGCAGTGAGCAAGGGAGGAGCAGGGACCATTTTAAACAACAGGATTCTTTTTTCCCCTCAGATCTATTTTAAAAGTAGAAGGAGTCATTGCATTTAATCTTAAAATAATCCCCTTTAAACCTGAAGTGCTTGTGTGTCTGTGAGCACAGCATTCTGCTGGCATTGTAAGGGACCAGAGGGGAACAAGAGGCAATGTGAAAACAGCACAATTTTCAGGAGAGAGATCATCAGACAGGTATCAATGTCTGCTTTCTGGCATCTGTCCATTACAGGGCTCCTAAGTACTGTATTTTGTACAATTGGCTAGAGTATAGAGAAAGTGCCACCTGATGTCTACTTACACTTGGCAATGGTTTAGTAAAATCGAAAATTGTGTTAAACTATGGCTTTGGTCCTGGAGGCTGCAAGGTGAAGCACGGTGCTGTCAGTAGAGCAGGGCCCCAGAGGATGCAAGTCATAAAAGGAGTGGGGGGAAAACTAACAAAAAACCCTCAGGATTTTACCAGCCTTTTTCATGCCAGTGGGCAAAGAAGCTCATCAGCACTATGTGCTGAGCTGCACAGCTCTTCCAGGTGGTCATCTGCACAAAAACAGCCAAAAAAGCCCTGGTAGAGTCTGATGGAGTATGTTGTACTGTCCCCTTTGCTCAAGAAAGCCCAATGCAAACTCCAGCTCACCCTTTTCAAGGAAGGGCCAGAAGCTATCAGTTTCAATTAGGAATGGGAGAACGGAAGATAGCTCTGGTCCAATGTGTATATTCATTTAAGTACCTTAGGAAGAATAAATCACAAGAGATCTGCTATCAGAAATGGCAGCAGGTGAGCTGCAACAACCTTTTGCTTCCTTTGGTCTAAAAGCTAATATTCCAAAATCAGGGTACTCTTCTTCTGCCCCACTATTCCTTAGATCCAGATCTTTAAGCCAGTGTAACAATTCCCTGCTCAACATTTCTACACTCTCATCAACCCATCATTGTCACTATGCCAATAAAATACCAATTTAGAAAGGGGACTATTATGTGGCTCTGTGTAGGAACAGTATAATAATATATCTCAACAGCAATAATCATTGTTATCTGTGCTTGACAAGTGCAAGGTCCAAACTTGAAAATGAACCAGACTCTTAAAGAATAAAGCTTTTGGCAACAAAAATATGCTTTCTCCAGGACTTAAATACCAGCTAGAAGCAAGGAAGAGCACCTGTTTATGCACAATGGTTAATGTCCAATTAGGTGCTCTGCCTAATGTCCTCTTCCATGAAAACATGCCAGGGCCTAGTGAAATCAATGGGAGTTTGATAGTTTATTTCAGTAAGGTTTGAAATATGCCCTTACACTCTACTGACAGTTTCTTGTTCATACTGTGCAATAAATACTGCATTTTACTTTTAAAAATATATTCAGAAAATAATTTTCTAATACAAAAGGGTGACTTTTTGCTTACCAAAAGCAAAATTTAAAATATAACTTACATATATCAGACTAGTTGCAAAGAATTAAACTTCCTCCCTTCAGGGGGAAGGAGCAAGCTCTATGGACAGTTGCCTTCAGCAGCAAAAAACCCCACCTGGAAACACAGTTATGGATGTCTGAAATCCTTACTGGCTTTATGGATGATGTAGGTCCTTAAACCATCACCTGGGCTTTTCAGGTTGCAGATGTGTGTGTTAACCAAGAGTGTGCTGGATGTGGGCACAAGCACATCTGCTTTTCTGCCATTCTGCCCTGATGTGAACTTGTTATATCCAACCTGACACCACAAACTCTTCCAAGGTGGGCAGGAATACTGATGGCAGGTTTGTTTATAACCATGCTTGTCAAACGTATGTTCCTTGATCACACAGGCTGTAAGGAGATTATGCAGACAGTGATTCTGACAAAAGGAGGTGTCTCCTCACTGTGAGCTGTGGCATCTGAGGCCATGAGACACTAATAAAGTCTGAGCACCCTTGGGAACACTCTCCCGTTCCAGCCTGGAGACCTATTGGACCTCGGAGGATCACCAGCTGGTGACTGCTGCCCCAGGGTGGCTGAGCCACCCATGTCTCCTTAGTGGTACCATCAAAAATCAGGTCCCATTTTCATCTTCCTTGCTAACAGAAAATGAAAATAAATCGGAAACCAAATATAACCATGCTCTTACTAACAAAGCAAAATTTGAACATTTGAAAAACTGATACCCTTTTGCCGTTTTAGTTGTGATGAGTGACTAAGGATTTTTATCAGTCCAATCTATTTTGACCAGCATTAAACAGGAAAATTCCTCTTTTTTTTTTTTTTTTGAAAAGAGAATGTCGCCCATAACACTCTTTACTACATAGACTTCCACTCTTTGTTCATCCATGTCTTTCTTATCTTCTTCCCCTTGTATCATGATTATTTGTACTAAGCTGAACTGTGACCACTCTTTTTTTTTTTTTTAATCGGAAATTACACTGTCTTTTAACCAGACTTCCAAATAATGTATTTATAGAAGAATACTTTGTTCCATTACATGTCTTTTTCTTATACTCTGGTGTTAAGACATCTTAAACACTCACTTTCACATTTTTAACAATGAAAAGGACTAGGAGTTGTTGGTAAAGGATGTTTTCATAACTGACCAGGTGCTAGTTTGCAGAACCTGCCTCTGCAACTGGAGTTAACGATGCAGAATCTTTTCTGCATTAATTATTCTGTAACAACCTCCTTTGCAGCCAGGTAAAACCAAAATTCAAGACTATGTAGCCTTCTCCTGAATATTTGTATTTAATAGAATGCCCAAAAAGGCAGGTTCAATAAATGTCTCAAAACTATGCAAGTGCCTCTGTTATTGCTGTTAGTAAGCATCAATTTGTACAGAGCACCAATTCTTTCAACCCTTTACTGAAAACAGCAGTTTGTATCACAAACATTATTGGCTGACACTATGAAAATAATCAAAAGTCCTAAAATTAATACACATTACAGAAGAAAATTATCTGGCTCATAAGCCCACTACACATGCAATGCCACAGCACCAAGATATTTCCTTGGATGAAATGTCTCACCGCCAGCCATTCAACTATCAACAAAATTCACAATCAGTACAAATTCCAGCTGGTATTTTAGCACTGTCAGTCTTGGGTAATGACCTAATTATTCTTACCAGACAGTTACAGAATCACAACCATCTTCCCACTTGGATCAGGATGTAGGTGTGCAGGCTTAACCTCTGCAAGCAGAAGCTGAAAGAAGAAAGGTTTCTCTAAAGCTGATGATGCAAACACCTATTTAAAATTCAGAGCTTCTCATGTTGCCAACAGCCTTCAGACCCACTCTCAGATTTCCTTCTGTTGTGAAGAGTTGAGTCTTGCAGCCCTGCAGGTCGGCAGCCAAATGCTTAAGCAGAAACCAACAGAAGTATTTAAATCTCATCTTCATTTATAAGAATTGCTTGCAGGTGGATGCAGACCTCAGAAAAATAATTCAATAGCACAAGGCCAAACAGGATTTTCACTGCCTAGAACAGAAAGCTTAGAATTCATTCAGGTGGCCAAAGCCAACTCATACTTCAGCACTGGTGTCAAAATAGTCCCTTACTAATTCCTTAAGGGACCAGTATTCAATCTCACCCCAGGGCTCAAATACTCTTTGAAAAGTAAATAATCCCAGAACAGGATAACATTACTGCTTTACACATGTAAGGTACTTCCAGGAAGTGCAGTGAGTTTCAATTAACCGCAGTGCCTCTTAACTATCAACAGATGAGAATTTGAAAAATTACATTGAGGACACAGAGGAAGTGAGAGGGGTTTATGAATCACATCTCTATGTTGAATGTTGGAATTTCTGCTATAAACTGTTGACTTCCTCTACCTTTCCAATGTGCCATGAATCCCCAGTGATAACAAACCTCTGCATCTCCTGATCATTGTGAATAGGTCCTATCTTTAACATCCCACTATCATTTTAAATCCAATGCTACACAAACATGAACTACCACCTTAAAATAAATCAAGATATACAATAACAAAAATATGGAAATATTTCCCATTGATGGGAATCAGAAACCTACAGTTTCTCTTTCTTAACATGTATCTTGGGTAGTATGATTTCAAATCAGCTACACAAACACTTTGAATATACAATGGGCCATTAAAAGATATGGAAAATTCAAGAGACATCTACCCCTTCTGTCAGCACCCACATAAAAAGTCATATCTTCAAATTTAGACTGCTCAGCACTATTTATTCAGCAGACACAGGCCTTTTGGCTATAGCCCCTGGGAAGCAGCTGCTCTGTATCGCCGTGAATGACAGGCAAGTCTATCTTGGTGCATCTGAAAGCCAGCTGATGGTTTTTATCAGCAGTCATACAAAACTCACCAAGGTGACAGAGTGTACTGAGAGCCTAAGGTTTTCTACAGACAAAAACTAATTTCAGCCAGTAGCCCATTAACTGTATCTTTCAAGCACTCAGAAAATTCCTAACAATGATTCCTAATGATTCCTAACAATGATTCCTAATTGAAGCTGCCAACAGAGTGAATTAATTGTTCATCTGGGCCCTCATGGTCTTCTGTTTGTTAGCTCCTGAAACACTTTTTCCTATTTTTTCTTACTTATCACTGTGCCCAGGGTCTTAAGAAGTTGCTCTGGAGGGGAAAAAAGCATATAAACCTTGGTGAAATGCCTTTCCTTTTGCATAAAAACACTTCCTTTCCAAGTCGTCTGAAGTGAAAATCCTTCTATGAAGAGGTTTCAGGGAAGACCCAAACTCAAACCTAGCAGCTGTAGAAAGAACAGCTGGAAATGACCAACAGTAATATAATATAAATCACACTGAGTAAATTGAATACAAATTTAGGAGGAAAACACTTCTAGCATTTGATTCTGCATTATTTACCTCCGTGAATTTAAAAAAAAAAAAATAAATTGAGAAAAAAAGAGTAAGATTTATCATTTCCCTCCTCTTATTTCAACTACTCCCCTTATCCTGGGTAAGCTATAAAAAGACACACATGGAGGGAAAAGCCCTCATGCTGCCATGCTGTTTTTCCAGTATGATTTGATTAGATTCATAGTGCATGACCAAAAAGAGCTCATTGTAAACAGCTGATTGGGTTTTAAAGCAGTGGATAATCAGTTGGGTAAATTACCAGTCATTGTCTTTAGGACATTCTCTGCATTGTTCCTGCTCAGCTGCTTCCACAAGGCTCTCCCTGGTGTTGCATGGAGCAGAGCTGTGGACCTTGAAGGAAATATATGAATATCGACTTGCAGTGATAGAGATGACACGTCTTGGGAGGATCCCTAATGTCAGCAGCAGACAGAAATTGAGAAGTAATGACACCAGAAGTGTGCTGTGAATAAAAAGCAGTTGCCAGCTGCCAGGAGAGGACTTCAAGTGCTGCTGAGTGGGAGGTAAATGTATCCAAGCTCTCATAAAATAGGGAAGAAAAGTTCTTCCTTCTGTAAAACCTCTCCAGCTAGGCATAGTAAAAACATAGCCATTGAATCATGGAATCATTTAGGCTGGAATAGAGCAATAATATAAGAACAATTAACATGACACTGCCAAGCACCCACTGTACCCTGTCCCTTAGCACACATCTGTGGATCTTTCAAAGATCTGGCACTTCTACTCCACAGGATAAGGATAAGCTCCCCTTTTTTCCAGTGCAGGACCCAGCCCTTGGCTTTGTTGAATCTCATACAAGAGGTCTCAGCCCATCAACCCAGACTGTCCAGATCCCTCTGCAGAGCCTTCCTGTCCTCCAGCAGATCAACTACTTTGTGTGCGCCCTTGATCCCCTTACTCAGGTTGTTGAAGATATTAAACACGTAAAACATATTAAACAGATATTGGACTGACACCAATACTGAGCCCTGGGGAGCACCCCTCGTGACTGGCCGCCAGCTGGATTTAACTCCATTCTCCAACATTCCCAGCCATCCGTGCAATTTCCCACCCATGCAACAGTACACCCGTCTCAAGCCTCATTAAGCCAGTTTCTCCAGGAGAATGCTGTGGGAAACAGTGTCAAAGGCTTTATTACAGTCTACTACAGATGGACAACATCCACAGCCCTTCCCTCACCCACTGAGAGAGTCACCTTGCCACAGGAGACCAGGTTGGTCAAGCAGGACCTGCCTGTTACGAACTCATGAAGGCTGGGCTGGTCCTTCACGTGCTGTGTGGTGTCACTCAGGATGATCTGCTCCATGGCCTTCCCTGGCACCGGGTTCAGACTGACGGGCCTGTAGCTCCTCGGATCCTCCTTCCAGCCCTTCTTGCATATGGTGTCACATTTGCTGGCTTGCAGCCCCCTGGGCCCCCCTGGTTAGTCAGGCCTGCTGGTGAATGACTGGAAGTGGCTTGGTGAGCTCTTCTGCCAGATCCCTCAGCACCCCTGGGTGGATCCCATCCATCCCCACAGACCTCCATGTGTCCCAGTGGTGTAGCAGGTCCCTGACTGTAGCAGGCCCAGGGCCTGCAAGGCCTCCTTGGTGGTCAGAAGCCTGAGCTAGGAAATGCCAAGTCACAATGACTCGGGCCTTAGAAGCCCCTCTCTGCCGCCTTTCAGACCCCTGCTTATCTCTCTGTAAGGCTATAGGTCACTTCCCCTGACCCTTTCTATTGGACAATTTCCAAAACCCCTGTAGGGTATAAAAACCCCTAATTCTGCCTGGTTCGGCAGAAGAGCTGCCACTGAGACCCTTCATGAGATACCCTAATAAAACATCCTGCGGAACCTTATACAGCGCTTCTCCTCTCTCTCCCTGCGTCTGCTGCCACGGCCCAAGCAAGCCAAAAGAGCTGATAATCACACAGAACTGATAATCACTAAGAGCTGAAATCACTTGAGCTTGCTTGGCTGCCTGCAGCTAGGAACAGCTTGGAAGATCGGACCAAGTCTGAGCCTCCGCTGAAACTATCCTGGCTTCGGCAGTCCACCAGGCGCAGCCCAGCTGGAACCTACCAGGATATCTGACCATTTCCCTTTGGATTAGGGGGGCTTCATTCTGCTCCTCAACCCTGTACTTCAGCTCTGGGGGCTGGGTACCTGAAAAACAACCAGTCTTACTACTACTTACTTACTGCTTACTTCTTACTTACTACTAAAAACTGGCCAAATCTTTCATTCATACAATATTGAAAACAAAAACATCAAATATGATTTACTGAAGTTAGAGATTAGAAGTCTGAAGCTACAAAGATACTCAAAGAAATTATTGAGGAAGTGGTGTTTTAGCCATCAAAAATATCATACAACATTATATGAAAATATGGATGTGTCAAGAATAATCTGTATCAATCCATTTTAGGATCTGACAGGGCTACAGAAAACAGTTGCACCATTCCCTAACTATACTGCATTTTTAAAGACAGCAGAAATCACATTACATAACCAAACCAGGTAAAAGAAACAGATTTTTTTTAACATTTTCTCCTTTAGATATCAACAACTATTTTGCAGAAGAGGTGTGAGCACTCTGTAAACTTTCCATATATAAAATAAATTATTTAAAAGCCTTTTGCAAAGTCTTTTAAGGCAATGGATGCTGTCTCTGCCCAGGATCCCACAGAACAAAACTGCATGAAAAGAGCTGTCAGTGCAAGGCTGAGTATCAACAATTTTATGTCAAATCAAGGGGTTATTTCAACCTAGAAATGCGTTTGAGGCTTGTGCCTGTTCAAAACTTCCATTACTTACCTGGATATCAAAACAAGGAGGCTCTGTGCAGGTCACCAAGATCTTTGCAAGCACTTGCACCACTGGTTCAGAATTCTAAGTGATTTTGACAGAGAAATAGCTTAAAAACAATACTAAAAAGAAGTCATTTCTTACAAGCTGCAAACTGAATATAGGCCCACAGTGTGATACTGTTGCTAAAGAAAGATTAAAAAAAAGAAATCACCCTGAAACAATGCCAAGAGAAACATCACTATAGTTTCCAATTCTATTTTTCGCATTCCATTTTTTAACGCTTAAAAATCTGTTCTTCACCCATTTATTTTCTATCACCTTTCACACAGCAAAAAACCATCCTTTCTTCCTTAGAACTTGGCATAGTGATTTTCATCAGCTTATTCCAGGCTGAATTCTGACCAACTCTTTGATTCATTTTGTTTGTACCAGTGTTTTTGAGCCCCATTATCAGTACCATGTCTTAATTTTCATTTATTCACCTGCAGCTTTATAATCCAGATCTTTGGAGCAGTCCAGAGCAACAAGTTTATGCTCTAACATCTTATCATTACATCATTGCACCTCGTCTTGAGTCACATCATGAGTGCACTGGCATCAGAAGCTGCAGGTAAAAATTACTGGTGGCAATTAAATAACCATTTCAATGAAAAGAAGCTTATTCTATGCTTATTTCTCAGGTGCTTTTTGCTGTCTCCATAGCTGGTTTGTCCACAGGTTCAGAGTTACATTCCCAATCCATGTGATGTTATTACAAAAAGGACCACGAAAGAGACAAAACATTTAACTATTTTATGAACCTTGAAACAAGATGCATGTATATCTTCTGTAAGAAAGCAATAAAAGGAAAGACTGACTCCTCACTAACATTTATTTTGAATTTTATGATCTGTGTATAAAAGCACCAACTGGTGTTCACAAACAGAGTTTTTTCTTCAGAGTACCTTCTGCTTGTTAGGTCTATCCCTCAGTGAACAGAAGTAGCTGCTGGAACCAAGAGAAATGAGAGATGCAACTTGAATGACTGAGGCCTCTCCATCTCTCTTCACTCCCTCCCTCCCTCCTTTGCTCAACATTCCTTCCCCTGGCTTCTTTTTCATGCAGTGGTGTTTGATGGAGCAACAACAGATGAGAAACACTTCCCATCTGTACCTTTTTATACTTGTCCAGGTTGTCACCATTAAAAACTGCAGCTTCAATGCTGCTGTTAAACCTTGGATAAAGCTCTGATGTAAATAGTTCATGCTGAAAATCTGTCATTGTCAGGTTGCTGTACCTATAAGTCAACTCTCAATATCATAGAAGAAGCAGAACTGTCATCTCTTTCACAATCATGTTAAAGACTTCTTGGATGTTCCTGGAAGAGAGAAACACCGTGGCTACAATCTGGTTTCTCCATTTCCCTGTAAAATATTATCAAATACACTTCTACAACCAAAAAATCACCTATTAACTGAATTGTGGTCTATACCTATAAACTTATTTTCACATGACCACCTGCCATGTCCTTATTAATCCTCTCATTTATCCTGATCAGATGTTTACAGTACTCCAAAGACCTTTAAAAGGGTGGGGTTTTTTTCCCTTTCTGGATTACATTTTATAAATACTATCTTCCTTAAGAATTATTATGAAACAACATATCTGGATGACGTGCACATCAGGAGATCCATACATATTTGCCACTGCTTTGATGTTGCCAGTGTGATAATTGAACTTGAGCAAATAAGAGGCCATAACCAAGTGGTCAGCAAGACATCCCCATGATCAGAATGTCTGTCAGTCTATGCATCACATGCTGTCCAAAATGGAATCTGTGTTGAACTGAAAGCTGCAAAAGTGCAACTGCTTTCTGCCATGACTGCCAAAAGATAAAAGACTGCTGCATTCACAATCCAGTGTGCCCAAACAGTCCATGGAAACCTTGCTAAACTGAAGAGATATAACATTGTGAATATTGCAAACTAAGATGGTGTTGACATAGAATCATTTAGGTTGGAAAAGAACCTTGAGATCATCAAGTCCAATCATTGCCCAAACAATGTTAAGTGATGGTAGGAAGAATGTATTTCCAGAGCTCCCAACAAATTCTGAGCCAAGCTGAGCTGGACTTGCTGTTGGCCATGCCCAAATTATGGGGAAAAAGTTGTTCGTTGATCAACTCTGCCATGGTGAAATGCTCCTCCACATCATTCAACCATTAACAAAAAACTACCAAAATCCATCTGAAACCTCTGCAATTCATAGGGATTCTGGTAACACTGAAGAGAATTCTGTTATCAACATTGCCTATCAAAAATGTCAGTGGTAAAACCATGGCATTAAAAATCAAAGAGTTTCAGGGTGACATCACACACCTCCACCACCAAACAAATTAATGGAAAATTGCATTCTAAATGAAACAAAACAATACCTAAAATGTGCCAAATAACTATAAGCACAGATATAGTGCACACATTACATATAGTTACCTTCATGCACTTATTTTTTCAGCCACTCAGAGCAATAAACTAGCAAACACTGACAGATAAGGATGATAATTATCTTCCTCTATGAAGTTAAGATACAATCATTTTCCTGAAATTGATTCCTGACCAAAATTTGCCCATACTCTTGATAGCACTACCTTCAACTCACTACAGACAACTGGTATACTAAAGAATAGTATAATAGTCATGGTGTGTAAAAATAATAGTCACAATGTGTAAAAATAACAGTCATGGTGTGTAAAAATGTGTTGGTTTAACATTTTCCTCATCTCAAATGCTTTGCATAGTCCTAGGGGTATCCAAGAAAGAAATAATACTTGAAATTATTCCCAATACTTTAGGATATAACTCTTGGCTAATCAAATTTTTGAGAAAATGTAAAACATTTAGGCCTAATGTGTGGTTCTAATAAACAAATATATTCTATGGCAATAATAATATTGGAACTAGTAAATAAAGGAATATTTAATCTTTTTAGCAACAGAATCAATAAATATAGGTTGGTCTGTTGAAATATAATTCCAAAATACACACACACACGTTCATTGTGTCTCAGCAGATACCTTCGCTTCTAAAATAAACTTGAAAGTATCCACAATAAAATTAGACTTTGGGATTATGTAAAGAAGGTTTTTCCTTACAAGCCTTATTTCAAACCTACAAGGAATGAAATCTTTAGTTGTTATAGAGACACAGAATAAGCTGAGTTGGAAGGGACCTACAAGGATCACTGAGTCCAACTCCTGGCCCTGCACAGAACCATCCTCAACAGTCACACCGTGTGCCTGAGAGCATTGTCCAAATGCTTCTTGGACTCTGTCAGGCTTGGTGCTGTGACCACTGCCCTGGGCAGCCTGTTCCAGAGCCAAACACCCTCTGGGGGAAGAACCTTTTCCTCATCTCCAGCATAAATCTCCCCTGACACAGCTCCAGGCCATTCCCTCAAATCCTGTCACGGGTCACCAGAGAGAAGAGACCAGTGCCCCTCTGCTTTTCCACATGAGGAGGTTGTGCCTGCAGTGGGGTCTCCCCTCAGTCTCCTCTTCTCCAAGCTGAACACACCAAGGGACCTCAGCCACTCCTCACATTTTGAGGGGTTTGTATTGTTTAACAGGAATTTAGTTACCAGATTGCACCAGAATGAACTGAGGATCCATTGCTGTTCTGGACATTCATTTTCAGTCGAGTAACTACTCAGGAAAAAAAAGCATCGATATCACTTGGTGGCAAAATACTTGCAAACAGGGCTGTTTTATTCAAAAAAATAAGATTAGAAACAGTATAATGTCAAAGAAAATGACTTTTTGGAGAAAGAAAAAATTCCCTTTTCTTTTTGTGCAGCTCTATTCAAACGTGTTAAGTTTACAGAGAAATAATTCCCTTTCTGTGGCAGTTCAATAGCCAGTTTAATTTCACTTTTTCTACTATGAACATTGCTGCTGTTTAATTTATTAAGAAGATAATTTCTAGAGAGCACACACACTCTGGGAACAAAGAGAAAGATAATCTAGCCGTTTACTCAAAGAAACACCAGCATATTTATACTTCCTGCATTAAACAAATCAGTCCTAACTCCCTGAGAAATCCATTTTGTAGTCTCCAATTCCATTTTATATTAACACTGTTTTCCTAAGGAGTATATTCCTTAAGATATTCCTGCTTGGGTACTGTGCCCCACAGCAGTGACAAACCAACCTTCTTCCCCATGGAGCTAGGATTGGGATAAGCATCCTGTGATAGAAATTCCATAATTGGGCCCTCTATGACAAGAGTGAGTCTTCCCAATCAGTAGATAGTCTGGAAAATCCAACAGAAAGAAATTGCTGACTGTCTCTGGAATGAAGACCAGAGATTTCTTTGTAGACGAGGCTTCCTTGTTCCTTGCACAAGCCCCAAAAGCCTTGTATTCAGAGCAAAAACAAAGCATAAAAACTCATCCACCAGTGAAATTAAATAATAATAATCACCAAATAATGAATTTTTCACTGATTTTTTTTTCAGAATGGTTTTCTTCTCGCACTTATTTTTCCCCTATTCCAATTGCACTTCAAAAAAGTGTATTGAATATTGTTTCTTGATTTCTCTGATCCGCAGCCTTGAGCAAATTACTGTAAATCCCTGTTTAATCTTTCTGTAATGCTGCTGCTCACCTTTTTACTCCTGCATTTTTACGGTATCTACTTTAATTCCTTAGTGAGCCAACAAGTCAAGAAATAGAAGTTGCTTTCCCTCCTGTTTTTATTATCAGTATATTCCAGATTACAGAGAGCAGCTGTTAATACTGGTGAAATCAAAGAAGCATAAGTGAAGCAGTATAAAAAACCTTCTGAGTTTATTTATCCATTTAAAAATGTAGGTTTTTTTAATAAGAGTGTACTGCTTAAATAGTAAATTTTCAATTAGCTCAGCATGCGCAATAGTGACTGCATGAGGATAGTACAAACACCTGGTACCTTAATTACCCAAAATAATCTTCTGGGCCCAGCAGTGACATTTAAATATCCTATCCCTAAAGTGATTTCCTGTAAGGATCCATGTTTGTTTGCTTTTTGAGTTTTGGTTTTTATTTACCTCTTTATCGCTTTAAAATCCTGGGGCAAGGAGTTCCACAATCCAATTGCACATTGTATGAAGAACCAACCATCATTAAATGACTGCTATTGTTTCTTATACAGGGACAACCAAACAATTATTTCTTATTTAGCCCCTCACAACTCCTTGAACCTTTTATTGCATTGTACCTGCCTCTACAATCCCTTCCCACCTCATTTTTAATCCCATGGAAGCCTTTTTTCAGCCTTCTGACCATATTTGACATTCTTTTTGACTTCTACGATTCTACAATGTCCAGCCTGAGATGGAAAATTCAGAATTCCGTGCAATCTTCAAGATGCAGCTGAACCACAGATTCACACAGTGGCCTAATAATGATCTCTGGTTTGCACTCTATTCCTTTTCTAGTAATTCCAAATCTCAAATCACTTCTTTTTTGACTGAAATAAGATAGTAAAGTTAATGCTGTCATTTAGGGCAACTGTTCTTGAGCAGAGGCAGCCCGTTCAAAGCCCATCATTTTATTCAAGATATTTTTGCCTTCAAGGGGCCTCATCTAGTTCGAATTTCATCTCCCATTTTATCTCTCAGTTACCCAAGATCAATCTACCTCTGCTAGAAATGCTAAAGTAACCCTTATCTCATTCCACAGACTGTCCCCACTGGGAAGGAAACTCCCTGCCTGGCACCAAACTTATCTCCCTGACTGAACCAACAAGTCTAAGGATGGGAGATAATGCTGGTCTGGAGACCTCAGCCCATAAATGTGGGTGGTGATGCAGCATCTGATGCACTAAAACTCTCAAGTGGTCCCGAGACTAAAGCTGATGGCCTTAGGGAATTATATCAAGCTAGCTCGCAGCAGCAGGCTTTCCACACTGTGGAAAGATTTTTATCCCATCTAGGTAAAAAGCAAGTCCTGAAATATTGTCAAACCCATTCTGCAGGATGGAAACTGCTGTTCTTCAGCAGCTGTACTGATGTGGAATCAATAGTACCTGCACATGGCTCTATACACAAAGATACAACTGGCACAACTGGTTTTTTCTCCTTTTAAAAGATAGAAGGAGCAGTAGTTTACTGTTTGCTCAGTCTTTGCCAACAGACTGTTTAATTTCTGTTTTTCTTTCCTCTGGTTTTAATCCAATATAGCATCCTGAAAGTAATGGTTACTTTATATTTGCAGTTTTGTATAAGGATACAATAATGGAAGCAGCTCGCTGATTTTCTCACAATGGTTTGCTTCTCACACTTATTTTTCCCCAGCAGTATCAGTCAAGCATGTTAGAGACAATTGCAGTCAGAACACTTCAAAAAAGTGCACTGAATATTGTTGCTTGATTCCTCTGATCTGCAGCCTTGAGCAAATTTTTGCTACAGCCCTGTATAATGTTTTTAACAGGGATGTTTTTTTTATTCTTGTATTTTAGGCATTGTAAGAATTATTCAATGCAGAGGCCCTTGATCAAAGAGCACTTTTAAATATAAGTACTTTAATTTTAAATTGATTTCTCTCTCACAAAGCCTATTGTAATCAGTGGAACTGCACCACTGTGAAGGCAGACCAGTTTCTCTGAGAGTATTCTTATTTATTCTAAGCTTATAATAATGTCTAGATTATTTAGACATTAACAGCCAAAGATTTTAAAGACTGCCTTCTCTCCCTGTTCAAAAAAACCCCCACAATCATGAGCAATACAAGACAGTGTTTACTATGAATATAATTAACTAGGCCTAAATTAAACTCAAGACTTATGCTTCTATTTCTAGGAGGTTGCCCCAGCTTTTCATCCTAAAATTCCTACTCCTTCTGTTCAGTGAATAAGTTTACTCATCAGAGAGGTGCCTGTAGAGCTTGGGATAGCTTCCATCCACCATTCAAACCCTTCAGAACAGTCTCCAACAAATACAGAGTAAAATTCATACACAGCAAATCCTCTAAAACGGCAAAGATACAAAAATCCTCAAATCCCATTCCCAGGACTTACACTGTGCACCCTTATAGGTGTCATCTGACCCTGTAAATTAGGACACAATGAGGATCTCCCACATTTCCTTGCCCCTTGAGCAGAATTTTTTTTCCTGGGATAAATTATTAAGTGTGGCCTTCATAAGTGTGTCTACCTCAGCTGATAATGAAATGAACACTGACAGAAAACAGTGATTAACATGTATATTTAAATACTGGAAAGATTTTTTTTTTTTTTTTATTCTGCAGCTAAGGAGAGTTCTTGACAGTACAAGTCACCCTCTCAGTGTCCCATGCAAGTGCAGAATTAGACAGGAAAGCTATTTTCTGCAGTGCATTGTGCCAAGCTAAATCAATCTCTTCTAATGTCAACAGCAAACTCAAAGACCTAAAAAAATCAGGTAGTGTCCAAGCCAGACAGAGTGGATCTTACATTAGGAGCTAGAAGAGGATTGTTTAGTCTTCCTTTCATTGCTCAGTCCACTCCCTCATTTCTGCACTCATCTCCTCTTCTTCTGAAGTCAGAAATGTGCTTGTCTGCCAGAGGTTCCAGGAGAATTTCAAGTGCAAGGATTTTCAGTAAAACAGCCTGCAAAGCTAACACCTCCTAACCTGAGGCGGATTTGGTACTTTGTTTGAAATAGAGACAAGAGAAAACCTTGAGCAAACTGAACATGAATCAGAACATATGTTGAACTGCTCCCTGTAAATGATACAGCTAACAAGGCTGCTAATTTTGTTATCAGGAAACTGAAGAAATGAGATACATTCCTCATAAAACTGGAGACATGCTCATCACACCCTGCTCACCTCCCTCAGCACGCAAATCCCTGTTTTCCAAGACTCACACAAGCCTTCCTACTGTAAATACACATGCAAGAGCAATTATTATTTTCATTTTGTGCCTCAATCCAATCCCACGTGCATTTTTTCCAGGGGTGACTCCATGCCTTCCTGCAAGTCCACTTTTAGGTTACCACTTTGGGTAGCCTTTCTGTGGCTCCTTTCAGAGATACAAAAGCACTGTAGCACCTTCATCTTTCCTTATGTCAAGGTCCCACACTTCTCAATTATCACATGTTCTGTGTTCAGATTTGGAAGGATGCTTCCTCTCCTTTACATGCTATGAGGAACAAAACCAGAGGGGAAGTATGGAAATGTTAGCAGTACAGATACCTAAATTCAGGTGCCAATAGGATTTTTTTCACCCATTTAAACTTACAAATCATCACACTGAATCCTTCCCTATTTCATACTTGACTGCTTTCCCTGAGGCACAAAAGTAGCCAAAAAAATTAGAACAAGGAATATTGCTGTGGAAAAGCTCCATCAAGGCTGCCCACAGCTTGCCCTTTCAAGCAGTTTGGGAACACGCCTGGAACATTCCCACAGCTGGATAAAACATATCCTATGTGTTTTTCACAACTTCTTATCCCAAGATTTACCATTCAGCAGTCTAGTGTGCAATTTTTCACACAAGTCATAAAGTACCTTTTCTGCTTCGCAGGTGAATGATGAAACCATTGGGAAAAAATAAAATAGCAAAACATGCATAACAATTGCTCCAGGACATGTATGACTACACGTATTCAGACACTTTAGTTTTTCCCATTAGGTCTGTAGCCTATCTAATTTTGTACAAGGCATTTAATCTAATATGCCTACAATTTGTCAACTGCCTCAAATCTCAGAGTATAAGTATCCAGCTTTTCTTGTTTTTTCATAATTGATGAGTGGACTTAGGACTTATTCTGATGTACTGAAGAGTAAATCATTCCTACATGTATGACCTTGATCCCAAATTCTGCTTCCCCACTGTTACACACAGCTCCTGATGAAAAGTTTAGATGAACAGCTCTTTCCTTAGAGCTTGATTGGTTTGGGTTTTTATTTCAGTTTGTCTGTCTAAAGTCTAGTTAACCCTGATGAATTAATCTTTATGAAATCAAGTTCAGTACCAGTAAGGCAAGTGAATTGCCTCTGAAGTTATGAGACTTGTCAGCATGACTATTACAGAGAAATACAACTGTATACATTTATGCTCCTATGAATATTATTTCAGCTGGTGGATGAATGGAAGTCATTTCTCACAGGGAACATTTAAAGGATAGTAAAGGAGAACTGTGGGCTAAACCCTGAACATCTTTCCTCATATTTAAGCTGTAAAGGGGCCCGACAATACAGTAGAACTATTTGAATGGGCAATAAATTGGTGCCAGGTTTTGCAGGGCAAAGCTGTGCATTGGCATTCAGGGCCAGCACCCTCGCACTCACAGTGATCTGAAAACATGTCATGTGCTAAGTGACAGACCATATGCTCTGCCTGGAATAGGAACTTTGGCTTGCACAGAGGACTTGAATTAATGCATCAAGTAGGCGACAAGCTTTTAAACTGATGTATACACCAAGCTTCTCATAACCAAGCTGTCTTCATCTATTATGTTTTCTGAAAAAGTCCCCCAGACAAACATAACTTTGCTTATTAAGCCCAGCAGAGAGCCTACAGCCTGCTGCAGACAATTGTCTCTGTTTTTTAAAATGCTATTTCCATCAAACACCTGGCAAAGTAATTTGGATCAGTGTTACTGCCAATACCTGTAAAAAACTGGAGAAATTCTTAATAGTGTTTATGAAACCTTGCAGAAACCAAGGAGCTGTGTGTATCAGCTTACCTGGCAGAGCTGAAATCAGCTGCTTACTAGAGATGCAAATACTGGTCAAGAGATCATTTTTATGAGGTAGGGAAGTATTTACTTGCTTGCATTCTTTGGGCTGCAGCAAACAGGGATAAAACCCTGTTTTATCCTAAAAATAAACCAGGGGAGATCTGAACACACTAGGAAAAGCTGCATGAAAGGGAACAAATGGTGCAGATCAAAGCCTAAAGCACGGCTGACAAATGTGGGGAAGGACCTCCCATGGCAGCAATTCCAATAAAATAAAATAAAATAAAATTAAAAAATTTAAAAAATAATTTAAAAAAAAAGGAGGAAAAGGAAAAAATAAACAGGGGAGGGAGAGAAAGAAAAAAATTGTCATGGGATGTGAATTACCTAGAAATCCATGTGCTATTCAAGGCATAAGTGCTTTACTGAATGACAGCCAGCAGCTCAAGGCATCGTATAGAGCAAGCAGAGCCAAGATCCTGATGCTATTCAGGAAAAGTGTTAAGTGATATTTGCAAGGAAAGCAGAAGCAATTTCAGAGTGCTGTCTAGCTAACGTAAAGGAGATGCTAAAAGCACTGGTTCTTCAGCTCAGACTTTCTGTCCCATCATGAAAAAGGTTGCCGTATGTCCTGGACAATGCATTGCTGGGGAATTTTTCTGTTCTAATGCATGCAGAGAAAGCAAACTACAAAAATGAAAGTGTGGTAGAAAAGGGCCTTAATGTGGCAGAGTGTTTCCATTATGCAGATGAATACTTGTAGGGCCAGTGATGGGCTAATGTGAAATGTCACCCTTACGCTGGAGCTTTTGACCAGCCAGGAACTGTAACTCTTGGCTACCTCTCCATGAGACATATTTCTTGTGCAGAAACAGATGTGCAGGAGACTCATCTTCAGAGCGTTTCAAGGACTGATATCAGCACTGAAAGCTGATCACTGAAATTTAGAATATTTGCAGATTTTTTCCACTTTATATTTTAGTACCCTTAAGGAAAAAAAAAAAAAAAAAAGAAAGAAAAAACCCCACAATTTAATTAAATTCTTCCAAGAGCTTAATTACCTATTTTTAATAAAAGCACATTCACCTATTAGATTGTCTGTGATCTCTATTTACTAAAGGGGAAAAGTAATAAAGTTACTGTCCCTGTTGTCTACCTGCCTCTCTAATACCAAGACTATTTTTCAAATACATAATTAAAACACCTTTTTTGCCTCCTGCAAAAAACAAGTTTGATCAAAAGAGAAATAATAAATTGCTGCTAGCTTTCAGATGGTGTTAGCATAGATTTTTTTTTTTTTTTTGTCTTAAAGTTTTTAAGGAGCCTAGCAATTAGGATCCATTATCATGCTGATTAGAGCTTTGAATCATTATAATGACTTCTGTCTGCACAAATCACATATTAATAGAAATGACAATTGATGACCATCTTTTGGTAGCTGGCAGCTTGTAGTATTTCATGTAGATGGCAAAGACAACAGTTACAAGGTCCAGTAATGAGATTCCTCTGTGTCAAAGGAATATCCTAATCCATTTATGCATCTGCTCTCTCCAGTCCTCAAAGATGTGAATAGGCATTGCCAAACCCTTCTGAAACACAAAAATCACTTGGATTCTCAGCCGCAACCAAGGTCTCACCACACAGCAAAACATTTTGCCATCTGAGGAACAACTTAGAAGTACCCTAAAGGAATATCCCCTCATGAAGGGGATCAAAGCCCTTTTTGGAGTGACAAAGTGCCATCCAACTGGGAGCTATATAGCCCCTAAATCTGTTTTTGGTAGTGGCAACTGGTCATGTCAGAGGCAGAATATTCTGTATCTGATAATGATTCACCAATAGATGGGGAATATTTTCAATTTCACCAGGCTTCTGACATTAAAAAAACCCAAGCAAACAAACAAAGGGAAAACCCAGAACATACAAAAAGCCCCGGTAGCTCCAACAGAAAATAAGATGTGCAACTTCTCCCCATCTTAAGGAAAGAAACAAACACACAAAACCAAAAAACCCCTTTACTTGAAAACTTCTTTAGAAGACAAAATATTTTCAAACCCCAATCACGGTAAGATATACAGAATCACAATTACCCTCAGAACATTCATTCCCTTAATTATCAACAATTCAGAGAACAAGAAATCTTGTTGTCATTCTAAGCAGTAGTTCTTTGTTTGTCTTTTTGCCAACCAAATGAAAAAGAACAAATTAGGTGATTTTTTTTTTACTCAGTTTTACCTTCGTTGCTGTTAATGAAGTGCCTTGAAAACCTGAAAGCTAAATACTCACATTGTCCATGAAATGAAAGTGTGTATTATCAGAAATAATAGGCGCTGTGCTTGCCAGCTGTGGATGAATCAGAAATTACTTTGATTCATAGTTCCTTGTAATAAATCTCCCCTCTTGTATTTCCCAAGTCTTGCAAATGCCTCAATTTTCACATCCCTTCTTGTAGAATGCATTTTCACTGAATTTAAGACAGCTGGTTGTATATTCTGAGGCCATACCCATCTCTTTCAGCCTTTTTCAAATTAAATTAACCATGTTTAAATCATGCTTACTGAGAAAACAGCCCCAGTCTAATCTTTATATTGACGCAGACTCAGTGTTTTCTTCCTTATCCCAAACCTCTCCTCAAACATTTCCTTTTAAGCAGTCCCCATTTTCTTGATTTCTCATCCCCCTTTAGCCACGAGGACACATTGGACTTCTTAATAATGAAATGAATCAGAGTTTTCATCCCCAGCTCATTATGAGATCATATGGAAGCAAAACACAATTGCACTTTCCTTCATGAAGTGATGATAAATTGGAATTCATACTTTTTTCAAGAGGGGGAAGAAGAGGAGGAAGGAAAGACATGAATGCACATTATCGTGAGTGGTAGTTAATGATCTTCTAATTAATGTTGCAAGTCTCAATTTTCAGTTTTAATTGTGCCTTGCTCTACTTGCAAGTTCACCCTTATATGTTTCTGCCTCCAATAAGTGCAACATATCAGTTTAAAGCAGTTACAGAAAGCAGACCCTGATGCCTATTAATTAGTTAATTACTATTGCTGGGTTTTTATTCCCCCAAACTCCCCAATGGGATAAACACCCTTCCAAGAGTCAGAAACCTCTCATGCTATGGAGATTTCTGTTTTGCTCTTGCCTATTTGGTTACTAATTACATTTTAATCACTGAAATTATCCTCACAAGCAAATATATAGGTTTATTCAGGAAAGTACTGATGTCTTGGGATGTTTATTCCTTTACAACTGTAAAAACATAGAACCTCTCCAGGTAAGAGATTCTCCCCTTGTATTTACACCAATTATGATGGCATTGCAAAAAAAAAAATGCAAGAGATGCAGAAGTTTTCCCCCAATCCTTTTATGTTCAAGCAACTCATATGTCAAATTGATGCACATATTATAAGGCTGCATAATTACCTAGCAACATTAAGCCTAAACTTAACTTAAGCATCTTTTTTTCCCTTTAGTTGATGGTAACACAGTCCCTGGGCATTGGTCAGCACCACCTTGATTTTTATTAGAATCTGTAACTGGAAAAATCCTCAACCCACCTTCTTCATCCAGTTTGGAAAACTTAAGGTAGGTAATGGGAGGGGGAAAAGGGAATGTGATGACAGGACACAGCAGGCAGAGAAAAGAAGGAAGAAAAAATGTTGGTAAAACAATTGGGAAAAAAGAAACCAAAATAAAACCCCTGCTTTTTTAGCAGCACTGAACTGTGACATACTTAAAATAGAAGCATGGATAATGTATTTTCATGGTTTATGACAGATGAGTCCCAGCTGAATGAAATCAAACAGTCATTCCCCAAAAGAGCCCAAGACTTTATTTCATGTGTATTTTACATTTGAAAGAGAGAAAAAAGATCCTGTTGTCATGCATCCTGATATCACAGTATGGCCACTGACCTTTCTTTATTCCCCAGCTGTGCCATTTCTGGTGCCAGAGAGACTCTAGAAGTGAACTGCCACAGTGAGTCACCCTGGCTGTGCTGCCACAGCCCAAACTGTAGTGCAGGAATTGAGGCTCTCAGAGCAGAAACTCTCTGGGAACAGCCTGGATCCTGGGAGGGAGACAGAAACTACCCTGGACAGGTCCCTTCAGATGCAATTCCTGGCACTCAGAATCCAGGCATTTTATCTCACAGGTTCTGTTTCAAGCCTAGAGCATAAATATTCCTCCCCTGAGTCCAGGTCTGTATATGGCTGTTATTTATGATGAACTTAAAAGCATAACTACTGGAGAGAGACTTTTTTTTCTATGCAGATTGACTTTCCCAAATGTCTTTAAGATCCCACTGGAAAACATATATTGTTGGGAAAATTTGCTTCCCTTGTACTGCTAATAAGAGGTTTACAATTAAACTGGACAAAGCCATTGAAAACATACAATAAGCAGAAATGCTGCCATTGCCAGAAACAAAGACTTGAACAGTTCTTTTTCCTGTCTAAAGCCTATGGCTGGTAATTAAACTGAAATTGAATACTAGTTTAGTTTTTTAATGATTCCTGTTCAAGAATCCTACTGAGAGCAGCATGCAAACTTCATCCTTTTTTCTGGGCAAATATGCCAGCAGGAAAAAAACAAACAAAACAAATGAACACAAAACACTTGTATAACCTGTTACCACAAAATCATTTTAGACAAACAAACTTTACAGATACCCAAAAAATAAGGATGTTCAAGGGGGAAGGGGGAGGTGACACAGAATTGTTGCAATAAACTTTCAATACACAACTCATTGTCCAATACCCTGAATGAATCAATTTTTTTTTTTTTCCTTGGGAAGCTGACAGGAGAAAGAAGCAGGCCAGGTACCATCAAAATTAATGAAGCACGACTGGACACATAACTGCTAAGCAAATGGGACTATTATAACACCCTGGGAGATTTGGTCTGTCCCAGTTCTGCTGCCTGCTCTTTCTCCCCTTATCGGATGGCAAGTAGCCCTCTGGGAATCTTAAGAAAATAAATAATCAGTGAAGTGACAACACCTTAAATTTTGCATCAAATACAAATACTTATAAAAGTAAATGCATTGGTTTGTATATAAAACACCAAAATATTACTTCAGCAGAATACTACCTTGGCAGATTTTGGCTCTGAAAAAATGTTCAGTTCCAGAATTAGGATTACCGTGTGATTTTAATTTGCCATCCTTATGCATCTGCTTATGGGTAATAAAGGATCCCTCCACCAAGGCAGGAGAACACACACAGTGCCCAGAGGAAAGAAAGTAGCAGGGAGAAAAGTTTGAGTCCAGAAAAACTTTCCTACTTCCAAAACCCACTCTCTACCACCAACTGAAGGGCCACTGGAGGAGAAAAGGTGCTGTACAGACCAGCAGATTCATCCCAGAGGTCACCTCTGTCCCACAGCTGGATACCTCTGCAATCTGATATCACTTTCTTGTTTGTTTCGGCCTCCTGCAGGTATCTTAAGCCCTTGCCCAGATGGGTCCCATGTTTTGTTGTAGTGGCTGACAGAGGAAATGGAAAAGGTAAAAGGCACCCAGAGGCAGAACCCTCTAGAAGAAAGCTTTTTATCATTCAGAGCCTCACAGAGGGCATGGGACACTAAGAATATTACAAGGTATTGACAAATTAAAAAACATTTGAGAAAAATTGACTTTAGTCCAGCTATAAATTTACTGCTCAAGGTTCCAAAGTACATAAAGTAAAAAAGACAAAGCCAATTAGGAATTTTAAAAGATACTTCAAAATTATTCCTGGCACAGATAAAATGAAAAAATTAAAACAATAAGCTTTTTCACCTGTTTTATTGGAAAGCTGTAACATCAAGTGAAAAGACCCCTGACCCAAACTCAAAGTTTTGATTTCATTGGAATTCCAGTATTCATGTACTCATTCCCTTTGCAGGTTGGAAGTAAACATCAGCCAGAGAGCTTTTCTGGGAATTTCAACTGGAAAGCAGTGAAACATCTTCTTCCAACTGGGCGCGGGGAGCAGACCAGAGGGGTTTCAGAATTCAAAAGCCAACATATTATCTCAATGTCTTATCTCAGGAGAAACTTAGGAAAGCCATACCCATATTTCAGCCAAATTTCCTCACTTACTTTTGTTTCCCAAGCAGTTTGTGGATGCACGATAAATCTCTAGTAAGTGCCACTGAGCATGGTGAATGTATTTGTCCCAGTTTTCATTGAGTTAAATATTCGCATTCAAAACACTGCCTAATTAAAGTATCCATTATAATTCTATAATGACAAGTTAATGGAAAAAATCTCCTCTGGAACTCAATTAAATTATTTCTGTTAATAATTGCTGAAAAGCTGTGAAAAGAAACCCTGTTAAATGCATTCTTAAACTCCATACAAGGTCATTGCTTCATAATATGACAGGTTCAGCCTATTTCTAGGAGGGATGTAAAGGATCATGAAATACCTCCTAGATCACGCAATTTTCTGTGAACTTGGACATGTAAACATCAACTCCGTAGTGTGAGGTGCATTTCCACTTGGCTTCTGTATCACTTGATGGTCAAGAAAATCCTATTGCTGTAGGACAGTCCAGCAAGAATCAAGCTCAATCATATGATTCACTGCTCACTTACTGGAGGGGGAGGGGAAAAAAATTCTATAAGGCTGGTAAATTTAATGCACACATAAACGCAAAACATCAAACTCTGAAAATATGTATTACTTTGCGATTTTCCAGAGTATGAGATACCTCAGGTTATCTTATTTACACAGTTCAGTGAGGGCTTCCTGCAGGCCTACAAAGAGCAAAATAAAATCATCTAATTTCATGCATCCCAGATGAAAATATTGCATTTTAGTGGGATAAGGGTTTTACTCTTGACTTTCAAAAGGTCTTTTCTTGAGATCACATTTTGTTCACATTTAAAGGTCAGAACTTACACTATTACACTGGATGCCTTCCTTAGACGACAGTGAGAGTCCAATCCTTGTTTTGTAAATTCAGTACATATTTAAATTAATGAAAGAACACGTATATACACATGTGAAATTTAATTCATGTTTTTAGTACAACTTTAGGTGACCCTCAACATGTTTTTTTAATCCAAGAATGCACTAGAGTAAGTTTTAACCACCTCAATCAAGAGTATTTACATTATTTTTGTTCCTGTGTTCTTTGCCCCAGGACTGTGACCTACTTGCTTTTTGGGGGTAGAGGGACTTTTCACAAGAACATATAGCAATAAGACAAGGGGGAATTACTTTAAACTGAAAGAGGGTAGGTTGGATTGGATATTAGGAATAGATTGGATATTAGGAATAAATCTTTAGATTGGATACTAAGAATAGTCTTTAATGTGAGAGTAGTGAGGCACTGAAACAGGCGTTCCAGAGTAGTGGATGCCCCATCCCTGGGAGTGTGTAACACCAGTTTGGATGGGGTTTTGAGCAGCCTGGTCTAGTGGAAGGTATCCCTGCCCATGGCAGGAGTGAGATTCCCATGGCAGGAATGAGATGATCTTCGAGATCTTCCAACCCAAACCATTCTATGATTCTATAATGGTGGAACACTGACCATTAACACACGGATAGCAGGTGGCTTTTCCAAGTCTCACTGACCAAAAAACAAGGGGAGTTATGGGTACAAAGAGTCTCATGCAGCCCATCCCACTGGATGCAGCTTGACCATGAGCCAACCACTCTGATGCAGATACAACAGCCTGAGTGAGTGACCTCTGAGCTGTCCCTGCTCACATCCCCTGTGGTTGGGACATCTCTCAAGGTACTCCCCGAGGCACAGAGACCTCTCTGTGAATGACATGGACAGGTCCAAAATGAGTTCTCTCTAGATTGCCACTTGAATGTACACCCCCTTGAGCTGGGGCACCTCTTGGGCTTTGAGACTTCTTACCTGAAACTGAGATCCTTCCTTACCCAAGGCAGGGGAATCCTCTGTTCCCAACAGATCCTCCCTAAGTTGCTGATTAGTTGTATGCTAAATTCATATTAAATAAAACCATATAATTAATCCCTCTAGATATAAACTGTTGTCCAAATCTGAGACCAAGATTAGACCTAGCTGTTAAGCTCCATCAGGAATTTAGAAAGCAAGGGCATGCACTCAACCTCACAACTCAATGGGAGGGTCTCCCTTACCCTTTTATATATCTGGATTCTGTGTAAATCACATTAAACCCATTCTAACTCGATTTTCCTTTGTGTTTCATCTCACCAGTAAGCAATACAGTGAGCTTTGCCCTCAAATTTTGTTAAGTGACGCTTTTATAAACTCATAGTGAAACTATTTTTGCTAATACCTTTCATGGTATTTTTGCTATTCGATACCTGACACTGACAAAGTAAATACATAGCTTAAATTTACAAAAAAAATTATTTAAGACTATTAATTGCCCTTTTTACAATCACCTTTTAGAAATCACATCTGTATTTTGCATTCTGTAACAATTTCATTGAGTCACACTTATGAAAATAATGTAAAATTGTAAACACAGAAGAAAGGGAATATATTCATCTTAGGAAACAAACTGCTTTACCTTCAAGTTGAAAATGAAAAACCATTGTATAAAGATCAGCTATTGCTACTGAAGTCATCTCCATGACTTACAGCAGAAAAATATAAACCAGGGTGTTTCACATTTTTTTGGGAGCCAATTCAGGCCTTGTGCAGTCAATTGTTGCTATAGCAACATATGAATCAGGGAGAAGATAACACATCTGAATGCAGAAAATTAACTTACCTATGATCATCCAGTTGCCTTTTGATAGGATGTATATGCTCATTTGGAAGGGAAAAATCATTACATTTTAATTACTATGCATCACTTCCAACAACATCCAAAAAATCCCTGTATGAAATATTTGAGGCCAAAGGGAATATTATACATTGCACATCATCTTTGCACTCGGGGTAGTTTGATTTTTATTTCACCATCTTCCAATAACAGAGGAGTGAAAAAGTGTAACACCTTTTTATATATCCTTTCTCTCTGACATCAAATACAAAATTAGATCCCAATGTTAGGAACTTAAATAAGTCTACAGCAAGGTCTATTGCAAACCTAATTACTGTGCTATTGTTTAGAAACTTACCATGGTTGTGAAGGAAAAAATTCAGATGCAAGAAATCCTCATTTCAATGCATTCTTAATCCAAAATAAAGATTTACTTTGCCTTGAAATCAAAGAACTGATAATAGTTGTTTAAACCATTTAACAATATAGAAAATGAGAGGCAAAGAAAGTAAGAACTCATGTATTTGAATTTTTTAGAATCTGTCCAAGATTAAATCATATTGCCCCAAGCTGTAATCAATATGTTCAGCATATGAAATAGTCACTGCCATGAGAATATAATCCAGAATTGCCTTCCTAATTCTCCAACAGCTTTGAAACCACCTTTCTTCTGCTACAGGCTGCACTTAAAAGTTCCCAACCCACACAGACACAATGCAGAAATACAGCCTCAGACATCAAATGCTGCACCCATAGGCATTCAGGTAGCTGGGTCCCACACAGCCTGCTTTGTCACCCCCATCAAACCTTCTTTCCTGGACTGTCCTGGGAAGAAAGTAGGCAGAGAGAACAGGAACAATCCTTGCTGGTGAGAAATCTGTGCTGGGAAATGAGATGCAGCTCCCAACAAACAAGTCTCACCTGCAAGCAGGTGAGCCGCAGGAGGAAGAGCAAATCAAGTGCAGGATAAAGTAAACCTGCTGAACAAAGGAGAGCAAAGTCTTCAGCAAATTACATTTGAAGCCCACAGAATAAAAAATGCCAATTTTGTCAGTTACCATTGACATGACTCTGAGTTGCTGGTGGAATTAATACCACCAGGAAAAGCATGAAAGACCCTAACAGAAGGCAGTCAGAGGAAGTTAGTAAAAATTACTAGTGACATTTCTTTGTACCAGCCAGAGTTCATAAACTTCATCTCATTCCTAACCAAAAAAAAAAAAAAAAAAAAAAAAAAAACCCACACAAAAACAAAAAAAAAAAACTGGCATAAATCCTAGAATTCTTTAAAAAGTTTAGTAGAAAGAGACATAAGCTACTGGCAAATGAAAATCAGCTTCTATCTTACAAAAGAAGAGATGGGGAGAAATGGGAGTTGCACATCAGCCACCTTAATTATATTGTGGAAAACCAAAAATGTAACTGAAGGCAGAAGCAGCTACTGCTAAAGCTGCTTTTAGATGCTGGACAGAAACCCGCAAGGACAAGCAGCAGGTATGAAACTCTCATGAAAGTCTCACCATCCATGCACTTGTTCCTGAGTCTGCCAAAGCAAATTTGCTTTGGCAGACTCAGGAACCCCTTTTAACCTTCCCAAAGGAGAGTAGCACTTCAAAATATCACCACCACCCTGAAAAAAGAAAACTGACCCAACTCAAACCAAATCCTTTCCCCAAAATACTCCCCCAGACTGGTGCTAGAGATTAGAGGTTAGAATTCAGTCTGATTTGCTGCTGTGATTCCCAGATGTACTTCTTCCTGTGGAAAATTAGCTCAGTGCGTGACACAAAGACAGATTTTACAGCTTTGTCCCTATGGCCAAGCACAGAGAATCATTGACACAAAATTGCAATACAAACACATGGGAGAACTGGAGGTGCTTTAGCATCCCTGAGGTAAAATAACTGCAAAGCAGCCTAATCAAAGCACAGAAGGCAGAGGAGCCACAGCAGCCAGCCAGGAAGAAATACTTACTCTTTTGCCACAGTTTAAGGGAGCTTGAGGGATGCTGTGAAAAAATGTTTTGCACCAAAGAGAATCCTGTTGAAGCAGTGACAAAATATCAACGTGACCAATAAAAAGGCAAAATAAACCACAGGTCAGTAGGCTGGATTGATACCCACCCTTCCCTCACCAATGTGGTTTTTTCTTCCTTCTCTGTAAATATTCCGGAACTCACACAGCATTTCCTGCCTGTGCTAACCAGTCAAAACACACAGAAGACAGGAACACATCAGCAGTACCATGACCAAACCCTGTCTGCTTAGCAGTGAACAAAAAAAAACATATTTATGAAGTGAAAAAAAAAAATCAAATACTATCTATGTATCTATCCACCCCCACACTGAATAAGAAGTAAAAGAAGAGGGTGAATGGCTTTCTATGCAAAGGAAGATGAAGAGCTCTTTCAATTGGCAAAGAAGGAGGATATGGATCTTGATGTTTGCATTTGATCATCTTGTTGCAGTGTAAATGTTTATTACATCCTTTTTTTTTTCTTTTTCTTTCTTTTTTTTTTTTTTACCAGAAGCAGGAATGAATTCCATCCAAGCTAAGACTAAAGCCACATCAGTTTCAGATGCCAAGATTACTTCTGGCAAAGTATAAAAGCAGTTTTTCTTTTACATTGTGAGCTCCCTTTGCTGGTATATAAACAGATGTGAAAGGAGCCTCCAAACTACAAAGTTTCAGATCAAAAATCTTTTGCTGTTTGGCATTAGTTTTCCTTGAGGACAAACCCCCTGGGAAATCAAGTTGGGAAGCCAACAACCTCTGGCTTAGATTAGAGAACACTTGAGAACCTTTCAATGAACTGGTTTTGCCTCAAAAAAAGTTAATTGCTAATTAATTGGTTCAGTGAATGTTTAGAGCTACTCCTTCACAGGAAGGTACCTGCACCATGCAGAGGTGGGTGAAATCAGACTGATCTGGAGTCAGCAGCAACACGAGCTGGATAAATGACCTTTGAGGGGCTGGGACAGTTCCTGGTGACCCACACACAGTCCCATGGGGCCATCCCGCCCAACCCCACGCTGAGCTCTGTGTATTATGCTGTACTGTGCAGTACAATAACCAATCTGGAGTTCCTTCAGCTGTGCCCACCAGGGAGCCGCAAATTGATGTGGGGATCAGATACCAGAGGGAATTTATATGACTGACTCAGCTGAGTACAAGAATTCAGCAGCCAAATCCAGCTCCAACATTTATCAGAATTTCAAATCCAATTTCAAATGGACTAGAAGTGAACTCATCCTTTATGCTGGGCAAATTCTTAAGAAATAAGTTAAGACATATTTTGCAGCCACCATGTCTATACAACACAAATACACAAAGGGAGCTACAGATCCTGCAAATTTAAAAGCTAGTTCCCCGCTTCCAGTCCTACTGACCTGTCAGTAGTCAAACCACAGCATCTGAAGTTCATTCATTATTTATACCCTAAGCACTTTGCTAAGAAGCTGGATTTAACTTCTGATTTACATCATTTATGCAAATCTCACTCACAATGGCAAAAATAAACTGCCTAGGCTACAAAAAAGCCTGGTCTTGAAAGGCAGGATATCAAGGTGCCCCCCTCCTCCACAATTTTATTGCAAACCAGTCAGAATTTTCTAGTGAGAAAATGAAAATTGTTCCCTTCCTTTATTATTTTTTAATCATAAAAGCATAGAGTCATTTAGGTTGAAAAAGACTTCTAAGACCAAGTCCAACCATTCACTGCCAAGTCCACCACTAAACCTGATAGCCTCAACTACACATCTTCTAATTGACTTGAGAGATAATGACCCAACTACTTCCCCAGACAGCCCGTTCCAATTCTTGACAGCCCTTCCCGTGAAGAAGTTTTTTCTAACATCCAATCCAAACCTCCCCTGGTGCAACTTGAGGCCATTTCTTCCCATCCTGTTGGATTGTTACGTGTGAGAAGGGACCATTTTGTAACAACTTAAAAGGTAGCAGTGTTAGGGCATCATGTGGGAAAAGCAAACACTGACACTTGTGGAACAAACTTATCCCTACATCATTTATTCCCTAAAGATTACATAATTAAGTTTTCACCCTTTTGTTGGTTTTGCTGTTTCTCTAGGGAGTCATTCTGCTCACTGAGAAAACCTTCCCTTATTTCCCTCTACCCTGGGAAAAATGTAATATATGAAATGGGACAAAGTAATGTTGGTAGGGAAAAATATCTTCCATTGAGGAGCCAAAATATTAATTTTAGTGAAGATTTTGTCTAACAACAGTTTAACATTCCTCAATCAGACCAAGCAAGAATTGGCCTTCTGCCTCCCTCAGGCCAGCCAAGCATCTCTGCTGCCCATCTTTCCTTGTCCATGGACTACAAAGTGTCACTGAGGGGACATCCCAACAATCTGATCTTTTAAAGGGAAGCAGTGATCAGACTTATGCACAACTTTGAAATGCTCACTTGACTCCATCTGCAGGGAAAGCTAGTCCATTGGAAATCTGGACCATATATCAGTTACCTCCAATTCCTTCTGGTTTTGTACTTTGTAATTAAAATTTCACTTTATCATGGCAGAAAACTGTCACAAATTGCAGGGCATGAGACCTGAGACTTAAGCCAGATATAGCATTGATTACAATAAAATATTTGCAGTAGCAGTGTACTACAGGTAACACATGCAGAAAATCAAATATTCTTTGCATATGCTGTGCCCTGACAACCCTTTATTTTAATTAAAAGACACGTGTAAATATTTTGTGCAATTTTGTAGAACAGCAGGAGCATGTGTGTGCACAAAAGGAAAAAATCATGCATTTCCACAGGACAAAATAAGGAAGTGCCATGGGAAAATGCTTTGTTTCTTCATTATCCTGTATCAAATAAATGTGCCGTTCAGAGGAAGGCTTAATGCAATTCCAGCCTCATTTATATCCTTCAGATAAAAGTTAGTAATAAATCAAATCAACCAGGAGATAGAAACTTAATGCTTCAATAGCATGACCTATGGTGTATAGATTTAACAAAAAAGCAAAAATATTTCAATATTAGGACAGATTATGGATGTGTATCTTTTATAAAACTCACTCAAATAACCAGACAAATAACTAAATGTTTTTTGATAAAACATTACACATGATCTGAGGCATAACATGCAAATATATCAGCAGCACATTGACCCAACTGTTATTTTTACAAGTTTTCTCTGAACTGTAAGGAATAATGAGACATTGACAAGAGCAGTTTGGTGTTTTTCCCCACAATATGCCACTAATTTTTAAGACTGCCAGTTTCTAATAGTAAAAAATATTTGTTTGCTTCCTTAATAATATGACTATTTTCCCATTAAATACTCAGCTGCACCCATTTAAAAATCTGAATAGGAGTTTCACCAGCTCCAGCATTAGAATCTCTTTGTTTACTTTGTTTACCTCCTCGCAATTTAGGAGACTGAATTCTTTATGTGAGCAATGGTGAGAAGTCAATGGGACAATTCAGAGCACCTCTGTTAGATGCATGAGTCAGATAATGTGAAGACCTCCCCACCATACTGAAATTTGAAAGATTTATTTGAATAGCAAACAGATTAGGTCTATTCAAGACACAAAATCTGAAAGAAACCACAATTTGATTGAATTGGATTTCAAAAAGATCAAAACCACGTCATTACAAACATGATGCAGCTTTCTGTACTTCAAGGATGTTGCTGTCTGGTTTTTGAGGAGACAGTCCTTTATGTGGAAAGCCACTAATTTGGGCCATCCAGTTAAAGACAATGAAACGCGGATATCTCTTGGGTGGAGTCAGTAATTCCACAGAAAACAGTGAACTTCAGAACCAGTTGGTTAAATCTGTCCTAAAGGGATGGACTGAAAGCTGGCAACTTAACATTTTCACAAGCAGCCCCTCTTCCTAACAGTATCAGATTTTGTATTTGCCAAACCCTTCTAGATTTAAATGCATTCTTGATTCTTAACTTCCATGCTCTGTGCCCAGAAACCCTGGCATATTTTCACTTTAATAAAATGCAGAAGTCTGGTATTTCCTACTTCACCCACATCTTCCCCTTGACCCTCACCCATGGGGTTGTCAGCAGCATGACTTAAAGGCTCTAAGTAAAAACCTTTGTGGCTATTTTCCAGGCAGACTTTCTCTTTGGTTTGCTGAATTTCTATTTAGCACTGAGCTCTGGTGCTGTTGTGACTGTTCCAGGACGTGCCAGCCCCTGACAGCCAGAGGAATGCTACTGCTGTCTCCAGCACACCTTTCCTTCTCATAAATGCCTCCTTCCCTCAGGGGAGACACCACTACACTTCCAGCTGAACAGCTGTGCTGGTGGCAATGCTGGTGTTTCTCCTAACAACTGGCAGCAGCCATGCTGCTCACTATATTTAATAGCTGTAAAAAATTTAACATCCCAACAGCAGCCAGCAAACAGTTGGCATTACTATGACTAGGCTGCTTGTTAAAATCCGTGGCAGGTATTTTTATTGCACTTTAATTGCAGAGGGTAATTCAGAAGACATACCTGTAATTTAAGTCTCCAAATTATGTCCTGTGATTTATGATGAGGGTGCTAGCAGAGTTTTATTGCAACATAACTGTCAGCATCTGAGCTTAGGCAACCCTGATCTCCAAATATTCTCTGCCAGAGTAAAAATATCAGTGACAGGGCAAACAAATCTAATTGGGGAATGGGGAGGAAAAAAAACCAAAACACAAGCACACAAAACCCACAGAAGGAAGAGAGCAATTAATTTTTTCTTCATCTAACTGGAATAACAGGGCTTTCCTTCCTGTA
Organism: Onychostruthus taczanowskii; assembly: GCF_017590055.1. NCBI lineage: Eukaryota > Metazoa > Chordata > Aves > Passeriformes > Passeridae > Onychostruthus > Onychostruthus taczanowskii. The sequence continues at coordinate 1,202,040 of NW_024505893.1, read as the reverse complement.
AAACAAAGAAGCCCAAATGCCAGAATTTTCTACATTGTACATGGCTTGCACCATTGGGCTACTTACAGGTCCCACACACCTCTATCCCTGCATGGCCATCTCCTTGCAGCTCTTTGCTCATGACCCTTCCACTGCAGCTACAAAAAAAATTCCTAAGGAATGTTTTCCTGTGCATGGAGGAACCTGAGTGATAACAGACCTGCACAGGTTCTGCTCGCCCCCTTCACACAGCAGTGACCACACAGAGGTTTCTCAGTTAACATCCAGGGTCTAAAAGACTGTCAGCAGAAGGAAAAGACAAACAACATTTGCTGTGTGCAGGTTTGGGGCACTTGAAGAGTTTTTCCAGAAGTGTAGATTTCCCTGGAAAAGCAGCAGCCTCCACTGTCTGACTCCAACACGGAAAGATCGTTCCAGTTATGATGAAGCTGTAGCATGAAGCACATAAACACACTACTTCCTAATTATTTGAGTTCTGGCTGCTGTTTACTTTTGGTTTAGGAAAAAGGAGAGGGAAACCTTGCTATTCTTCTGAGGTTTTTTTTCTTCCCTGCAGAAGATTTACACAGCTCCCATCAGCCAAGTCCAAAGAAATGCCTGTGATTGGCCACAGATTGTCACTCCTAAATATCTCCCAACAACATGGCCACCAATCAGGAGAAATTCCCTTTGTCACTTTACAATATATCTCAGCAGTAAGAAAGTAGTGCTTAATGCCCCCAAATTCACAGGTATCCAGTGACCAAAACATCCTTTAGGGGAGAGGAGTAGGCTTTGGAACCAGAGGTGGAAGCAGATAGAAAACTCAACTGCCTGTGACCCAAGAGTGGCATCAGCTGTAAGCAGGAGCCATGAATTACTGGCTTACAACAGAAGTTCAAACAATATAAAATCTACTATTTTGATAATTAAAATTATTAAAATTCCACAATTTCTTCCAGCATCCTCTTTAGTTCCCTCATCAGCCTATTAGCTATGTTTTCACTTGTCCACATTTTTCCCCAGTTGGAGAAGAAACAATTGCGTGAAACAAAAACATTCTTGTTCACTAAAATGCTCAAAGAAAACACTAAAAACAGTCTTAGTATTGCTCCATAATCCCAATCTATATTTAGCAAAGCTAAATCCTATTTATGGATTCAAACATGTATAGTACCAAGCAAACTAAAGAGCCAATTACATTCCCAATGTCATTATCCCAGTGACAGAACAGTGTAAAACCCAATAACAGCTTCTCATTGATCAGCTAATCAAACATGTTTCTAGGAGTTTGCTTACCACAGACAAACTACAATATGGCCAAATCCTTAAATATTTTCTTTGTTAATAATTCTTTATTACTGTATGTCTGCAGTTTTACAGTTTAAAGTAATGCTTCAGTCCTGTCCTAAAGAAGCAGATTGCATGTTTGTAGCTGATTGTTGTTTCATAAAATGATGAGCATTCACCTCAGGCTGGGTGTCAGGCATTTCCATCTCCATCCCTATATATTCAGAGACCAAAAGAACATCAAGAGATGTTGTTATTGGGAATACTTTTAATCATTTTTCCACCAGAGCACAAGGAGAAACAACGGGGCCCAAAAAGTCACAGCACTCAATCATCTTTCAGCCCTGGTTAGAATCAATAAACAGCTGTGATTGGCCATTCTTCTGAAAATACAGACTAAAAGAAAAATAAGAAAGGAGCAGGGGGGGAAAGAGAGAGAAAGAAAACATTAATCACTGTAAATCAATAGAATAATGAAATCTTCTTGCATTGGAAATATCAAGAAGGGCACTTCATTTAATCATAATTTCCCACAGTCCGGATCCACTTTCTACCCCAAGTTATGTACACACATAGAGGGAAAGAGCAGCTGTGCTCACCAGCACTACACACTCATTCATCTTACGTTTTTTTCCTTTTTTCTTTTTATTTTTAATGGATATTTTTTCTCTTCCCTCAAGGGTATTTTCAAAGACAAACCCAAGGCATGTTAGGAGACACCCAGTTCTCACCATTGTCATTTGCTTCCCATACTAAAAAGTTTTAACATGTTTTTCACCTAAAAAAACCTGGATTCTAACAGTAACCAGCTCTGCACAAACAAGCAGATGCTTTTAGAAAACTGGGTGAGGGTTTAGCATTTTGCCCCCGAAGAAGAACAAACAGAAAAGGGAAATCAGAGCAAGGACTAAATGTTTCACCATCCTTGTAGTCAGCATTAGTGGTATTGACCAGAGAAAAGATCACAGACACCTACTCCATGCCTGCTCCAATTACAGGAGTATCGGAAAGAACTTAAGAGAGCAAAATAAAGTTTCACAGCCTAAAACACCAACATAATTTTCTTTTTTCAACTCCATTTTCTTGGTGCTTTCAAAGGCTTTTAAGGTGCAGGAATTCCATGCCAGTGTGTGTTGTGACAGAGGGACACTGCTTTTAGCCACATGAAAGAGTCCTTGCTGAAGTGACCCACTCACAAGGTAGAACTGAGGTGCAGGAGTTTGTTTTGTCTGGGTCAGGCTTTTGTTGCTTGGCAAAATCCACTTCACCAGTAAGTCAAAATCTCTTTTTAGGCAGAAGTATTTTGAAAAAGGAGTTATCAATGCTCTCTGGTACTCTGATTTCAATTGAAATCAAGTATGAAGGCAGTTGAAAACTGAAAAAGAAAAAAAAAAAAACAAAAACTCAATATATTTTTTAATTGGCACATTCAATTTTTACCCCAGCCCAAATAGTGAATAGAGTTGTCTCCAGGGAACCCAAAAAGCAGTGAATAGAGGTGTCTCCAGGGAGCCCAAAAAGCAAAAGTTCCAAAGTTCTCAACCATCCTCACCAACATGGCAATGACACTGCAAGCACCAGCACTTCCCACTACAAAGTTGAAGTGGCCAGGCTGATCTGTTCATGTCACTTGCCACTTGTTTGCAATAAAATCACATTAAATCAGAATAGATGGCCCATTATGCTCTTGTTCTTGAAGGGTTCACCAAATTCTTACAAAGATGAGAAGCCTCCTGAACATCTGGCATCACGAGGCCTTCAGGTCCCCAGCCATGCCATAATTTGTACAGTTTAAGCACACTTGTGCAGGTCAAACAACAGGCACACCCTCAATTTAGAAGTATTCTGTAGGCTGAAAGACATTCAGTGACACTTTCCCTTGGGATGCATCACACCTGTGCTGGAGAAAAAGAAATAGCAGTCACAAATGGGATTACAGGAGATAACTTTTCATATACCATCAAATATAGGCTTTCTTCTGTTGCATTGGGAGCCCTTTTTTTCACCAAATGACATATACCTGTCCTTGTTAAGTCATATCTAGGATGTACTTTGAATATCTGAACTAGTCCTCACCATCAAAGCCTGACAAAGCTGTGAGTAGTGAACTGATGAGCTCTGATACCTCCAACAGGCAGTAGGTTTAAGTGAACATTATCAGGAGGAGCCACTATTTCCAACTTGTTTTGGATGCTTTCTAGCAACTTCCAAATCTGAGAACCACATAAACTCATTTTTACTTGATTTGTTAAAAATAACTACCAGCATTCATTCAGAAGTACAGTCATGAATTGATCCCATGCTTTCATTACAGTGCTCCAAGATTATTCCAATGCAGATATTGAAGCCTGCTCTAACCCACAGTTGCAACTCACCCAGCCTCATAACCTTTTCTGAAAAGGTTGCTTCATTCTTTCTTAGGTCAATAATTCCCCAACTTCTCCATGGAGTCATTTTTACATAACAAAAAAGTTCTGCTGTGCTCTGGGACTGCAACTCTACCTTGTTTTCTCTGCTGTGATCAAGGAACCAAAGGCACAATCCTTTCCTAGTTCAATCAGTGAGTCAACCTACCTGAGCCCTGCTCATCATCAATCTGCCACAGAAATATCTTCCTTGAAGTAGGTTTACAGAACAATAGTCAAAACAGAGCATGACAAAAACCAACCTTGCTTGAGACATATCAGCAAAAAATATCAGCAATCCATTTTTTCTATACACCCCCTCCCTCCGAATTTAGTACTTCACTCCAGAATTAATTAAGGGTATTGAGGATTTATGCTTACCTTGAACAATAACACTATTTATTTTAAAAATGCTGGAAACAGCAAGCTAGAAACTACACATAAAAAATCTTGACTTTTTTTTCTGTCTTCAATCTTTTCTCCATCATGAGAAGCACCATTTATGGACAGTAAGGTCCTAGATAAGCAACATCCCAAATGACCAAAAGTTGCCCTGGAGAATTGCCAGCTGAAACCTTCCACAATATTTAGTATTTTTCATTATGTGCTGGCTGCTGAGATCGCATGGCTTTATCTCAGCTTCCGCAGGGGCATTATCTATTCCCCAGGTCTGTACAGGAGAGCTTGAGATGATAAATAATGTCATTTCATCCTACAGAGAAAGAGGAGATACTCAGTCAAGACTAAAAATATATTTTGAGTATCAGTATAGCACTTCACTTTCCCCACTTGTTTGCACCACACACCACCCAGTTCATCACAAGCTCTGTCACAATACTGCATCACAAAAATGCCTTTAGCTTTAGTGTTCTACCTTTACAATAAGGAAGGATTTTCAGTCACAACAGTATTAGACAAATTATGCCAAAACCAAGGTTTGCACATTTGTATTCAGAATCACTTGAACAAAGTCGTCTATAGCAGCTCAGCCAAGGAAGAGCTAAAGTCATGATCTGGAAAGCTTGCTTCAAAATAAAATTAGGAACTGTTGTAGTGTATACTGCCAAATTATCTTCTAGAGGATTTCGAAGCTAAAATTCCCCTGCCACATTGCCCATGGAGGGAATTCCACATGTGAAACTTCAGCCTCACTGCTGTATTGCTTGGGTTTCTACTGGACAAAACAAAGAATTGCAGTATGCCTGGTTTAGGGAAAGAGAAAAGAATGTCAGTATTGCCAGGAAGGGTAGATGGGAGACAGAGAATAAAACAAAACAAAAACAAAACAAAAAAGGGTTGTTACTGTGCTGAAAGCCAAGATTCAATCCACTGAGACAAAGAATTTAAAGCATTTTGAGGGTGACATGGTTACAATGCTTTCAGAGTACCTGATTTATTGCTTGAACAAAATAGCCATGTATTTGGCACCACACAGCTTGAAACAGAAAACCAAAACACACCCATAGAATTTATGCTTTCTAGAAACCAACCATACCCCAAAGATGCATTTCTAGTTGGCCAAAAGAAAGCCAGTTCAGAAGGGTTTGCTATTTATAAGGTGCTCAGCTACAAAATGTTAAATAAACTTAACTTCACTGCAGAAAATTCTCACAAAATCCTCTTTTCTTGATTTCATCATCAGAAATTAGGAAGTTTATGCATATAATAGAGATACATGTCGACTCTAGCTTATTTGCTAATATATCCTGAAAAGTAAGGAATTATTAAATATACTTTGTAGATAAAAACTGTGAATTAATATTAAAATCATTCATAGCTTGTCAAAAGGATTTGATTAGAGAGAAGGTGCCTTTTCAAAAAAAAAAATCATCAGAGGATACAAAAACCTGGAAAATTCTTGGAAGCAGCCTTCACAGGCAGGATGAAGGGAAATGGCAATAATTTCCAATCAATCAGTATACCTGCAAGTTAGAAAAATTAAAGTAAAAGATTCACTGGGCACATGTGAAGTCTGTTATGATGTCTCCCCTGCTGGCTTTAGGATTTCACTTGCACTGACAGATGAATACATCTAGAAAAGCCAAGACAGACTAAAAATAGCCTAAAGTTTGCTTCCATATGAAGGAACATGGTTATTATAAGATGTATTTTTGCAATTTGGCACAACTAATGACAATCCCATCCTCAATTTCCTATATATTCCTTATATTTTCTCTTTCATCACAAATACATAAAACCAAACAAAAGTAAATTATTGTGGGTCTTCTTTCTTTCATTGTTGTTGTTTTCTCTGGCCTTTATTATTTACCCATAATTTACCACCAAAATGTGTTATTTCTCTTTATTTAAATGCAGAATACCAAAGTCATGCATAATTGACAGCAGTGAAATATAGGGCTTAGCACAGAAAATTCTTTCAGAGCAGCTTCCCCAAACTCCCAGATTCTGCAGAGAATTGAAAGTATCTGCAACTTTTCTTATCAAGCCTGGAGAAGTTTTATTGCATCTGCTCCAAGAATTTTAACAGGTGAAAAATTGACAGCACGTAACATAACTTGAGTGGATATCTAATATTCTGAATTCATGGGGGAACTTATTTTGAAGGCTATTTAATTCCTTGTTCTTGGAAAATTCCCACTGAAGTCAATGAGACTGTGTGGGGTGAATTCAGAAACCACAACGTAAAATGGTACAATAGCAGCCAGCTCCTAAGTGAAAAGAGCTTGGGTAGAACTGCTCTTTGCAACAAAAGCTGAATTTATCAAAACCCTCACATGGCTTCAGATTTCACTTTAATTAGAAATGAATCAAGTTTCAAAACAGTTCTTGAGATGTATCAAATTTCAAAGCAATGCTGGGTTTATTTCCACAAACAACCTCCAAAGCCAATGTATTGATTTTCCCAAAAATTAATTCCAAGAGAACTGATGGCTTCTGCTTCCTCCAGTTGTTTTGAACAAGCTGTACCTTGTGAGACAGATCAAAGGAAACAGAATGAGGATATTAGCAGCTGTCATATTCTTTCTGCATGGTTACACCCAGACAACATCCCAGGGGCACTGCCAGGTGCTTCAGGGAAGAGCAAAGAGAGCAGCTGCTCAGTGACATTTGCAGATCCTGGCTCTGGTAGGTTCTGCTTCCTTTGATGATGCTGTACTTCTTAGGGAAGTACAATGTGAGCATGGCACAAACCCTCCCCATGACCCAACAGGCCATTTCCCCTTCAGAAACCTCGCAGTGGATAACTGGGAATAGCTTGTTCAGGGAATATTTCACCTAAGGCCCAGCATTTTGGGAGCTGGCTTGCATGGGAAACATGCAAAATTGACTTTTCTGGCAATGCCTCCCTTATTGGAGTATTTAGTTAGAGCAGGTCTGTTGGCATCACCATATTACAACCTATATAAAGGGTATTTCTTGGAGTTTGTTGCTTGGTTGTTCACGGGGGTTGTTGGGAGCATGCTGGTAGATGTCTCTCTCATGAAAAATGGGCAATAAGGATCATTGTTTTGAGAAGATATTTCAGCAAGCAGGGCCAGATCATCAGGCTTCCTGAACTAGCTCTGCAGACCTGCACTGATTGGCCTCTAGGGAACATCCTACCTTGACTCCTGCTGGTTTCCTCACAGATAGGATCTTGTAACCATCTTATTCCTCAGGCACATTTTGTCACATCCCCTGCATTGCTCTTCATGAAAAAGAAACAATAGTTATTTTGCTCAGCCTCAAAGTTACAGTAAAAGCCTGGGGCAGAACATTTTGCTCCATTCCTCTACTCATCAGTGTAAACAATTACTATGAACCTACAATGAAATAGAAGAGTAAAACATCAGCCTCACTTCTCAGCTTACTCAAACACCCTCTGGAATATCAGATCCTCCAGACTTATGTGTTTTAAAGGCATTAATATCAGCTATGATACTGCAAAATCCAACAATTCAATCAAATTACAATAATTAAAATTCAGAAAGACTGAGCAGAACTTTTTTTGCACAGACTGAGCATAAGCTAAACATATTCCCATGAATCAAGGGCTTGTGGTATACATGAACTGTAGCAACTCTTCAACCCTAAAAAGATAATTGGAAGAGGGAACAAAGTGGTTTTATCAGTCTGGATGTATGATAGCATAAAAGAGTTAATGCTGGAACTCCTGAGAAGCTCTTGTAAAACTGAGAAAAGTCACAACGTCTTTAAAATCTGTGAAAAAAAAATCTCTTATTTTGCTTCTGAGGCATTACTACGCTTCAGCAGGCACAAAAAACTTGAAAGTAATGGAATTGGATCAACAGCACATTTCTTTCAGGAAGATTTAGTTTTTTGTATCCAAGAAATTAACCTTTTTTAAAATGAAACACTGCTTGGAAAAAAAACATCTCTTTTCCTGAGATTCAGCACGTCTGGTTTGGTGGCACAAGAAGTTTGTCTGCCACATTGAAACTATCTAGTTTTGAAAGAGAAGGAAGACAAAGACAATTCCCATCTCACCTCCTGTTTAATCCCCAAAACCTTGGAAGACAACTTTGACATCTACATTCACATATTCAGCAAAGGGCTATTTTTTCTAAGCCAAGCTACAGAAGAGCCACCATGTGATTTCACTCATGCTTTGCTACAAAGGTACCACATTTACTTTGCTTTGAGGGTTTGACCAAACAGAAGAGTCCAAATATATCCAGCCCTCATTAGAGAGAACATATTTTCATTGGCCTTGTCACATCTAAACAGACCTGAGCCATCCTCCAGTACGAGCAGAATCAAGGCTCCAGCAAGCTGTGATTTTTCAAAAAACATGGCTGGCAAAAGCTGTGAAATATTTCCACCACAGAACAGTGTACAAGGTACAGAAGTAACAAATTCTACTCTAAAAGTCTGTACCATTAATCAGGCCTTGCAATCACTCACTCCACCAGGTGGTTACACTGCAGCATCATAAATGAAGTCAGAAAATTGTAAATTCCCTGGGTGGAAATACCCAGCACATGCTCTTTGCGATTATGGCTTTGCTGTTGCATATCTCAAGGAAGTATCAGTCAGGGTAGCCATAAACTTCTGAAAAGTTGCAGTCTAAGCACAGTTTTTATAAGACTTAACTCCAAATATTAAGGGAAAAAGAAAACCAAACCTCACCACTGACCACTAACATACTTCTTAAGTTCTCAAGAACTGCCATTGATTGAGAAGAAAGAAAAGCAAATGTATCCATTTTAGGAACAATGTCTTCTAAAATAGAAAGGAATAAAATGGAAGGAGGAACAGATCTGACATGAGACAACAGGAAAGGAATTCACACTGGGCAGGTTCAGAAAATCTCTCTCACAGCAGCCTTCTCTTTCATTTACTTTCAGCTATTTCAGATCACCTGCAAGTTTTATGTCATAAAACTTTTTTTAAAATAAGTTTATGCAAAAGGTCTCTAACAGATTTTTAGCACTTTCTTCTTCCAGACTAGCTGATTCATTTGACTGTTTTTGATAAGATGATCTTTAAAAGGCAGGACTGACACACCAGTCCATCAAACAAATGCTAACTTTTGTTTCATGATATCGCCAAAATCAAAGTCCAGAACTCCCAGGTATTTCCAAGGTCAAAAGTCAGTTTGGTCTCATGAAGAAAGGCTGAGAGAGTTGATGTTTCCTAATGACTTCAAACTGTTCATGGGACTTAGCAATTTTGTATCTACTGATTATTCACTGGTTCGTTGTTTGTTTTTGCCTGTTGCTGTTTCACTTGTTAATAAACTGTTAATTTTTTCACTTATATCTACACATATTTCATTTCTCCTTATTGGTGGGAAGGGACTGGTTGAAACTAAGGGGAGGTAACTCATTTTAGAGTGTCAGCCTTTTAAATTGTCTTAAACCAAGGCACAGAGTTAAAGCTGCAGGATGAGAGGTTCAACCCTCCATGCTATTGTTACAAGGCTAAGCGAAGCTGACTCATAAATTTCTCCTGGGACTCAGTGTTTAAAATCCTTCTCACCTAGCCAAGAGCTGATTTTTCTTTCTGGAAGATTTATCCATCCATCCATCCATCCATCCATCCATCCATCCATCCATCCATCCATCCATCCACCGGGTTTTCCACTAAACCAGCAGGAGAGCTCTGAAGGGTGAAATGGGTTCTTTATTCCACAGCTGCTTTGTGGGTGCTTTTCTCTCAGTGAGCAGAACCCAGAAGGAGAGCTGCAGATTCTGTAAATAATCTCATCTGTGTCTCTCAAGAGTGCATTTTTCTGTAGGGAAGAACAAAAAACTTGTCTGATGTCAGAAAATACTTTCATAATTGCTGCAAGATTTTCCAGCACTACTTTATCTTGTCAGTGGTAGTGATTTCCAGCCCAGAAAAGAAGCAATTATCAGGAACCCAGTGACCCAGATGGAAGACTTTGGATTACATGTAAAATCCTCTCATATCTTGCCATCTACTTTGAGAAAGAAGAGTTGAGCATAAAATTTACTTGCATGAGAGAAAATAATTCAGAGTACACAGACTCAAGCATGCAACTCCTCTCTGATAATTGAGATACTCTTAAATATGAAGTGTATGTGTGAGGAACCTTCCTACATGCTTGTGGACTAGAGACCTTTCAGGACTACCATTCCTTCATACTAATTTTTTTTTCCAAAGTTACTTATCACTGGATAATCCCAAAAAAAGCAGTGAACCTCTTAATGTAGAGCTGTATTTGTCATTTTAACAGTCCAGACTATTCCACCAGATATTTGGCATAAATGACATAGTGAAACCCTATGGGCTTGGAATGTTTCATTTCAGATTCTATGCAGTTGGTGCTTCTTTAAATTTCCACACTATTTGCAAAGAAAAAACTGTGTTACGACATTAATCTGAAAATAGAGATATAATAAAAATACTGCTTTACAAAACAACTCTTTTTAACAAGGCAGAGAACACTTGAAATGCTGGATGGAGCCCATTACCTCAGCTTTACACCAGAAATTATTAACCTTGGCCTATGTTTATGAAGCTGTCTTTAAGGAAGTGGCTGAAGAAAGTAACAGAGCCATCACAGATGTGGTTTGTACAGAGCAATAACAAGATATTTGTGTTCCTTTTATTTATCCCAGTGAAATAATTTTAGGTTTAAATATCAGACACGGATCCACTGTGTATACGGGAGAATGAAATGTGAAAGTGTTAAACTAAGCAGAAAGCTCATGTGAGAGATGAAACTCCTACCCCTTACAGCTGAAACACACATGGATCTCCCAGACTTCCAGATTTGCTAAAGAGAGAACCTGGAAATTTCACACATTCCTGAACATCTCACAAGAGGGCAGAAATACCACTGAGAATACCCAAACCAAAAGAGAAATCAGCTCCAGAGTTAACTGTTATGCGCATCCCATGTTACATAGCCATGGCTGGAAGTGCTTGAAATCCCTTTGGAAATAATGCCAGCATTCAAATAACTCCATCATCAGCGTTTCCCTATGGGCCTCAATCAGATTGTTTCATCAATAAAATACTGTACCTGAAACATTGCTCTGTCTCTTTGCAACTAAACCTGAACAAATATTTATGCAGTAGCTTGTATTTTTAGCTGGTAAAAGAATTCCACAAATAAACCACATAAAAATCTACTCAGCTTTTAAAATTTATGCTTTATGCAAGAAAGGGTCTTCACTCCTAAAAGACTACATCTGTCATAAGATTTGTTTCTGTTATGGGGGAAGTTTCTGTGTGAAGAGAGTATTGTGCACACATAAATCACCCAAAAGCACTTGGGTGTCTTTGCAACAGCAAATCCAGCAGTTTTAAGAGGATTATTTTAAATCTATATCAAAATTAATTTAAATTCAGAATTGTCTGCATTCTTAATCATATATCAGCAAGAATGTCACTGCTGACCTATGATTAAAACTCCAAGCATGAAAAGGCTGTGAATATTTAAACGATGAGATCAAAGCACCTACTTTATCATTAGTACCTAAACTCATCCATTCACTTTCTCAAAAGTGCTCAAATTTGATATAAGTATCTGGGTATAAAAACAAAGAAGCCTATGAAATATAGCAGCTAGAGCAAAACTTCTGCAGCAAAATTCTTGAGTAACCACTAGAAATGCCAAGTGTTCCTGGTGCAGGTTTATGTGATCACTGAAAGGGACACTGGCACTAAATGAATTTAGTAATAAAATCAATGTAGCTGGGGAGTGAAATCTCACAGCCAGACAGGAGCAATGCTGGATTTTCACTAAAATGGACAGGCACAAGAATTGTCAATGAATATTATCAGTTGGCCAATAACTGAGAGTTCAGTTTTTGGCTTCCAAGTATGTTTCATCAGCCTTGTCATCTGTGAAATAATAATAAAAATAATCATCATCATCGTCATCATCCTCCTCCTCCTCCTCACTTGCGGGTCAGGATTCAGATTTTTCCTGCATGAGCCCAGAGGAGCTTCTGGAATAAATTATTTTGACCAGATTCACAAGAACGAGAAACTGGTTTGGATTTGAGAGACACTAACATTTTCCATTTAATTCTGTCAAAATCTAATGGCAAAATTCACACTGAGAGAATGAATAATCTACCTGGGCAAGCTTGAATAAGGAGAAAGTTGAAACAAAACCCGATTTATTGTGTCAAATTCCCTTTATCCTTTTGGTGTCTGTTAATTACAGAAAGTTTAACCAACACCAACTTGTCCCCCACAGACAAGGGTTTACCTTGTTCTTTATTTCAAAATGAAAGTAGGACTTTCAGTAGGACTTTACTCTTTCTCCCAAAATCACCTGTATCCCCTTAAAAGTTTTGATCACAATGACATCCCAGGAGAGAGTAAAAAAAGAAATTCACACAAGCTCAGACACCCAAGGCTAAATGCTATGGAACAGCTCTTGAAATTGCTTCAGAATGAGCAACTCCTGGAATTCTATCAGTCCTACCCCAACTGTGTGCAATCCCCTGATGCAGCTCAGCACTGTTGCCTCATTTGCAGGCTGGACCATATCTAATCCTGAGGAAAGGCACAAATCTGTTCCATTCTGGAGCTCAGACCAACCCCAGATATCCTGGGCCTGAACTAACAGCTGCAGTATGGCCAAATGTAAATTCTGGTGCTTTAAAGGCAGCTAATAGATCCACAAGATTTAATGGCACAGGCAAGGTTTATTGCAGAATAATATTTAAAATGTGGTGGAAAATATTTTTTTATTTCTATATGACATTCCAGGTAATAAAAGCATTAAGCCACAATAGACACGGAAGTAATTCCTATGCTTACACACATTACAGAGCTTATCATTGGGAAGAATTTTAAGGTTATTTTTTATTTCCTACTCACAAATACTACACCATTTTATTGATATTAAAAGGAATAATATAATAATTTCCAATTATCAGTTCACCATGGTGAACATATAATATGATTTACTTTTTAATTAAGGAGTCATTTCCTAGGCTGAAATAGTTCATTTTTAATCAAGAAGAAAGTTATAAACTTTTTCCTATAAACTCTGAACTCTTGAAGAGTGTAATGAGCTAAAAGGCTGACATTTCAACCACTAAATTTTAATTGAAAACATAAAATATTAAGTTTTCTTTTATTTAGTGGTGCAGCTGACACGACACTCTGTGCCAATGTTGGTTTTGGGCATGATATGGATCAGGGTTTATAACCAGCAAGAAAGGCAAAGCAGGCTGAACAAAGCATGGGAGAGAAGTCAGAGAAGCTGAAGGGAAAGCAAACTCATTTAAATCAAATCACAGTTGTTGGTCAAGACCAGCAACTCAAAATTCTCTCTCCTACTTGCAAAATATGGTTATTAAGGGTAAATAGAGGTTTGCAGGTATCTGGCAAATTGCACACAAGCAATTTTACAATTTGGAGAGCAGCTTCATGTGGGGCATTCCTTATTTAACCATCTGGAGATGACTTCACACAGAGGAAAAGGCAAATTCTGCTTCAAATTATCACCAATCTGCAAGCAGAGTTTGCCTTTCCCTCTGCCACTTATAGACATCTGAAAAAAAAAACCAGATTAAACCAGAAGAAAACATCAAGTAGGGGCAAATAAAACCACTCAGTAACAGCTGTGTGTTGTGAATCTAGAAAAGATCCTCAGCCACAGATGGCCTGAGGCAGTAGAACAGAAGTGGGGTTGAAATGATGCCAAACGGGGTGAGCTCTGAGGTTGCAAAGTTAAATGGAGTTTAAGGAGATAAAAACATCTGAGTGCTTTTACTTGAGCACAGCCACTTGCCACTGAGTCTGAGGAGAAGAGCAGAAGCCTTTCTCCAACAATTATGTGGACATTCAGGTGCAGGCAGGGCAAAGCTGGGTGCCAGACCTGTCAGCAAGGGGCACACCTGGCCGGGCTCTCCACAGCACCAAGAATGGCAGTACCCACCAGCATCAGAGTTCCCTTTGTCTCACTTCCAGAGTTTCCACAATTTAGATAGGTTCCTTTAGTAACTGAGAAGTGACTCAGCAAGACTGACAACCAGAACTGCACATCAAAACAGTGGGGGGGAAAAAAGATGATGGAAGTGAAAAATTGACAGGTGTTGATTTTGCCTGTTGACATTGGTACAAGCTGTTCCACAGGCAGAGGTTTTAAGCATGAACTGTGGCTAAAATAACTGCCTTTTTAAAATAAAAATCAGTAAATAAAGTTTTCTGCTTCACTATGACAAGTGGATTCTTTTTCTCTACATATACAAGTCCATAAGGACAATGTCCTGGATGAAGACAGGTTTTTTTCTCAGCCTGCCATTTTGACTCAGCAAACAGAAATCAGAATTCAAGCCAAGTCACAGTGTTCAAAATACCTTCCTGAGACTTCATACAATTACACACATTATGTAAATAATTGTATTTTTAGTTGAGATGTACTATTGGCCATCTGTTTTTCTTTTATCCATTTCTATATTGCAGAGATAAATGCCACTACTGTGCAAGCAGAGCCAGTGTAAAGGAGGAGGAAAAACTTCAACCCAGGCTGCTGTACCAATCTCATATTTGCTGGAAATAAGGATGATAGCCCACAGGAAAAAAGATCTGATAGCATTTTTCATTAATTATGCACTGATTTCTTAAAATTATTCAGAGCAGGTTGGACAAGCCTTGATGGATTTCAAAGGCCATCCTGTGTGTACGCACTAAATAGCCCACATTTATTAAAATCCAGCTGTTGGCTATGCAGAGTCCACATTGTCACTCCAATAATTTTCCATAAATTGAAGTCCTTGCAAGTGTAGATTAATTGAGGCCATGAAACAGCAGCTAGAGTAAAGAAATTAGATATTCCCTTTCATAGTTTCTTCTATTGAACTTTTCAATTTCACAGTGGTGGGCAATTCCCAAAAATCAGGCAGCAAGGGAATAAAAGCTAAAACAGCATTTATTAAATCCAATGGTAGAACTGGTAAATGGTTGCATATGGACTTTGCTTTGTGTCATGGTGTCACTTTGAAACAACTAAATAAACAAATATTTGAATGTTGTGGTTGGGCACTCTATGAAAATAGTCAAGAATAATTTGGCTTTTCAACTCTACCTGCTGCCAAACCACAGATGATTTGGGAGTAACTGTTTAAGACAACCTGTTCACTGCATTAAAAAAAAAAAAAAAAAAAAAAAAAGAGAGAGAGAGAGAGAAAAAATCCAAAACCAAACAAAACCATTACACTATAAAAATCCGAAACCTCCCAACAATCCAGCCAAACAAAAAGAATAAACCCAGCAAGGCTCATGTGCTAATTTCCTTGACAGATTTTGATCCTTTACTTATACATGCAGCTTTGCTTTTAATGGATGATTTCTTACTCACCTGGTTCACCATTGCTCCAAAATGAGGACTCTTTTGTGATTTGATAGAAGCCAAGTGCCCAGGGGTGAAAGTGAGATTCTGCCTCTGAAAACTGGGAATGTCACAGGATTGCTCCCACACCAAAGTTGCCAACATCAATGGCTCTGGATGGCCCTGGACTCCTGGGTGCTGCCTATGAACTGCCCCCGAGACATTGGGTTGCAGGATGTTCCTTCTGCTTTGGTTTAAAAGACAAATGTCTGTCAAGAGAGGTGGGAACCTTTCTGGAATAGAAAGACCCTTCCCTCCCGATTTTTACTAACTTGGAAATTACAGGACTTTCAGGCAAAAAATGCCAAAAAAGGAATAAGAGGTCATTACTAGGAAAAAAAATATATATATGGATAAATATATACATACACACACATATATATACATATAGATATGTATGTATGCATATATGCAACAGAAAAGAGCAGAAAACCAACAGAATTTGGCAAATTTTTGGAATTTTTAAGTCAGCCTGGCACTGTTTTTCTCTTCTGGTGTAGCCGTGGCCAGGACACGCTCCATGCCGGCTCAGAACATCCCTGGGCGGATCAAGAAAAGGGGGTTCTCCCCCTTTCAGGAGGCTTTTGCAAATTCCTGCAGGCAGCAGCAATTCAGACTATTACCCATTCCTTATGATGCCTCACGTTTAGCTTTTATATTTTCCAGATTCTGTTCTGATTTAGGGTGTAAGTCTAGGCTTGCCTGTGTGGCCTAATCCCCGCCATCCGTCTTTGGGAGCCCTGCTCCAACAAGAAGGAATAAAAACACCTCCCACATGAGGCAGCACCTCACACTCCCAACATCTAAGCAATGATAAAGGGAAAAATTCACTGAGAAGCCTAAACCCACACCACATTCCTATGGAAAAGGGAGGATATTTGCAGTCAGGCATTGAGGACTGAAAATGGGATTCCGCCTCCTAAAATCCTGAATGTCGGAGGATTCCTCCCGGACCAAAGTTGCCAGGACCTATGGCCGTGGCTTTCCTTGGACTCCTGGGGTCTGCCTCTTAACCACCCTCAAGACATTGGTTGCCAGGCTTTCCATGCTAAGGAAAAGGGCTGATATTCACAGTAAAGTGTTGCAAGAAGTGGGATTCCGCCTCCTAAAACTGCAAACATCAGAGAATTTCTCCAACACCAAATCTGCCAGGACTGGTTGCCCTTGGATTCCCAGGAAATGCCTCTAAACAGCACCCAAGATGTTTCTGACTTTTCTTGCCTAAGGAAAAGGGCTGATATTTGTTGTCAGGCACATGTGGCTCTCAGTGGGATCCTGTCTCCAAAAATTTCTAACATCACAGGATTTCTCCCGGAACAAAGCTGCCAGGAGCAACAGCTCTGGCTGGCCTTGTACTCCGGGGGACCTCCTAGAAACTTCCCCCAGGGCATTGAGTTGCAGGGTTTAAAGCCTCTCTTCCTCCAAGGCCAGCCAGAATTGTTCTGGTTAGACCAGGTTGCTCATGGCCCCAGCCAACCTGGCCTTGAACACTCCCAGGGATGGGGCATCCCTTCCTTCTCTGGGCAGCAATAGGGAAAAGTGACTGGTAAAGCAAGCTCAGGAAAGCTACAGACACAAGCTCTAGTAACATTCATTCATTCTTCAGTTTCTTAATCTTAAACTTTTATGTTTCATCATTGACCCATAATTGTACTCCCCTCCCGGACTTCTGTACACTGCCCTTCCTCCACTCAGGCCAAGCTATATCTGATGTGGGGCACTTCCATGGATTTTGAGCTGCTCAGGGAATGGAGCATCTTTCCTAAACATCAAAGTGCCTCAGGATGCCTGTGCTCAATGAACTCACTGCTATGTGCTGCCTCATTTCAGATAATGCATGTAATAAATATCTCTTTAATTATGAAAAAATACATGTCTTTTTATAAATGCATACTTCCATAAAAAAACATAAACTTGAAACTTAAACCAAACCATATCAAAACAGTCAGACAGTGAATGTAGAAAAGGAAAAATGCCTACACACATTTGGACAGAATATTCTTGTACTGCTGTCAAATTTTAGGAATACCATTTCAGTGGATTACTTTTCCCTCTGCTGTTTTCATCTGCCAGGAACTCCTACTGAGGGCAACCAGCTAGTCAGTGGTTTTGGCAGAGGAAAGCTACTCCTTTCTCAGGAGTTCTGCTCAGCTGCTACAAAATCTGATGGCTGAAAACACTCTTTCCATATCCATACATTTCCTGACAATTTCAGACATTTTTATGACCTCCTTGTGCAGTGAAACACTGCAGTCTCATTTCAGCTCTGCATCAAATAACAGGCAAGAAAGAAACAAATAAAAAGTCTTACTTTATGGTACTGCTGATAGTACCTTTGGGAGTTTTTATCAGTTAAAACACTTTCTTTGCTAGCACTGCATAGCAGCCATGATTGTGAGATTTAATGAGACTGACTTAATGGGTCTTATATTTGTTTTCCAGAAACTGGCACATTTTCGTTGCTGTGCCTCAACTCACTAAAATGGCTACAAGCAGGGATATATGACCTTCCTCCAGCTCCTGCACAATGGCTGATCTGCTTTTATTGGTTATTTATCTTACTATGCAGTGACAAAATCTGTCAGTTACCATCTTTTGAGCATGTTCACCTAAATTCGACAGAAGGGCTGTAGTCAAGTTCTTGTGGCTAAATGATCTGCAAGTAGCACCCACACTGCCTTTATGGTGAAGAGCTTGGGGTTTTCTCCCACCCAGGTCTTCACTTTTCTTTTACTTTTATGCCTCGCTGCAGCCAGAACAATTATATGCAATGCAGGTCATGAAAAAATTAAAGAAAGGAGGACTGAGTAAAGGCTCTGATTCCTATTTACCCCAGCTGTGCAGGCTGCATTGCTCTGCCAGATGTTTCATGGCTGAGCCTGGCTAGAAGAGAGACACTGTGCAGTCCTCACCAAGGGCCACACTGCCAACCAAGTCATCACCAAGTACCACAGGATCTGCACAGCAGGCAAATGACAGAAACATCGTAACAGGAAAAACTCCCTTTTTAATAAATCCTATCCTGTCAAAGCAGTGGAGACAAATCCATAAAACATCAGGCCTCATTTGCTCCAGCACTCAGAGAATTATTCATTTAACGCTGTTTCCTGAGGTGACTTTAATTCTCACATTACTCAATAATTTAGCCAATGTATTCTTGGACTGATTATTTTATGAGACAAATTAAAATGATAAGCAGCAAACCTCACTTAGGAAAACAGTGTTTGATACACACTTGCTTAGAACGATTGGGTGTTGCTATTTGTTGTTCATCCCTCTCCTTCACCCACACAAACTTTTTTGTTCATATTAACTTCCCCTGTGCTTTGGAAGTCTAGACCTGACAGCAGCAACACAAGCAGGGCAGACTCCCAGACACCACAAGAGCTCTCCCTCTGCTCTGGCTGTCCCCTGCTCTCTTTGAACAGTGACAATTAATCAGGTCAAATTGTCCCAATGCCAAAGCACTTTTGTGATGGCAGTAAATACTCGGAGGGGACTTGCTTCAGATGGAGACAGAAATTCATTTCAACTGGTGGCCTCAGCAGGGTCCAGGCTCAGAGGTAAAAGGCTGGTAAAAATTTACTGCATAGCCTCCATTTCTGCAGGCCTGGGAATATGAGGTCATGATTTAGGAATGAGAATTAATATATTTCACTGATTTTAACAGATGCTGGCCTCATCCTGTCATCTTTATAAGCAGGAACGATTCATTGGCTTTCATTAAAGTACACATGCACTGTGATTTTGTGACAGCATGTCTGCTAGCTAAAAATAGGAGCAAACTTTCACCTACCTCCCTTTTTTTCTTTTTTATTTTTCTTTTTTGTAATGTTACAGTACATTCCAGTACCTAATTAAATAAAATTTCTTTCTTATACTGAACTGTAGGAGCTGGTCCACAGTTCTTTTTAATTCCCTAGACAAGATATTTTGGATATTTTTTTCCTTCTTCTTCGTCTTCACAGCAGATCATTTTAATTCCAGCCGAGACTGAGTGAAGCAATGCTGATTTCCCCAGATGGCTCTGCTTTCTTAGGCAGAACCCCAACAGAATGATAATTAAAGGTGAGGAGATAGGAAGAGCTGTGAAACAGATGACAGAGAAAACAATAACTACATTTTGCCAGCATGCACCAGCTAGCTGAAATGATCATATGGTTCCTTACTAGCCTCATGCATGATGCTGTCAAGCATTTCATTCTTCATTAGATTTCACTAGTCTCTTTCACACCTCTTTTCTATGATTTCACAATGATTGGAAAATTCTTAAAATAAGAAAAACATTTTCCTTTCATACCTCTCTCAGGTGAGAAATGAAGAGTATCAGTAGGGGAAGAGCCATTTATTGGATTATAAGAGATGTTACTTCTTGCTACAGGAGCATCTGAAATTCCTTCAGGAACATGTGAAATCCTTTTTAATTTGGAATTAGCTCTGCTGTGCTGCCAATGGGAGTCCTCTGCATGATTCCAGCAGCCAAAACCTATACAAAATTCATAGTGAGCTGACAGATGGGTGGGGTCTGACTGTCTCACTACACTGACAGCACAGAATAAAGACATGTGATATTTGTCTGATCCAAGAAATGGAGCAAGGACTCATAACAGAGACTTAGACAAACTCAGGAACAGAGGAGAATGTTACACACAGTCCCATCAGTGGACATGAAGTAAAAATGACTGTTTTAGTGGCAGAGACTTGGGGGAATGGCTTTGCACACTCACTCATCCTGATTCTCAAGTACTTTCATTTCCTGTGAAGGTGCTGCCTCAACACTTAATTGGTAAAAGCTCTTTACACTTGCAGATATCCTTAGATATTGATGAGTCCAGCCAGTAATCGCCCTCAGGTGTCCATGAGAGCTCCTCTGACTATGCCAATTTCTTTCCTATCAAAGATTTTCCATTAGCATCAGAGAGACATGTACTTGCTTTCTTCCCACATCTTGATTACAGAGCACAAATCCAGCTTATCAGAGAGTGCTCTTGGCAGGCAAGGCTCCTGTTAAACAGGTGAGTCAGCAGAGCCACAGCTTTGCAGGCTGTGGAGCTGCCATATCCTCCACTGACTTTAAACTCCTAACTAGAATGTACTACAAATTATCCTGCCCTCCAGCTGAGGTTATGGAGGGGCACTCTGCTCTTGAGATCATTATTATTCATTATTATTTTATAATGTCCCCTGGTATGATTTTAACAGCTGCTTGCATGAAGGAATACATGAAAGTTAGGCCACCTTTGTGCCACCAGCACTGAGGACATGCCTCAGGAAAGGAGAGCAAGCAGAGGATGGTGCTGGGTGCCTGTGGCAGCATCAGCATTATCTCCCTGCACTCTGTGATTGCAAGTATCGCCTTTTAAAAACTGAACTGAGCTAACCTACAGTCAAGCTTGGGTTTGGAGGCTGCAGACTTGATAAAAGCTTGGAGAAGGCAAAAGTATACAATAATGCATAAAGTAAGGTAATAGATTAACATCTTGCTAGAACACATTAAAAGTCACTTCAGAAAAAAAAATTAAAACCCATTTAATTGGTGTAGTGAAAAATACTGTGGAAAATCAGTAGGTAAGGATATAGGCAATAGGCTGAGAAAGACAGGTGTAACTTCCTGTATGAATGCATTAGCAGTTGTAGCAGGAATCCTTTCTACAATCTCCTTTATAACAAAACCAACAAAGGCTTTTCCTCTTCAGATTGTGTGTTCACAGTCCTAGATCTTCTCTGAATCCCAACAGATTCTTCCAAATAACAATCATTCACATCTATTTTTATTTCATGGACAATTCATGAGTCTGCTCATGTTCAATCTGTTTTAGAAACAGACAGAGACCCATTGATCCTAAAATTCCAGAATATGAAAGGGTTGTGGAAAATATTTTGTATAATCTCTTGGGGTGAAAAACACAAGTGAAATGCAGCATGACTTTATTCCTCTTTTGCAGAAAAGAGGCTGTCTCTCACCTATTCCTATCAAACTGCACAGGGGCTCAGTACAACAGAGGCCTTGCTGGGTGACAGAACAGGCAGGCAGGACTTGCCAACCCTTCCCTGCATGTCCCTGACAGGAGACGCTGCCCATTTGCAAAAGTGGATGTGTAGAGCAGAAGGAAAAATCATCCAAACCCTGAAGAACAGCAGGGCATGAGGGAAACCTGGGCAAGCATAAAATTTTGGTTCGGTTGCTCTGACTGTCATTGTGTGTCATTATTGGCATTACTTTAGAGGAAAAAAGCTGATTTGCAGCTCAGTTGATCTATGTGCAAGACACTAAATAGTGGAGTATTCCTCAGGCAGCAGAGCATATGGATCATGAGGATCATGACAACCAGTACAGATTTGGCTGCATTAATCCAGAGGCACTACAAAGTGCACACAGATCAGTCATTACTCCCTCTGCCCTCACCAAGGCACTCTTCTTTCCAACAGCCCTGCCTGTGACTTAAAATCCCACCTCTTGTCAGCTGGCTTGTCTTCTGAAAGTCATTTCTTCCTCTCTCCAAGGAAGGACATCAGAAGGGAATCTGTGACTGCAAGAGCAGAGAAAGGGCCCGTAACAGGCAATAGAAAAGAAACTGCAGAAAGTTGTCCTAAGGCCTCAAATAATTGCATACAAAGATAAAATATGAGGGTCTTCACACATGGTATGTGCAGGACAAGTAGCACTCAACAAATTTCTGCCATGCCAAAGGTCACCGGAACTCTTTGGGTGTCAGCAACACTACTTGAGTATGTGAAAAAATATTTGAACCCCACTGGATTTACAGTGGTGGTTTTAACAATAGATCTACCAGATCCAACAGGACAGATGGGCTCCAGCGCAGGGTAGTAGGAATAGTCAATAAAAAAGGGAATTCTTGGTAATATCTACTATTCTAAAGAAAATCAGTATATTCTAGCACTTCAGTGTTCATCTGCAAAACAACAACTACGTTCTAGTAAATGACATTAACAATTAATGTAAAATTGGCATAAGTGCTCTAAAATATTAAAATTTTCATTGGCATGAATAGATGTTCTGCAATCAGCTTTATAGATGTTACAGTAAAAAGAACTGGATTTCATAAAGCCCTGAATAATTACTGGTCCCTTGCTAAAAAGTAGGAGATCATTTACAACAAATAGGCCAACAGAAGAACATGACAAGCCAAAAACATCCACTTACAGACAACATACGATAGGCAGAGTGTTAATCAGAAAAGAGAAGTTACTCAGGTCAGGGTGAACCTTTTCATGGAATAAGACATTGCTATATGTACCAGGCAAGTTGTTTAACCTCTATCTCAAAACCAATAGAGGACTTGTCCAGTATTCACTGAAATTACACTTCTAACTTGTAAATTGTACACTATAAGGACAAAACTGATGTTAGATACTGTCATGTGGATATTATAATGTAACCTGAAAGAGATCAGTCAGTGATGAAGTGATTCTCTACTAAAAATAACAAGCAATCATGCACTCCAAAGCCAGGTAGCTATAAAATGCCAGGCTTTTCTCTTCCCTTTCATTATTTCCTTTCATCTGATGTTAAACATAGCTCCTTTTCATACTGTTTTGCAGTATTTTCATCCAATTCCAGAATATACATCATCACAAAGTTTGCATGATACATTAAGCACATATTGGGATTGTTAGAACACTTGTTACTCTAATAACCAGAAGGTCATTTCATGTTCCTTTTTACACTGAACACAGTGAAAAGGAGGAACATCAAACAGTTTATTTGATATATTTATGGATTTAGCATAATTACAACTATTGCAGTTACTACAGAGTCTACAGAGCTCTTTCTTCCCTCACTGTGTAATGACAAATTACTGGGCACACAAAATTCTACTCTGCCAACAGATGTAGTAGACGGGTACAAAGGTTATTAGGAACTTGCAGATATTCCAGAGTTAGGGTTGCATCCAAATCATCTGAAAATGAGGCCTACAATCCTATTTTTCTCCAAAAGAGTAGAGCTTTAGGAATGCAATTTCCCCACCAGCCTAGCAAACCAGGCTATTTCTTACATATCTGTGTAAATTTCTTACACATCTCTGTTTGCTTTTCCTCCATAAATGCTTAATAAATGGTCTTTAAATTGAACTCTGACTGATTTGTTTTGGGGTGGTTTGGTTGGAGAATGTTTTTTATGCTTTGGCAGTTCTACTTTCTTTCCTGTTAAGATGCAGGACTGAAAATATTCTGAGGATGGAGAACAAGAGTCTGAAACTTCTCATTCAAATAATGATATGAATGCAAACAATTCTGTTTGATTTATCAGTGACCCATCTTACAAACTGCAATATTATATTAAGGTACAAGAATCAACTGTAAACCAGTCAGCACTTTGGGAACCAGGTAGAAAAGATGCTTCCCACTTCTTCTGGTTCCCAAGATAACTTGGCAGGTTTAATTAGAGTGTCTGTGCTGGTTTTGGATGTAATCTAGGATCTAACAAATTCCATTCAAACTGGACTAGCAGGTGGAGGTGGCCTGGTCTATCAGTGCACTTTGACATCATACAGCTTCAAGAATTTGAAATAATCCAGTTTGCAATGTCACTTCCTAAAGCTGTGAACTCTTAAACATTGAGAACTCTTAAACTTTGAGACTAAGCCCAAAAAGGGAGGAAAACTACCCCACACACAATGATTTTAAAAAGGTAAAAGTCTCTTCATTGCTAAGAGGTTTGTTTCTCCAGGAGAAGCTCTGGAAAAGATGGAAAACACTGATACTCTAAATTAATACCTCAGTGCTCAGTCACTAGAGCTCTAAAATATCAATCTGTGAGGTTTCCACCAAGATAAACCCATTTATTCTTTCTGTGCTGGGAGTCACATGATTTAATAGCTCTTACAAATAGGAAAGAAGATGTAACTGGCTAAGACATAACTTTTCTCCAGTTTCAAGGCACACGTGGTTGGGTTTTTTTTCCTAAATTTTAAATAATTTTTATTATCTTGGTTGTTTCTATTAATACTCAAATATACCTCTTCTACACCAGCTGTTTGTGATCTAAGTAAAAATAAAGTGGGAATAAAGGCTAAGGAGGGAAATTAAACATAAAAGGAAAGGAGGAAAAATTATCCAAAGGGTTCAGATTTATACCTTGGATAAATGTGTGGCTTATTATATCTCAGTGTTTGGTTTGGATTGAAATGAATCTTGTCAGGGTGAAGTTTCTTCCATTCCAACTCTTTTTTTTTTTTTCTATCTCAAAAGCCATTGTTTGTTTAGGGAATGCTGCATTAGCCCTATTTTTCATGGGCCACTGCTAAAAATGTCTTCCTCAATCTCTTCATGCTCTTTCCTCTAACCAGCTGGGCCATAATGAAAAAGCACCTCGGGCTGATGATGTGCTATCAATAACTGTGCAGTTCAGTTTCAAACCCCTATTAAATCTCTTTTGTAGCACTGGCACTATTACTTTCCCTCTGTTCTCACTTTATCAACCTCTACTTTAGCTGCAGTGGGTACATTTTTTCCCTTTATGTTGCCTCATTCCAAGGCTGGATCCTCAGGCAGTGTCAACTGGCCTATCCCCATTTCCTTTTGGCCTTCCAACACAGAATCTGGCTGAATGTATTTTTCTAATTTCGTGTGTCAAGTTTTCTTTTCTTACAGCAGCAAATATTATTTCTCTGTTAAAACAACTGGAGTGATGTTCTATCACTTGACTGATTTTTCTCCCACACATGGCTCTGACCAGAAGAAATGGACTGAGGGCATCATCAGTGATTAGACTGGATGTGTTAATATCTTTCAAGTTTTTGCCTTCATTGTCATTACTGCCCTGTCTCATGGTGCTAAAAGTGAGCTAAAATTTCAAGACGTTAAAATTAAATTTCCATCCAAACTGAAACTTTTCATTCAAAAAGTTTAATTCACTTAAAAATCACATAAACATGCAAAGTGCATCCTGCCATCTTTCAGGGATGACCACATAACTTGGATCAAAAAACAGGAAAACAAAATTCAACAGAAAAATAAATTAAGTTTTTAAGTTACTGTAAATTTCTCAGTTTCAGCATATGCTTTTATAAATCTGTATCATTAAATAAAAATGATTCTGTGCAATTTGGCAGTTTTGGTACTTTCAACATGCCAAGAATCCTAAGTATGGGAGACTTTGATGATAGAGATATAATCTTAGGCTTGATATAGAAAACAGAGAACGAAGTTTCTCTCACGACTATGAAAAGAGATGGTAAAATGGAATATAACATTGTAATAGGAAAGTTCACTGAAATAGTTGCATAATTTACTAGAGAAAAGACACAGTACAATCAGGAAATCAGAAAGTAATTCATTTAAGCAGATATGGGAAATGAGATGTAAGAGCAGAACACTGATCAGGGATAAAAGGAGGGAGCCCAATTGCATTAAAATTGAGAAAGATAAAAGAGCAGAATAATTGCTAAGGAGGTTCTGTATTTCTAGGTCTTGTTTAAACTGTTTTCATTCCATATTGTATTCCACAAGAAATAAGAGAGCAAGAAAAATCTGGGGCAGCAGCAAAAAGCAAGCCAGCTATGAGAAATTGAACAGAAAGCAATAAAGACAGAAGGTCCAATGATTATATTCAGCATATTGGAGAAATTCCTCAGGGCATACACAGAGAAACAGCAGCACAAAGACGTGGGACTGTGCAGAAAGCGCTCTTGATTAACCACACCTATTCCATAAATAGCCAGGCAAGGAGCAAGTTTCACTCACTGAAGCAAATCTAAAAAGATTTAGGGGGATTTAGTACCAGAGAGACAAGCAGATCCTCAGCTACATGAACTGACCCAGCACCCTGCAATTTAAGTTCCCAAATTGCTGGTTTTTCCTGCTCCTTGACAATTTGTGGCATACACA
This sequence comes from Onychostruthus taczanowskii, assembly GCF_017590055.1. Classification (NCBI taxonomy): domain Eukaryota; kingdom Metazoa; phylum Chordata; class Aves; order Passeriformes; family Passeridae; genus Onychostruthus; species Onychostruthus taczanowskii. The sequence continues at coordinate 1,175,727 of NW_024505893.1, read as the reverse complement.
CACTGAAAAGAGAAAACCCTGTACAGGTATTTTTACATATGCTTGCAGAAACACCTCTCCCATCGATCTCCCAAGGTGTTAGAAAACACATTTTATTTCAAGGAACAGTGCAATGAATTTCCTGAAAAGTGTCCTCTTCCCTGACACACCACACTGCCTGCATGGCCTGCAGATGGAGGTGGAGATTAATGTAAAAACACTAGAATCTTTGTTTCAGGGAAGAATTGTCATGTTGGTTTTTTCCTTTCCCTATTCCAGAGGTAATCATCAATACTCCCCTACAATGTTCCTTGTAGACTACATATAAGGTTCAACTGTGATTATTCCAAAATGGCTCATTTCCCTCCTGCCTTTCCAGTCTCAGGTGTGGGTTGGTCTCCCAGCTTTCTGCTGGATTTGCAGCACAGCCCTGCACGTGTCACTCACTGACCCAAACACAAACAGGCCTCTCAAAAACAGCAAGAAGGAGGCTGCCTTCCTATGCAGGAAGTCCTCTGGGGCCAAGGGATGACAATCACGAATTGCTTCAGGGCTAAATATTATACTGAGCAATTTTCTAATTATTCTAATCATGTCTTTGAGATCCTTAATTAAGTGTGTTTCCAGAGTACAGTTTGAAGCTCCTTTTTCCTGGCACATCCTCTAGCTCATCAATAGACCTGTGGGAAGTAGCTTTACTACCCATAAGTAGAAAAGAGTAATATTTCTGTCATTGCCTCCGAGGAAAACAAAAGAACAGAAAATAAACACATGCACTGTTTGTATTTAATGACAACAGGGCATTAGCTGGGAACAGAACTGAACTCAAAGCGCTCCAGACAAGGCTCCACCAAGCCCTGTAATGTTACTGTCAATTAAAGTGCTGGCTCCTTTACCATTTTTCAGACTGCTCTCTTCAAGGCTTTTAAATCCATAGCTTGAAAGCCAAAGGCCCTGCACTTAAAAAACTTGTGCATGAATGTTGCTATGTCCCTTTATTAATACCCCCCCTGACTGGCAAGAAAGACATGGACCTTGCTTCTAATGTGATCTCCTTTTAGATTTTTCCTTTTAATACCCTCTGAACTTCTGCTGACTCACTGTGTTTCTTTATGGGAGATAGCAAGCAGAGCTTCTTCATCATTAGTGTCCTTTGATCCTGCTTTCTGTCTTGCCTGCCTCTCCCTCATCTGTCCTGTACATCCTCTAAGTGCCCTTTGATCTCTTGCCACTCATCTCCCTCTTTCATTCTTGGACTAGGAAAAAAGCTGCCTATTCCAAATTTTTATCTCCAAATTTACAGGTGGGCCTCTCCTTTTGAAATAGCCTCTGCATCAACTATAATTTCTAATGGCTTGAAAAGTTATTTGTCTCTACAAGCTTCAGTTTCTTTTCTTTCACCTCCAGCATTATTTCCTTTGTTTTTGATGGCAGGTTTTTCCAACCTTTTTTTGTTCTTACATATGCTACCCTGAGATATAAATGTATGTATGTATGCATGAGATATCTGGAAAGATTGCTAGCATTTCTTTTACCTCTATACTTTTATTCTCATTTATTGGAAGGCAGCTGGGGAGTTTGGTTTGGAACCTGGCACCTCTCAGCTGGACCACAGGTGCTGCACATGCACTTCTCACCTAAATACTAGCTGAAGGAAGGTGCAGGAGTGACAGACATCCAAATTAACCAAATATTCTTACTTTGAGCGCAGAACATGCACCATCCTCTTGAAATGCTACTACTGAAGTAGCATTTACTGCTATTTACCAAAGAATTCTCATTTCACTGCCTGAAGGTTCCCAGTGTCACCAAAGTTTGTATTTTATTTTACTCACAGAAAGAGCACAGCAGAAGGGCAGCTCTTTCTGTAGGCAGCCATGAAGGGTAGGTGTGCCTCCTGCATGCCTACCTGACACCTTTACCCTTTCCCCACAGAGCCTTGAAAATCCAAGTTGGTGGTCCCACAAAAAAAAAAAAAATCACAGAAAGCTCTTAACAGCAGGGGGAACATGAGGAAGGACCGAGGATTTTCTGTGATTTTCACACATGAAAAGAAAGAGCTGCGCTGTCTGGAGCCTGCTGCAGCCTCCAAGATAGATTTCAGTGCAATCTCTTGCTCCCACAGCTCTTGAAGTCCCTCCCAAGCAGCTTCTTGAATGAAGCACCTTTTCCTTCCCATGCTTCCTACAGAATTTTATGTGCCATAACTCACCTCTGGAATACCACCCCACCAGGCTTGCTAAAATCTTGATAAATCAGTGCAAACAAACTGGCTGTGAACACTACAGCACTTGAGAGCTCAGCTCTCCCTTCCAGTCATAAACCATGTCCCAGTAAGTTCCTCCAGTTTCATGAGGATTGGGATGGAACTTCCACCAAAAATGCTCAGACAGCATTTCCCTGTAGCACTAGAAACATAGAAATAAATGTCCTGTGGACCAAAATCACGAGAGACATTCTGAGTACAGAAAGTCCCACCACTCTCCCTAGCAAAACATGGACCTACACTCTTTCTCCCACTGATTTTTAAGATGTTGCCCTTTGCTTTTGGGCATTTAATACAGACTGTTCATGTGCCGCTTCCAAATCTCAAGTCTCTCTATACATGTGCCTATTTTTTCTGACTTAATTTTCAGCTGTTTTCCCATCAGGATGTGTAGGTGCTCAGCACAGGTTGGTAGAAAATATCCAACTCACTCACTTTAAAAAATTCTAATTTTTCAGTGCCAGTAAGCATGACACCTCCAATGGAGTCATTCAAAAGTCTTTTTTAAACAGCAATCTGAGGAGATGGCTTTCAAACTTTTTGTCTGCCACATACTTACTGTGATGTCTGACAGAGAAAAATGTGTGCTGGCAATGCTGCTTAGTCCACACTAAGGAAAACTGAAATGATACTTCTAAGAAGATTAGTTAGTGATCAATAGCGACAGGTAGCTATAAACACAGTAATGGAGACCCTCTCATATTCTCTCTCATCTGGTGCAGCCCTCCCAAAATTACATTTCAGGAAAATTAATTTGTTCCAACTCCCACTCTGGGCAAGTTCCCACAAAAACAACACGAGACAGAAAAACAAAGCCAAAAAAATGTCCCATAAAGAGAAATATAAACAGCTGCAATGCTAAACAAAACCACACTAACCCAGCTGTAAAGGAAAGGAGAAAATTTTCACAAAGGGCATTTTGAAGTCCATGGAGTAAAATAAGAAGCTGCTCCAAATGGAATCTTCTCTGTTGGAAATGAGTAACTGTAGAGTAAGAGGTCTCAAGAGACAGGAAGACCAAAGGCAGGAGACAGGAGAAAGTTTATGTACAAGCTGGAAAACACTTCTGGCAAATGCCTACAGGTTTGGCCCCTAAGTGTCAAGATTCTGCTTTTTTTTCCTGACATATTTATCACTTAGTAATGCCGTGCTCCCAAAAGCATTCTCAATAAAAGCAAACCATGATTCCATCTGAAAATTTCCCATTTCTTAACTTATTTAAAAAACCTTTCCTATCTAAGAGGTCAAATTTTGTGCATGTTTTATTGTGTATAAAGATGCCATTCCTCAAAAAAACGCCACTTGAAGGTATAGATTTAAATTCAGGAATATTAAGCAGTTAACATACAGATAATGACAGAATCAGGACCACTGCATAAATATCAAGTCTATCTTTGAGGGGAAATTCAGGACTGCTAATCCAAGCACTCTTAGCATAACTTAAAATACAAAAAGAGCCTATCAGAAAGTAAATTGTCATTTATAGTTAATGTTGTTTCTCATTAAAAGGGCATAACTGTAAATTTATAGAAAGCAAATAGACATAAGCAAATAAGAAATCTAAATATCTTAAATAAGCTACAAAAATTAAATCAAAATGTGCTAATTAAAGTGAAACTTCATTAGCCAATTATTTTATGGTCAGAATATAAGGGTAATAGTATTACAACGAAGAAAAAATGCAGTTTATCTTTTTTTTTTTTTAATCGTGGTAGAACTGACAATGCTAATTAAAGTGAAACTTCATTAGCCAATTATTTTATGGTCAGAATATAAGGGTAAGAGTATTACAATGAAGAAAAAATCCAGTTTATCTTTTTTTCTTTTTTTAATCATGGTAGAACTGACAATGTAGTACCATCAACTCAAAAAAAATTAACTTCCAGCACTCAGTTTGGAATAGATAAGTCCCCAATCTGTATTTCTGGGGACCTAAAAATTATCATTTAAACCAAGATATGCATGGACAGACAAAACCAGCATCAGTCTCTTAAAATAAAAGTACCACAAGGCTCAATGCCTTTTGAAATCTTAGACATAAAAGAACTTCAACATTTCTTCTCTGTGTCCCTGCACCCAGAATAGGCTGAGTCTGTTCCTTACATTCCAGAACTTGAGGAAAAAATTGAAAGTTTGCCAGACTCCCCTTTATCATTAAAAACTTTCATTCTGCGGAGGAAATACTGTACCCATTTGAAAAGTGTATCCATCAAGACTTCCTCTGCTTCTTATGTGTAAAAATACAGAATAAATGACATATGTAGTAGCAGTTCTACTCAATAGGTGAGGTAAGCAAATTTGGGTTGTTCTGGGAGTGATTTTTCTTCTGGATTTGTCCTACTTTTCACCTTTACAATCTGATAACCCTAGAACAGAGGTGCCATGCTGCTCCAACATTTCACTAACAGCCAAAGTTCTGGCTTTGGTCCTTGACAAAAACACTTCCTTTACTCACAGTTCCTCATCCACTTTTAAGGAAATGTTATCACACAGAAAATCCTTTGCCATGGTGAGACAGCCCAGAGCTGCACTACCTTTGCTTTGCAGCCTCCCTTCCAACCTGTACTGTGAGTTTCCATGGAGATTTGTGAAGGAAAAACTATCCCTGCTATGTCAAATCTGAAGATCACAAACATTTTCCTTCCAATATTTAAGGAAACAGATCCAGAAGGAACATCTTGTCCTTAAGGTCCATTCCTCAATTCATAGTTCTGGCCTCTTGTCTGATCTTGGGAAAAGTTAACATCTTTGAGCTGCAGTTTCTCTTAAATTACTTATAACAGTTCTTCCCCTCTGCCACACTTTGTCTGTCTTGTATATTTTAAAGGTATGATATCCAGAACAAAGAGGCTCTGGCTAAAATTTTGCACCTCACTTAGAGAAGAGGAGAAAAAGATCGGAAACATTCTACTTTGAGAGTTCGCCAAAGGAACCACAGACTGGGTTTCACACCATTTAATGCCAGAATGATAGTTTCCTACAAACATGGTAAAAACTGCTGATCTGAGTCGAGCTCAAAGCAGAACCATCTTAATTATGGTGATATGTCTGCATGTTTAATCAGATAATGCTAAATAAATGATTAAAACTATTAACTGCATCTTGTAAGGTGCTGAAGGCACACAAAGCAACACCAAATTGCATGCAAACATTACATGTGGTTTGAGTTCTTATTATACTTTGGGGAAAGCTGTATACACTGGCAATAAACTGATCTAAGATTTTTGGCTAATACCACATGGAAACTTTAAATAGCAGGGATTGAGGCAAAGGGAAGCATCTAAAGAAACATTAAATTCCAATCATTCTATTCCAAAGGAATGTAACTCCTCCTTCTGCCTCAAATTCTTTATAGATTTTTGTCAACATCTTACATTTTGCACCCATAATAAAGCAGTTTTCTCTTTCCTTAGTTTGAAATACAATTTCTCTAAGGTTGTCTCTCAGCACATTTTTATCCTTTGATTTCTTTCTACATAACTTCATCAAAGCAGGGCTCAGTAAATTGAGCCTAAAGAGCAGTGCAAGATGAAATGCTGCAGAAAACGAATATTCTCATTTCCCCCTAACATTGCAATATATACTAAAGATTAATTGGAAGAAAAAAAGCAATTTTATTTACCATGCTTAGCCTTGTTCCTACACTTTGCTTAATGGAGATCGGGGTAGAAATGCAGTTAAAAGAGCAGGTTTAACAATTTTATAACATTCTAATTTACCAACATTTCATGGTATAGAGGTAAAAGTTTGAAATTTACCAGTCAAAAACTACAAATCCATCTATTCCCCTTCCTCTTTAAAACAATGGATCTTTAGAAATAAGGATTATTTCCTTCCTTTCCTGTTGTCACCTCACCTGTATCTTTCTTCCCTTTCAAACCCATTAGTGTATTTTCATACCGTTACCTTCTCCAGTGTGTAGGGCTGGCAGTAAAAATCCTGCATGGGAAACATCAGAAGATTTTTGGAAGATACAAAGTGATGGGAATCAATTGAAAACTATTTTTCACAAAAGTTCACTAATGAACTGATCATTGCAGGGCTGTGCAACTTCCAAAACGAAAGAGAGATGAGAATGGTAAAGCAGTTCAGTGTGTATTTTAGACTGCAGCACGGTACATTTATTTTGGCACTTAAATTCCTCATTTCCCCAAGGACAGAGTGTGCACATCTCAAGTAATGATGCCCAGATGTTTCAAGGCTATGGCTTAGCAGTCAAGCTTCTTGTTGGCATAAAGTGGCAGTTTCCCTGAACTCCCAGATGTACTGTTGAAAGCTCACGAGCTATTCCATCCACACCAACAGGTCTAGCACTCTGCCCAAGCCACTTTTGCAGCAATAATATTTACCACTTTGATTTTGAAATTTATTTCCTGGAAGTTTGGAGTGTTTATCCAAAATACATTGCTTTGCACCCATGCATGCCATTAAAAGTCTGCTATTGAAAGAAGATCTCCAAGGAGAGTGAACACTGCCAAAGCAAATGTGATACCAAGTCAAGGAAATGCTTGCAGGATTCTTTCAGCACCCACCAAGCTTTAGTGTCAACATATTTGAAATCACTGCAATTAGCAGCAAGTGAGGCTTCAAGATTGTGATGTAGGAAAACATCCTAAAAGGATGGAGGGACTTTCTTGACTTGAAAAAATTATTAGAGAAGAAGCGAGCAAGCAGCACACGGCATTTCCAGAGTTACAGGAGTTTAGCCCAAAGAGCTGCTCCATTAGTTCACTTAATAGAACATTCTGTCACCCCAGCTTCCTCTGAGGCTGTGCAGAAGAAAAGAGGAATTATTTTCCTTTAAACAGAATCAAAGTCTATTCAAAGAAGAATATATAAAATAATGTAAATATTCTGAGGCAGAGTTTGTAGCCAGAATTGCTAGGGCTTGGCCTATATTTTAGGACAAATTTAAGGTCATAATCAGTATATGTGTTCAAACCTAGGGCAGCTTACACAGAAAATAGACACTTCTTGATTTCCAAAGGAAAGGGATTTAGTATTTTTTTTAATCTCTAAAGACCACTGAAATTCTACAGGCAGATAAAATTCATTTGTTTATTTCAGTCACCATAGAATTCAAATATGAAGGTACCTTCTCTTTTCTTAGATTATCTAAGCCCATATCAGACAAAATATATCCAACTCTCTTAATGACATAATGAAAAGGAAGATGAGATCAATGGGGAGAAAGGGGAAATGGAAGAGGAGAAAGGGGAAGACAAGAATAAATGTGGAAAACATTATTTGCAATAAATATTAAAAAGGAAAACCACTCCTTGAATTAAGAAGTAATATTTAACCAAGCAGTATTCTCATAGGAAAACATAATTATTCACACCATGCAAAGTTTTGAAATAATGTTATTTGCTGTAACTTTTGATTTAAACCTAAATATCTCATGAGTTTTCATGAAATAAAAGTACTTTTTGTCTCATTTGCAAACAGAATCTTGAGCACCTACAAGACAGAGACTGGGCAGAGCACATCAGGGCAGGATTATCTTCCCTCTTATTTTCTTATTACCAATTTACTCAAAAGAAAATTATACTGGAAAGGTCATCACACTGGGGAAAGCAGCTCAGGGTTTTCAAGACCAACAAAACACACAAGCTTGCCATTTACTGTGAAAATTTAACAGTAATCCTTCTGAAAGAGCGAGTTTTAATCTTGCTGCCATTGCAGCTTCTGAATTTCTACCTCTTCCTTGTTCTTTGATTTCCATTCAAATTATTTAATGAAAGGATGATAAATTCTTGACCTTCCTCTCACGAGCATTCCCCTCTGACATTTGGTAATGCTCTCTGATAGGACAATGTGCCTGGCAGGGATTAATATTGTATATTAACCTTCTAAACTGAACCCACTAAAAGAATGTAAATTAGGCAAGCCCTCTTGCTGTACTTTCACCTTTTGATAATTCACCATTGATAAGATTTCTGAAGCTAATCAAGAGCTGGAAGCTTTCTTTTTCATGTGTAGTGCATTTTGAATGTTGTCTGATATACTACAGCTTGTTCTGCTTCCTGGGACAATCATAAAAGTGTGTTTCAACCCAATCTGTTGTTGTATAAAGCAATACAACCATAGGATGTATAGGATGTTTTGGCTGTTTTGTTTCTTTTTCAGTTTTGGAGGGGGTTTATTATTTTTTTTGCTACCACAGATCATGATGCCAGGACAGGCTGCTGTGGTCTATGACTGGCTTCATGCATAAGGGAAGCCATGGGACTCTTGAAATGGTTTCTGCTTGGACTATCTTGTGCACTCTCAGGAGCAAACCCATTCTTCCTTTTTAAAATCCCAGAGAGAGCTCAGACAATCACCATGCATGTCAAGCTAAAGTTAATTCTATTCCCTGTTCATGTGTTTTATTTCACCTCTGAGTTTGTCACCTTCAGCTCCCAGCTTTCTGACTAAGGTGTTTTCCTCCCTGTCTGACTAAACAGCCCTACAGTATCAACCCTTTGTTCATGTATCATTTGGTGTATTCTGCATCTACACCTCCCAGAGGAGGACATTCAGGTGCACAGCCAAATCCAGTAAGGCTTCCCTGAAAGTCAAATCCTGAAAGCTTAAGCTGCTTCCAGGACTGGATTTGGCTGGGTCAGTATTAATTTGCCCTCCAGTTCATTAATGCCCACAGGTACCAAATGTACAGAGGAGGAACCTTCTGTACCCCAAAGGTGTCATAATTCCTCAGGTATCAGCTAAAATCTCATGAGCACAACATCATCCTCATTTCTCACCTGGGTGGTGAGAAACCACAAGAGTTTCAAGATTTCTCCAATGTCACTTGCCAGAACAGAATCCTCCATCCTAACTGTCACTGCTCCACAAAAGAATTCCCCACTAAAAGGCAGTTTTCTTTGCTCTTTTCAGCATGCCAAACCAGGTTATTCCCATCAGCCATCTTCAGCAATTGTCATATTCCCAATACTTTCACTGCTTTAAACTTCACCCCTGTTACACACCCTTTGCTAAGCTAACTCTGGAAAGAAAGGAAGATTTCAGACAGGAGACATGTCTTCCTGTTTCCAGGTCAGGTTTGGGGCACACCACTTAGCTGTTTTTCATCCATAGATTGTATAACCATTTGATTTTGTGTTATTTTTATTCTTAAGGAGAAAACTATGCAGAATTAATGCAAGTCTTATCAAAGTTTAATTATCTTGCCATTAAATTATCAATGCTTTCAAATCAATATTAAGAGACTCCTTTGTCCAGGGCAGATGCCAGACTGATTGGTCAAGAACTACCAAGAACAGTCTCTTCAACACATTTAAATGTTGCAAACTTGTTTTCTTTCACTTCAGGGAAGTTTGTCATGACTTTGAAAACTATCAATGACCCTGGAAGGCTTTTTGCAAATTATTTAGATCCACAGAATACAGAATATTAATAGCTGCTGTTGAGGAACCTTTTGACCTGCTCCTCTCCTGTAAGGGACAGGGCTCCAGGATCCATTTGAAGACAGACTCAATAAAGCACAGGGCTCCATGCATGTAATGCTGTGTGAGCCCATGAGAAATTGGACTGAAGAGCAGTAAGTCAAGTTTTTATTGACATTCTTTTAGGTCCCTGCTATTCCCTAAGGAGTGCCAAGGGATGAGCAGGGTGCTTATGGAGTGAGTTATGCTTCACTGAACTTCTTACATTATGTAAACAAGCAGAGAAGCAAAGAGAATCCAGACTAGTTTTTGTAGACATTTACTAAATATTTATAACCAGTTCTGAGTTATCGTGGGTTTTTTGGGTTTTTTTTTTTTTCTTAAATGCAGTTCATTTGGCCAATAATAGTTTCAGCTTTGAGAAACTGGCAAGCTCTGAATGTGATTCATCTCTGAGGAATCAGTCTTTTGGCAACAGGTTATGCCATTTTTAGAGCAATTTGGCACTTCTCAAACTTTCCTCACTTGCTGCTTCCTGATTATCCTCTTTAGTACAGTAATAAAAACTTCCCCCTCAGGTGTCATTTATAGTAACTCAATAGAATTAATAGAGTTAATGCCTGTGAGTAAGCAAACATTCTCTGCCATGAAGCAGAATAATTTTCATTACAGCACATGAAAGACTTTTGTTCAACTTCTTTGATAAGTCCATGGGGCTGCTCTGAATTGGCAGTTCTCTGGCTCTACCATCCACTTCCCACCCACTCAGGAAACCTGAAGGAGGGTGTAACAAGGTTTTCAGAATGAAATAACATAACTTTTATTCAGCACATCCTGTTAGGTGATTTGGTTTCAGTACAGCCATTGGGACCCTGGGATTCAAGAAGTAGTCAGCATTCCTCCACTGCTGCTGGGCCTACAGCCAGTCAAGTGGCCAATTCTACCATGAGTAAAGATTTCTAAGTGATAGAGCATTCAGTCTCTTAGCAAAAAACTCTTGATTTCATCGCCATGGATTATGACACAATGCTGATCAGTAACATAAGCACCATGGACAGAGCACTTTTTTTAAAAATAAACCCTATTTTACTGAGAATTTCACCTGTGGTAATGCCAACATGGATGATAAGACAACTGTCCCCAGTCTCCTGAGTAGGAAGGATGAGGGTGAGTTGCTCTCTGACTGATAATGAGAATTACTTATGAAAGTCCTTCCAGTAGTGACTTGAGATAATTTGCTTGAATCTCAAACCAGTGGATGGTCACACCCGGGCAGACGCATCAGTGAGATCCTGGACCAACCAGGGAACTAAAAATTGACTTTCATCCTTGTATCTCCCTCACTGCTTAATGATCGCTTATGTAGTTTGTAGACTGTATGCAAAGGTGTAATTTAATAAAACTCAATGTAGCACTGAATTGTAAATTAACTATGTGGATTATTTAAATGCCCCTTTATTTTTTAGCTGATGATCTTTCTTAAAGTCATGCCGGATATGATGCTAATGCCTGGTTATAGACCCAGTACACATGTCAAGCACACGTGTTTGTGGGATACAGGGGTATTTTTAACCGTGTTTCATGGAGGTTTGTGATATTTTGAATTCTACACACCTCAAACTTTCTCCCAGCTGTCTCACAGCAGAGTAGAAAGAGAGTTAATTAATTAGGTTCACCGTGAAGTGAATCAGAGCATGATTTGGTGAGGAGGCCTCAGTGTTTTAAGAGTGCACACCTGAAATGGTGCCTACAGTAAGTTAGTAGATGCACAGAAAGGAAAATCACAATGTAAAAACAAAATGTGCAGTGGCATTTTTTACTGCTCACTGGGTTTAGGAATCTAGTCTCTGTTTTCTAACATGACAGGAGGGTTCTTGAAGAGACAAAAGTGTTACAGATGAGAACTACATAAATATCTGCTTCATAAGGCTGCCCTTGACAATAGACACCCAGTAGGTATAGAATACTTGCCCTCACCTTACATCTTGGGGTTTTCCCCTCTTTCCTTCCCCTATAAAATCTCTTTATCTTGTCCAATGATTTTTCGCACTTTCAATCTCCCTATTCTCTCCCACATCATGCAGGGATGGGATGGGATGGGAGAAGGAGTGAAGTGAGCAAGCAACCCTATGGGTGCCAGGGTCAAAAGGTGATATTGTATCTTCAAGCCTTTTTCACCTTAAACAATTTATATACTTCTCTTTAAATATTGCTTGAAATCAGTAATATCTCTAAAGTCAGAATTAATTTGGAAACCAGGTGGCAATATTCAGGTTGTAAATGGTAATGACAGACAGCATTAGCTACTATTCTTTTTTTTTTTTTTAAGTCTGGTCAGAATTTAGCTCGAGGCAAGACTTGCTTCACATATGAAGCAAGAATATCTACAAAGTTCATTCACTCACAAATTTTCACCCAGCTCTCAGTCTGGTTTAGAAAACATCGTGCATCAAAAGACAATAAAGTCTAGACTTAATAAAAGGGCTGTAAAAATGAAGGTGGCAAGCACACAGTGACTCAAAATTTACACCAGTCTCAGAGATCTTCATACATCTGAATTTAATGAAAGTGTTGAGATTGACTTCTGAAGTTAATACAATTAATCCTTAATAAGAAGACAATAAAAAAAATCAATGAATGCAAACTGAGTGATTACACATTTCCATAGGCTAGTTAAATTGGAATGCACTAACTTTACCAGGATGCAAATTTTCTAAATATGCCCACCTAAAGGAAAAAAAGGAGCTGCAGATTAATATTTGAAAGCTGTGCTAGGTATGGAAAATAACTGTTTTAACTGTTTCCTAAAGCTCTCCCATACATGCAGTGGTATGGATTCTGTCCTCTTCTAATTTTGGAAGACAAGGGAATATCCTATTGGTTTTTAATTATTTTAATTCATCAGCAAAATTCAATCTCAAGAGAAGTAGAATGAGGCCTATAAGAGCAGAGAGTCTAAAGGACAGGAGAAACGTAACAAAGATGTACCATGGACAGAAATTATTACAGACTAAATTGGGGAGATTCTTTTTTTGCTTTGCTGCAGGCATTTGATAACAAGAAACATTCTCAGCAAGACAGATGGGACTGAATATATGAGTTCAGGAAAGGCAGAAATATGTTTCAGGAGGCTGTAAGGGACAATACAAAATAAAGACATTTGCCACCAGTTCACTGAAGCTCAAAAAAAAGAAAAAATGCCCTACCATGCAACTTTCCTGTTGCTAGGAATCTGTTACTAGATTCTCCATGATTCTACATGTTTGGAAAGCTTAAATTACACTTAATTTCTCTATGACTGTAGCCTTCCACTGAAAACAAGCCAATATTTACTTCATCTTTCTCTCTCCCTGATGGCAATGTTTTTTTGAGCAAGGGGCACACAAATCATTGCCTTAGCTCTGCTCCTGTTCATTGGTGCCCAACATTTTCTGACAAACTTCATCTCCAGGGAGAGGAGGTAGATGTAAAAGCCAGGCCTACCTAAAACTTATGAGCATCACTTTGAATCCTTATGGAAGCCTCCCAGGAAATCTTGCTGTTTTCATGAGATAGACAGTAAATGTCACTGATGACATTTTCCCCTACCTACAAGCAACATCCATTCTGTTTCTTGGTGGTCTGCTAATCAGAGATGTCTTCAGGATCAAAAACTTTAATGGCTCTGAGCATCATGCACTTAAAATTCTCTGAAGAAGCAATACCCTAAGCAGATGAAAATGCACAGGGATCAGATTTGCAGAGCAAAAAGTGTAAAGTGACAATTAAAGTAAACACATTTTAGGCATATATTGCTGATTGCAGCAGTTTTCAAAGAGCATTTAGTTCTTCCACTTTGCATATCTCTATCAGACTGTTGCATGCAGGTCTAGCAATTTAAAGCAGAAAAATCAGGTCTGATTTGATGTGACATCCACTACCCTCACCCACCCTCCAGTCAAAGTGGCAAAGATCTGAGCTGAACTGGGGAGTGGAAGCAGGCTGAGTCAGCACTTCACCTGACACACCCCAGCTTTCCCTGGTGTTTCTCTGCACTGTAAATCATAAAAGTACCACAAGCGTGAAGATATTCTATGTAATTCTAAGACACTACAATTAAATTGCATAAAATTCACATAAAAATTATCTCCTCACTTTGTTTACTTGGCCAACTGTTTGTTCATAACAATGTAGATTGAAGATTGCTCTAAAAGCATTTAAAAATGTTGATTGTTTCAGTTTTGTTTAGAAGCAAAATTACACCCCATTAAATTTCTCTTTGATGTTCTGGCTGGGTCAGTACATGCTGTCCCTTATTTTCAAAACAAGGACATTTATCTGTAGGCACAAATCAATAATGAGCATCAAAGATAAAATACTGCAGAAACAATCATGTAAATTATTGCAACATCAAAGTAAGGCTCAGCATGACATCTAGCTTTTGGTGCCTGGTGTGCAGGGAGGAAACCATAACTATATTTTAAATGACTGCTGAAGATCATTTTATTCAGCAGGAAACTTAAGGGAAGTCTAGAGGGAAATGCTGAGCAAAGCCACTGTAGTCTGAGCCACTAAGGAGGGATATTTAAGAATATTCCCCAAAGACCAGAAGCTTGGAAGCCCTCTTTCAAATTTTTGAGCACTTTCCTTTCAGACAAAAGAAAAGTGTGCCTACCTTTTCTTTAGCTTACTTATGGTAAAGCCATGCCACTCTTCATCCCATTGCCCATTTCCTCATGTGTCTTAATTAGTCCTTCCTTCAGACTTTGTTCTAAGCCCTGTATGCAGCTGAGGTGAGATTAATGGCCTGTCCTTTCCCACATCACTTCTGCTCCCTTCCTAAATAAAGGTTCTGCATTTGCTATTCCATAGTCATATCCATTCTCCCCAAAGGTCTATTAAAGATGCTCAGCCACAGTCCTGCAGTTTCATGTGCCAGTTCTTTCAGCACTGTGTGATGGAAATTAGCTGGTCTCCTGACTTGATAGGATTAAATTCTTTGTGTTCTTATCTAGAAAGTGGTAATTTCTGTTTCTATAACCTCACAGCTGCTTGCCTTTGCTCAATGGTCACCATACTAGGACTGCTCAATCCCAGCACAAACCATTCAGTTCAACTCCTGTCTATGCTTTGATTATGCTTCCCTCTCCTTCATCGTACAGCAAACTAGTCAGTCATTGCTCCTTTTGGTTTCTAAGGCTGAAGAATATTTTGCCATTTCCTATTAATATTTCTTTCAAGGTGTCTCTCAGTCTGGCTTGTGGAAATTGTAATTTTATTCCTGTATTCCTTGACTTCTTGTAAAATCTGGCTTATGGAGAGAATTTTCTCCCTTTTGCTGCGTAAGGATTGTCCTCAAATCTTTACTTTCATTCTTTGGAGTTTAAATCCCGACTGGTGTTGTTGGACATTATAACCAAGCACTAAGAAAAAGTGGAGTAATACAGGAGCAAATAATGAAACCTAGGCATTTGTGGCATGACATCAGAACACACTAAAGTGGTACCTGGAGTGGCTCTTGCCAGGTGAAAAGAAGAAACCACAAAGACTGACAGATTTGACAACACAAAAGAAATCCCCAAGATCCCAGGCATAACATGGTTTATGTATGTAAGACTTCCCTCTTTCAGCCATTCATATCCAGAAAAGCTCCACAGAAGTCAAAGGAATCCCTTTCTATTAACCATGGGGTAATACAGAAGGGAATGCTGAAAGGAAAGGAAAAACAGAGCAGCCTCATCCTGCCTTGAGGCCACAGACAGCCCCCTTTAAGTGGATCACCTGCAAGCAGAGACTAGAATTGCAGAAATAGATAATCCCCCTGTGTTCAGCTACAGTAGCCCAACTTATTTAATGCAACTCAAAGAACATTGAGAGGTGTATGGTTTATTACTCTGTTAAAGTTATGCACCACAGACTCTGGGGGAAAAAGCCACTGGGTAAATCTCGAGTGTATTACACAAATTCATTTAAGCCTTTCCTGTAGATCCTTGGCAATTTTCAGGTCCCTCATTAATTCTGCTCACAAATCAAAGTAAACCCATTGTAAATAGCAGTGCAGATCCCATTCAAATGTAGTTCTGGAGTCAGACCAGAAATCACCAAACTGTCCATTTGAATTCAAGGGAGAGGATAAGCAACAGGTACCATCTGGCTGAAGAGGAGCTGATTTTTATTGACAGGAATGACATGAAGTATTATAGAATACCTGAGTACAAGAGAACTGAGAGAAGATTTCTCTCTGGGTGTGCTGTTCTGACAGCTCTCTGAAAGTGGCACTAAATGCCAAAGTCAACTGAAGAATATTCATCCTCACTAGGAATAACAGCAGAAAAGTTGTGCACAACAGACTTTGCCATTAAAAAAAATAATTATCTCCAAGTGTCTGCGTCACTCTCAGTTAGCAATAAATCCAGCTGACCTCATCTTGGGAGTAGAAATAACTATGGCTACAAAGGAGTATTAAAATACAGCACTCTGACTGCATGCTGGGCTGGATGGAAGTGGATGAATCTGGCTTGCTGAACCTGCTGCTGGAAACAGGCTTTGTAATCTGAATCCCACTTTCCTAAAAAACCATCCCTCCTCTCCTGATGTATGCAGTCCCAGCACAGCTTTTCAGGTAGCTCTTCCCAAGGTTCTTCAAGTCTCCCGATCTGGGTGGTGTACTCTTTGCTACCTGACAGCTTTTTCCCTGGGGTTTTGCCACTGGTAGTGCTCAGGCACTGGGGGCCTCTGTAAGCACACACTGACCTGAGTCACATCATCCACCTCGATCCAGCTCTCTTTTCAAAACTTTGTTTCCAAAATCAATTCATTACTGCTGAAATGACAGAAAATAAGAATGGTATGGAAGAGGATCACAAGGAGCAAACATAGCTGCAGATTTTTGAGGTTTTAATACAATACAGGTATTTAGCAGCAGACAACCAACAGTTTTAAAAAGCTTTATCCAATACTGCTCTTCTTACCTGAACATCAGCAAGGTTCTCTCAGGCTCTCTCACTGTGAATAGCACTAATTCCTGTGCACCAGTACCACCGACTCCTCCACCACCATGATAACTATTTCTTCTTCAGTCTCACCTACTGCTATTTGCCTAGTTAACACTTCTCCTTTTCTTCATCTCCTAATCTGGCAACCCCAGATGATCCTCATAATCCCCTTTTTGCCTCCTCAGAATTTCTGAAGGAAAAAGATACCAAGATCAAGTGTCTGCTACAGGTTTATCCTCTCAGCATTCAGTTCATTAAGAAAACCTCTCCTTTCCTTTGAATTAAATCCCATGGGTGTGGACTGCTTTCCTGCTGTTGTGTGTAGGTATCTATGTTTAACCAGAGCACAAATGGATCAGGTGGGCCTTCTGGGATCCAGATTGCTCAAAGCTCCACCCAGCCTGGCTTTGAACACCTCCAGGGAGGGAGCATCCACAGCTTCTCTGGGCAATCTGTTCCAATGCCTTCCTACCCTCAAAACCATATCCCCTTGTTCTATCACTGTCTGTATAAAAATCACTCTCCCACTTTCAGGTGTTTTATCACTATACCAGCTTTTCTGGTTTCTGTGATTTTATTTTTTCATTCTCTTTACTCAGATTATCCCTGAACAAATGCATCTAACTCTTTTTGTTTTTGCAAGGGGTTTCCACCTCCAGGACAGCCCAGGTTAACAGTTGATAAGAAATGCAGATATCTTCACCTTGTCATCACCCCAAGGACCTGTGTACCTCATATTTGTTTCCTGGGAAATTCATATCTTGACCAACTCCTCAGTGGTTCTTTGCCATGAAGGGAAGCACAAGTAAACCTAAAAAGAATTCCAAATCCCTCTTTCTCACAGGCCCTTTCTCTTTTTCTGATCATTATAACTCACATTTCACTGGTTATTTAGGATGATAAAAACCTGCCTCATCTTCAATTCTGAGTGCACATCCAGGTTCTGTAGAGCTAGCTTGTGAAAAACTTTTTAGTGAAAAACATTTCTGTCTGGCCACTGTCATGCTGCTAAAATTCACTTTTAGACTCCCCCTTCCATATTGCTCACGTTATATCATTTAATTTGGCTTTTAAAAATAAAAGCAATGGTTCATAGCCATTTCAAACATGGCAGGAGGTATCCTATTCCTACCCAATTCCTTCCACTACACCTGCTTTTTCACTTTGTATTCCTCTATGGGCTCCATCCTCTCTCATAAAATCATAAACTCATTTTCCTCCCTCACTTTTAAGGTATTTCATTACCTCTTCCCCAAAATCTTCCATTACCTATTACCTAGGACTGTTTTCAGTCCTAACTGGGCTTATGACCTTTCTCACCAACATTTCTTTTCTGCAATTTTTGGAATTAGCGTCTTTCCATTTGTCTTCCCTCTGTTCCTTATGACACCTTCACTCGAAACTGTGTATTCTCCTCAGCAGCAATATAAGCCAACCAAGTCAGACACTAAGATAAAGCACCAATTTCCTATTTCCTCTCAGTCTCTGAGGCAGCTGCATCTGCTGACCTGTGGCCTCGAGCAGCAGCAACATCTTTACAACAAGAGGTCATTGAAGTCTATTATTTGCTTGTTGCTTTTGCCAATAACTGGGTGAAAAAAAAAAAAACCCACCAAAAAAAAGCAGAGATGAAAATTAAGTCCAGCAGGAAAGTGCAGGTACAAACATTTGTGCTGAAAGGAACATTTGGACTACACATGCATTGCATGCTTCAAAATATCTGACAATTCACTAAATTCAGAGGAATCAAAGTGAAATGATTCCACTTCCTTGCCTTGACCTCCTCTCTTTACAAGTCAGCAACTCCTGTATTAGTCTAACATGATGTAAATCTGTGTTGTTCTTACTTGGGTTATGTCAACACACTCTGCCCATGGACCACAGCCCCAAAGCTACAGGGCTATTCCCACACAGAACCACAAGGAGAACACATCCCCAGCTACATCTGGGTGTGTCCTGAGCAGCACCACAAGCCATTGTTTTCAAAATCAACTCTCAAAAATAGACTGTCAAAAAAAAAAGGAGGGGAGGAAGAACTTCCTAAGTGAAGATCATTTTGCACGCCATCTGTGAAGTGCTAATTAAACACATCATTGTTTTTTGGCAGGATAAGATATTTCACAATGATATCTGTAAGCCACCTGCCAGCTCTTGCTCACATTCTTTACATCACCAGCAAGAGATCTTATACATTTCTTTCCCCTTAGGTAAGAATCTGCAATATGCAAAAAAAGTTAAATTTTCTAAAACTGGCTTCTTAGCATATAACTGAAGTCAAGTGAATGGCAAAGGAATTATTTTGATTTGTTTTAAAATGTCATATTTTAAGTCATGGTTTTAATATTGCACGCAGGTATTAGGCAAGAATTTCAACAGGTGCTTTCTGCTATATTTTCTATATCTTTTATGTGAGTTTCAAATAGAAGCAGCAAGGACTTCCCATGATAAAAATTAAGTACCATTAACAATTGCATTATGCAATCATCTTATTTTATGTTCCACTAATCCCAATCTTTATATTTTGTCCTTCCTTAATATGGCAAAGTATTGTTAGCTTGGGGGTTTTGAAGGTTTTATTCTCCCTATGAATCATTATTATTTTTATAAACATGAAAATTACTGCCACAGTATTTACAGTTCTAACCAGAGATTAGCAGGTTGCAAGCTACTGTAAAGATGCAAACCAGAAACAGGAATTTCTCACACAAAGAGGGTAAAATTGTGTTTAAGAAATTTAAACACACCCAGACAGAGGAGACTTTTTTGAACGCTTTTTGAGGGATAACAGAGACAACAAGCAAATGTCTACTAAAGGTTCTTGATATGTAACTTCTCCAGGATTATCCATGTAAATTCTGTCCTCATGCATGACATCTGTCAGGATATCTGAACAAATATGTATAGAAACAGAAGTGACAAGAAAACTTTCAGGAAATCAGATTCAGCTTGGGATTGGTGGGGGAAAGAAAAGGGAAGAAATAAATGCCCCAAGCCATCTGACCTTCAACACATACAATCCAGTGGGATACTTTCTACTCTCTCCTTAGGAACACAAGCTTCTACCTTTACCACCCTCATTCCACCTGATGGAGTTCTTCTACTATCAAGGATTATATTTATGTTGCCAAAGAAAAGATTGGCTATTTGACAACACAACATGAAACCTGATTTAGCTAGGACATACAGTAAGAAATAGAGCTATATAGACATCATCTTAACACAGTTGGCTGAGTTCAACTGCAGTTGAGAAAACAATACATTAACTTCATCTATGTCAAGGTAAGGATCACCTGATTCCAGCTGGAATTTCGACACAAAACAGCCATCTGGAATTGCTTATCACACTATAAAAGCACACTATTATGGAGAAATGTATATATATTATCATTGGACACACAGAGAGCTCATAGAGGCCTTTGAAGAGAGAAATTATATCCAAGACAGGCAGAAAATATTCCTGGCAGATGGAGGAATTGGTGGATAATGAATAGCTTGGGGTACACTCACAGTTCTCATCAAAAGGGCAAGAAGTTATATGGGAGAGGAGAGGACCACTCATACTCTGAAGTAGAAATGCTGGAGAACAACGTGTGGTTCTGTGGGGGAAAAGAGATGGGAGAAAAAGGGACTAAGCAAATAGAATTTCCTGTATTGCCCCAGCCAGCCACATGTGGGGTCAAGCAGAAAATACCATGTATTTATGAAGTAACATGCACATTACTTAATCAAGGCTTAATGAGATGAAAAAACATCAGCAGAGCTCATCAGCTGGATGCCACTTCTTTCCACTAATGCATGCAGCGTTTTAGGACTGACATCTCATTAGAAATAACACTGCCCACTTCCCAGTCCATTATCACACAGAATCTAAATCACACAAAGAACACAAACATTCAGAGCTGGAATATCACATCGTGTTGTTTTCTTTTTCAGAATATACTTTTTTAAGACGTCCTACAAGCATCTCAGTTTGAATTTCCGCTAATTTTTGTTCTATCCTCACCCCAGGCTGCCTCTCAATGCCAAGTCTATCAAGCCTAACACCAATAGAGCTGAGTCAGAAACAGCCTGTTGAATCCACAACATCCAGAAATAGGAATATTTAGGAGTGTGGACACCAAATCAAGTGGCCAACGCAAAAACATCATCCAGGTGTTCAAGGCTTTGACACATAGAATAAGCAAGACCTCTCACAAGTAGAACACAACCCTATGGTTATTGTGCAAATGTTGTCATGCAGATTCAGTACTCCCCAAGTATTTCTCTATTGCACCAGTTACACAATACCCTGAGCTGTTTTTTTCCCTCTTTACTTATTTTGTTTTAAAATAAATACTCTTATGCTTTGTACAAAAGGTTTTACTTGCCAGTTACAATGTGGTTTTCACATGTGACACAAGCACTGCCTCAATGAGCTCCTTGGTATTGTTATCTTGTTATTGCAAGCCGGTATTTTACCATGCAGTCTCCAGCTGTTATTAAATTTAAAGAGAGAAACAAGCCCCACTTTAACTGTCTGTCCCTTGGAAGGAGAAACTTGAGAAGATAATGAATGAAGAAACCTTTAAAGCTTTGAAAAGACATGTAACACCATAAATCTTTTACTGCCTCTCCTCTTGTGTATGTGCCTTATTTCTTCATTTGCAAAGGTCACCTCTCGTAGAAGCTGAGACATCAAAACAAAGGTAATGACTGGAACAGAAGAGGTTGTAAATCCCACTTCGATTTTGGTTCTTCCCCATGCTACAGAGTTGAAAGCCTTAAAGCAATTGCTTGTCTGTGACCACTGAAGCCCACCCTCCTGAATATGCCTCTGGATTCCTGGAATTTGGACTGTGAACTATGCCACCTGATGGGAACTTTTCTATCTCTCTCCTTCTCTCTCCACCTCACATTTACTGTTAAATAAAATCCATACTATTGTCTTTGGCCAAATAGTCTTATTTGCACCTTAATTCAGGCAGAGGCCTCTCTAATAATCAGATTTTAACATACATTACTGCTACACCTTTTACATCTATAACCTCGTGCTCTCTCATGTTATTTATTATATAAGTAATATAGAAAATCAGTGTATAATATATAAACAATATTTGAAATCAGTGTATAATTGTTCTAAATTAATTAAGGTGCTTCCAGCTGTTATTGTTCTTGCTGACACAAAA
Source organism: Onychostruthus taczanowskii (assembly GCF_017590055.1). Taxonomy (NCBI): domain Eukaryota; kingdom Metazoa; phylum Chordata; class Aves; order Passeriformes; family Passeridae; genus Onychostruthus; species Onychostruthus taczanowskii. Next base: position 1,153,952 of record NW_024505893.1, on the reverse strand, counting down.
GCATTCCTTTTCTCCTCCATGGTAATTCAGAGCTCTTCCCCAACACAAGCAGGGAAAGCAAAAGAAAAAAAAAGCTTTGTGTATATATCCACCATCTTTCATGCATGCAAATAACCAGAGGAAGAGTATTTATATTTAGGATTAGAGCTTTGAATAGACAAACAATGGATAAATGTGTGCCCTCAGTATCTAGGTTACATCCTTTAGGAATTTAGCCTAATATTCTCATTTCATGGGGAAAAAAAAAAAAGATTTGAAGAAACAATGAGAAGATGAGAAACGAGCTTACTTTGAAATATGACAATAATGATACACAAATGCTTGCCAGAGGCACATGAGTTACATTCTTCAAAAGGTTAAAAGTTCAAGAAACGTAATATAAGGTACAAGATATAATGAGATGTAACAAGTGAGAACCAGGAATGGCTGTGTTGTAAGTCAGAGGACCGTGCAAGCTTATTTACAAGTCAAAGGAAAAATAATCCTTCTCCCATTCCCATAAAAGCCCTTTCCAAAGCTCCCATTAGCTATGTTGATGCTTGCTGCTGCCAGGTTTAAAATAACTTGGCCCTCATTTCACAGAACTGATTCACCTCCATTAGCAACCCCTCTCCCAGGTGGGCCACTGGAGAAGACACAGAGGCTTCCCCCTACCAGTGAACCAGACCTGGCCATCTTTTTAAGGACCGAACCAGCTCCACAACTGACATTTTGGGGAACACCAAAATCTCAGAGTTATGGGGTTTTGTTTGATTTGTTGGTTGGATTCTGTGGTTTTGGTTTGGGGGTTTTCTTGGTGATTTTAGTTTTGTCTGTGCTTCTTTCTCTGTGGTAAGTCTGGCAATTTTTGCCACTACAGAGAGAACATCACATTAGATCATTTTATATTAGCAACTTCAAAACTGAAAGGCAGCAAAAAAACCAGCTGACAAGAACATGTAAAAGCAAAGCTTAAGGCCAAGAGCAGAATTTCAACCTGTGTCCTCTGGTGCTCTGTGTGCCTTGAAGTCTTCCGTCACTGCATCTGTCTCGCTGAAGGGCCTTCAAAGCACCCGGTATATTCTGCTACACAAAAGAAAAGTTTTCTGTGCTACTCTCAGTTTGAGCTAGAGGAATATCATGTACACACACCTGATATTGGCAAACAGAGGTGAAAAATGGCTGCAGCATGGACGTGCTAGAGAGCAAATGCAGCTGAACAAATGAAAGAGAAGCCAGGGTAGCAGTGAATTGAGTGGACAAAAAGGAACCTGGCCATCTCCTTGTTATTCTGCAGGGCAGCTCAGCTTGTCCAGCTCTATCAGCCTTCTTGCTCTCTATTCACTACAGGGAACTGCCAGCAGAGTATTCCCTTTTTTTTTTTTTTTTTTTTTTTCCAAGACAGTTCACATGAATAGGTACTTTCAAAATAGTCCCAAAACGATCAGGCCTGCCAAGAAAGATATTCACTACATGGAAGCAACAAAAGGAGAGTTCTATTGGTCAGCTGGGCTGTTCAGCACACGAGAAAAAGAATTGCATTAAGATTTTAATTTAGAAAACTCTTTTATTTGCAAATAATTTGTGATTTACCTGATGTAAATTTTTGAGTAGCCCAATCAGGCTGATTAGCCAATACTTTGAGAGTCCTGGGCCTACCAACTTTAGGAGCAAAATTCTCATTTTAGTTTCACCAAATCTTCCCTTTCACTGCCCCGTGAAAAGGAAGACCTCAAAGAAGATCACATATTTTGCAAACCTCAGTGTTTGACAGGGTGTAAGAACAAACACTCTCACAGATGTGGTTTATGAATGTCTGCAATAAATGCAGTAAATAATTCAGTTTCTATCAGTCCAAGTACAAACCACTTCATGAACCCTGGTGAAGATGCACAAGCAACACGTGCCTAGAAACAGTTAAATACATAAAACCTGGGCTAGGGTAACTTTCCCTCTGACATTCATGGCTGCACCACGGAATGTGAGAAGAATTTTATTGGCATCCACCCTTCTGCTGCCCAGCTGATACATGTGGCTGAGGTCGTGTCTAGAGCAGTGCCACAGAGGGAGGAGACGCCGTCTCGCACTCCCTGACTCCAGCGGCTGTGCTGGCTCCCACCGCCAGAGCCTGACAGCTTGACATTTCCCAACAGCCTGACGGATGAAAAGCACAATTCCTGCTCTTCTCCCTGACACCCCGCAGCAACGACAGGGAGCTTGTGAGATAAAGCTGGCAAGTTCAAAGGGTGCAGATCAGAGTTTGAACGATGTTTTCTGTAGCTCTAATGATCTGTATTTTTCACTAGGGTCTTTCACAGCCCAGCATTTCTTCCTCCAGTTAAGAGTTTTCTTCCATTCCTCATTCCAGCCCCTAGCAAGGCAGAGATCTCAGTGGCTTTGTTGGAAAGGGAGACCATATCCTTCTTTTTACAGGTGTCTCTCAGTTGCTGCCTGGAGCACCCAAACACCAATTAGCTGCAGGCTCAGTCACAGAGTATACACTGCCCATATCCCCACTGGTACTGGGGGAGATCAAATCCAAGGAATTTTTGTGGATCACAGGTAAAGGATGAGTCTCAACAGAACTGGTTCTCCCAGTCCAGGCAACCATTTTTAATGGTACTGCTATTTAGAGATGTGATCATTTGAATCTACATAATCTGTGACCTTATTCTCTGGTCTGAATACAACAAGGAAAATGCTGAAAAAAGGATACCCACCACTATTTCTCTGGCTATTTTAAGTCCTTTTTCAGCCCCTATTAATCTCTTTTGTTTGGTTCTCAGAAAATGTTTGAGTGATCTTGTTTTTCTGACCAAAGGCTTTGGAAAAATTTTTAGAAGTGTTCCTAGCAACGAAGCTTCAGCTTCACCCACACAGTTATTTGAGCCACAGTGCTTACATGTTTGTCTAATCAAGGAGCAGGAAAAGCATTATAAAATGCTTCTGATCAATAGTCTGTAGGCACAAAGCTCAAGCACTGAATATTCACCAACAATCAAGAGAGCAAACACTTAAAAGCATTTGCTGAAAAAAAAAAAATCAAAAACCTGAGTAAACCAAAGTCTGCTGACAAATTTACTGCTAATGCTAAAAGGAAAATTCTTCTAAGCACTATTCTTTGCAAAGTATTAATTCCTTTCCCACTATGTACTTAAGTTGCTTAAATTTTGCCATAAATAACAGAAATGTTCTGGATTTAATATTTCTGTTCAGGTCATGAAAGAAAATCCTAGTTAGAAACCAATTATGAATATATAGGTCTCAAAAGAGGGGACATTTAGGAGAACTCTGACATTTGACATCACTCTTCTAAACCAACCACAAATGGCAGAAATCAACAGATCTGTGCTATTTATACAAGCAGAACAGTGGCCATGAGAAGGAATGATACACAATTGTATTTGTATCTTTTCCTATTCAAGCAAGACATCCTCTCAGAATTTTAACCCAGGAGGCTTACTTTGCAAAACAATATGTTAAGCACAATTTATTTTTACTCTATTTCTCAAAAAAAAAAAAAAAAAAAAAAGTCAGGAGCGACATGTGGATAATGTAACACTACATTTCACTTGTAACATTTAAATTGTGGGTATGAAGACTATGAAAGAGACAGCTTGCAAATAAACAAATTATTCATTTTGTTCCATGTGTTTCAAAGGAAAGAACCCACATTTACACTTCAGCACTCCAATCCCTTGGGACATAAATGTGATTGAGCAATACCTGGATATTGTTCAGCTCTGTACATGCCTCAGTGCTCCCCTGGTTTGCTCAGCCATCCTGTGGTGCACTGTTCACACTCTGCACTGCTATGACTCCATCCAGGTGACAATCTCAAAGCATTTTTGAAACACGAATGAATTAATTCTCACCCACTGAAGCAAGGAGAGATTCAGTGACTTCCTCAGGGCAACAAAACAGCCTTGATTCAAGCCTCAGGCTGCAGTCTGGCACTTCAGTAGTCTCGTAGTCATGGAAAAGTCCAAAAGTTCACTCTAAGTCATCAACAACATTCTGCTTTACAGCACATCTTACACAGGTGATGCAAATAAATGAAAGAGTTGTAGCTGCAGAAATGAACCTGTTCATAAATCATACAACTGGGCCAGAAGTCAGATCTCTCTTCCTCCTAGACATCACACCGTATTTTCTGATGCCTGCAATTAGTTGGGACAGCAGGAAGACCTGTTGTCCCAAAGCTAAATAACACAGCTAAAAATGAACAGCAAGCATCACCCTATTGTAACATCATTGCCCAGCAAATACCTAAAAGGCTGGAACTGAATTGCAGAGAAAGCGCAGCTTTGCTGTAGGAACAGGAAATGCCCTGATGAGATGTGCCCTACAGATCTAAGCCATCATTTCTTCTTCTAAGCTAAATGGACAGCCAGAAGACCTAAGGGTTAAAACCACTAACGCAGACCAAAACTCAAGAGGCATGCTACCTTTCCAAGAAATCACAGGCCTTCATCCCCTTCTCTCTGAAGAACTTTTAAAAAACATTTAAGGAAAAGAGGTAGAAAGAAAACAAGGCAGAACTTTTATTTCTCCACCTACTTTTAAAAGTCCCCCTTTGAGATGCTCCTGTAGGCAGAAGGAAAGAGCATCACTACGCAATGAAAAACAGCACTGGCTGTCTAGACAATAACTAATGGGACTATTGCAGGACTAGAGGAACTATCAGTTCTCAGAGTGCTTTCATTTATTGGTTTGCTTTCAGCCATTTGTGGCAAAGGCACGCTATTCAAACAATAAAATATGGAAAATACAGTGAAGGACATACAGCTAAAGGGTAAGAGTCACTGAAGGAGGCAATATTAACTGTTCTCACATATTCACTGCTTCAGTACACAGCTCATTCTTCACAGCTGCACTGCAGCAAAAATAGAGTAATTCACTTCTTATCTCTGAGCTCTGTATTTGTCCTATTTTTATTTTTCTTTAAATAAAATATTAATTTCTTATCAAGGAATGCCAATTTCTCTTAACTTGCAGGAATTATAGGGAACATATCTTCTCTACCTGGATGATAGACTAGAATATCAAAGTTTCTGGTTCACCTCTTAGCTGGCGACGTTTTCAGCATTATGTCTAAAACCTTTAAGCTTCAAAGGTTGATAAAGCATTAACACATTGCTAAAGCAGGAGCTCTGGTGCTTGAGAACAGACACTGGAGTGAATAATGTTTTGGTGGAGATCATTCTGGAGATTTTAACAGAAGCTGCATCTACCCCATTACCTATGGAAAACATCTCTTCCCACTAAGTTGCTTTTATTTCCATATATACAACAAGTTTATGAGACAGTGTAGGATGTGCTGCCAGGTCAGAAAACAAATACAACTATTAATTATAATATGTACAAACTGAGGATATGACCTCTATTTTCAATGAAGTGACTCAAGTCTCTCCAAATGAAAGAATGCAGGGTCTGAGAGCACACTTTACTTAGCAGCAGGAAGACAATTATAAAAGCAGCTTATAAAAGCAGTTATAAAACATCAGATTATCCAAGTGTTTCTGATCTCATGAAACCACTTTTTGCCCACTTTTTTCTTCTTAAAAGACAAAGCATGTCTTGTTAAGATGTACAGCTCTTTTGCAACATCTCCAGTCATTTCCAGTTTCACTCAGGGCGTTGCAAAAGGTGAGAACCAACATGGCAGTGTGCAGCAGCATTTACTGAGCCCTGTAAGCATGGAATGAGATGACCTGAAGAAGATCACCCAAAGAAGGAAGGGCTAAGACAGCTCAGACCCATCTCACTGCCCCAGCCATGTCAACAATACAGTTCTTTTAAGCTGCTGCACACTGCCCAAGTTTATAATGAGATTCTGATTTCATTCGATTAGTGGTTGTTTAAAACATCTCCACTGTGATCAAAGAAGTTAATTCATATTTACCAAGGTCGGTCACCATTGTTACTTGTGGCAAGGTCATATTAATTCCCTGTCATGACTAACCCCCATGCCACCAAAGAGCAAGAACTCCAAAAATGTTTGCTTGAGTTAAGAAATGAGCTTCGAGCTGTAAAGCAAGATTTGGCCTTTTACACTTTCTTTTTTCTGAATATATATGATCAGGTTTTTGCGGCTTTTTATGCCAGGGTTATTCTGAACCCCACTTATGATACCTTTGCACCATGTTCCCCCAAGTACATGAAAGACTCAGTACAAAAGACACAAATATTTATGTAAGACAAAAGGTGACAAAGGGACAAATAGAAGCGCAACACTCACTCTTGAAGTGCCAGCTTGTGCCAAACAGATTGTGCCAGATGCAGAGATCAATTATTCTACAATATTGCCAACTGTCTCCAGCATTTGTTCAGGATATTCAGTGGCAGTGGGTGGAGGCTAAGGGAAAAGAAAAGCAGCTCATGTACTAACTGGTCTATTTGGTGTTTTTTAGGATGGCAATTGCCTCTCACTCTAATAAGCAGAACAAATGCTAATGGGCCTCAGTTCATTGCAGCCAGGAGAGGAGGTCAGGCTGAACAGAGAGCTACAGAACTCCCTGCAAACCAAACATCTATTTAATCAGCACAACGAGGCCAAGAGCATTATCCACAGGCAATCATATTGTTTCTCAAATACACTCTGACATGTTAAAACAATAGTCCAACACAATGAGAGGCTCTTTGTGCTACTGTGGGACACTTTGAAGCTGTGACTGTCAATTTTGTGGATTTGTGTCAAATGTTCAGTGCAATAAAAGGTGTGAGTGATACGCCCTTCAAGTCTTCCCATTAAATGAACCTCTGTGACAAAGTACTTCAACAAAATCATGCTGAAATACTTGGGCAACAATGTCACACAATTGTGCTGAAGATCTCATGTAAATGACATGATTGAAAAAGGCACCAGGCAAAGCAGAACAAAAGGGTTGCTGTAGCAGGTCTTCGCTATTATTTCACGGGGAAAAAAAATAGAATGCATCAGCTCAAAGAATAACTAAGTGAAGAGAAATCTTTAACATGTTCTCCATAATTTTTATATCATTTTCCTTTCCTGAACTTAGGGCAGCAAATAACTACAAACACATTTATTTTATGCATAAGTGTGGGGGTCATTTCATCAGTAGCAGAGAACAGCATTCACAAATATTTCTGCAATGAGATGTGAAAAATATATCTAGCCTAATAAATGCAATAAGAGCACATCAATATAATTCTTAATAACTGCTACGTCATTTTCTTAGAAAGTATAAATATTCCAGTGTACCCAATGCAAAAGGCAGACATTTATTCTTAACCTGGGCATTATGACAACCACAGTCACATGAGAGGATCAAACAGCAAATGTTGCTCGAAGTGTGCTACTGCTATAGTAGTGTGAAAACAGGCAGAATCTGCCACTGATTGAGCCAAGGAAATTATACTGGGAAAATCAGACAGTGTTCCATATTTCCAGTTATGGTTTCCTCCACTACCCCCTGTTTTTTTTCTTTACAGCCTGTTGTATTCATTATTTGAGACCTCAAAGTGCTCTTTCTCCTTGCCTCTGAACACTGCCCCAGGTTGTGCTCAGTCTCCAATTAGAATTTAGCTGAAGACAACAGATCAGCTGGAGACAGTCAAGAGAGGTGCAAGTCCTGCTGGAAATACTGGGCCCTGCAGATGACCCGTCAGAGCTTCAACATCATGTTTCCATGCCAACTGAGAGCACTTGGAGAGGTATGGAAGGAACTGTCATTGGGAAGAAAAAGAATCAGTAATTTTACTTCATCTGCCTTCTGGAAGGATCATTGCAAGGACAATGAAAGTTTACAAGCAAATATGGTGTGAGATATTTAGGCACATGGCTTAGTGGTCAGTGCTGGGTTAATGGTTGAGTTCAATGATCTTAGAAGTCTTTTCCAACCTGAGTGATTCTATGATTCAAAAAGCAAAAATTAAATCTTCACCTTCCAAACAGTCCTACTTTCTAGAGCTCCAGATTTAGGCATTCCAGGCAGATCTGCTTCAACATGAGTCTGTCCCCAGTGTTTGCCATGCCCAGGTCAGAAACTAGCCTGCCCCATGTTTAAACTGCTCAGGCTGACCTCTGGCCTTTGGGTCTTTCCACCCTGGATTTCAAACACCTGCTGCCCAGGGGTGCCCTTAGAGGATGCTAGACTCAAGTAATTTCCTTTTTACTCTCTTCAGCCTCTGGTTACCACAAATCACTGTTGTGAGTCTCCTCTGCTTCCTGCCCAGGTGTTTTGCTCTGATCACAACTAAAGATTACTCAGGCAACAGAAGCAGAGCTGAAACAGCAGGATGCAATGTGATGATAGGTACACTACATGGGCAGGTGGGTATCTACCTCACTTTTTCAAAACTGATCCTCTTCAGCATCCAACACAGGATGGATCACATGCCCCTTGGTTCACCAGCTGAGATTTGCTGAACAGTCTGGCCCCTGAAGCAGCTTTTTCTGAAATCTCACAGCTCCTCTGGTCCCACAAGTCTCCCTGCTCCAGGGCTGGCCCTTATCCCTGCCTTTAGTTCCTTCCTCCCTTATTATTTACATCAGCAAATGAGAGGCCTTGACTATCTCACATCTCTGGAGCCTGCCTGGTGAATTCCATCCTGATCTGAGTTCGAGGTGTATTTACATGACTGGGCAACACAAGCAAGTCAAAATGCATTCTGAGATAGAAATTAAAGTTGTGCAATATGTCTTTGTGGAAATTTGGAGTTATACTCTTGTCATGGTTTAAGACAATTTAGGGGGCAGACACTCAAAAATTAGTCACGTCCCCTTGTATTTTTACCCCCTTCCCTTTCACCCATAAGGGGAGATGAATGTGACAAGACATAAGTGAAAAAATAGCAGTTTACTAAAACACAAAACAGCAACAACCAAGATACCAGTAATAAACAACCAACAGCAAGATGCTGAATGCCATGAACTCCCCAGGAACAAAGGAAACCACATGGCAGAGAAAGCCCCTCTCAGCTCAACCTTCCCCCTGGAAGAGAAAAACAGGAAGATGAGAGTGTACAGAGAACTTCTGGCAGCAAATGCAGGGAACTGACTCCATCCAGAGCAGTCCCAAACCTGCAGGGCAAATTTCTGTGAGAAAAGTGAGATTGGCTGGTGACTGTCACCTGCGGTGGTAGCTTATAAGATATGAATGCTGTTAATTTGTCCCTGAAATTTGTCACTCCTGTCTCCTGGCTTCACTAATGATCTCTGTCTCTTTAAGCCTCTGTTTAATTACATCATTCCCTGTTCATATCATATTGGTCATTAATGCCCTTATAGTTTAATGCAGCACCACAAATGAACACAGAGCATTTCACAGAACTGCAACTACAGTAATGCCTCATTTGGTATTCCTACCAAATGGAAATAGAACCAGCAGGCAGAAATGTGCTAGAAATGCAAACAGGTGTAAGGAAAATGTTTGGTGTTTACAAGTTGCACGCTGCTTCAAGTGCTCCACATTTCTATGCACATCTGAGTTTTGACACCAGTTTAGGTGAGAAGTGAGTTAATTCCACAAAAAGTAAAACCAAAAAATCTTCAGATTTTTCTGATTGCTCACTTACAGGACAACCCCTTTTACCCATCCAGGCTGAGAAGATGAAGGGGTTGAAAGCAGATCTGCTGAGAAGGACTTGAGGGGACTGGTGGATAAAAAGCTAGACATGATCCATCAGTGTGCATCCACAGCCCAGAAAAACTGTACCCCGGCTGCACAAAAGGAGGCATGACCAGCAGGGTGAGGGAGGTGGTTCTGGCTCTCTGCTTTGGTCTGCTGAAACCCTGCTGTGTTCAGTTCTGGGGCAGGTCCAGAGGAGGGACACAGAAATGATCAACGGGATGGAACACCTCTCCTTGGAAGAAAGGCTGAGAGAGTTGGGGTTGTTCACCCTGGAGACAAGAAGAATTTATGGGCACCTTATGGAGACCTTTCAGAATTTAAAGAGGTCTTACAAGATGGTGACAGACATTTTAATAGAGCCTACAGCAACAGGACAAGGGGTTTTAGACTAAAAGAGGGTAGATTCAGAATAGACATAAAGAAGAAATTTTTCATGAACAGGGTGGTCAAACACTGGCGCAGGTTGCCCAGAGAGGCTGTAGATGCCCCATGTTTCCATTCGAGGGGAGGTTGGGTGGGACTCTGAGCAACTCTGATCTAGTTGAAGGTGCCCCTGTCCTGCAGGGGGTTTGGACTGGATGGCCTTTAATGATCCCATTCAAACAAAACCGTTCCATGATCTTTGTTTTCACTTCCCCTTCTGCATTGAACCCATAAGTCCATTAATGCTCTCACTTTCATCTTTCCAGTGCTGCTAAAATCTCTCCTTTCCCTGTGCTAACAAGCTCAGGAATAGACTGGAATGTTCCTTGCCTTCAATCCCACCGTATCCCATTATCCATAACTCTCTCTCATATACCCCTCTGCTATGTTTCCAAAATACTGCTCCAGAATCAGCTTCCCAGAGCATCAACCCTCACATGTGTTCTTCCCTAACAAAAATGAATCTCAAAAAAAAAAGGAGATATAAATCCCATGAAGGTGGCTTTGTTCTGTCTTTCACTGTCTAAGAATAATCTTCATTATGCCATGAGCAACTTGTTAGACAACTGCGTGACAGAATCATTGAAAGATTACATTTTAAAATTAATTGAAAGTGTTATGAAGCTGAATAAAATACAATTTGGACAAATTTCAGAATTTTAGAAGATGTGTTTTCTCAGTGCTTAATATAACCACCATGCAACTGGGTACTGGATAAATGCAAGTTCTAATACAGAAAATTTTTTTTAAATATATTATTTTAAAAGCCACAGTGTGAAGCACAAGAGCAACACTGACAACTTTGTATAATCTTTGAAGCACTGTAGGACAGTCTAGCTCAAAAAGAGTCACATACAGACCTTTCAAATAAAATAGCATTGAGCTTTAGAAACATTCTTATTGCAAATAACATATCAGCCAGGTCCCACCCTACTTCTTTGTCTTAAGTGCTCAATGAAAACACACACAGAAAATAAAAGCAACTGTGTTTAAATAACAGCTAAAAACCCCTTCCCAGATATAAAACCCCCTGAAAATGAATGGGACTACTGGAAACATTTGAGATTTGTCCAGTTTTGTCTAAGTAACAAATACTAAGCATGAAGATAAATGTCACAAGCAGGTTAGTTTCTGACAAGAAAAGATTTTTTAAGATTTTTTTTATAGGATTCTTATTTAACTAGGAGTTATAGCCAGTTGTATGGTTCATGGTCTTCTCTTAGCACTTTTTCAATACATCTAAGAACACAGATCCCCACAGGCTTTCTAAACAGGTTAATCCACCCTCACATGTCAGGGGGTGTTTGACATATTCATGGTTAAATAAATAAGCAAAAAAAATCACTGGGAAAAAAATTTCCAAATTAGATATTTGTAAATGGTAATAAGATCTGTCATTTGCCTGGGCAAACCAGCACTTACAGCTGGCCTTCAGTGCAACACCAAGTAAAATGAAGAATAAAGTGCTCCCAAACCTCATCACCAAGGAATACCTGTTTGAAATCCTTCCGCAAGTACTGGCCATTAATTAGAGCACCTATGGATATCCAATATAAATACTTACTTTATCATTTCACAAATATTATGTTAACGACACCAATAGCTTCCTGTGCCTGACAGTTGTACAGTTAAATCAAAAGTTGTACTGAAAAATATTTTATCAGTTCCATATTTCCCTTTTCAATATAATCATATTTATTTCATCCTGCTAATTTCAATTTGATTCTTCAACTGAGGTTAAACATATACAAGGACAGACATAATAAAAGAATTAGGTATAAAACTATTTCACAGCGGTCCCTCTAATTTTCTGTATTGTCCTTTCCTTGGATGTGGATCTTAAGTCCCTTAGGCTCAGGCATTCCTTTTCCTAGTGAAATGCAAAAAGGAACCACCAGTTACCACCACATGGGTACTTTGCTGTATTTTTTGCATTGTTCAAAGTAATCCTTTAGGGATACATCCTTGTAATCCTGCAGGTGCTCTTTGGTGTTTTAGATTAATTTACAGGGAGGAATTATTTCCCTTCCTTCCTGCAGTTTAATAAGGATTAGCCAGGGCAGTTACTGCACAAATAAGCCAAACAAAAATATTTCCAAAAGTTTACTTCTGTTTAGTACCAAACTGTTTTGACAACATACATGCTCAGCTCTGGAGCTGATGAGTCTTCTCATAGCTGCTGAACCCATGAACTTTGATTTCCTCTCCCTAGAGGTTATTATAGATTTCCATGGGTTTGTGCACTGACAAAATCAAGACTGTATTTTCTATTGATTTCAGCCCTGCAGAAGTCAATAATCCTAAAAAAGGGTGTTTAAAAAAGATCTTGTGTGGGCTTTTTTATAGCTGTTTACCTATTTTTATCCATTAATTATAAAATACTGTGCAATTCAATGGGATAAAAAGTAAGTTTAAAGGCACTGTTGGAAGGGAAACTAAGCCTTCTGCAGTCAAAGAGCTGGAAAACATGGAAGTCCCCCAGGACAGCTCATATCCAAGAGCCTCTGCACTACTTCACTGCAGGAAAACCCACCTCAGTCCCCATAGTCCCCATCACCTCCCAGAGTTCTAGCATGTCCCCCCTCTTGAAATTACATCCTGACTTCTTATATTTTTTCTGGAATCCAACAGAAGTTTCCCTAAGAAGGAGGAAGAAGTCAGCATTTCAGTCAGATTAGAGTGCAGGACGTGAGGCTTTCAGTGAGAGAACAAAGCAAGCAATGGATGCTTCTTAAGCAACACTCATTTCTGTGCTGTGAAAGGATCATACCATAACAGACAGTCCAGAAAATCCATAAACAATGATTTTTTTTTGTTGCTCTTCACTGTATCTCATTCTGCTTTCCCACTAACACCTGCCTGTCAGTATCATGTATGCCCACCATTCAGGTGCATTTGAAATTTTTTTTGTTTTACTGTTATTGAAGGAAAGGTTCCAAAAAACTATTTTCTTTACTTTTCTCCTGGCAGGAAAATCCCTACTCTGGTCAGCTCTAACTGCAAATACAGCATGGACGACATCTATGAAGTGTAAAATAACCTGCAAGAGAAATTTAACCTAATTTAATCTAATTTGATAGTTTACCAGAAGTTTGACTTCTACTATTGTACTTCTTAAGTAGTTCGGACTTATTCAGAGAATCAAGACTCATATCAGACAAAGGAATAAAAGCTAAATTGGTGTCTTGAGGTCTGGGGCTCATTTTAAATAGATCTTTGAATTATCTTCCAACATTTTGTCAAGCATGCAAAACCAAAATGCAGTTACTCAGCACTACTTCACAACCATTCCCTGTCAATGCTCAACCTGCTTGCCCCTAATAGGATCTTTTACTCTGTACCAAGAAAAATTAACAGACTATTGCCATGGGGATGTATAAGAAATAGCTCAAAATTCAGTGGAAACTTATCATGAGGAAATATTCACACAGGCACACCACAGATAACAAATAACAAGGAGACTGTGGTTAAAGGAATAACAGGAATACTTTCAAAATACTTTCAACAGATGTGGGAGAGGATCAGAACAGAGCTTGCCACAAGAGCCAAGACAGAAGAAAGTCAATATGGCCTTTTGTTTGCAGATTACTTAAAAAAAAGATCAGTAGATCTACAAAATCAGGCCAGGGTTCTTCAGATGCTATTTTAACTTATACTCATGTTAAAATATTACTTGTGGTGATTCAGCTGTCAGAAATTACTTGAGTAATTTGGCCCACTCTGCAAAATTATCCTTATTTTAGTAGAGCTGAATGTATAAAAATTGATGTGCATGCAATGCTTAGGAAAGTCTTTTCTTCCAAATCACACAGAAATATCCAGTGATACTTCCAGAATTTGTTTCTACTGGTATAAAAAAAATCAGTTTTTGTATTTATGACACACATAGGATTACTGAATATATCTTCATTTAAAAATAGGAGTTGCTAATAATATTCCACAAAATCCTATTGCATCTGGAAATGCTTTCATGCTCTTCTCCAGTTTCTTGCAAGTTCACCAAGAGCTTCATGCTGCAAAATACATGAAGCCATGTAATTGTAATTATTGTAAACACACCCCAAAATGTGGTTCACACAGATTTGGCTAAAAAAACCAAAACAAACAAACAAACAAAACCACCAAAAAATACCCCACCATCTTGTGTCATCATAATTTGGTCATTTTTACTGTGGAAGCTTCTTGTGTTCCACAAAGATATTTAAATCTAGCTTTATTTTATCAGGAGGCTCAACAATTTCAGGGCAACTCTTCGGATGGTTTTAATTCATTACTTTCAAAGTAACTGAGTAGACCACACTTGTACATCTCAAAGATGCATGGAAAATTTAGATGTTCAAAAAAGTTCCAAAACAGATCAGTGCAGCTGAGGTGCTTCATTTTGTCAACAGTAAGAGAGGGTTAAAAAAATAATTTTACATTTTTATTTATTAAAAATATTAAGATAAAAATATTTAAAATAGTGGACATATATTAAAATATTGACAAAGAATAGAGGAACTGACTGTGGGAAGGACTGGGTCAACAGGGAAAAAATGTGGGTGGTGCTGGTGGGACAGAAAGCCACCACTACTATGAGGGATTCAGTGTGGGATTAAAAAAAGCAGTTTCATTCAGACTGCAAGAAAAAACTCATTGATAAGAGCTAAGCAGTCTTCCATCAAGCCCTCATTGGCAGAAACACTGAAAATCTCAAGGCCATTTAGAGTGTTTTATCCATCAAATAGAGCTTATCTTTCTCCCCCACTAATGTTTTTTAAATGCATTCTAAATAAATCTGTTGTCAACCCAACAGGTTTTAACTGTAGATTCAATTTAACTTGTTCCCTATCACACAATTAAAACAAAATAACAGCAGCAGCACAGACAGGAGCCCAGAAAAAAAGATCCTTTTGTTCACTGTCTGCAGGGAAGGAAAGCATGAAATGTTCATGTTCTGCTGCCAGGTCCTATACACCAGGTAACCTGATATATGACACCATTGTCATGGTCAAGGAAGACACTGGAGGAAGGGAACCTTATAAATCACAAACTTCCATTTCTTTCTTTTGTTAGGCAATATCTCCTCTGTTCAGTACAGAAAATATAGTACAGACTCTACCCCAGTAACTGCACTCAAGGATTAAGGTCAGTAGATTGATGCTGTAAGTTTACATATGGTTATCTGGTGGATTCCAGATGAAGTTTCCAGCTCCATCCCCATGGAGACAACAGGTTCTTGTGGAGAGACACTGACTGTTCCTGGTGTGCTCAGTTCCCACAGCTTCCAGCCCCTGACCATTTAGCTCTGAGCTCAGCTCTTTATCTTGATCTCTCCCCAGATGGCATTTTACAGTAGTAAAATTCCAAGAAACAAGGAGGGGAGAAATTGCTCATCTCTATCCTCCTTTATTCTCCATTCACACTGATGAAAACAGATTAAAAATGGGGAATTTTTTTCTGCAGAGATCTTTCTTTGAAAGGAAGCACAAAGGGTGGAGCAATATTTTTCTATAGAAGGATTCACAAATGTTTTGAGGGATAATATGTAAAACATGCATTGATTTCCCCTTCAAATTTCAAATACATCACATTTCTTTCAGCAGAAACTGAGATAAACTGCGGAATTATTCAGAGAACAAATTCTCCAGACCTTTCCATAGTTATTTTGCAGCAACTCCAGTTACATCTATCACACAGCATAAAATGCTATTAAGAAGGTGTTAGAAAAATCCCAGCAGTGGTACAATAATGTGTGTGAACTTGTAACTCATACGCTAAAAATATTTGTATTTTTACTACTAAGAAACTGGGAAAAAATCTCAGAATGGTATCAAACTATCAGTACAGCCAATAAAATAACATTTTACAAGGCATTCTAACTGGCTTTCCAAAACTGTGCTATTTATCACATATATGCAAACTAATAAAACTATTCTGCATGCTTCTCCCTTCAGATTCATGGAATATTATTATCCAGATACAAACATGACAGTCACATTCTCTCTTCTTTGGGAAATGAGAGCTGAATCATTCCATATTGTGCATTTATCTCTGAATACTGCATTTTCCTCTGCAGTATCAGGAAAAGAATAGACTTAAACACTACAAAGAAAAGTCTACATCCATTTTATCCAAGCCTTTCTCCCTAGCTTAATGAAGATAGCCCTCATTAAAAAAATTCACTAAGAAACATATCTCATGTCCCAGTTTTTTCTCTAGGACTCTGGTAAATAATGTAAATACTCTCCAGTGCTTTCAATGGAATTAGATAGGTAACACCTTTTAAAATAGGTATTTCTTTTTCAAAAGAAAGCAAACTCTAAAATCAAATGAGAGAGACACTGCAACAAATTATCATTTAAGCAACTAAAGCAGAAACTCACAAACCTGCAAGGCTGGGTTTGTAACATGGATTCCATGGTAATTTATCCTAAGCAAGTACCTGAATGTGAATTTTTTAGGCTTTATAGACTGGGTCATTGATTCTTATCAGTGAACCATCATGTATTATTCAATTAGTGCTACTTTTCTTGACACCTATAACAAGGACTTATTAACATTTAATTTGTTCAGAAATAGCCATTCATTGATGCTATTCAATGGGAATATTAGCAAGTCTCAACAGACAAGTTATATACAAAAGGAAGAGGGAAAGTATATCTCTTTCTACGTAACTATACCACTATATATATATATCACTATATCACTACTACTACCATCCTCAACAGAAGCTGGGCTCATCCTTTTGACCAATTCAGTCATTCAGCAGCACCAATAAAAATGTATAAACATGCTTATTAAATTTAGCTATATAGAAAGTGAACAGTGTGATTTTTTTTGTGTGTAAAACATGCCCTTTTTCACCTGTGAATTTACAAATATTTGGCTGCACTATTTATGTGTCATCAAAAAGTTCTTAATGACAGTGAAAAAGAACCAGAAAGGCAAGGACTAGCAAGAAGGAAGCTCCTTCTACCTTTTGCTTCTCAGGAACATAAGGCAAGTGGAGCAAAGAACCCCTATCTAACTTTATATTCATTCAGGATTTAATTACAAAGCTAAAGACAATGGAAGACAGTGAAATAACCCACAAACATTGTTTTAATTAGGCCCTCTTTTTGTAAGAATAAAATATTAATGAACACTCAGAATTTCCTCATAGGACTCAGATTTACTTCTCATCTTCCAGACAGAGCCATTCCAAGTGTACGCACAATGCTCCTTGAAAGATGGAAAAATTAAAACTTTTTTTCTCTAAGAATGTCTAATTTGAAACTCTTGCCTCCCAGATATGCTGGATTACCGTGAACATACTGAACCTTGCAAAGGAAAAGGTTCAAGAGGTTTCCTCCAGCCACTTGTGTCTTCACTGGGGCATGGACCTGTCCCAAACCTAAAACATAAAGTACCAGTTGAAGTAAGACAGAGTAAGAATTATCTATAACACAAATTACTCTGAGAGTGCTGTGCTGGGGTTGACACCAGTCTGGAAATTGAAAAGAAAAGCAGAAATATTCTGATTTTTAAAGATGCCAGGGAAAGCCCTGGTTTCTGAGCAGAGTTAGAAAACCCACACAACACGGCACAGCAGTGCACAGATAAATCACTTCAGCTGGCACCAGCACTGCAAATAGGAACTCCTCCTCCTTCTCCTCTTGAATGGAAACTTGGGCTTTAAATAAAATAATTCCGTCGCATAAAAAGCAGGCATATGTGAACAACTAATTTTGGCAATTAAGAACACCCAGGTGGCTCATGTTTGTTGGTTTGAAAAACACCTTCTCATTTAGTGATATAAATCAAGAGTAATTGCATTATAAATTAAGAAATCAAACCAGTACAGCAAGTGAAGCAGATCCACTTAGGGTTACGTAGAAAACAGAATTTCATTCCCAGGGGAATCTCTGACACTTCAACACTAAATCCAATGTCAAAAAAGGAGGCAAGTTAATACACGACACCTTGTGGAAAGCTTGCTTTGTTTTGCAATGCTGATTAAATGAAACTGTCTCCATTTGAAATGATCTGCATTTTTAAGGCTGAAGAGTTGGGGGAAGATTTCAGGGTTGGAATTAAATGATCCACTCTATGATTCCATCAAGTACCTGTTTTGAACTTTCCTATTGAAAAATAGAGGTCCACTCACAAATCATAATTTACTGAGAAAAACATGCAACTATCAAGAGTTAATATCTTCCTCAGAAGGTTCCTTGTATAAGCTTCAAGACCATGGGGCACAAATATAAACCTGTCCTGTTGCTGCCCCAGGGGTAAAATGGGTAGAATAAAACTCAGCCTAATATTTCATTATGTATTTTTAGTATTTTTATTCCATGTTCTTAATTTTGTGCTCTGTAACTTCTCAGAGAAAGCCTAAACCAGACAATAATACAAAATCTGTCATCTCGAACCACACAGGAGTCCTGAGCATCACTCCCCTTGTCTTGTGATTTGTGTCTGCAAGGTTCTTGGCCACCTTCTGCTGATGGAGAAAGCTCTTGTCAGAAAAGCTTAAGAAAACTCAAATACTTGGAGACTGCCTTCAAGGCTGCTCTGCTATGACATTGTACAGCCTAGGATTAGACTGCCAGGAGATGTCCTCTTAGAAGGCTTTCCCTGCATGCAGAGCTGTCACCCTTGCTCCCATCTTGACTTCTTTTGCAGAACAGCTCCATCCTTTTCTCTCTGACTCTTGGTCTTCGACTTCTCAGGAAGCTTCTTCTGCCCTGCTTTATCCTCCCTACTTAACTTGGGACACCTGACAATGACATGACACACTCTGCATCCAAGACAGGTTATCTCTGACAGAGTAGATATTTTGGGAGGGAGATTTTTTGAGATGCTTAGCTACCCATCAAGAAGAAAAATGTAACTGTGAACAGAATTAAACCAAGGAAAAAGGACTCATGCTTGAGCAGTTAGTGAAGAACTGCAGCTTGTGGGAAGTACTCACACTGGAGAAATTTATGGAGGACTGTCTCCTGTGGTAGGGACACATACTGGAGCAGGGAAATGAGATCTCTCCTTGAGGAGAAAGCAGCAGCAGAAACAACATGTTATAAACTGATTTTAACTCCCATTCCCTATCACTGTACCAGTGAGGGCGAGGAGGTAGAGCCCAGGAAGGAGGGAGGGATGGAGGGAAAGGTGTTTTTAGGATTTGTTTCAATTCTTATTATCCTGCTCTGATTGAGATTGGTAAAATCTCATCTATCTTCCCCAAGACAAATCTGTTTTGCCCATGAGTCCAGCTGGTGAGGGATCTTTCCTTGCCCTATCTCAGCCCTTCATTATATTTTTCCTCCCCTGCTCAGATGATGAGGGGAGGGATAGAGCAGTTTTGGTGGGCAACCTATCCCAGGTGTGCAATTCATGGATGTGAGGAAGAGTTTGTCTAGCTGACTCCTACGTGCCAGTATTATGCACATCTTGCAAGCTGCTGATTATTTTCTAGGTCTGGTGGAAATACCAGTTAGGAAAATCAAGCAAGAGCAATCTCCTAATTACACAGGTTAATCTCTTCCTCCTATTTACATAAAGAAAGAAGATGGCAATCAAGATGCAGTCCTACTGCTGAAGGAAGCCAATGCTTGGGTTTCTGAGTAAAATCTGGGGTTCACAATTCTTGTGTAAAACAGAAAAACCTTTGGTTTTTAACACAGTGTGTATATATACAGCATGTGGGCCTGAAGAGTAATTTTCCTTGCAACATCTGCCAGGTTTTCATCTGCTATTTGTGCATTCAGCCTTCTTACTCACATTATGGTCTGTAAATAATGCATATCTTTTTATTTATTTTCACTTAGCCCATTGAAATGGGTTTTCTTGAACAAGCAGCATCCATTTATGAAATGCTGCAATAAAATTTAACACATCTTCCTGATAGCATTCTGCATCTAAATAATGTTGTGTAGAATGGAGCTTTATTCCAGGTAAATCAAGAATCACTCAGGTTGGAAATTATCTCTAAGATCATTGAGTCCAATTGTTAACCCAGAACTGCCAAGTCCACCATTGAATCATGTCCCTGCGTGCCACATCTATGTGTGTTTGAAATGCCACCAGGGATGGTGACTCAACTACTTCCCTGGGCAGCCTGTTACAATGCTTGACAACACTGTCAGTGAAGAAATATTTCCTAATATCCAATCAAAACTTCCCCCAGCATAACCTGATGCCATTTTGCTCATTACTTGGAAGAAGGGGCAGGTGCCTTGCTACAAAACTCCTTTCAGGTAGTTGCAAGGAGTAATAAGGTCCCCCAGAGCCTTTCAGGTCACTAGAGAGTGATAATGTCCCCTCTGAGCCTTTTTTTTCTAGGTTAAAGAACCTCCATTACCCTCAGCTACTTCTCATAAGACTTGTGCTCTGAGCAACTCCAAACAAAAATAAAATAGATAAAAGGAAGGCAGGGGGGTGGGGGGAACCTTTAAATTGAAAAGATTTTAGGCTATAACTGGCTAAATGGTCAGTGAAAGTGGTCAAAG
The DNA here is from genome assembly GCF_017590055.1 of Onychostruthus taczanowskii. Classification (NCBI taxonomy): domain Eukaryota; kingdom Metazoa; phylum Chordata; class Aves; order Passeriformes; family Passeridae; genus Onychostruthus; species Onychostruthus taczanowskii. Next base: position 1,133,485 of record NW_024505893.1, on the reverse strand, counting down.
ATTTCACATTTTTTTCTTATTAATTAGCTCTTCTGCCTGCATTTAAATATGTAAAAGCCTCCGCATTCAAATACTGGGTGCAAACAGCTGGCAGCCTAGTAGACTAAAACATAGCAAGACTGCCTTATCATATCTCTTAGAGGTCTTCTCTGGGCTAGTGAAATTCACTGCAACAAAATACATCTCTCATAAACTAACTAAATGCATCTTTCATGCATTTACAGAAGAGAAAAACTTCTCAAATTTTCAAGGGAAATGATCCTGATTCATTTTTATATAGATTTCTCAAGTCTGTGGAAAAAGGCTGGTGGTAAAATTAGAGGACACTGAGAGTTTGGATATTCACATCCTAACAGAAGCTGTAACAGTACAGGATTTATAGGGTAAATTGCAGCTGCTGCTCCCTAGATGGAATGCTGTTGGCATGCTCCAAGCCTGCTCCAGGATGGTTCCCCACAGACACAACCTGCAGCCACAGCCCTGCTGAGGGGGATGGAACGGAGGCTGGAGTGGAGTGGAAACGCCGTGGCCAAGTTCCCTGGGAGTCCTGGCAGGGAGGGGATCTCCATGGTGCTCTGCAGCTGATAAACTGCACAGGGCCTGTCAGCCACGGGAGATAGGAGGTGTCTTGTGGCTGAGCCAGGAACGGGGGTGAAATCATCCTTCTTGGGTGAGCTCGGTTCACTACAACACAATTGTATTAACACACATCCCCTTCCCAAAATCCCCCTCCTTGGATGAGCTCAGTTCACCATAACACAATTGTATTAACACACGTCCCCTTCCCAAAATCCCCCACCCCAGAGTGTGACCACCCCTCATGGGGCACGTGCTCTGTGCTTTATTGACTACACCTCTGAGCAAGGTGAGAGAATTTCACACCAATCAGTAACAAAGGCCTGCATGAGTAAGAGTCACTCGAGCTCCACCTAAACATAAAGAAATAGCATGAAAGTAAGCTGAGAATAGAAGTTAGGGAAGACTCCATTGTAACTACTGGGATCAGTCAACAGGCTGAACCCATCTTCTTCCCCCGTGGGTAAGAAATGTACTCTGTACACTGGTAGGGAAGACTCCATTGGGAGTCTACTGGGATCAGTCAACAGGCTGAACTACTGGGATCAGTCAACAGGCTGAACCCATCTTCTTCCCCCGTGGGTAAGAAATGTACTCTGCACACTGGATACTTTTACTGGGAATTAAAGCTTCTCTGAATTGCTTTGAATATGTTTTTGCAGTCAGATACTTTCACTGACAGTCCCTGAACCTTAAACTGTCACAATTTTATGTTTATAAGGAACGTTATTCCATGAACTGTCAGTGTAAGTCCTTCCCAGGCGCTGGCAGTCACCAGCAACAAGGAACTGAATAAAGTGGGTGACCTGCTGAGGGGTCAGAAAGGAGGAAGAGACATTGAGGGGTCTCCCTTATGCTGTTGGTGTGTGTCCCTGAACAAGTCAGCTAAACCACCACTGATCCAGCAGGACTGTTCAGTGAAGGATCCTGTAATGGGACACTGGCAGAATGATTGGGCACGAGGGTCCTGGTTTTGCTGGGGGGCTGACAAACAAATCAAACACCAAGGGTGGAGGAAATCTCCCCTTTTCACAGGAACCAGAGCTCTGAGCTCCTCCCCACAAGCATATCATTCTGTCTCAGAAGTATGATAGAGTTAGAATGAATTAAACTCTGCCTATAAGTGCATTTCTGAGCAGTTTTACTCTAGAATATATTTCGCTACAAAGCACTCCAGCAGGTGTTTGAATTCAACCCTTAAAATAATCAAGAGTGGCATTCATATGCTAAAAGACAACCCCACAGTCAAGTGCCTTGCTGAATGAGAATCTTGGTGAAATTGGTAATTTCAAATTGGTTTAAAGTACTTGAAATTTATTCTACACAGTGCTGACAATCTCACATGCTCTTATTATAATTGCAGTGTATAAAAACAGTAAAACAGTCCCTGACCAAAGGTCTGGCAGCCTAATTAAACAAAAACAGCAGAAAAAACTGAAAGGAAACAGAGAGTGGGAAGTTCAGTGGAATAAAAACCAAGATTTGTGATCTTTAGGTTATGAATAAAACCATATTGCCTCCTCAGGCAAACTTTGCTGGTTTTTCTGACAGTTCCTGGGTAGGCACAACATACAGAAAGTGCTAATTGAGATTTCTCACAATCTCCTAAAGAAGTTCTTGAAGTCAGTTGGGTCCCAATGCTCCTCTGAGAAATGTAATCCTTTGAAATAATTCTATTTTTTTTCTACTTAAAAACAAAGAAAGAATCAGTATAGCTCTACTTTATAGTCCAGGCAAGAGGTTTGCAATTTTTTTTTTTTGAAGAATTTTCAGCTAAAGGAGACAGATGAACCAAAAAGAAACCACATTAACATGTAAGTTAAATACTTATGCTAAATGTAGTATTCAGAATCTTGATTAAATATTTGAAAATCATGATTTCACACTGAAAATAAAAATATAATAATAGGATATTTATAGAAATTGTGGAATAATTTTGATAAATACACTCTATCATCAAATTCAAATATTCTGTCATGAAACACGAAGTATGACCACTTGGAATATGATGAAAAAGAAAGTGATAAACTGCAAACCCCCTTTTTGACAGTTATCAGAAACATCTTGCAATGCCCAACACATTTTTTTCAACAAAGAAGAAGGCTGCTCACTTATGACATTAACAAGAATGCTCTTCATGGGCTTCTTGATCCTCTAACCACATCTTTTGTAGAGGAAAATGAATTTGCCAGAGAGAAGCCCACTAGACAAAAGAAATGCTTTACCCAGTGAGTACTTCCTAGCTCCTGACAGTGTCAGTCATTTCACTGTTACCAGAAAAAGTGAATCCTGCCAAGTCATTCCAAGATCAACCACATTCTTTTCTACCTGGCAGTAAAATATGGCTCTTCATTACTCACAGGGTTTAATGAGCACTGCAATGTTAGCTCCCATCTCCTGGCCAAATTCCAGTACAGGTAATTGCCTCCTGCCTCCCTTTGTGATTCCCTTAGGTCAGATACTCTTCAGTCTGCTCTAAGCTGCCCATGCAGTGTTAAACACCAGAAGGGGCCACTTTTAATGAATTAATTAGAGAGTGAGTTAAAATCTCCCACTTTCTCAGGCTAGAATTCACAAAATGCATCACTGGCATCCATGAATCATTTTTCTAAAAGTCACTGGGTCACTCAGTATGTTTTAATTAACAGATTTTTTTAGACAAATTTGTTTTAATTATGCTAACACATTCTCTAATGTGTGCACAGGTGTTTTGTTGGCTTGCAGACTGAGGCCAGCCAGGATCCTGCTCACAATGAATTGTGTTATACTTAAATGTATTTCACTGAGATATACATGAGATGTCCCATGAGCCCCAAAGCAAGTACTTATTTCAGGCCTTCAAAAAAACCATGACAAACTGTGCATTTTTTTGATCAGAGGCGAGGGGGTGGGGGGCTAGGACCTGCCAAAATGTTCTGTTGAAAAGCATCAAATTCTTGCCATTTTTGGCTGGGTACTCTCATTTTGCCACTTATTTTCATGACCTCAGAATTTTGCATGCAAAGCACTCAAGGTCAGTGTCAAAACTCCATTGGAACTCCCTTGAAATTAAAATGTTCCACAAAACATTCAACTCCACGTCACCTACTCTGCCTACTGGATGAATTCCAATACTTGCTCTCACATACAAGGATGTAAGGGAGATTCGTATCTGGCAAAACAGATCCTGTCCTTTACACTACACTACCATTACATTGCAACCACAAATTACCTTTCTTTTTTGCATTGCTTACTGTCATTGCATATTTTTTATTAATCTGACCATTTTGATAACAAAATATTAATGACAACTTTAAAATAATTTCAAGTGCTGTGCAGACACCAGAATAAGTTTATGCTACCAGTAAAACAGATGGAGGAAAAGATTATACTTGTGCTGGTAGTAGAATATTCTAAGCTCCAATTTCACATTTGGTTTAGTCATGAAGACATGCACTTAATCCACAATGCACCATCATGAATTTTTGATTATTTCATTTCAGAGTTATCAATACACAAGTCCTTTTCCTTTTAGGGCAAGGACTTATTTTGTCACACTTTTATTAGTTTTTCAGTCCCCTTACAAGCTCCAGTGTTCAAGTTCTGTGCATACACTATCTCTGAGGGTGACAAGCAGGTTTCTGGAGAGTTGCAGAGGGGAATCCCAAAGAACATATGGCCACGAGAAAATACCATTTCCTTTTGATAATGAACAGGCATCTGCGACAGTACCTCACTGAGTGGGCCTGGCAAGCAGCTTGATTTCCCACAGAACCGATGGAGAATCAAAGCCAAAGCATATCCAGGTGGACAAGATAATCCAATCACCTCATCATTACATCAAAAGCAGCTCCAGCAGCCACCACAGCAATTACCTCATTTTTCCACAGTCTCTGTGAAGAAATAAAATCCTGCCACTGGTAAATATCTTTCATTGTCTGGTATCTGGGTGCTTTGATTTCTGTTCAAATACAAAGGAGCAGGACAGGTGAAATAATTTCTGAACAAAATTGTTTAAATATGTCAAATGTAGCTGCGGAAAACCAGATATAGGTCCCCAGAAAAGTGAGGAATAAAAGCAAACACGTCGCTCTAGAACCTCAAATGCATATCAGGCCAGGAGCTCAGTTCTTCAGCACTTTATGCAAAACTGACTGGATAATGAGTTCTTTTTATACTGTCATTCTGTTATGACACAAATCACATTTATTTCCTTCAGTAACAAAGATTCCTTCAGTTCAAGACAAGATCTGAAACTGCTCTGGAAGTGCCAGAGCTCCTCAAGTTCAGGACTCCTCCTAAAACCAGGAAGATGCTCACCAGGTATTTCTCAAATAGCAGGAGGAAACAATAAAACTCCTTTCAAACTGTGCCCATCTGAAATCATACTATAAATAATTCTGAAACAAAAATAAACAACAACAAAACCAACAACAGCAACAAAACCTTTCCATTAGAGAGAAAGATGGACCTTGCATCCAAGGCAGGGACATTCAGCTGGAGGTATCTAGACACAGTTCCCAGCTCCAACTCTTTCCCAGCACTATTATGGTGACTGAGAAAATCACAACAACCCTCTCGTATCACAAACAAGGATATCCAAAATCTTCTTTGCTGTCATGATACTTTAGAATACAAACTCTTCATGTACAGAAACACATGCACACCTAACCTATTTTTTGAATAGTGAGATGAAAAATCATTCTGCAAATGTGTTGGATAAAAATACTCTGCATGTATTTGAGAAGATTTCAAGGCTTTTCTGTACCACACATACCAAGCCTTTTAATCATTAATACTTTTACCTATTATAAGCAAAGATAAATAGCAAAAAACCTACCACAGATATTGAATGATAAACCCAGACAAGACTTTAAAAAGTATTGATTTGCTCCAGGCTGCACTGCTGGTATGGGATTGTCTCTCATGGATTTCAGCAGGGATAAAATGCAGAAATTATCCCCAAAGGAAAACATTTAATCTCCGCTGTAAAAATAAGATTTGTTTTAAACAGACCTGCAGCTGAGCATTTAGGATTTACAGTAGAGAAGAAATAGAATGTATATTTTAAAAGGCGTTACTCCATAACAGAACAGAATAAAGTGGAAGGACTATTTGAGGTTCAAAAGTTATCCAGGCACCACTGCCTACATCTTCCCCACCTACTTATTTCTTCTTCCTTCCTCTTTTTCTGAGTTTCATTGTCACAGGGTCAATCAACCCTGTGCAATCTTCTTCAAAATATATGTCTTGGCACAAAATCGGTACTGCTGTCCATGTTGCTAAAAAATGATGTTTTTGATAAAAATAAACATTAAAAAATTAAGTTAAATATTATTTTGTTAAACTGTGCTCAGTGATTATGTCATTGTACATTAAGCCTCAGCCTTTACCTTATCACGTAAATAAAAAAGTCTATTCTATTATTTTTTAATAGTGTTCCAGAGTACAAAACCATGTAATACCAAAAAAAAAAAAAAAAATCACTTCCCAGGAAAACCAGTCTTTGATCATTTTTACTGATGTCATTTGAAGTGACTGGTACCCAAGATCTCTGGGAAAAAGAAAAGTCCTACCAACCTCACACATCTGTCACTGAAATCAGCTGCAAATTAATGATGTATGACCTAAAGCTTCAAGTTCCAGTGGCATTTCTATATTTACATCTTCTTGGAAGGCAAGAAGAGATCAACTCCTAAAATACTAACACATGCAAGTCCTTCTTTAAAACCAGAGGTTGTACGCAGAGCACAATTATAAGACTTTGATTTTTGTCCTGCATTACCAAGAAGGACACCTGATTTATTTTAGCTACTCCCTGGACACCTTGTTAGTCTCTTCTCTGGAGTCCCTCTACCTGACCTCCTTTCTCAACATGGCTTCTTCACTTTCTGTTCATGCAGAATTTCCATAATCCAGCCAGTGTATGTTCTCCTTTCAGTGAACCATTTTGACTCACAATTTATTAGTCTGGCACAAAGAGGGATGAATACCACGTTAAAAGTCTGTTCTACCTTAAACTGTGTTATAATTCTCCACAGTGAAGAAAGTGGGATAATCTCCAAGCAGCGTGCTCCAAGTGCTTGAAACCACGCCAATCATTATGGTTTTCATGGATTTCTCTTTCATCTCAAAGGTCAGGCCAGATTTTGGACATAAAAAGTTCTCTACACAGAAGGCAAGAGCCAAGCCTGAGCCTGGTCTTGGAGCAGAGCTGATTTTGCTCCTTAGAAAAAGGTGGAATACTCAGGGCAGAAACCAATACACAGGAACTGCTGAATGGGCAGTTTCACTCCCTCCAAGAACCTCAGGGTTTAGTTTATAAAAATAGTTAAAACTTACAATACTCACACAAAGAACTGAATCAGCAAGTTGCAGGATACCCACAGCCACTTGAAGGAAATAAAAAACTACTTTGAGATAATATCTCCTATAAGTACTATTCCTATTGATTATGGCAGCACGCAGGGAGAGCTTTATGAAGTGGAATTGAATTTGCCTTACAATATATACTGATTATATTGTGTAAATGCTGCTGCACTGCTCCGTTTCCTATGGGATGCAGACAAAATCTTTTACACTCCCAGGGGGTAATAAACATGATGAGGCTGAATGCTTTGTATCTCTCCCTCTTTGCACACTCACACTTTTGGCTGCCATCCAATTAACTTGGTCCTTGGGAGAGAAGCTCTCACTTCACTCTGCAAAAATGGACATACAAAGTCTCTAGTCTCTAATATACTGCAATGTGAAAAATACTTTAAGGCTACTGTTACCTTTGTTTATTAACTGTTTTTATGACTTTAATGCTATTTCTCATCTGACCACATTGCTACAGTGGCTGCACATTATGGAGTGCTCTTGTCAGCAAGGGTTGATGTGCACTCGAAGGGCAAGGCTTTATTTAAATTCAGTGCACTGAACTTTATATTCAAGGCACCTTCCTGAGGAGGTGCTCCTCATCACTGAGCACATGGGAAAAAACAGAGTATATTTACCTTGGCCCAAGTGCCTGAGGCTCTGGAATACTCAGCTCTGAATTAGGAAATGAAGTCAGACAAGAAACACAAAATTCAAACACACACCAAATGCAGGATGCACAAACCTTTATGACAACCAGCTACGTAGGCTGGGTTTGCTTGTTTAATTACCTTCATATGCAGGCTGAGATAATTAAGAAAGAGAAAACAACACTTCCTTAAGAACTGTCAGGAATCATATTATGTATAAGAACTTAGATAGCCTGGGAAGAGATTTGTAAACAAGTTATTGTTTTTCTAAAACTACCTTGTTCTAGAGGTCACAAAACCACCACAGGAAGAAAAAAAAAAAAAAAAAAGACAAAAAAAAAAGAGAGAAGTGGCAGTAAACATGCAAAATATCCTCATTATATTCTAAAAACCTGTGTTCTGACCAAAGAGGCTACTTGAAAATTTGCCACAAAGGCCTGTTACAGTTTTTAGGGGAGTGGATTAGGCTGATTACAATGGATTGGGTGGATTTGGGAAGCTTGCAGGGACCACAGTGCCATAGTGACTCCCTTCCTCTGACACACCGCAGTGAGAAATGCAGAGGTAACAGCAAGAGGGAAGGACTGAGCTGCCCTTCGTGAGCAGGGTGATTGGGCAAATGAAGGCAATTTATCACTGACACCCTGAGCACACACCTAGGACCTGAGCCATCCTTCACCTCCCCTTTGCTCCTGCTGCCTCCCTTTCCTCACATGGCTGCTGGGCATTTCCCAGGAAGCTCCACACCCACACCAACTCCTTTCTGAGTTCTTCATCTCATATCTCACCCTGCCTCTTCTGCCCCTAGTATCTTCTGTTTCCCCTCTGTGCTGTTTCTTAGGCCATCAACCCCACTGACTCCTGCCTACACTCCATCCCTCTCCATCATCAGCCCCTCCCCATGCTCCACAGCCCTTCATCAGGGTATATTGCCTCAAAAGCAAACAAACACTTAACAATCACTTTTGCTTCCCCCTAAAGTTTCATTCTCTCTTTTTGTATCTGGTTTTCATAACAGAGGCACCTTTTTCTCCACATCTGTGCTGACTTGCTCTCATTTTTTTCCCTCTCCCACTTTTAAAATTTCTTTTCCAGTACATTCAACCAGCTAAGTGGTACTTTTCTGTAGCCTCCTTCACACCAAACCAGATATTTTAAACAGAGGGGAGCTGCAAAGTATCTCCTGACCAGTAGTCACAGACTCTAAAGTAATAATTATATTCTCTGCCTTTCAAAATGACCTCTTATGATCCCATTTTATCCCAAAAACTCCAATAATTGTGGAGCCAACATCAATCTAGAAATATATGCCACTGAAATTAATGCATTTCCAGATAACAGGAAGCTCCAATATATCTCAAATTTAAAGAAAGAGTACCCTAGAGTAATAAAACTCCAGCAACCGCCCACAGCTAATTTATTTCAGATGTATGTATAAGGTTCAATTTTATTACGTCCCAGCAGAACAAGGCAACCTTAACCTCCACTGGATTATTATAATTTCCAAATTGTTTGCCCATCCTGCTTTATATCTTAGGGAGGCTTGTATCAAACACATTGTTAGAACAGCCAAACCTCTGGAGTGGGATTTGCTTTGGTGGAAATGATTAAAAATGAGGAGGGCATTACAGCCCCAGTAATATATGTTTAAATTATACAACTGACAGCTGCAATCTCAACTAAGGAACTGATTGAAACACTTGAGCAGATGCCTAAACTTCTCCTTGCATGGTTTCTCCTCCCTCTGTGTGAAGGTGCACTGTTGTGGGTGTCTTCAGCAGTATGAGGATATATTATTCTATAAAGTATGTGATGCTATTGACTTTATGGTATTTATTTATATTTTATATTGTGCATACTCAAATACTGTCTGCATCTAATTAAATGTCCTATGTTGTCCATCCATTAAAAAAAAAAAACCACAACAGACTAACAAAAAAACAACTTTGTATGATATTTTTCTTCACATTTACAACTGCACACTACTAGTCTTGAGTCTGCTTCCCTCTCTGTATCCTCTGTATCTCCAGGATCCTCTGCTGACACCCAGGATGTCAACTACATACCTGAAGTTAGCAGCAGCAGTATTTTAGAGCAAATATCTGAATTTCTGTCACTCTCATAGCTGTTGTGGAAAGTAGCAACAGTCATGCAACTACATTTCTTTGCACCTCTGTAAATATATACAAAAAAATTCTTTTCCATAAGTCTTCAAGGCTTGCAGGGTTCAGGAAATTTGATAAATTCATGCATCTGCTTTTCTGTTAAAGACTTCTGAAAGGGTGGCTCCTTTGGAGGACTGGGAATTGCTTTTAATTAAACAAACCAATTTCATGGTTACTTATTCATATGAGCAGATGCAAAAAAGTGTTATTACGTAAGGGTTCCCAACCCACTGGGCAATATTCTGGTGCCCATCTGTTCTCATCAGGATAAGGCCCTGTGCTGAAACACAGCTCTGGACTGGCATTTCAATTTCCCTAGGGACAAAGTCAAACCTCAGTTTCACAAGGAATTCTGGGTTTGCCCCCAGGAAAAGCAGCACAACATACCTGGGCAAGGAGGCAGAGCCTGCAGATCCTACTCTGAAAGTGAAGGGAACTTCAGCAGGCACACATTCACCAGCTGAGAGCCTACTCCCATGCTTGTAGTTCAAATCTATTAAAGGCCATCTACACTGTAATTTGCCTCTGTTGAATTTTAAACTCCATAAGCTAAATTGCTGCAAATAAGTATGTGGAACCTCTTATTTCCATTAAAGCCTGATTTTCAGCATAGCTCAATTCAATTAGGAGCAGCCTTTCTTAACTAAGTCTGTCCACAGCAATTTAAATTTCTTTCCTTTAACCAGCATAGTGAACAAGTTTGAATTTCCATGCAGACAATTCCCACCTTAACTTTCTCATTATCACTGTTCAGAAAACAGCAACATATTTCTAAATGAATACTTCATGTAGTCTATTCTCAATTATTCTTTTCCAATTATTGCCTTTTCCCCATTCAGAACCTTGATTTTATTATATAACTTTACTGAAATTTGAAAGATGCCTGTTCAGTAATTCTCACACACTCTGAAGGCAGGCAGATAAACTTTCCACATAACCTAAACTGAAAAGACCAACTAATAAAAAACTCTTTACCTTCACTTTTCCTGGTCACTTATGCCAGTCACCAACAGTTTTACATAAGTATAATGTGGGTTTACATATAAAATTTATATATAAATATATAAAGTACAATAATATACAGTCATGATGAAATGGTTTGGTTAGCATAACAAGCTGACCGATACAGAGGAAGGTGGAAAGATTCTGCTTTCACCAGTATTTTATCCACTGTCCAAAAAATGTGAAAATAATCTAAAGAAAAAGAAATCAATACACTCCTCTCATGTAAGATGTGAGATCAGATGCTCGTTTTTCCTTTCTTCAGAAGCTCAGAAAAGAACAAAGGTGTTAACAAAACAAAGTGCTGAAGCCATTAGCCTCATCAGATAGCAGTGCTATCTCCCTGCAGCTACAGATTGCTGCCTGCTTTATTTAACAAATTCCATTCTCACAGGTGCATATTTATGTGCAGATACTCCTGTGATTAAATCCTTCCATGAATATAAATCCCCACTTAGGAGTTATCAAGCATTATCAACCTTCATTCATATATATACACACACACAGTCATTCTGAACATAATTGTGACAGTGACACAAAGAGATTCTCATAAATTTTGTACAAGAAAAAGCAGATTTTAAAGCTCTCTAAAATGTACTTCAATGTTCACACATTATCTGACCAGAAGAGAGGGGTCAAAGGTAATAATCCTAAATTACTAAAATGTTTACAGCATTTCTTGTTAAAGCTGTAAATATTATCAATGGGAGGTATTGGTTTTCACAAAACACTTGGTCAAATAAGCTGGAACTGAAAACAAACTGAACTTGCAGCAAACATCAGTGATATTTTGGTTGAACATAATTTAGTGTAGACAACTACATGGGGGAAGCTTGAAGAACAGAAAGACAAGGAGGGAAAGCAGAGCATCAACTTTCTGTACAAGGCATGACACAGCTGCTCAAACAGATAAAAAATTTACATCTACAGGGCATCAAACAGCTTATAACAGAGCCTGGTGTGGTAAAGGAGCAGAAGGAAGTCAAGGCTGGAATCATGATCCACCTGAGAAACAACACAACCAGGATTTCCCTACAATCATCTGTAAAACCTAATTAAATCTCCATGCTGTAGACACAGAGTTAATTTGACATATCATGGAAATTTTGATGACACAGTCACACCCTCAGGAGACAGAGTGGGACACTGATTGCTTTGTAGTGCCCTGGTAAGCAAAAATAGCTCGCAGCCACACTGCAAGGGTTACCTTGTCCACTGCTTTCACAAATCAAGGGTGAGAGAAACATCTGCCTTCACACAGCAGGTCTGACTGATGAGACATGTGGGGCCTCAGCTGGTGTGCAAAAATATCTTTGTCCTAATTAATCTGAACTAGGTATTTTTTAAGAGAAACAATCACTGTTGATGACAATTTCTGGCACTGGAGGACACACCAGGGATGAGTTGCTCATGCATTTTGCTACTGCATGACAAGCACCATGACTTTCTCCACTTCAGTCTTGCATTCATCTGCTCTTAAATCCAACTGTTATATCAGCCTTCAAAGTTCTTTTCAGCTCTCATTACATTTTTCCACAAGACAGAGATTCCCATGTGTGTTTAAGTGTGTTCAGTGTCCCTTGCCACCAGCCCGGTTTTACATGTGGCCATACTGAATATTTTCTCCTTGTGCCTGCCTCACCAAGGAGTTCAACATTACTCAGAGCTTTCAGTTTGCTCTCTCTGCAAGTGACACACTTCTCCCAAACTGGAGTTGTCTACATATCTAACTTTGTGATGATTTTACTTTCAGAGTAAAAGAAAGATGTAAAATACCTTAGGGTTAAAAAGCAGGCCCTTTAGGGACCACATGAGAAACACAGGCGTGTAGAAATTGTCTGCTAACAAATATATTCTGAGACATATTTACCTGCTTTATTCCATTTAGCAGGGCCCATGGAAATACTATTTTTTAACAAAAATGCCACAATCTATTGGATTCAAACCTCCACAGATACCTGTGACTGACTAAACCCCTAAGGGTGGAACAGAGTCTCTGAATGAACCCCTCAAAAAGACCACTCAAAGCTGGGCGTGAAAGAGTGAAGTGCCCAGGAAGCTCAGAGCACAGCACAAAGCAGCTGGCTTTGTGGAACCACAGCAGTGATCAGACCACAGTGGCAGAAGCAATGATGTGCCTCACCCAAAACTAACAAAATACTTTCAAACAGAGCAACAGGTTTAAACTGGCTTCAGCCCAAATATTCCTTCCTGGCAACTGAGGATGGCAAGAATGTTAAGACAGGTAAAGTGAATCACATTGGTATTGTGATTGATTCCTTTATTTGATTTAAATGGGCAGATTTATTGCAATTTTTATGTTTTTCTAAGCATAATTTACATTTGCATTGTATTTTCCCTATATTTTGTACCACTCTGCTAAACCAAAAATTGCATGGAGCATTAAATACCTTTTAATAAGTAATTTTGACATTAAATATTACACTCTTCATTCATGGCGTATTTAAAAGAATCTGGTCTGAGGATATCGGACTCCGACAACATTTATGGCAGACTTTAAATCCATGCCTTTATCAATGAAATATAGAGTCTCAAAACAGGGATGTCTAAATTGTTAGGGTCTATTTCCCACAAATCCATGTGCATTAGCATTCATTATATCCCACTCATTAAATTATTCAAGTCTACCAATAACCATTCCCTTGGATTACAGATTTACTGATGGGAATTCCACTTATCCGGTGACAAAACTTTGTCTCTAGAATTCTCAAAATGTTATAAGGTTATTTTAAATAAAGGCAGGAGTGTCAGAGAGACAGTTTAATGTAAAATTTTCCAAAGTTGAACTGACTCTTTTTTAAGTTAAGCAACTTTAATGAATCATTTCCTTAAGCCACACAGACATTTGTGCTGGCAAAATGTGTTCCACAAGACACTTACAGTGCCAGAAGAGGACAGTTTCCCATACATCAGGGACACATCTAAGATAGATGCTTTCCTTAACAACTGTCTGATGATTTGCTGCCAGCACTATCTACTATTACTCTACATTTCTCTAGTTGGGATTCAATTCTTCTTCTTGGGATTCACTGATTTCCAAGATTATTTGTTTACTGATTTATGACACAAAGCAACAGTTTGACTGGTTGCCCCCCGATGCTGCCTATGCCATGGATTTCAACACTGCAGATGTACCCCTCTCTCTTCAGGCTCCCATTATAACATGACTATGATAAAATTCCTTTAGTCATCATTTTAGGCAAAATGTTTCACTCAATGTTATAAGAACATTGCAAAGCAATTTTCTAGGTTTTTTTTTTGATTGTCTCACTTATTTCAATAAAGCCTGCCTGACATACAAAGGGTATTTTCATATAATAGAAAAAGCCCCAAAAATTACTGTCTCCTCTCATTATGATGCACAAAGCAATATACTTCAGTATTTTTGCACACCAGCTGAGGGCCCCCCAGAAAGAATCATCTATTATGGAAGAATACCCAGACAATGCAAAAATTCACCTTTCCAAGGGAATACCTGTTGTCTTCCATGGAAAGAGCCAACACCCAGGGGAATGGGGTAGAAAGAGCAACTGTGCTCCAGCTGTTTGTTTATAACCAGCCCATTTTGTTTATAACCAACTAGTGTGAATCAATAGACTAAAATCAAGCAATTAAATTTTCCTTGATACATTTATGAGCTACTCAAAGCACATGAGTTGAATGTTTCACATCACCTAAAACAGTTCATATCAGCACCTTGCAAGCATTCATTTGTATGTTTAAAATGCATAATTTTAATAGCAATAACCCTGGAAGAAAAAAAAAATAACTAGAATCCAAGAGTGGGCCCACATTGTTATCCATGCTTACATTCAGACTCCATGGATTCCCATGGCACTTAGGCATCCAGATGCAAATTTCAGGATGAGGGCCTGATTTATAAAGGTGTTTAAAGCTAGGAATAGAACTCATAATCATTTTGAAAATCCCAGCAGGTCCTTAATCTTCATAATTAGTCACTTAACTGCCTCATTACTGTTGGCCCAATTCTCAGCTGCAAGCCAGGGCTATGCTGAGGCACACCATGTTCCTAAATGTTCTTCAGCTCAATCTCAGCTGGCTCAGCCACATTTCAATGCTTTATCCCTGGTTTCAGTCATCACAGAGTTGGACAGGGTAGAAAAAATGTACACAAGGCAGCAATAACTTATTATGAAACAAGGGTAGACAGGGCATAGAAAAACATCACTCTCCAAAAGACTGCCCTGAAGTCTGTAAGTTTAAGATGGCTGTTTTCTGTCAGAACTGTTCAATGGGCTTTGCTCTAGGTCTCCTCCTAAACTGTTAGACCAGTTGGCTGATCTGTCACAGGTCTGTCTGGGTCTTGGCAAGCTGGTGGGAAACAACCCAAGAAGTTCCCCCAGAAGTGAATAAACTTCACTGCTGTTTGTCAGGCTTAGTGAAATGCAGGTAAATGAGAATTTATAGCAATCTTTAACCCAGCAGACTCTGTACCCTCTGATATGCTTCTAACTTTATAAATCACCTTCAGCCATCTCCTACTTGTGGTCAGGCAAGCACTGGGCCTGCAATAGCTTAATCCTAGTTTCCTTTAATTCCCTTAATAAGTCCATTTATTAGTCAATGAGTGGGACAATCTATTACAAGTCAAACCTCTCCTTTTCCAGTCTCAATACATGAGAGAAGCTGGAGCCTCTTGCATGGATCTTCTCACTACCATAAAAAAAATCCAAACAAAAAGCCATCCATCCCTCCTCAAAAAACTCCATACAGTATAAATAAATATATAGGACTACCCACCCATAAACCTTTGAGAACTCCACTGGCTGCTGATCATGGACCTTACATGAAATCCCACTGCTTTCAGAACAGTAATATCATTCCAGATATTGCCATGTGTTCATCCAACACTCACATCCTTGTCACAAACTGCATTTATTCTAATGTGATTCTGGGAAAACTGAGCAAACATTAAGAAAAAGCAGGACTTCTGCAATTACAAGACAGAAAAGTAATCGAGACCTGTCACCCTCCTACAAGTTGTTCTCATAATAAAACTGCTAGAAAATAAATCTTCAAAACTTGAATTTGCTGCTTAGTAGCTTCCAACATATTCTGATCAAATCAGGTAAATTGGCAATGAAAACAATTTATGTGCACCAGCTCCACATCTATTCATTGCTTATTGTGGGTTCAGTGATCGAATCTACTCATATTTTAGTGGAGGAAAATGTTATTGAGGAGGAGAATGTCCAACCCATCCCTGGAAACAGGCCTAGCAAAAGCCCAGCTTCAATAGGAAGTGAGCAAAGGAGCACTGCTAGCACCAAGAAGCTGTCAGCAAATGTGGCACAAATTTCCGTAATAAATACTCTTTAACTCCATTCACAGTTTAATTAAATCCCCAGTTTAATTACTACAGGAAAAAAAAAAAACCCTGATCAGGGCCACAACTCCACATGAAATAGCTAGAATTCTGTTTCCATTTTTAAATTAAGTGCCTGGAAAATACTCAAAAGAAAATTAAACCTTTCCATAACAAGACTCTGAAACTCATCACAGATACATTTAAAATAAGCATAGCTTCAATTGGGTAAGAAAGCAAGATAAAATTTTAAAGTTGCTTGGTAATGTTTGAAATATAGCTTGGTTACATTTACTGACAAGTAGGAAGTTATTTGAAATGCAAAAGTATTTAAACGTAATGTCTGGGCTTTGGGTTTTGACTTAGAGCTTTTCATATAAGTTCTTATTAAAGAAGCCTTCATTCATATAAATAATGTGAAAAATGACATAAATAATCTGTTACTACAGGGTTTTAAAGAAGACTCAATCCTCACATCATTGCAATTAAGAGCAAAAGTTAAAAAAAAACCTAGCTTTTATGGGGAACTGATAGCAATCAAAGCTCGTTGATTTTACTGTTGCTGGCTGACAAATTGATGTGAAAACATTTATAGTACACCATAAATAGAGCTTAGAGGCAGTCAAAATATACAAGGCAGAATGAGAATCCTTAATAAGGGAACATCTCTAGCTATAAGCATCACTGATGCTCTGACAGGTCTGCTAAAATCTTAGGCAAATTCATGGAGATTTGGTCCTGTACAGTTTTGGGCAGCACATGGACACAGGAAGTTCAGTTAAAGTCAGCAGTGTGTTTCTGACTTGGAACTTTGTATTCCCTGAAGTCTCAGGTTCCCAGTATCAGATATTTTTCAGACGAATTTACTCTTCCCTCATCTCATTTCAGAGGGTGCAAATGAAAACTCCTGTGGAGGAGCACAGGAGCCCTATCAAGGAGTCACTGCTACCCTGTGTTTACTAAAATGAGACCCCTACAAGCCAATTACTTAATGGCAATTTATATCCCAGTTACACACCTGATATGAAGGTCTTGAAGATGCTTTTTGTATTCCTGAAAACTTTTGACTTTGTCCTGGCTTGTCTGATATTCATGGCATTAATTTCTGTCAAGTCAACTTGCACCAGCAAAAGGTCTTCTCTTAGACCCTTTCTCAGGAATGAGTGTTTTAGACTCTGTCATTATTTCTGTCATTTGAAAAAAAAAATACTACACTTTAATTAGTGGTTTCAAAAAGTTATTTCATAATGTGTTACAATTTGTGGCTTCAGTTATTAAGAAAAAAAAACAAGCAAATTTCCCAACCAGATGCTGACAGACAGAAAAATCTAGATGTGTCAAATTGTAGTCTTTAATAACAAAAATAGCTGTCATTCAAAAAGTTACCTGCATTTCACTTATTTCAATTTTTTTTAATGTTTACAGCTACCTCTTCAGAGACTTTGGGTTTGTTCACATCAAAGAAACAACTTCCATTTTAAAGGTAAAGCATAAAACATTAACAGGGGGCAAAGAGAGGAATCTCCCAGCTGACCAAAAGTTCTACAAATGGACTTGAAAGGCAGTTCACAAATT
This sequence comes from Onychostruthus taczanowskii, assembly GCF_017590055.1. Taxonomy (NCBI): domain Eukaryota; kingdom Metazoa; phylum Chordata; class Aves; order Passeriformes; family Passeridae; genus Onychostruthus; species Onychostruthus taczanowskii. The sequence continues at coordinate 1,115,831 of NW_024505893.1, read as the reverse complement.
TCACAAATTTCAATAGACCTGTTGTTCTCTAAAATACAGATGCAAACAAAATAGTAACCATTTCTTTTAAGCATTTACAGAACCATATAAAATTCAGTAAGAATCAAAGTTCTCACTGTTATACAGAGTATAACAGAGTATATACAGTGAGAGCAGAACTCTTTTTGCCTGAATCATGAAACAAGATGTGATTACTGCTCCTGGTATCACATTTACCTTCCAAGTTTAACATGATGTTCATACACTTCCACGGAGGTCTAACTCCAAAGAACAAGATATATTGACATATGTAAAATATATATAAACAGTCACAGTGGCATGCCAAGCTTAACAGTGCTGATGATTTAGTACCTAAATGGAAATTAAATCATTTTACATAGTTATTAACTAAAGATTTGCTTTTCTAATTTTCATACCTGCAGAAAATGGTGCACACATTTGTAACACCTGAAGATTCGTTGTGGAGTTTAGCCAAGGTGTTGGAAATTATATAACTTTCCCAACTAATTAGTATGAAAAGTGAGAAATCAAAAACCAATAGAGAATAGAATACTAATTAATGAAGTGAATTACATAACTTAGAGCCAATAAGCATTCATTTCTTTGATTCCTAAAAATGTATAAATAAGTGAAGAAGTTTTATATCAGCATCTGTGTGGAGGCCATAATTTTGTGGGCCACACACACCTCCTGGACAAGAATAAAGCAATGCTTTACTCACCAACATTAAAACACAGTGTTAGGGGGTCTTATTTATCCCAACAACTTCAGAGAATTTTGGTAACAAGGGAAGTGTTTAACTGATTACTGCATAATAAACAATTTCATAAGCACTCTCCAGAATCCATTACCAAATATGCTGTACAAGCACTGCAATCAGGTACTATTCAAATTATAAGCAAGTAAAGACAATCCAGTCATTTTCTGATAAGCAGCAGAAAATACACCCAAAATTAAAAAGCTCTCCACAACAGCAGTCATTGGTTTCCACTCCCTGTGCACAGTTACTCCTTCCCTGCAGATTGCCTGAGGAGGGCTGCTCCAGACCCCACATTCCAATGCCTCAGCCACCCTGGCACCATTTGGCCCCAGAACCAACTTGGAAGTTTGTTTACTTGACAAACACCAGATTCAAAACTTGTTCCATGCTCTCAAAGTCAGCCAGAGACGCTCAGAAATGGAAGAGTGTCAGCTCCTTGTGCACATTAACACCTCTCCTTGATGAGTGCATGATACCAATTCAATTTTCCTTTCCTGCTCCTGCAAATCTTGGTTTCTTTCTACCCCCACTCCAATCACATTCTCCCAAGCTGAAGCCTTGGTTTGTTGCCTCTTTACCACTATAGAAAGGTGAGGAGGGACCTGGTTTGGATGTTTGTGCTGATCTCAGGTGTGTGGCCAATATTGGAATCGCCAGAAGTCAGTACGATTGTGTGAGGAAGTAGTTTCAGGCTCCTCTGGACTAAAAGGTGTTTAATTCAAGAGCAAACCAAAAGAAAGCACTCTCAGAGGTGCTCTAAGTCCTTTACTCCAGATGGGGTCCATCTGGCACTGCCATCTCTTACTTATTATGTTCTTATTTTCACGTGAATTGTTAGATGCAATAGCAGTAATGTCAGTGGCACTGAACACTGGGACTGGCTTATGGTTTCCCACTTGGCCTGGATGCTTATTTTCTATAATTTCCCACCTATAAATTAGCATTTATCTTGCCGATAGGGACTATTATCAAGTTAAAATCCATATTCTACTGAAATGAATCACTTAATTAAGACCACAGTGCTATTCTTACTGTGTAGAAAAGTATTTTCCCAGTTATTTTCAGTACACTGAGTACTGCTATAGCTATATGAGCAATGCAGTGTAATAATATACTCTGGAATAATAATTTGCACTTGTACAGGGTAAAGGTGGTTAATATTTTTGAAGAACACCACAGGATACACCATCACACTTGAACTCGTTTCATTCAAATTCTGCTCATATGGTTTGACACATAAATGTGCTTTCAAATAATATTCCCACTAATTGTATCAGCTCTTTTCTGGCTAAAAATTCAAAGAATCTTTGAAGGAAATGTTCAGACCGAGAACTCTAAAAGCATTCAAACAAAGTAATTACTGTTTTCACCACCCTTAAAATTGCACTTTTTAATAAGTGGATTGCAGGCATTCAAAATTAGCAGTTTTACCTGGAACTTCCAGTAGCAGCTGATTTTCCCTCTGGGACACCAACATGGCAAATTCCCACTGATCTTGAACAAAACATGAATGATCTCATGGAGAAATGGAATTTTTTTTTCCTTACAGATTATCCCAAACCTACAGCTGTTAAGTGCAAATATTACTTTAACATTGCAATTTCATAAAAACTACAGAAATCACTGAGGTGATATGGGATTTCCAATGAGGGAAATATTGATCTTTATGACAAAAGGAAGAGGAGTGATGGAGAATAATACACTTGCAGTAGTAAAATTAACTGTTTACACAGCAAATATCAGACACATGCTTTGAAATTTGGAAAAAGATGCAATTAAAATCCTCTGTTGGATCAGTTTTGCTCACAGCCTCACCCTGAATCACAAACAAGTGCAATTCCCTCTTTCCTAGGTATTCCCAAGAGCTCTGTTTTAGCATCTTTAGTCAATAGTGAGTAAAAAATTCCACATATAGAAATTTCATAGGACTACAGCCACTACCAATACATAAATATGTGAAATACATTTTTAGTATATTTTCTAAAACCTCAGGTTCATCCTTTTAGCTGTAAAAGGTGAGGGACTTCAGGGCTAAAATACAGCCTGTTTCTCCAGTGGAACTATTAATTAAAAACCTTTCAGATATTCAAAAGAAGCAGTCAGTAGCTTTTAACCATAACTACTACTGTTATAGATTGAGTCTTGGATGATGGCAGAGGAGGACAATGCAGAACCTTAAAGAGCTGATGCCTCAACTTCTTTTAAATTAAAAAGCAAATCTCTTTATGAAGAGTCTTTGTGTGATTCAAATCTACCATTACCAAGGAACTCATTTTCATATCTATGTTTAAACAACAAGACTTATCAAATACCAAGGTGATCACAAAATTCAGTGAGAGCTTTTGCTGATTTGATGGTAATAAACAGAATTTTTTAATTTACCTAATCTATTAAAGTAAATTGATTTATATAAACTAACAAAGAAAAAAGCAGTAGCAGAGAATAGCAGTAGCATTGTTCAACTACAAGGATGTTATAGCTACTACTACAATAAATCTGGTGAAAAACTTATTCACAAACTTCCAAACAGAAAATTTATGACATTACTGCTTAAACTTTTTTCAGAATATTTCATGTGGTTTCAGTGATAAGATGTGTCTTGAGAGAACACAAAAGAGTCAAAGGTACTTCTAGGCTGTGTTAAAAAAACAACAAATTCTGCCTGTATGGGTTACTATCATAACAAAAAGTCTTGACTGCTGGGGGAATAAAGAATGTTCTTGCCTCGTGTGGCTGAAGTGCTAAAAATGTGGTGCTATTTAACAAGAACAGCAGGACACTGAATTTCCAGCCTGTCTTGCACATTCTGCCATGTGAAATCTTCAATGCATCCCTTCCTCACCAGAATTCTGCCTCATGCTAATAATGTCATCCAGGCTAGTCCAAGGTCAGACTACTGAGGCCAATGCACCCACTTTGAAACCACAAGTTCACTCTGGGGCAAGCCAAGGCCACCCTGAAGGAGGAGAGAATCAGAGGACCAAGTGACATGGAAAGCTGGTCCTTCCTTGAGGTCCCTACACATTGGGACATGAGTAATGCAGAATGTAAAAACCTGCAGAGTGGTAAAAATTATTTTTCCAATGTTTCTCCCACCCTGTTAACCTGCTTTTATGCAAAAATACCCCATGCTCAGAGGAGGTGCTGAGGTGAGCTCTTGCTTATCCGTGCACATCAAAGTTAATTTTGTTGGTAAACATTTTTTTGTTTTTTATTTTTCCAGTAGTGGTTATACTTATGAGAGAGGAACTGAAAGAATATATAAATCCATAGTTTCCCTTTTTTTCACCAGTTTCATCAGTAACGTTCTTTTCCCTTCCATCCATTCCTGTCCCTTGGCTCTAGCAGAAGTTATCATGAAATTATCTGCTCCCTGTGTGGTTATCTCCAGAATTTAAAATTTGGTTAGGGTTTAACAGTGATTGCACTTGTTCCCACTTTCTGAGGAGATGAATAAGGACCAGTGGCTTGCCATGAGTTTACAGATACCAGATCTTAATAATATTTCCCAAACTCAGTGTTGCAGTGCCATAGACACTTCCTGCAGAGTCCAAGTGAGAATTGCTGGTTACCTCCTTGTTCTGTTTGGGCACTGTGCTGCAATGTCTGAGTTGGAAGCCTTGCTGAAAGTCCTTTACATCCAAACAATCCTTTTTGACTGAAATGAAATTACCTAAGAATCTGGTATTTACTGTGCTGATGAATCCGAACTTCTTTGTCTGAAGCTGGACACAACTGCAAGTTGTGTAAGTTACATCTGGAAGGGATTTACAGCTAATTCAGAATGAGTTAACAAATGTCACCTAAAATTAGGTAGGACAATCTCAGACTGTATTAAGCAGATGAGAAAAAAAAATTAAAAAATAAGACAGAAAAAAAGAGAAATTTTAAAAATAAAAAACGAGTAATATTCCTCTACTTCTTACCAGAGGCAAAATTCTGAGCCACTGTGAAGTCTTTATATTCTAATTCAATGGGTCAATCCTCCAGACAGAAGAATCACTCCTTTTTAATGACTCGTGTGGCAATTTTTACACTTCTGCTACTGCAAACCAAACAGATTTTCATTTCTCTGTAGGTTTTTATTCTCCAAACATTTTAACTAAACATTGACATGAAGGCATGGTATATATATGGTTTGGGTTTTTTCTCTAACCTTTGAAAAAATGAATAATAATTCTGGGATTAAAAAGTTTAAAAGCTTTTCATTTAATTGCACCCAGTATCTGACTTCAATGGGATCTCAGACCACTCCATGTACCAAGAGGTATTTAAAATCCAGTATTTAAAGAAAATTCTTTTCATAAGAAAAAAAAAAAAAAAAAAAAAACAACAAAACAGTATTGTTTAAACCTCCTAAATAAAGATATTTACGTATTTGGCAACATAGTAACCAGTAGATGTACTTTTTAAAAAGCTTATGAGCTATTGAAAACCTATTAACTTTAGGTAAAATCTTGCTCACCTAAAAGAAATTAGTATTACAAGTTTTTTTTATAATTTTGTAAGTCTTCCTAGTCTTGCACCTGAGCTTAAAGGCTTCCCAAAGAACTTGGGCTGGCAGGCTTAAAATAAATTCTTGGGTTTTTTTACAGCACCACACAGAAGAATTGGTTTTGATGATTTTAGGCATACTTTTGCTAAATACATTCATGGAGAAATGATCCCACTGAAGTTGACAATCTGATTACCTAGTTTCAAAACAACATAAATTGAAATGGCTGCACTAAAACACAAAGCCTCTATTACAGAGATTTATAAAGGAAAAGCTGAGTGAACTTTAATTACAGCAGCATTTCCCATGCCACTGTGTTACTGACAGGTCTATTGCCTCTTGCTCCAAGCTAGGATTATAGTTTTACTCAAGGGCTTTCTGTTTCAGAACCTGTGGCATAAGCTTTCTATGACAAAGTGCCTAGAATTGCACTGCCTAAATCAGCGTAAGCCAGTGCTTTTAAAAAGAAAAATCTGACACCCTGAAGAACTCCTGATCTCTTCTAGAGCAAGCCAAGTCCAGCAATGGCAAAAGGATATGAGATACTGGGAGCCATAAAACAGCTGGATGAGATTGGTAGCATTGAAAATCATCAAAGCAACATCAGCTGAGAAACCAAGCACTCAAATCTCAGGAAATCCAAGTGTTATGATTACTTCTTCACCTTGCACATAGCCCACTTCCAAAGGCATGAATGAGACAATTAAGATAAAGGTCTGGCCTAAGTAAATACCCTGAGTCCCATTTCTAGCTGCTGCCAAACACCCTTTCTCCATTAGAGGCACGGCAGCTCTGCTGATTCAGACCAGTCAATATGTTAATGTAGCCATTAAGGGGCTGAGGTAGAAGGTGCAGAACAGGCCATAGGTTCCAAAAGTTTCTCTCACTCATCTCAAAGGTAGTTTCAAGTGGAAGCAAATCAAATTTGTTAATGTTTCAAAAGGTAAAAGAAAACTTTAAGAGCATCTAGTGCCTAATACTGCTAAGGATGTAACAACAAGCTTTCTGTTCTTGTGCTTTTACTGAAATCACCATAGAGTCATTAAAGGCTATGATTTTCAAGGTAAAGCTGACACAAATTGGTCACTTGGAATGCTTAAAGTGAAGTTAAACCTTTATAGACCTCTATGCACAAGGAACTCACAACTCACACTCTGCTTTCATGGATTTCTTCAAACTCAGCTACAGCCCCTGTGAGACCACAGTTTGGTAGGGCTGCATGACAGGGGAACAGAGGAAAGCAAATCAGGAAATCATTTCACCTTCCTGACTCAATTCCACCTGCAGCCTGTGCACACATAAATTCTGCTGTCAGATTTAACTCCAGCCATTCCCTGGAGGTCATGAAGGATTTCCATACATTCAGGACAGCCATACAGGCAAACATAACCCTTACCTGTCTTTGCACATCTCTCTGCCAGGGAGGCTCTGCCAAAGAGAGAAATTTTCCAGCAGAGGTGATCCTCCTCCAGGCTCCAGGATGGAGCTGCAAAATCAACTCCTTGTCTTCAGCCATCCATTATACAGATTTCTTCCTCAACATACACCTAGCAAAAGCTAGAAAAAGAAAGCTCTGTATGCAGAAACTGAGGTAATGCTGAAAGTATCTGTGCATAATGTGCAAGTACACATTCAAGGTCCAGCTGAACTATTACAAATCCCAATGATATTTTTTGTGATATGTTAACAATTAGATGTAAGCAGTCCACAGCCAGGTGTAACATACAATATGTGATTTCTTCTGTCACTGACTTATAAGAGTGTTTATTTAGCTGTTACTTGTCCTTTCAGTGATCTAAACCTCCAGAAGGTAAAAATATATGCTGGCCTGAGGAACTGAAAATATTCTCATTAGCCACCCAGATGTTTTTACCTGACACCCCAGGAGCACATCTGCAACAAAGGCTGTATTAAACAACTTTACTTCACTGGGTCTCTTTTTGTTTGAGTTGCTGTAATAAGCTTGTCTGGGCCAACTTATTTACTGTCAAGTTATCACATTTGCACCAAAGTTCTTCATTTTAAACCTTCAAACAAGTGGCTTATCCTTGGAATTCATATGCGCAATAAAGCCTCCTTCAAAAACATCACTTTGAGGTCCAACAAATGGAAAATTCTTAGCTGAAAACTCCATCCAAGGCACAGCTTTTCTTTGGACCAGAGCTCTCTCACTTCTGTATTAACACCAGGATAGAGTGGATAAAAATCAGTCTATTATAGAAATTTATAAAGGAAAATTGGAGGGCTCTGACTGAATATTGACTCAAGCCTTGTAATAATCACATTTTGAGACTCCTGAGAAGTTATGTGTAGGTTCAGAAGCCCAGGGAGAACAGATACTTGAATAATTTTTCTGCTTTTTCTTATCTATCAAGTCCAAGAAGAGGATTTCCCTTTCTACCAATGCCTGTTGCCTGATTTTGCAATCTGAAATCAATAAAATGAAAAGAAAACAATGGTGTGGAGGAGTAGCATACTCATGACCATATAAGCTGTACATCGGTAAATATGATAAATCACCAGAACTAAGCCATCCAAGTAAGAAAGAGAACTTCTCAGTTTTTCTCCTGATCTCTGTTCTCACCATAAACAGAAATGTCTTTCACGGACCATGCCAACTTTCCTCACACACCAAAAGGAAACCCCTCCTTGGCAGCAGATCTGATCTGAATACAGCACTGATGTGTTCTGGACAGCTGAAGTCTGGGCCAAGATGGGATGAGAGCTGACAAGGCTGCTGCCAGCCCACACAAGTGTCACCCTGATGCCTTTGCAAAAGAGCAAAGGTCATGAAGAATAACACTGTAAAGAAATAAGCAGAGATGTTTAGAAAGGTCTGGATTTAAAAAGCCTTTCTGTCTAGGCCTGAATTTTAAAATGTACTGGTCAAAGCCACATTTAGCATTTCCAGAATCAGGATATTTTCCTTTGTCCTCTTCATCAGAGCTTCTTGACAACTATTTCCTTCCCTCTCCATCTCCACAGCCTATTACTTCTGTTACAGCCTGTAACTCCTCTGTTGCTTCCCGCTCTATCCTTGTCTGCTCTTTTGTTTTGCCTCACATGCTATGAATTCTTATCTTATTTAGGGAAACTCAAAGCCTACAAAACACTGCCAGGTTTATTCTGCTTCCAGCATTCGTATGCAATGTGCCAGGAAAATCCTCAGCATAAGCCAATCAAATAAATATTAATTTCAGGACTGCCCGAACACAATATTTAGAAAACTCTTAAGGATTGGGGTGGGGTTTTTTAAGTTCTCTACCGGTGGAGCCCAAGGCTTTGCTACTACATAGAGTAAAGCTGTTGATTCTCTGCTGTAGCATCGCTGTCACTCAGGGCCAGCTCCTAACTCTGCAGCTCTCTCACATCACACAGGGATGTCCTCCCGCGTTCTGCCGCTGCCCATCCCACCTGTGCTGCCCCAGACCTCGGGGGTTTGGCCGGGACGGGAGCTGAGCCCCAGAACCCTGCACACAGCCGGGATGGAGCCCTGCACACAGCCGGGATGGAGCTGAGCCCCAGGGCCCCGCACACAGCCGGGATGGAGCTGAGCCCCAGGGCCCTGCACACAGCCGGGATGGAGCTGGGCCCCAGAGCCCTGCACACAGCCGGGATGGAGCTGAGCCCCAGGGCCCTGCACACAGCCGGAATCGGCCCGGCTGGAGCTCGGTCCCGTCACTGCCAAGGCGTTCAGAGCAGCTGTGTGTCTGTCTGTCTGTCTGTCTGTGACACAGCAAGGCGAGCAGCAGCTCACGCTGGGCCGGCTGTGACTCGAGGGCCCACAGTGACATCTGCTGGAGCCGCTCCTTCCGAAGGGCCGCTGGAAGGATTGGTCAAGCCCACGCGAGCTCCGTTCCAGAGGAAAGGAATCGATAACATCAGTTTGTCATGGATTGTAATCATCGATACTACTGACAGCGGAGCGCCTGAGGGGAGGCAGGCTGCAGAGCCTGAGCGCGGCTCCCGCGGCAGAAGGAACCCCAAAGCCTCCGGCATCCCAAACCCTCTCCTACCCGCTGGGTTTCTTCACATAGAGGCCTGAAAACTCGCAGTGCAGTCAGGGGTAATGTCTACACAAGCTGGCATCTCCTTTTGATCATTTCATTGAGAGCACAGCTCCTGAGCGGCATGAGAGTCGCCAGGTTTCTAACAGAGTGCTAAATCCTTCCACGTTTTCCCAACCATAGATTTTTTCCCCCTCCTTCTTCCAAGCAGAGTGTTAAAATCCTCCAAATCTTAATTGACCAACTTGAGCATCCTCCTAGAGAATATCAAACACATTTGACAGCTTGGAACTGCTTTTCAGTTACAAGATTTTAATAATACTAATTCCACTTAGCAGTTCCACCTCCATGGCTTTTCATGTTTTTTTCCTTTTTTTTTTTTTTTCTTTTTTCCCCTGCTGCTGCTGTTAACTGAAATATCTTTCTGTAGACCTGAAGTTCATCACAGGATTGACAAGCACCTACTTTGGCATTGTGGGTCAAGCCTTTCCAGGTGACCTTTCCATATGCTGAGGGTAAGAGCACACACAGGGGAGATGCATCGATTACCCTGGGGATGAGGACACACAGTTCATTTTAGGATATGTGGGAGTGTTCTGCCCCAGTGTGGAGACTCTAAGAGGAGGACTGCTAAGCCAGGATTTTTTTTTTTTAACAGCAGCACATAAGAGGAAAGAGAAACTGGCAGGAAACAACAAAATTCAGAGGGAGAACAGAGAAGTCCACAGCTCATTTTGCAGAACTCAGAGGTTGGGCATCCTGAAGCTTCCAGGAGTGGCAGCAGGACAGAAAGAAGGAAAGAAAGTGCAGGAGAAACAGGCATCACAGAAACTTGAAAGGGAAGAAAGTTTTTTTACAATTCCTTGTAAGAAAAGCAGTAACAGGTGTTCCATGCTTTTCTGTATCCAAAACTTGCAGAAACACAACAACCTCCCTCCCTTAAAACTGAATGGGAAATAGGAAAGCCAGGAGGAGCTGGCTCATGAATTATTGAAATCCAAGTCACTTACCTAATTTTAAAATCTTAGTTACCCAGTTACAAAGTCTTGACTCTTCTAAATCTGCAATCATAGTTATAAAGTGCTTTATCCTATTTTGGAAGCCTGGAGATTACAAAGTCTTGACTCTTCTAAATCTGCAATCATAGTTATAAAGTGCTTTTGGAAGCCTGGAGACTTCAAATAAATCATGACCTAACCAGAAAAAACCTCTCTGGAGGAAGTTGTCACCAGTGTGTAGAACATGGGCAGCGGGACAATTCAGCATGGAAGTTACCAAAGGTGACCTCAGAATTTTTTGCCCCCCAAAGAGCCAAAAAGTGAGTTAAATGGCTTAAACTGTAGATTCAAAGAAAGCTTGAAAATGCAACAACTTGGTTATCATGTTCTTGAGTACAGACACATGGCACAGCTATTCAGTTCAAAGACAAGCAGGGAAGAAAACAAAACAATCCAAACCCAGATAGGGCAGCTGTCTAGATATTTCCATAAACAGGCCAGGTTTTCTGCTTTCATTTCAACAAAGCAGTGTCTCATTCATGGAGGATCTGGCCAAAGTTTTCAGACTGTGTGAAATACTAACAAACTCCTATTCATGTGAATATGGAAAGTAAGAGGATTTTATTAAATTGTAAATCTGCTGCTAATTCATCAGTCTAGTCTGCAAGTGCCAATTGAAAAACCCCACATGTTTTGAGGATAAAAATTAAATGTTTTGACTTTGATGAGACTATTCATGTGTCTGAACATGTGTTTATGGTCTTTTCTGGCTGGAGGCCTAACTGCAAATCCTTTATTCTTTAGTGCTACTGGAATAGGAAATAAGCAATAAGAACAGTTTTCACTTGTCTTCGAGAAATTTTAATATTTCGCTTTAGCAGATATTTCCCTGAGTTTCTCAGGAAACATTAAAATCTAGTGAGCCCACAAACTTTTTGGGGCTTTTTTTACTGTACTTAAAATCTGGTCCATGCTAATACAGATAAAAACAATGGGATTTATTTTTGACAGAATTGGTCAGAGTGGATGTGTTTATGTTTACCGTAGAGCTGGGGAGAAGCTTTGCATATTTGGGGAAAAGAAAAAATCTGAAATATATCTGCCATAGTATATATACTACCTCTACACAGGAAGATTTAATGTTGGAGTGATCCAGCACAAACCCTTCTGAATTAATGAAGCAAACTGAGCTATTTCTATTCAGATGATCTAACACAAAGTTAAATATTTGTTTTGCTGTTCATCATAGAAAACATTTGTGGGCTGGTTTGTTTGGGTTTGGTTTGGAGGTTTTTTCCCAAAATTAAGAAAAAAAAATCTAAATTATCAAAGTAAAATCATCACAATTATCTGTTGAAAGTTCGGTTATGCAGGGAATTTGCCAACGATCTCTGACCAGACATCATCAACATATTTATATGGGTTTCACTGCTAAATGCACCTCAGCTGCTGGCACTCCTACCAGATGAAAACATTTTAAAGACTTAATAATATTTCTATTTTATCCCTGTGTAAGTTCATGTAGATGCTACTGAAGGGCATTCACATTCTGTTCAAGTATTGGATCCTTGGTTCAAACCTTGAATCCTTAGCTCAAAGTTCCTTATTATATCAAAATTTTAAATTCCTAATAATTACTGACAGTCAGAATGTGTTTCATTTTCTACTTTTTTTTTCTTGAAAGTTATAGGTATTGAGTTTCTTTTTCAGAACATACATGATCTGATTGTGAACATCCCTTTGAATTATTTTAAAAAGATTCTACATGAATAGGAATGAATATTGTTCACTGAAAAATGAGGTATGCCTTATTGTCTTCTAATTTCTGAAAACTGGAGATTTTGGACCCCTTTTTGAGTCATTGTTTGATCAATATTTTCAACATATTGAAAATAATGGTCTGACATTCAATAACACTTTTTTAATTCTCTCTATAGCATACAGAATTAATTTTTAAAATGGTGAACAATGGTTGAAATATGAGGGCTTTTTTTTTCAAGCCAGAACAACCAGGATACAAATATTTCTATGAAACAATCCACTGATCTCACTGACAACTTCTACTAACACTCTAAGAAAGATCATTTTTAAATAGCAAATCTCAACATTTAATTCAGAGGATATCACCAAAAAAAAGAAAACTCCGAAATAGCACAGAATATGAGCAAACTATTACAGAAATTCAAATTGCTTGTCATTAAGAAGAGGGAGGAAAGCCATCACTATGATAAAGCACTACTCTGTAAAAGTATTAACCAGTCATTTAGTCCAGCTGACAGCTCTAATGCTTCAAGAGCTTCAAAGATTTCTCAGCTAGAAATGTAGTAGCGCCAAAAATACATCAAATGGGCCTTTAAAAAGTCATTCTATGCCTTCTATTATGCTAACACTGCAACTTTTGATCACTGGCTTTAGCTCCAAGAGTTTATGAAATGAATGAATTCTTTTTGACCCTTTTCATAATCCCTACAGCATAAACTTATCCTATTGTCCACCCAGTAAAGCAGACATAAGATATAAGGGACATTTTCTGGTTAGCCTGCAACATTATTAACTCATCTGGAAACCACTTGGCAGGAAATCACACAGAATAAGGTAATTATTCTTCTTTTAAAATAATCTCTGGCTAGTTGAGTGCTGTTGCCATTCCTTCATGCTTCAGACCAGGTTAAGCACTCTCCTAGGAACACCCTGGCCCTGCCCTCTTGTGAGAAATAGCACAAGTAACACAAAGAGCTATCTCCTCACTGCCTAATACATTCACAGGCTCCAATGCCCACTCTCATTTGGAACTATCTTGTAACCAGACCCCTCTACAGAATCAGTGCCTCAAGACCTAGCAGCAATTAATATGATGCCAAACTGGTGGTGATTCCCTTCCTGATGCCATGCAACAAAGCACCTTCTTCCAAACCAATGTATGACATCAAACTTCGGAGATTCGGTAATTATCTTTCATCTCTGCTCATGCCCGCCTGCAAGCAGATGCTGGTTTTCCTGGCCAAGGCACGTGGAGCAATGCAGAACACTCTCAGATCCACAGAGTTATCCCTGGGGTTGTCCTATGCAGGGCCAGGAGCTGGGCTTTAATTATCCTTGTGGGTCCCTTCCAACTCAGGATATTTTATGATTTTACACAACCAGCAGAAAAGTGGAGCTTGGCCATGGATCCCTCTGTGTTCTGATAAATATTCATGATCTCACAAAATTTCACACTTTTCTCACATGAATATATGATTATGAGTTGCTGCCAGAAAGTCAAGGCAGGGCATCAACACCAACAAATGCCTTCTGCTTTTACTACTGGTGTAATGTCATATAGTCCTCTACCTCCAAACACCCAAATAAGAGAATAAAGGACATCTCCCAGGCTCTCTTTGATGCAACAGTGATGCTTTCAAAACTGATAATTAAACAGCCCCTACAAAACCTTAGGTAAAGTTGTTCTGCTGCAAAAGCTGACAAAGGTGTAAAAGCAAATGATGATAATCTATTGCCAAACACACCTGTCCTGCAAAAATGTAAACCAAAATCAAACCCAGCATTACCTATGAACACCTCTTTTTGGCTAAACCACAACTTAGGAATGTTATTGCTTTGTAGGGCTAAGCCTCACAGTTTAATGTGACCGTGCCCAAATATGAACCAGTCCATCAGCTGTTTAATTAGCAGTAGAACAGGCATACCAAATGAAATGCCAGAAAGTAACCACCCCCAACAGCTCATGGCCTAGTTGTTTACTGTGTGCCATATTGATACTCTTAACCCAGAAATTTCTTCTTTCCTTTATAAACTGCTCTCTCTATTAATTACTTTGGCAAAGTGTAGAGGAATCAACAAATCATGGTGAGCAGAGTGGCAGGCAATCCTGCTCCTGAAGCTGGATATTTCATCATCCCAATTCTTTCCTGAGCTCTGCTGATTTTAATCTGTATTTTACAGGGTAACAGGCTGTTCTTCCATCTCTGCCAGGGGAGTAGGGAGGCAGGTTTGAGGTGGATTTATGAAGAAACAATAATCCTCAAATCACTTGCAATTCCATCACCCTTCAGCCAGCAAATTCTCCTTCTATTTAGCATGTGTTTGAAGGGCCCTGGTGGGATGGAAGTGGTGGAGGCACAGACAACTGCTGCCACATACACAGAGTGGTAACTTTAGCTTGTAAATTATGACACAGAAAGTACCTGTAACAGCACAAGGCATTTCTGAATCATGCAGGGAGCTGTTCTGAAGCCTCCCTCTACTTAGATATTTCTCTTCCCTTCCTCTCAGAAGGCTCTCATTCCCTGTAGACTCTATACAATTTTTCCCCTACAGATTTATGTCTTCTTACCACCGACAGATATTGTTGAAGCCTGCAGAAGGAACTAAACACACTCCAGCAATGCTATTCCAGAAGATGTTAAATTTCAACTGCTTATAAAGGAGTTTATAAAATCAAGTTAAGCTCAACAATAAATATTACCATCAACATCCTTCCATTTTTTTCCCTCAGACACATCAACTCTGTCTCCTGAAGTGGTCTCTGACTCGAGTAGGATCTCCAGATCACAATCCTGCTAACATACTACATTCCAAACACATTTAAAGCTTCACAATGATCAAAGATGACAATGTCAACACTCACAAAAGATGTCCTTTAAAGCACTCTGTTTCTGCCACTAAAATTCTTTACACCAACAGCCTTTATTTCCAGCATAAATTGTAAGAAGAACATTTTAATGAATGGCATATTTGTAGTATGGCTTCTATTTCCTTCTCTGTCTTGTATTTTACTTCCTCTAAGTTTTTCTCCAGGGCAGTTTCTGGCTTTGCTTCCACAATTCAGCCTTACAGAGACAACTTCAATATGGAGAATATTCTTCAAAACTGCAGCCAGTTAATGCTGCATTTCTGTCTTTTGGAGGAAAAAAACAAGCCTCTTTAACATTCTTAGGAGGTAAATACACCAGAAAAATTTACAAGGTTCCCCAGGAAATCACCTATGAAGGTCAAAAATTTTAAACCTCTGGCATGCCATAAAGAGCATTTCCCATCAAAACAGCGCATTTACATAATATTTACATGTACAGTGCCAGTTACCCTAAGAATGACAGGAACTTTCATGGCCCAATGAGAACAAGCTTTTCCTTCTAGATTTTAGAGGTAGGAGGGCCCAGTTATAATGGTCTGGTTGAGCTGCTGTGGACCAACAGCCACAGAAAGTCATCCAGTAGTTTCCATGTTGAGTCAAAATAATTCACAGAAGTATCAGCACATATATCTGTCAAAAAGTATCCAGTTCCATTTAAAGATTTTTACCCAGGGAGGAACAAATAATTTTTTTGCTTTTTGTTTCTCCTACCTAGCTGATACTTTTATCTTGTTCCTTAAAGGAATTTTCAAATTCAGGTATCTTTCCTCACAATGGAGATTTTAGGCATCAGTAGCTACTCTTTAACTTTCTCTTCAGCATATAAATATTTATACACCATATTTATAAATTAAAGAAGAAAAATCTCAAAAGTATGCTGCTTAGTCATGGGGGATGAATAGCATGACTCACAAAGACTGAGATGGTAACAAGTTAATACAAATTATGCGCTGTACCAAATGTTCCCTTAGACAGGATCTAATAATGCCCAAAATTTTTGCTTTCTAAGAGGAATGGAATGGCCCATCGTGTCTCTTCAGAAGGTTGTTTTAGTCACAGTGGTTTTGTTAGTTAGGATTGTATATACAGCGCACGCTGATGAACAAAGCCACCTTTTCATCCATTTTCCAAGTAATTTCTGATGTGACTCAGTGCAGGCTCCTCACAGCACAGCGGTGATGTACAGAGGTTCCCACACAGCTATCATTATGCCAGGAAAAGGTTTGGTTTCACTTATCATACATTTTGAATACATGGTTTTCTGCATTTTCAAACCTTTCAAAACACTTAACTCAAGTGCTAGCATTATAAAACCATCCTTTTGGCAACCATTATTTATCCCTGCACAGCTCATTAACCCTTCTCCCTTGTGGTTTAATTTAGACAAAAAACAGGTCCAATTCTTCTTTCTAATCAGATGACACTTTAATGGGACCTTGGAACCCCCTTTAGTGTCTGAGGAGAGAGAACTGTGAAAGGAAAACCCCTGTGCTGCTTGCAGGATCCTCATACTCAAAGAGAAAAGTAGGGGAGAAGTGTGTTTGGATGGAGGTGAACAAAAAGAGTCTGACTGAGGGAGGGTTTGATTGGTTGTGGTTTGGAGGAGAGGGAACAGGGGTCACATAACGCTTCAAAATCTGACCTGGCTTCTTCCAGTTTAAAAGATAAAATAGAAGATTAATTACATATCCAGATATAAGCTGCTGCAAGCTTTTCATCTAAAGCCTGAAAACACAAATATAATTAATTTTGGTCATCACTTTAAAACAGCCATACATAGGGAATTATCACAAGGTAATTTTTGCAGTCTCCCTCCCCTGTCACTTTATTTCTTGTTCCCATCTTCAGCACTGTGTTAAAAATTTAAAAACAAAATAAAATAAAACACAAAGGTAACAAACCAGAGCAAACAAATTAACCTAAATGTGTAATTTAGGCACCCAACTGCCAGAGACTTCTATTTCACACCACTAATTTAATGCTTTGCATTAATTTTAAGAAGAATCCAGACACAAATCCAGACATAAAGGTTTGTTTTCTTTCCTCTGCTGCAGCTTTTAAATTCCATCTGCTCTCCCTGTTCCTGTTGGTTGCAGAGCCTTTGCACATCTTCCATCTATGTTGTATTTTTCCCGATGTCACAGCTACAACTCAAGTTCCCTAGTTTATCATATCCCTCCATGATTCAAGTCAGAAATATCACTAGTGCATAAAACTTAATCTTGGTGGTTATCTACAATGAATGCCAAGTGAAATGAAAAAGTCACATCCATAACTCATTCCCAGAAGCCTCCATCCAGTCTTTCATGCCTATTTCTAACTATGTCATTTGGTGTGGAAAACTAACACTTATTAGCTCCAAACAAATACTGAAGTAGTTCAACAAGAAATGAAACATCCTTCTAATCTCAACACAGTTAGCAAAAAAAAGGCGAAACAGACTGAAAAGGCTAATGTCAAAATTACTTTCCATGTAGATTAACACAGAAAGATTAGAAGGCAAAGCAGTTTTCTAAAATCAGCAATTTAATAAAGAGGATTGTGATGAAAATCTTCATATCCTGCATGTGGATGAGAATGAAAATCAATAGCAGACAATTAAATGGATGGCTCTGGTATCCTTGGAAAAGGGAGACACTTCAAAATTGCTGCCCAGCTGCAATCTTTGTACAATTCTTTTCTCCTCTTTCAGCTCAAGGACGAGGAGACAAAAATCTGATATTACAAAAATTACAAACAAAAAACCTTATAGAAATTGAGGACTCTCAAAACAGACACACAAAAAAAGACATGAAGAATTGGGAGACCATTGATTGACATAAAACACATTATTCATGCTCACAAACACCAATCAGATACTGAATGGTGAACTGGTAGTCATATATATGATTTTAAATGGTTTTGTCCTTCAATTATTATATAAGGAGTGGAGAGGAGACATTTCCCAGGAAATTTCAGTGCTGAAAATACTGCTGAATCCCAGGACATCTGTTTGGGAAGATACATTTGGAGATTCAAGACACTTCCGGCCAACATAAACATAAACTGAATTCAATTACCACCAAGAAGAGAAATCCACTGATGATTCAGGTCCTGAACTTTGCTATCAGCTGCACATTTGTCAATTGCAGAAAAGAAACAAAGGTTCTTGACCAACAAAAGCTCCTCAGAAGTGGTTTCATGCTATGCTCTTATTAGTGTTGACTATAAAAGTTGGATTTGTTAGCCAGCATGCACCAGGCCAACGATTACACAAGAGAGACACAGATTATTTATTTCAGAGTTGTACAAGCCTGGGTGCTCGGTGGTATTCTACAGATCAAGCATGTCAGCTATCAAAACTTTTTACTAATTATGCATCTTATCATACAAAGGATTTGGAGTTCATTGGCTACAAGTGACATATTATTATCCTAGGCAACCTAAAAAAATGTGTATTCAATGCACATTTGTCAATTGTTTTGTATCTCAGCATTTTATCAAAAATTGTAACATGTTCAGTTTTTGAAGAGGGAGGAGAAGGAAGAGATAGGTGAAGAATGGAAATATGGTATGACTTTGTACTTAAAGCCTGGCCCTGCTGAACAGAGCAATTTTTTTATTAAGCCCAACCAGCGCAGGATTTCACATTAATTTTATGTGAAATAATCTTATTCAAATTTCACTTGAAGCCATTTAGAGGTGTAACTGAAAAATCGGTTTTTTGTGGACATTGGATGAAAATCTGAATAGCATCTTGTTTTAAAGATGCTAAAGTATATCTTCTTTTTAAACTAAAAAAAACACACACACTCACATCCTCCCAAAAAAAAAAAACGGGCCAGTGGAAGTAGTAGAGTAGAAATCCTACCAGGCTTCTCCGTACTGTCTGCAGAGTATCCACCAGGAAACACATCATCCCATCATCAGACATGGAACATTATACACCTATGCCTGAATCCTTTAGTTTTAACTATTAAATCTGTATTCTGCATGGTAAAGAGCAATTCAGAGTGGAAATGGAGGGGGAAAAAAGTTGCTCCTTAGATCTGCAGCACTGTCCTTGGGAAACCAAGGTCAGAGCATTTCCAAAGAGATAAAAATCAGTATTATTCTTAAAAAAAATATTTCTATGTTATACTTCACAAGCACTAAATGAAAATATAAACCTCACTGCAAAATGTTTATAAACTAAATTATAATTGATTGCTTAAGCCATTTTTTTTCTCCCATTGACCATTATCCAATACATTTTTTATGCAAGCTGGCAGAGGTAAATAGCTGTAACTAAACATCTGCTCTCCTGATCCAGGAACAGCCTGATTTGACCAGGCAGATTCAGGCATCACAGGAACATCAAAGAGCACACACAGACCAACCCTTTGTTTGTGAACTTCAGCTTTCCTGAACACCTGAATAAGACCCATAATTTTCATTCCCTTCACATCTACCAGTCTTCCCTGATGACTTTTTCATTAAAATGAAAGAAAATTATCAGCCCAGTTTTTTGAATTGCAAAGAAGTCTAAGGAAAAAAACTGTATGCAACTACTGCTCAGAGGGGCAAAAAACATGAGCAGGGAATGAAATCCATACAATAAAATATTCCTCAAAAGCCATGTAATCCTCTGAATTATACTCATATATTTTCTGGGTTTTATTTTACATGGACACTGACCAGGAAATCTATTTCTACAGAAAAATTTTCACCCTGCCTGCAATTTTTATGCCACCACTTTTGCTGCTGAATTTGAAATGGGAAGTACAGGAAGACTGACATCTGTGGAGGGCAGATCAGGCTGTGTTGGGCAGTCCACAAAAGACTGGCTTATCAGAATCTCTGAAGCTATGAAAATATGGTAATTTTTTCCTGGAACTGTGCATACTGAAAATACCAACAGTGCTGGTGCCACCTCAGAAGGAAACAAAGATTTTGAAGTTAGATCACGAGATAAAATCCTCCTCTCCTAACAGTACAAGCAAACCTATTAATTTTTGAAATTATTTATAATACTGTGGGAGGCAGTATTGCTTTATTGTCATTTATAAAAGATAAAGAACCCTCAGTAAAATAGGAAGAGGAAAACAAAAGAGAAGAGAAAAAATGTGTCTCTCTTCCAAGCTTCTCAGAGCTAAGCCTGCTATGTTTTATACCTAAGCAGTAGGAATGAGGATGGTCATTTTTTTAAGGTATTTTTTAAAATTAATATAAAACTACTTGATACTGTGACAGGACTTGTGCCAGCTTTGCTGCCAATTGATTCATTTCTCATTGACACAAATGGCCTGAGTAAGCTAAGGGTGCTTTTCATTTCCTGCTAACAAGGAGGTTTTGAACCAAAAATTTTATTGAGTCCTGGCCCTGCAGCCAGGAGTCCCATCTTAGCTTGTTTTGGAACAATTTTCAAAGTGAACCTGATAGAATGTACTATGCATCCTAAATTTAAGACAAAAAAAAAATTGAAATAACACTGTAAAAGGATCTGCCTATTTCTGAATGTTAAAATGTGTGCAACAGGGAGTTGAGATGATTATTTGTGGCTTACATGTGAGGGGAGAGCAAGCCAGAGGAGACACCACCAAAGACAGCTGAAATGATACTGCCTAAATGTAATACACAGCAGTTCCCTGGCTGGATAGGAAAATAATGAGAAAAAGGAATGAGAAGATAAAGTGAAAAACTGGCAGTGAGGAACACGCTCAATCCCCCAGTGCCAGTGGGGAGCAGAACTGTAAATAGGATGCCCAAGCACCTTAATTTGCACACCAACCCCCAGCCCGCCAGCTTGGCAAACTTGCAGGAAGGTTCTAACTCACCAACATTGCTGCCTAGTGAACACATTTTTAACCCAGGGCAAGGCATGTAGCTACACATTATTCCTGCATTTAGAAAGTCAATCTACCAAGAGATAAACAGGACCCTTGGACAAACTGTCTCCAGTGAATTTCCCAGTGAATGTTAAATATCGTGTGTTGGAAAAGCAGTCCATAACACATAAACCACACAAGTGAGCATATGTGAACATAACACATAAACCACACAAGCCATGGCACTTTCCTGTGAAATAAAGGCAAGAGGATACCTCAAATAAAGCACTCAGGACAGGTGGAATGACATGTACAGATCATGAGAGGGCAGGTGTCCTTCCTCCAGAAACTGGGAAGCAAGGGGGTAAAAAAGACTCCAGTCATGAAAGGTTACCAAACACACAATAAATTACTAGGTGAGGTTTGCTGCTCTTGCAGCACTGAGTTCAAAGCAAGCCTGTTCTAGCCTTGCATCTCCCATGTGATTTTTATTTAGGCAACACTGGTTTCAAGCTCCATTGAGCACTATGTACATTTTGGGTACTGAATGTTTATAATTAAGTGTATTTATATGCTACTACATTTAAAGAGAGGTGGCATAAAGATTAGGGAACTGAAATAATTTGATTCACACAATTTAGCCTGGATTTTGTATCTCAGGTCTCAAATACTCAAAACAGTACCAGTGTTTCACAGCCAACGCAGACAGAAAATGTGTTTGGGTAAAATATATTTTACTGGATTTGCCCAAATTAACAGCTGCAGTAAAATTATACTATAACTGACAAAACATCCATAAATGTGATTAGAATTGAGCTTTTTATATCAGAGCAAAAGACAGTAAAAAGCCAGTTAATAAATAGCTAATTATTTCATTTAGTCCAGCGAGTAATTCAGGTGATTTATCTTTCTGTCTTGATATTGTCCATCTATACACCACTATAGATTTTCAGATATTTTGTCATTAAATTTGCTAAGCAAACAGCTTTTACTGGGCACCTTGTCAAAGGCAATCCCAGTGTTTAATGCAATGGCCCACAATTTTTTATAATCTAATTACAGCGGCCTGAAATTGAATACAAATTTTAAAACTCACTTTGTGATTAAGAGTCCATAGCCACATTTTCAAATTTAATGACTAATTTAGTGACTAATACATACACTATAATAAACACCTAATCACAGTTAGAAGGCTATAGATAATTCTGGTCACTTTTTAAATTTTCTTGGAACCAAAGAAAGGAAAGCTACAGTATTTTCATTTTTTTTTTTTTTTAAAGCAAGAATCAGTTTCAGTGTTGATAGTGGAGATAAAGTTACTTCTAAAACTCTTCAAAGGAAACTATTTTTGTGAAATTTATAAAGTCACAATATCTGATCCACCAGTATGATTCCTTAGTTTTATTTTTGTGTCCTGGTTTCATTTCCAGTCAGAATGCACACTTTTTGTCCCATGAGCAGCATTAAAAAAAAACTTTCATCCCTTCTCTTAAATCAGAATATAAAAACTGTGTGTTTTGAAAAGTTCTTCCTATAAAGTATCCATTACCTCACCAAAAAAACCTCCAAAATAAAGCTTAAATGAATTTTATAGAATAAGCTGTGAAAATTCACCCAAGATGTAATAGGCCCTTATAATCCATCATTTTTCCATAATTCTGATTTTGATTTATATTCTCAACAGATAAGTCATAAAAACCAACATGAGTTTTACTCCAACACAAGCCTAATGTATGACTGTGAACTTCCAAGAAAACGTAAGTAGTTTTCTAGAAAGAACTCAGTCAAAATCTACCAATTTGCCTCAGCCAAATATCACACACAAGAAGTGGCATGTCACACACCCTATTCATTTTTGCTGAGGTTGGACAGAAATATTTTTAAAGCTATTTGACAACATGATGCTCTTCAGGTATGTGTCATTTAAATATTTATGACATGATTACTTAAAGTTTCCATCATTTCTATAAGCAATTTCTGGGGGAATGAAACTTGGAAAACCATGGAAATAACTAAAGCGCTACGTGGTCACGCTTGCAGAAATAGCAAATTTAATGTGCAGCATGAATAATTTCTAGCCCTCCTCAAAGCTTGAAATAGAAGGAAGTTATCGAGGAATTTTAATCAAAACAAATTTTTGAGGATGCAGGAGGCCATTCCATAAACCAACAAATAAACAGTCTGAATGGACAATGCACAGCCACCTCGGGGAATGCTTCAGGAAAGCATGCAAAGAACTAGAACATGAAAATCAACAATTTCAACCAGTCAGCTTTACAGGGGCTGATTCTGACTTGATTTATACCAGCTTAAATCAGAATCTCGTTATATCTACATAACAATCCATCTCCCTGACGAGAGGCAGGGTGCTTTTTGCAGGCTCAGGCTGCTCAGCAGTCGCTGCAATCCTACAAAGAAATGCTCACTGAGCTCTGCTGACTCATTGCAGCTTTTGATTTATTCCAGCTGGCAAGAAGAGGAGACAGAGTGTGGCTGGAAGGGGTGGAATTGGGCTGGGTGGCTGTCAGGTGAGAAATACCTCGAGTCAGTGGTCACCTCATTATTAATGAAAACTCTGACAATATTCTCCCCCTTCTCAGAGCCTTTGCATAGATGCACAGGCCTTGGAACTGTAATCCAGCCTAAGACTAGGAGTGCATACAGATTTGGACAAGCAAATGAATTCTGCACACACCTTCCAAACCAAGGCACTGTTTACATTCACAGGTTAATTACTGCTTATATTTGCCTCAAATCTGCATACGTGTCTTAAACAATCCACCAAAAGCTAACTCTTACAATTAAGAGTAACCTGCAATTACTTCCAGCCAGGGTGTAGTCTTGCCTTCCAATTAATTACAGAGTTTGTGGGAAGTGTTTACAAACTAGGTAACTGAAAAGCAGAGGAGTCATCCTGATGAGGCAGGAAATAAAAATGTCCTCGGGTATTTCATGATTCTGTTCTTGTGTCCACAACCAAAGGCTGATGAGAACACACCAAAACTCCACTGGCAATTTCCCAGGGTGCCAAAACGATGTTTCCTACATTTACCTTGCAGGATTTATAGTGCATTCCAAAATGTGAGACTCTTAATGGCAACAGCAGATCAGTCCTTCTTTTAAAAGTTACAAATGCTTTTAAGAGCCTTTTTCCTAACAGTACCTTGACTTTGTAACTGCTGTAATTAATGTTGGCAGGAGCTGTGCTCCCTAATTTTTCATGGTTTTTACAAAGATGTACCATCACTAGTTTAAAAGTTAGAGGGAAAAGAAACTTATTGTAGGAAAACACCTGGGTAATTAAGTTCAGTCATCCAAAAATTTACTTTATAATTGATCTGACAATTCTCATGCTCCTTCTCAGGCTGCCCCTAAACATCTGGCTGGAACTACTGGGACTGTTCTTCTAGTTTCTAGCCTTAAATATATTCATACTACTCTATAACCACTTACTTTTTTGCTGATGTTTTATCCCTGTATCTCAGAAAAGACGTAATTATATTGTGCGATTCAGTGCCACAAGATGTTGGAATTATAAAGGGATATATGAGAAAATGGGGAAATGAAAATATATTACCTCAAAATCCAATCAGGAAGTCCATCAAGGGCTATTAAAATTTATATATAACTTCCTGAACTTCAGATTGAGAATGTAAAGTAGAAAAAAATGTAACTCTGCACGTGTTTATTATATTATTGCCATAAGCATCCAATACTGGCTACTAGCAAAGAAGAGGCACTGGAACAGAGATACCTCCTGGGCTGTCCATAAACAATACTTTCCATGTAAATATAAATCAAGCTAATACTCAGCCTAGTCAGAGATTCTTTTCCACTTAATTGTTTTTCACTTTATCTAAATTGCCAAAAGAAACCCTGTCACTCTAAATATTGAATTAGGCTGAAGATCTCCAGTGCAGTCGCTGCTAGATTCTGTGATAGAATGGCATTTTATTTTTTAAAAAATTAAGGATAGAAGTGATTAAACCTATTTTTTGTTTGTTTTTTTTCTTTCAAGGAATTCTTGAAAAGGCCTCTAGATATTAAATACAAGCAGTCAAAGCCATGCCCATGATGAAACTGTTCATAAACGAGGCCATAAATAGTAACCTTTTCATTAGCCTTGTCCACATGAAAGAAATTTCCCTTTGAACTAATTAATTTTTTCAATAACTGTACAGAAGAGGAAAGGTGGCTTGACAGCACTGGATGTGACAGTAACAATAAGATAAATTTTGCTTCTGCACCATGCACTGTAAGGGCATTGCCATGGGAACATTTATCCCTTTACCCCTCCTGTGCTGAGGTTCATTGCTTTGAACGTGCCCAGACCCACGAGGCTGTTGGCCTGAATATTTCAATAGTTGATGAGCGAGGGGCTGAAGGGCCATAGGAGGAGAGACAAGATGCTTGTGCAGCCTGGAGAAATACATTTATAAAAATCCCCTCATGGTGAGCTGTGTCTCCTCCTGACTGAATCAGGCTTTCAGTGCTGCCGCTAAACTATGACCAGCCATGGATTTTGAACCCAAAGCACATTTCCATATGGAGTTAGCAGGCAGGCAGGAAGTCCTGCCAGGAAATTATATCTCTTGGCAGATACACTACAGCAACATCTTCCCTCTCATTCAATGGGAATTTATTCAGGCAACAGGTGCAAAAAGAGCCTCTGAAAAGCTGATGCCAGCTCTCATCTTCAAAAATAGGACACACTTCTCCAGAGACCAAGGCAAGCGAATGATTAGGCTATGGCAAGATTAAGGGCTAAAGGCTGTTTTGTCCTCTCAGTGAATATGTTCTACTGCCTTTAAATAATATGATTTGGGTTGCTGGGTTTGCACAGAAAACCAAATACCAATCGTAGAGCCATGGTTTGGGCTGGAAAGGTACTTATAGATCCTCCAATTCCACCCTGCCCCACAGAGACCCAATATTAAAGGGTATACCCTTTGCATTAAAGGAATCATACTTGCTTACTACAATAGAAATTACTTATTTACTTATAAATTATTGCTGTACTGATTTAGATTTCTTTCTAAGGGGAAAAAAAAATCTTTGTTTGCATTAAGTGACCATTTCTGGACATTCATCCCTACACAGTATTTTTGCCTTGCAAAGGTTTTTGTAGTATTTATTATCTTGAAAACCTGAGGTCATTGACTCAATTCAGAGAGAGGCACAACTGCTCCTAAATCACTACAAATATCCTTGTGTCAGCAAAGTGCTGTGTGGAGTAACATGTCTGAGAAGGCTCCAGAAGAAAGAAGATAGTGCAGAAACATAAATTTCCTCACTTTTGTTGATTATTCTTGAAAACTCTTCTATCTCAATGTCATGAATGAAGTATTCTTATAGAGAGAGGTTTTCAGAAGTTAGGCAGGTTATTGTTGTAAAGCTTAAAAGACAATTTAAAGATGCAAAACTCTGGAGAATTTTATTCACTTTCACTTCTAAGAAGAAGGAAAATTAAGTGAGAATTTACCAAAAAAGGAGCAGATGTTACCCTATGAAGCAACAGCAAAGCAAGTGAAATTATGACCTGAGAGGAGCTTTGCTCAGAGCCATAATTTTAGAGACTCAACACCTACAATTAGGGTCAGACTGAAAATGAGCTACCTGATGTGTGAAAGCCTCAGGCATCCCACTGGATGTTTTCCTAGCTAAAACCCAGCTTTCAAAATGAAAAAAAGAAACCTATGCTTCTGGTCTGGGGTGCTGAGCAGCCATTTGTCAGAGACTTTTCAAAAGAATTTTTTTTAAATATCAAAAAGAATTTTTTTTAAAACACTCAGTATCCTGCAAAAATAGGACTTTGGTCTTCAAAATATCCCCCAATGGTTTGTTTTAATATTTGAATGTTTCATTTCAATACTGTTTTATATTTGAAACATTTTTCGCGTTGTCTTACCATTGGTATTGTAAAAGCAGTTCAAAACAAACAAATATTATTATAAAAGCTTCACTGTCATTAAAAACAGACAAAAAGACCACCTCATTTTGTTTCAAGGTATTTTTAAAAAGTATGTTTTCAATCAGATTCAGAAAGAAATAACATTCTAGTTCATAGCTCCCATTCCTCATACAGCTCATGGAGCACTTTTGCTGGGATTTCTGCCTATAGAAGGAGAATGTCACCAAAAATGCACATGTTCACCTGAAGCTGAGAATCAATAAATATTTTACTGCTAAAAAAGAATTGTCCTCGGATCCTGAAAGTGCTACTGTAATTAAGTGAAAAATATGTGATTATTTCAAGGGCCAATTCTTGCCTACTTTTGCAGAATCTATCCCAGCAATTATGGTGATGTGTCATCAGTTGCAAGTTACTTTAATATCTTGTTTGTTAAATATGACTCCTACATACAAAAGTGCTTTAGTTCCTTCATTTGCAAAGTACTTTAGCACATAAGCATCAAAGCTCTTTTAAGAGCTATAGAAGTGTCATCCACTATAGGAGGCAACAGCAAATTAAATTGGGAGGAGGGGAAAGAGGAGGGGGAAATTATAATAGGTGTACAGAATATCAGAGTATTGAGTCAGGAAGGTACATTTAGACTAATTAAGGGCTCCTTTCAACTAAGTGCACTAACCAGGATTAACTCACTGTTAGATTTTGACTTAGCACCTGGGAATTGTTTGTTTATGGGAATTGCAGTTTGGGCTGCTCTCAGGTCAGGGAAACCCCATGCCTGTCACTGGGAGACCATATGCCCCCCCAGCTGAAACCCACCAGACATCAGGAGGTGAGCACATTTTTGCAGCAGGTCTAAAAATATCATAGTGAGGGGAAATACCTCCCATCAGAGAGACTCAGCACAGAAAAATCTCTCTCCCTGAGGTTTTGGGGAAGCACAACAGCAGGGAGGTACGGCGGACTCCTGGTGAGTGAGATCAGACACAATACAGAGCGTGCTCCATTTCAGCAGTGGATATTATCACCTCTGGGAGGAATAAAAGAGCTGGATAACCCCCAGTCTTTATATTTCTGAGAGCTTCAAATCAGTGACAGGCAGAACAAGGTGAACTGCCTGAAGAAAAGACACTGTTCCCCCAGAAAAGCACGAAGACAAAACTCCAAACTGGCAACTGAGCAAAGAAGAAAGAATTGATGCTCCCACACTATTCTCAACTCCGAGGTTTTTTTTTCTCTACATACTAATTTTTCATACAAAGAGAATTTTTTTCTCATTCTCCCTTATGTAAGTGATCTTCTCCTTGGGGAATTATCAAAAGTGTGAATGATCAGTGCTGGAATTTAATAAATTTGGCTACTAATTAGTTTTAGTAGCTCCTACATTTAATTATTTTTTAATTCTTCTTTGTTGGGAGAGCTAGATTAAAATCAGATTGCAGAGCAATAACTTGGGAGGAAAGTAACCATGCCCAGTGAGAGAATATGATACACAGTGGAAAGCAATCATAGCCAGTAGCTATGATGGAAGAATTAGATTTCAAAGGAGAATTTCACATTTCCCAAGATGTAACAGGACATAATGCTGCACTGATAAACAGATGTGCAAAAGCATACAATAGCCTTAGAGATGGAAAAAAATTCATTTAAGTTAGAGGAGGCAATGTCAATAAGGTGTTTATTTTAAAATGTTTCTTTTTAGTTAACTATTTACCTTATATATCTGACCTTAAACATCAGTGCATGCCTACTAATAATCTTAATTTATTACATAGACGGCTATGATGATTTCTGTCTTAATTAATAGGCAATGGAAATGAATGGAAATCACTTTGTAGCATCAGCTACAGGTTTCTGTTCAGAGATTAAAGAGAAAGGAGTTTAAACATTCACTGCACTCTCCACAGAACAGGTTTGCCAAACCCAAAACCACAGACCTCCATGTTTAGAAGAAAAACCTGCTTGTACCCTTTTAAATGTTAACCATCAATAGTAAGATAAGTCTGCCTCTGCCCAGGGGAACAGAGGAAAGAAAACTTGTGATGCAGCAGAGTAATGAACTCCATGAACTTCCCTTTGTCATTAGGCCTTTCTTGAAGAGTGTCATTTCCAAAGAAAAAGACACACTACAAGTACTGAATTACACCTTTGTGATGGAATCAGGCAGGGTTTAAACATCAGCAGAGACAGTAATTTCAGTAATTTTCCTTGCAGTGCCCACCGAAATGTTTTTTTCAGGAGAAAAAAAATATAGACAGAAAGACAGCCACATCTGACAGTGAAGACAGAGCGCCCATGCCTAATGGGCTGCAGAAAAAGCCTAAAAGCATTCATCTCTCTGAGCTTTCTGAGTGACCCCTGCAATGCAGCTGTGGCTACCAAAACACATTGCTGCAAAATGGGCAAGGGACAAGTGTGTGAAGGACAGTTAAAGCTTGCACACTTGGTCAGTTTTTCAAAATACTTTGAGGCAAGACATCAGATTGCCTCGTACTTCATGTGGGCAGCCTAATGTGAACCCCTCAGTACTGTTAATGTAAAAAAAAACATTCTACCAGCCAGAATAAACATATTAAACATACCAGCAAACAGAGCTCTAAATGAGACATTATTTTCTATCTGTGTTCAGATGCTGTGTGCAAAACCTATAGTTACTGCCAAGGTACTCCCAAACTTTCTGAGAAGCTGTATTTCCCGCAACACTGAACAGCATCCCACACCCAGTCTCTTACAGCACAGCAACATTAACCCCTTGCAGAGCCACATTCAGACAGGGGACAGCCACAAGTCACTGGCAGCTTCATCATTATGACAACTTAGGACAGAGGCAGTGTCAAACATTTCCTCTATTGCTGGACAACCGCTTTGAAAATAGTGCTGCCTCTCCAAAACAGAAGAGATTACCAACTTTGTCAATTTGGCTGATTATTTTGTTTCACCCAAATTCCAGCAGTCTGCTTTCCAGGCTGGTGCCCCACAATGTGGAGCACACAAAATCTAAGTACAAATTGAGCTTAGTAGAGTAGCAATGAATGTTGAAATACTCACTCTAGAACCTTCATATCTAAAAACCTGGTACAAAAGGAGATAATCATCCCACGAATGTTGTTTCTTTGTATTCCATCTGCATACACAGAATACTCAAGTTTTGTGTGGGCATATTTTAGGGTGGGCATGATCCTGTTCAGTAAGAGACAGGGTCAAAAGCATAGAAAGAAGAAGATGCTGGCCACTGTCTTGCCCCCAGGTGTGCTGAACCAACCTCCCTAGAAGTGAGAGACAGCATCACTGGAAAGTCTGAAAACAAACAGCTTTATTTTTACTTTCTGTGGAGTGGGGCAAATTGCAATTAAGTTGGTGAAACAATCTAATGAAACTGGGTGTGAAATGTAGAGGGGAAGGAAGAGTAAGGTGGAAGATTTTCTTTGCATAGTTTACAAAACCCAGCATTGGTATACTCTGAGAAGAGGCAGTCAAAAAGCAACATTTTCCCATCGTGCAGTACTGAAGGCTTATGAAGAGCCCAGCAAAATAGGAATAAAGATATTGCATCTACATCCATCTCCCCGCAGCAAGAAAGGTCACCCACGACCTTTATATTGCAGTTGAGAATGCACATGAAAATCCTTAAATTGCTGTTGAACCCACACACACACAGAGCCCTTTGAAAAGCAGGGCCATGCCTCTGTTAAGGTCAGCTCTGCCAGGAGTCTCCTCTCACAGAGCTGGGGGAGCTCCCAGTAGTCCTGCAATAAATGTGAAACACAGCGAAACAGAAGAGAGGGTCACTGTTTTAGGGCTCTTGGTGAGATGTTCCTGTGTTCAGTGCACTCAGCAATACAGGGCAACCTTAAAATTGAAAGTCAGAGCTATCTGCCAACGCTGCTTGGCTTCACCACAGAAACAAAACCCTGAGCTGCATCCCTCCATGGGCTCTCTGCCTGAGGACAGCAGAACTGCTCTGCATAGGAACTTTGGCTGAAAAAACATTAAGATATGTAATTTAGCAGCTGCAGATTACTGTAGTGATGTTACATGAAAAGCAATTGATGTTTTTTTTTCTTCACTACCTTTCTAAGCAGGTCCTTACTGATCTAACCTTTTTTTTTTTTTTTGGGGCTTTTTGCTCAGGCCATGAACATCAGTCCCTGAGAGGCAGCTGAAGAAACCTCTCCAGAACTCCAAGGCAGAATCCAACTCCAAAGTTTCTTGCACTTTT